>NC_066579.1:112406600-113110350 GCF_024323335.1 Lathyrus oleraceus | reverse complement strand
TCGGACTCAGGTGGGGAAAATCCACTAAGGGATTCCGATGGGGAATGTCCAAAGAGGACTCAGCTGAGGAAACATCAAAATGAGGTATTACCAGTTACTGGGTAATAAGCTCAAGGAGACATGTGATCAACATCGGTATACGGGTGAGAGAATAACATGCTCGGGGAGAATGAATATCTAAGACCAGTATAAGGGTGATAGATATCAAACATCCAAAAACATCCGAGGAAGACCTAAAAAGGTATATTTCGACTCAGGAAATCTGACTCCACAGGGGACAAAAGTCATAATAGGGAGCAGAAAAGGAAGGAACACCAGGGATATCGGTTATTGGGCATATAATAGGCGACCAACCAAGGCGTGAATTGGGGAAAATTTCCAAGACACTCATCATCCAGAAAGAGGGCTGAAAAAGCAAACTCGATTACAGGATAGACATTCAATTTCATCGGGAAATACGAATCTTACTCGACTGGGGAAGAACAAAGGACTTCGACTGAAGAGCGCATGAGATAGATTATCTATTACCGTCAGAACGTAGATAACATACTCGCATGGAAGATTATCCACAACCGGTTACTGGGTTAATAAAGGATAAATCGACCGAAAGGAAAAGACATCGGGATACCAAATACTAGGTATAAAATGATGACCAACAAAAGGGGAGAAACAATCATTACCGACAAAGGGTAAATGATAGATGGCTCGCTGGGGATACATTGCTTTATCAGAGCAATTATCCAAAAGATGAAGGAATATCAATACCTAATATTGGATAAAGATAACCAACAAGGAGGGGATTACATCTACCCGATACTAGGTAGAAAACCACAGAAGAGTAACCGCCATCGGTTAGGATGAACAAAATAAGGTTAACTCTGCAAGGGGATAAAAATAGGGTTTACAACTACCGGTATGAGGGTAGAAAATCACTGACTCCGTCGGGGAATAGATAGACAATTACTGGTTACTGAGCAATCATTCATCTAAATACGGGGAAGTGCAGGGGAAATAACAAAAGGAGTCAATCTATGAATGAGCTAGAGAAACACAAAGAAACAAGACTCAACCCAATGAGAATATAACTCAGGGGAGTAATTCCATCCCAATACATGTTTTTGAGAGGAAACTAAAATAACAATCATCCACGAGGACATAACTCAGTGAGGAAGATGGAAGAAAGGATAGACATTTTTTGCCTATGGGGCTGACTCTATATGGAGAGATCAGACACAAACATCTGCTTGGGGAAATATATCACCAACTAGCAGGAGACAACAAAACAAAGATATATGGCAAAGGATGCAGCATGAATATCTGAATGTTAAGAATATGCATATATATGTGTGGTTTATGTATGATGAATGCTGACAAACAGACATATCTAACACAACCAGGTCCAAGGATTGATGGACAAACATCCGGTACTACATCTCAAAGAGAAAGCCAGGCCCACTGGAGAATATCCAATCTGATGGGGGCAACAGATACAAGGAAATAAAGATTTCTGCAGGGAAAGGAGAATCAGTCATTCCTATTGGGGAAGGGATCAGTACATCCTCTTGCAATCAGGCAAAGTCTTGGCTAGGGAATCTAACCACGGATAAAACCCTCCATAAATGCAACTCTACTGGGGAAGTTATCAAAGAGAGAAATGAAACTCTGTGGGGAATGACCACCAATTAAAAGTTCCAAAGCCTACCAATTTCCTTGTACTGTTGGATAGATCAATCCTGCCAAGGAGAAAAGAACATTACTCTGGTGGGGACGGAAGGATAAACATCTTCGTCAACCACCCTGCCCGGGAGGAAACCACAAACGGGCTCTGATCAGGCAATTCCACTAGGGAAACATTGTTGACGACCGAGTCGGGGATTACCCGTAGGCGACTACTGGGGATACCCTACCAGTGACCATACTGGGGAGCAAAAACTGGGATCAACCCTGTTGAGGATGGTCGAGGATCAAACATGCTGGAGATCAAAGTAAACAAGTCCACAGGGGAAAAGCTACAAATCAAACTTGATGATGACTCCGCTTGCGATGGGGATTTCCTGCTCATTCTGGCGGAGAAATCTCTAACTCGAAGTGAGGGAAAACCAACTTCTTCAAAAAGATTAGCATCTTCAACTTATCAATCTATAAGGGATTTTAGGTCAATCCCCGCAAGGGATGACAACCATATAATTGATAACACAATTGCTAAATCCATACTCACTAGGGAATTAGAAGATTGAGACCGCATCCAAAACTCTAAACTCTCTGGGGATTTGGTGGGATGGACAACCTTCTTTCATGCTCGCAGAGGAGAAAATCCTGACAGATAATGAAGAGGGTACAAGTATGTTAGAGAAATGAACAAATGTCTTACCCTTTTGGAGGTCATACCATCCTTGGGAGAGCGCTGAGTGTCGCATCCGCGAAAAACAACCGGCGGGCTGAAACAAAAACAACACAGAGCCGCCACTGCGCGTTATTTATCCCAAAATAGGGAAAGGAAACGCTCAGAGAAAACCTGGAAAAAGCATGGTCTCGCGACCAAAGAGAAAGGGTAAGGGAGTCGGTTACGCAAGGGGAAGGTATTAGCACCCCTCACGTCCGTCGTACTCGACGGGATCCACGCTCTAAGAAAAGAAAAGGTTGCTAAAACATCACACACACACGCACCGAAAACAACACAGGTGGGGTTAAGAGGAAGAGGGCTCTCTAGGACATCGCATCCTATGCCTACGTATCTCGTCTGGAACGAGAATCAGAGCTGCCGTAGTTCGGCTCACGCACGCCAAACAAGACACACACACCCACAGGCAAACCTGGAACCCGAATGCCAATCGCTGGACTTACATCGGCTTCCGAACCAAACAAACACAATCAGGATACGTACAGCTAATCGCTGGGCTTACGTCCATATCCTGACACACAAGAAGATAACAAGCAAACGCACACAAAAAGAAAAAAAGTGCCCGGAGAGACCTCGCACGGTCTCCTGCCTACATACCTCGTCTGGAACGAGGATCAGGGCGATGTAGTTCCCCCCAAAGGGGAAGAAATTCTAGCCAGAAACCAAAGGAAGACACACTACCAGGGAGCTGTACTCGAGCCTAGTGTTATCATGCATCATTGCCCTATGTTGTGGTTTCTACCTACTTGTGCAACAGCAAGCTAATCCTATCCAGGAAGAAAGCAAGCATGCAAGCATCAATCACAATAAAACAAACATTTCAAACAAATATTCACAAAGCACACACTATATCCAGTCAAGTGAGGCTCAAACAAGGGTGGACTGCCGAGGCAAGTCATCTGTACAAGGTAGAGTTAGCTCTTAACCTTGCCATTGAGAGGCTAAGGTGAAGCTGATGAAAGGTGAGTGAAGATCAGACTTCACAGCTCTTATCCCTGTCCAGGGAGAGCTTCAGACAAGGGAGCGTGGGTCCAGAATGGAGGGACCCTTCTACGCTCAAGACTCTGACACAACTGTACAAAGTACAAGATCTTGGGTTTGTGCCCCAATGCATCTACACAGTGGTGTGAGCAGAGGGACGACTCAACAGAATAGCGGGGGATAGATTGCATATCCCTTGGATTCCGCCAATTGCCTCATAGAGGTCTTTACCTGCTTGGCACAAAAGTAAACAATCACAGACATTGCCTCTTAAGGAGGACTTCAGACAGTTGCCTGGCTAAATAACAAGCCAGGTCTTCCAGACTACATGAAGACCAGAGAATATACCTCAACTGGTTTAAAAACCAAGCAACAGCAAGCAAGTTCTTAAAGAACTGTAAGCGACTAAATGTACCTTAGGTTGATGGCAGTGATGAATCTTGATGTATTTTCGAGCCAAAACCAAAAACAGATGTACATCAAGGTATAGGAAGGTGAATGGAGAAAGATCCTTGGCTCGAGGTTGCTTCAATTGGAAGAATTATCAAAATGCCATTGTTGAGCTTGCTTACAACAGTTGAGATTCTTGATGCTATTGCCACGAGCTTGCCAAAACAGATGGAGATCAAGGCTTGTGAAGAACGAATCAAAAAGAATTATGCAATTTGGTTGAGAATTGATGAAGATTGGATCAAAAAAGCTTGATGAAGATTGAAGAATTTTTGTGGATTTTGAGGGAAAGTTAGTTACAGCTCTTGAAAATTGTGATTATCATTAACATTCTGTTATGATTAAACTTTTATACTCCAGCTTAATCACTTTCTTAATCACCAATTAGCAAAAACTCATGTGATTAGCATAATATGAAACTTAAGTGCAAGTTCCAAAATGCCCTTGCCAAATATTGAACCATGACAGCTCAAACAACTTCTAATTTTCATTTGGAGAGTGTTGCAAAAAGTCCCATTCCAAAATTCCATGTATTTCTCAACTTGGACCATTTTGCCCTTGGATTTTAATTGTTGCACTTGAAAATTGACCTTTTGCATTGACCATTTTTGATGAATTTTGATTATGCACCATGAAAGTACATGTGAAATGGAGTTTGCTCATAAAAAGATCATCCATTTTGGACATTCCATGTGAAAGTTATGCCACTTTGATTATAGGCCTTTTTTGAAAATGAATGGACCATAACTTGTCAACCATACATGGGAATTTCAAGTTCTTGGACTTTTTGGAAAGGTGAGAGCAAGATCTACAACTTTCATGTTGAACAAATTTTCATTTGAAGCTTCTTTGGACATGTAATTTTGAGATGAAAATCTTTCCATTTTTGGAAACTTCCATTACAAGTCACTTTCTATTTTTGGCAATTTTTGTCCTAACTTTATTTTCTTCATTCTTGAGCTTTGACATGTCAAATGAAGCTTGTTTCAACATGAATGAAGTGTATCCAACTCTCTCCCACCTCCAAATCCATAAAATCAAGCACAGTTGACTACAGTTGACTTTTTCAACTGATAGATGAATCTGGCAATGCACTGATCAATCTGAGCCCCAATCTTCTGATGGAATGACTCAAGGATGAAACCCTAGCCTCCACAAGCTCAATACAATCATGAAATGATCCCCATATCCATTGTAGACCCCATCTCCTTACCATGCCCTGATTGGCCCAATGCAACTGATTAGGGTTGACCAGTGGTCAAAACCCTAATCTCAAAGTGTATGATCAATCTCTTGAATCTTCTGATGATATCAAGACCATGATGATGATGATGCATCATTTCAACCAAGATGAAGACCAATCTCCTTGAGAAATGAAACCCTAATTTGAATCACCACCCTCAGATGATTAATGACCAGTCCAATGAAACCCTAGCTTGCACATAACCTCTTCATCTTCTGATCAAGACTTAAGAGGATGACTTGCACAACGTAACCATATGATATGCAAGATGCAATGCCTAATGACCTAAAAATGATATGTAATATGTCAAGCTAGTCCCAAGAGAGGAGGGCAAATTTTGAGGTGTTACAGCTGCCCCTATTCAATCCACTGTGAACCTGTCGATATGAACAGCCTCGGCTTTCAGATGATCAGGATGAAGAGTGATTGAATACCAAAAACAGACGAACAATTTGCACTCTGATGGGAAAATAATTAACAACGCCTATCAGAATCGGCGAAGAAACACAATCTTGAAACAAAAATCCGTCTGGTACGGAGAAAGTCGGCCTGATCACCGAAACAGACTGTCGACCTGGATACCAAAATAAATGGTAACGCAGGGATAACCATGGCCTAAACACCACACCCGCTGGGGACTATTATCTCTTCCTTTTTTCCCCTTTTCTTGAACCCCGAAATTTTCTGATCTTTTTTATTTTCTTGAACCCCGAAATTTTTCTCTTGCACCAATGATCTCGATCATTGCATTTGAACCCCGATATCTCGTTTGCCAAAAATAATGAACCCCATTCTCCATTTGAACCCCAGTCGCCTGACGATAACTTGTGATCGCCATTGTGAACCCCATTCTCCAGAAAATGTCGCAACATTTCCCTTTCTCCATTTGAACCCCAGTCTCCAGAAAATGCCTCAACACTTCCTTTTCTCCGTTTGAACCCCGATCTCCAGAAAATGTCGCAACATCTCCCTTTCTCCGTTTGAACCCCGCTCTCCCATCTCTCGTGATAATTCCGCTGGCAATGACGGAAATAACACCAAACACCACTCTGAGGGCGACATATCAGAGGGTACACCTTCACAAAGGAAGGTAACATGTGCATCTCTTCATCCGAAGACACCCATAACGACTTCCATTGGCATCCGCCAAAGTCTAAGGTGACACATGAACAGAAGATAATCCTGAGGACCTCATCCCGGATGTAATCTTCAACTCCAATCTCCATTTGAACCCCGTTCTCCAGAAAATGTCTCAACATTTCCTTTTCTCCATTTGAACCCCGATCTCCAGAAAATGTCTCAACATTTCCCTTTCTCCATTTGAACCCCGATTGTCGCGCTGATCGCGTAACGTCCTTTGATTTTATTTCCATCTTCGTCCGACGGAAAAATTTCCTCCAGCATCGCACTACTGGGGAACACTGCTGATCTGACGTCATGATGCTGAACTCCTCAGAGTAACACTCTCAACCAGACACTGACTGATGACTGGGAGAAAACTCGACGTTTACTGGACATCGAACGATGATGTTTACAGGCACCAAAGAAAACTCGACCAGACACTAACTGATGACTGGGAGAAAACTCGACGTTTACTGGACATCGAACGATGATGTTTACAGACACCAAAGAAAACTCGACCAGACACTTACTGATGACTAGGAGGAAACTCGACGTTTACTGGACATCGAACAATGATGTTTACCTGACACCAAAGAAAGCTCGACCAGACACTTACTGATGACTGGGAAATAACTCAACGTTTACAGGACATCGAACAATGATGTTGACAGGACATCGAACAATGATGTTGACAGGACATCAAACAATGATCGACCAGACATTAAACAATGATCGACCAGACATTAAACAATGACTGGGAAATAACTCGACGTTTACTGGACATCGAATGATGATGTTTACTGACACCAAATAAAGCTCGACCAGACACTTACTGATGACTGGGAAATACTGTTGCTCCAAACTCACAATGCTGAACTCCTCGGAGTATCGTCTTCACTGTCCGGCAAAACCAAATCTCAAGCGGTAACCACGGCTCGAGTCGCGCTGATCGCGTAACATTTCTATCTCTGTCCGACGGAAAAGTTTCCTCCAGCATCGCACTACTGGGGAATATTGCTGATCTGACGTCATGATGCTAAACTCCTCAGAGTAACATCTTCCAACTTCTGTCGAAACCACCTCTCAAACAATAACCACAGCTTGAGACTAGCCTATGCTTGCAATGATGCATGACTTTTTCTGCGTAATGCTCCATAATTATGGAAATGCTACGCGATTTATTATGCAATATGCTATGCTTACTCTACATGATGAATGCATAAAAAGCGTCCCCCTCAAGGGATTCTGCTGGGGAGCACGAGACACTCCGTTGAGGAACTCGTCAATTCTCCGATCTCCACCCGCTGGGGGAATAGCACTGCTGCTGCTGGAAAAGGTAACCCTTGTTGGGGAAGAACCTCCTTTGCACCCAATCCACTTGGGAACTGCTGGGGGATAAGAACCACCAACACCCTGTGGGGATACCTCGATCCTTGACTTGCCGAGGATATACATCCCAACTCTGCTTGAGAAACCCTCACAGATACCTAGCGACTTCACTGGGGAACTGCTCACAGATAGCTCCACTGGGAAACAGCAACCTCCAGACCTGGCGACTGGAGAAGCATCGATCTGACACCTGCTGGGGATAACCATCCTGACCCTGCTAGGGAAGCGAATGCCACTCCGCTGGGGACAACCCATGCAATCCATATGTAGAATCAACTCAGCTAGGGATGCAGATATCAGTCTGCTACGGAAACTCATCCAATCCACTGGTAGGATGAACACTGCTGGAGATATATTTCATTGAAACCCGCTCCACTCGGGATAACAACCTTCGGGCCTGGCTGCCGAGGAAACACCGTTTTAAACCCACCGGGGATAACCATCCTGACTCAGCTAGAGGATCCACAGACCTTGGATCTGCTGGGGAGTTAGCCCTCACAACTCGACTTGGGGATATAGATGGGGAAATGAGAAAAGTTGGTACAGAACACCCGTCGACTCATCGAACCACGGTATCCGCCTCCCAATCTCGTATCAGCTTTCCACCTTTGAGAACTCCCAGACTCGTCTGGACCTTTTCTGCTCCATCATCTTGTATTCCCAACCGCTCCGCGCTCGAAGGAGAGCGAACTCCTGGGGACTATACAGACTTTTCAATTTTCCGACTTTGAAGAGTCTTCTTGATTAATTCCAAGGGTCGTCGGACGTCCTGCCGTCTTCTCGTCATCCCTTCATATTCATTCGTCCCTGATCGGACACTGTGGGGAATTTCTACAGACTTTCCAATCTTCAGATTTTGAAGAGTCTTCTTGATTAATATCAAGGGTCGTCGTACGCCTCAACGTCTCTTCGTCATCCCTTCATATTCATCCGTCCCTGATTGGACTCCATGGGGATTTGTTTTTTGTCGACAAGCTTCCACATCACAACCTGCAAGTGAGTGAAAATAACTAACAGCACCTACAAAACAGATCGTTAGATAAAACCGTGCCCCAGGCGTGTCAAGATTTCAACACTTGGGTCACCCAACCTTCCGAATAAGATTTCAAGCTTTCAATCTTATAAACATGCATTGGAAGGGACCTGTATGTCTTAAAATGCAAGATTCTTTATCAAAAATATCTGGATGTTTTTGCAATCAAAGCGGTAATGAAAAACAAAAACAAAATTATTTGACTGAATATGCATTTTATTGATTGAAAAATGTGTGGCTCAAATGAGCAATACAAAAGAAGCAATTCCTGAAAAGAGGTAATCGCGCACAAAAGGAAAAAATCTATCCTAATGGCAATGTGAAACCCGTGATCTCATCGAGTTCCAACTCGGTTACATCCCATATGTCCTCAGACTCTCCGTGCTTTCTGCCTTCTGAACAAGACGATTCTGACTGATCCCTACCGGGTATTATCCATGATGCTTTAACCAAAGCGTAAACGATCATGCTAGACGCAGTTGTTCGTTTCAATCCCTCTTTTGCCTGGACCGCTCTTTCGGGTTTTCAGTCCACCGGGATACCCCTTTTTTGCCCAAGTCGCCTTTTCAGGTTCTCGACTTGCCGGGTGTACATTTTTTTTATTTTATCCCTAATTTTTGCCCGAACCTTTTCATCATTTTTTTCTTTGGTTCGCCGGGATGCCCATTTTTGCCTGGACTATTTTATTCTTTTCGTCCAGCGGGTCTCTTTATACGAAGTATTTTTTAACTGCGTCCGCATTCACAGGGGATGGAAAATCCTCGCCATCCATGGTCATCAGCAACAAGGCTCTGTCGGAGAAAACCTTCTTGACCATGCTGGGATTCATAATTCGGTGTCCATTTGCCCCTTCGATCGTTTTGAGGAGGAAGGATCCTTTTCAGCACCATATCACCCACGTGATATACCCGAGGTCGCACCTTCTTGTCAAAAGCACGCTTTATCCGCTGCTGGTATAACTGCCCATGACAGATGGCTGCCAGCCTCTTTTCCTCTATCAGACTCAATTCTTCATATCGGGTCCTTACCCATTTCGCCTCATGCAATTGCACGTCCATCAGGACTCTCAAAGAGGGAATTTGAATCTCAACAGGTAATACAGCCTCCATTCCATATACCTGAGTGAGAAAAGCGTTGCCCCAGTAGATGTACGCACCGACGATCGATACCCAGGATACCAGCTCCATACTCAATCACACCGTCGGTGCATTCAAATGCTAGTCGGGAAACGAAGGGAACATGGGATCCCTTTGGCGTAACCAAAGCACTAACTCGTCCATATTAACCCCATCAGACATCAAAACCCGTTCGGATTCGGGGTCCGGCCCCTCCTCCGGGATCGATTACTCTCAATCTTTCGATTAGAGTACCTCTAGATGTCCTCATCAGGGAACTCAAACTTCATCGGTTGATGACCCCCAATGGGTTGCGGGGCGATGTAATCAGACAATACACCCTTTGATTGCTTTCTAAGAGTATCCCAAATCAGTCAACATTCTTTTGCTCTCTCGCAACCCGTCCGGTCACTGCTGGCTTCTCAGAAATGTACTTGATCAGATCCATCTTGAAATCCACAAAGTGGTATGAACCAGCATATACTGTCTCAGTCGGCGAGCAGCCTATGCCAAAGTACATCAAGTTTTCTCGAACAGTGAATGTATTGTTTCACAGTCGGTAAACTTTTTGCTAAGGTAAGTTGCATGCTCTTTTCGACAAGACTCGTCATGCCGACCCAATACACCTCGTAGACCCGTCGAAGGCTGTCAAGTACAGAATTGATGGTCGTCCCTCTGCAGGGAGTATCAGAATCCGAGGTTCCTGCACTTTATTCTTTTACCATTCAATGCCCCTTGGCAATCATTATTCCACCTGACCGTTTGATCTTTTTTCAACAGCTTGACTATGGGTTCACCCGTGGTTGTTAGATGAGATGTGAACCATGACATGTAGTTCAATCTATCTAAGAGACCACGAACCTCTTTTTTGTTCTCGGTTCAGGCATTTCTCCTATTACTTTTTTTTTTTAAGCAGGACCAACCTCGATTCCCCTCTTACAATGAACCCCAGCAGCTTACCGGACCGCACTCTGATAGTGCACTTATCTGAATTCAACCTCCGTTTGAATTGTCTCAACCGGTCAAACCGCTTGGCCACATCTACCAGATGCCCCTCTCCTATTTGGGACTTTGCTATCATGTCATCAATCATAGCATTTGATTCCACGATCATATCATGAAACAAAGTCACTCTGATACGTGGCATCGGCGTTCTGCTTCTTTAGAGGACAATCTTCTCTCCATGGCAGCTTGTGCACAACGACATCGGTATCCGACCCTGGCATATCCTGACATGACCAGGCGAAGGTATCCACATGCTCCTTCAACAGGACTACCATTCTGCTCTCGACTCGCCTCTGAAGCGGCCCCAATTTTTCCTTCCTGACCTCGGCGGTGCTTGGAATAACAACCTCAACCCGCTCCTCGTGCGGCTGAATTACCTTCTCCTCTTGTTTTGACAACCTGGCTAATTCCAGCAGATCACAATCTTCTTCGTCTTCTTCTTCGGCATGATAGATCGGTTTGTCGAAGTCATATGAGGTGTAACCAAATTGTTGTCAATGAGATCCGGAGAATTACTTTTGAATTCGGAACGAGACAAATCAAAAAAAAGAGAAAAATGAAAATAAACATTGCCATTTTTATTTGTTTTTAAACTGCAAAAATGAATGAAAAACAGGGAACACCGCTTTTTGACTGAAAAACATCCATTTATTTATGATGCAAAATGTTGCAAATTATGAACATGAGGTGGCCCTTACAATGAACCAGTACGTGTCGGGAAACACGTATGGCTTTCATGCAAATAAAATTGAGAAGCAAGAAACATTACTCTTCCAGATGAGTGACAGTGCTGATTTTTCAGGCCTTCCAGTTCCCTGGTACGCACGATTTTATCCACGATTCCAGCTCGCGGTCGCTGTCACTCTCTTCACCCACTGTATAGGCGTGATCTGAATCTAGCATTCCAACACTGACAAAGGTGAACGACGGACGACGTCCTCTGTTCTGCTCAGACGAGTCTTGACCTGGATGATAACCAATCCCAAACATATCCGCCTTTACCACAATGCCTATGATCTGTCCCCAGCCTGGGATCCCTCCATTTCTCACCACTTCCACCGCCTGTTTGTAAGAAGAAATGGACGGCTTTTTCTCTTTCTCAACACCAACGGCATTTTTCACCTTGATGGTTTCAACTGCCAGACTGGGTGCTTTACACCTTACTTTGTCCATTTCTACTTTCATCTTTCTCTGGACCGATTCCCCAATTACTACACACCCCTTTGTAGCGATGGCCGCACAACAATCATCAACACGAGGGCAAGCTCCATTTTTCGTCGGGCGTTTTGGGACCACAGACACGGGCATTCTTAACTGATCCTTCTCAGTCGCCTCTATCCCTTTCTTGTCCTTCGACATCATCTCCACTTTTACAGGACCATGCCTTGTCACGGGGTTAGCACTATCATCTGTCGTTGGTGCAAAATTGATTGCCTTAGAATCCACCAAGTCCTGGACCACATGCTTAAAAGCTTTGCAATCCTCAACATGATGTCCAGGTGCCCCAGCATGGAACTCACACCTGACATTCTCATCATAACTGGCAACCCTCTAATCCGGTTTCCCTGGAACCAAAATCCTTGGCTGCACCAACCCAAGATCCTTCAACTTTTTTAAACAGAGAGGCGTAAGTCACGGGCGGCTTATTGAAATGACGATCTGTCGTCCTCCTTCTCACTTGGCCCACTGCTCTTTGTGTCCTCCGTTGAGGTGGTGGTTGCCGCTGTTGTGTAGATTGATTATTAGTAGGGATTGTTACCGTATCAGCATATGGGTGATAACGATCCTTACCGCGTTCTCTCTTGGCCTGCACACCACCCGCTTCAACTTCCTTCTCAATATGACCATTGTCGGGGGGCTTCTTTGCTACAGAGCCAGAGGGATTTGTTACTTCTGATGGCGGAGCCTTTTCCTGAACTTTCTCCTCGATCATCCAGCCCTCAATCCTTTCCAATCTCTCGGCCATGGCTTTCTGCCCCAAGGCAAGCCCTTGCACAACACTGAACAAATCCCTCACCATCTCTTTCAGTTCAAGGATGTCTGCGTTGGGAGAATCCATCAGTTTGGATTTGTTGCCCCTAGCAGGATATCTGAGCAAACAAGCTATGCGCACTGGTTGACACCTACAAAACAGCAAATGGGTTAGTATGACTCACGCATGCACCATCTATCCATATGAGGAAGACTCTGTCCTTTGATTCTGGCTTCATCGAGACAGATAATATTTCATCAATAACATTCTGACATCTGGATGTCTCTCAACTAGATTCTTAATCAGTAATACTCCCCATATGGCTAGATGTAGGTTTGATGCAGATGAATGCAAAATGAGAATGATGCAGATGTATGAATGCAATGCATTGTGCCATCCTCCGAGTCCTCTGATCATTTGTTGCTCTGAATCACAGCCCTGATCTCTGAACCGATCACAACCATCTGAGGAAATATGTAACCACAAATCCGACTCAAGGGTTCCGAAATAAACGGAACTGACAGATACACCATCATCATCATCACCAAACAACCTCTGATCAGATACCCAATAATCTTTGAATCTGCCCGGGGAATCCTGAAATAAACGGATCCCCACTGATAAATAACTCGGACAGCACTCCGGCGTCTCAGAAATAAACGGCCATAAATCTGACTTATAAATAGGACTCTGATCCACGTAACCAATAGTCACCATCAAAGTCACCAACAGAACATGCATCTGTAAGAATCACCCTCCCCTCACAGGTAAATTCTAATCAAGTCACCCTAAGGCGGATAATAGTCTCGACAATCGGGCAGAGATACTCAATGGGTTTGCCCTTTCGGGTGTGCCATTGTAGCTCTCCTGAGATCGTCTAAACCAAAGATCCGGGAAATGATTGGTCACCAGAGTCAACAGTTCAAAAGAGATAACCCAACCAAATTGGAAAACCCCACTGGAAGAGCACTTCTCAGATGAACCTCGTCCGGCTTGTGGTATGTCACGTCGCAACAATGTGCCCAACCGGCATGTGAGCGACGTGAGACCACGCTAATCCTAGGTGTATACTCGGGCCTGGGTTTTAGCCCCACTCAGAACACCCACCCCAAACAGAGGAACCACCTGCACAGAGGACGACAACATGATAGTATGATGCATGCAAATATTTATGCAAATATATACACAGTCAGAATAATAAATGCAATAAATAAAGCAACACAAGCAACCTAAACTATCCTAAAACGCTAGGAGAGACTCGCTTAGGGAAGATGGACCAGCACAGGTCAACATCTTTCCATCCCCAGCAGAGTCGCCAGCTGTCGCATCCGCGAAAAACAACCGGCGGGCTGAAACAAAAATAACACAGAGCCGCCACTGCGTGTTATTTATCCCAAAATAGGGAAAGGAAACGCTCAGAGAAAACCTGGAAAAAGCATGGTCTCGCGACCAAAGAGAAAGGGTAAGGGAGTCGGTTACGCAAGGGGAAGGTATTAGCACCCCTCACGTCCGTCGTACTCGACGGGATCCACGCTCTAAGAAAAGAAAAGGTTGCTAAAACATCACACACACACGCACCGAAAACAACACAGGTGGGGTTAAGAGGAAGAGGGCTCGCTAGGACATCGCATCCTATGCCTACGTATCTCGTCTGGAACGAGAATCAGAGCTGCCGTAGTTCGGCTCACGCACGCCAAACAAGACACACACATCCACAGGCAAACCTGGAACCCGAATGCCAATCGCTGGACTTACATCGGCTTCCGAACCAAACAAACACAATCAGGATACGTACAGCCAATCGCTGGGCTTACGTCCATATCCTGACACACAAGAAGATAACAAGCAAACGCACACAAAAAGAAAAAAAGTGCCCGGAGAGACCTCGCACGGTCTCCTGCCTACATACCTCGTCTGGAACGAGGATCAGGGCGATGTAGTTCCCCCCAAAGGGGAAGAAATTCTAGCCAGAAACCAAGGGAAGACACACTACCAGGGAGCTGTACTCGAGCCTAGTGTTATCATGCATCATTGCCCTATGTTGTGGTTTCTACCTACTTGTGCAACAGCAAGCTAATCCTATCCAGGAAGAAAGCAAGCATGCAAGCATCAATCACAATAAAACAAACATTTCAAACAAATATTCACAAAGCACACACTATATCCAGTCAAGTGAGGCTCAAACAAGGGTGGACTGCCGAGGCAAGTCATCTGTACAAGGTAGAGTTAGCTCTTAACCTTGCCATTGAGAGGCTAAGGTGAAGCTGATGAAAGGTGAGTGAAGATCAGACTTCACAGCTCTTATCCCTGTCCAGGGAGAGCTTCAGACAAGGGAGCGTGGGTCCAGAATGGAGGGACCCTTCTACGCTCAAGACTCTGACACAACTGTACAAAGTACAAGATCTTGGGTTTGTGCCCCAATGCATCTACACAGTGGTGTGAGCAGAGGGACGACTCAACAGAATAGCGGGGGATAGATTGCATATCCCTTGGATTCCGCCAATTGCCTCATAGAGGTCTTTACCTGCTTGGCACAAAAGTAAACAATCACAGACATTGCCTCTTAAGGAGGACTTCAGACAGTTGCCTGGCTAAATAACAAGCCAGGTCTTCCAGACTACATGAAGACCAGAGAATATACCTCAACTGGTTTAAAAACCAAGCAACAGCAAGCAAGTTCTTAAAGAACTGTAAGCGACTAAATGTACCTTAGGTTGATGGCAGTGATGAATCTTGATGTATTTTCGAGCCAAAACCAAAAACAGATGTACATCAAGGTATAGGAAGGTGAATGGAGAAAGATCCTTGGCTCGAGGTTGCTTCAATTGGAAGAATTATCAAAATGCCATTGTTGAGCTTGCTTACAACAGTTGAGATTCTTGATGCTATTGCCACGAGCTTGCCAAAACAGATGGAGATCAAGGCTTGTGAAGAACGAATCAAAAAGAATTATGCAATTTGGTTGAGAATTGATGAAGATTGGATCAAAAAAGCTTGATGAAGATTGAAGAATTTTTGTGGATTTTGAGGGAAAGTTAGTTACAGCTCTTGAAAATTGTGATTATCATTAACATTCTGTTATGATTAAACTTTTATACTCCAGCTTAATCACTTTCTTAATCACCAATTAGCAAAAACTCATGTGATTAGCATAATATGAAACTTAAGTGCAAGTTCCAAAATGCCCTTGCCAAATATTGAACCATGACAGCTCAAACAACTTCTAATTTTCATTTGGAGAGTGTTGCAAAAAGTCCCATTCCAAAATTCCATGTATTTCTCAACTTGGACCATTTTGCCCTTGGATTTTAATTGTTGCACTTGAAAATTGACCTTTTGCATTGACCATTTTTGATGAATTTTGATTATGCACCATGAAAGTACATGTGAAATGGAGTTTGCTCATAAAAAGATCATCCATTTTGGACATTCCATGTGAAAGTTATGCCACTTTGATTATAGGCCTTTTTTGAAAATGAATGGACCATAACTTGTCAACCATACATGGGAATTTCAAGTTCTTGGACTTTTTGGAAAGGTGAGAGCAAGATCTACAACTTTCATGTTGAACAAATTTTCATTTGAAGCTTCTTTGGACATGTAATTTTGAGATGAAAATCTTTCCATTTTTGGAAACTTCCATTACAAGTCACTTTCTATTTTTGGCAATTTTTGTCCTGACTTTATTTTCTTCATTCTTGAGCTTTGACATGTCAAATGAAGCTTGTTTCAACATGAATGAAGTGTATCCAACTCTCTCCCACCTCCAAATCCATAAAATCAAGCACAGTTGACTACAGTTGACTTTTTCAACTGATAGATGAATCTGGCAATGCACTGATCAATCTGAGCCCCAATCTTCTGATGGAATGACTCAAGGATGAAACCCTAGCCTCCACAAGCTCAATACAATCATGAAATGATCCCCATATCCATTGTAGACCCCATCTCCTTACCATGCCCTGATTGGCCCAATGCAACTGATTAGGGTTGACCAGTGGTCAAAACCCTAATCTCAAAGTGTATGATCAATCTCTTGAATCTTCTGATGATATCAAGACCATGATGATGATGATGCATCATTTCAACCAAGATGAAGACCAATCTCCTTGAGAAATGAAACCCTAATTTGAATCACCACCCTCAGATGATTAATGACCAGTCCAATGAAACCCTAGCTTGCACATAACCTCTTCATCTTCTGATCAAGACTTAAGAGGATGACTTGCACAACGTAACCATATGATATGCAAGATGCAATGCCTAATGACCTAAAAATGATATGTAATATGTCAAGCTAGTCCCAAGAGAGGAGGGCAAATTTTGAGGTGTTACACTGAGGACGTCCCAAGTATCCTTTTGTCTTTGTGAATGTTCACTTTGTTTAAAACAGTTTATAAAAAATATTTAAAACAATGATATTTGTCAATTAAAACATGCAAAATATTTGTTGAACAGAAACAAATAAGAGTGTAAAGAATTGGATAAAGGCTCAAATTCATTTGATGGAATGGTAGTCTGCAAATGGCATGACTCCATGGATCTTTCCAAGTTTGAAATTGGTGATATATATTGGAAAAAGGGATACATTGAACATAATGACCATTTCTCCACCAACTCTGAATCCATGTATTTGAAGCTTCTGTTGACGATGACTGAGCGAGAATCTTTGACAGATGACAGTTGTAGAACAAAGTCTTGTCAGGATGCAGTTACTTGCCAAATCCCTAATTTTTGCCTAGATTGCCCCAGGGTGAGGTACTCAATCTAGCGGGATACATGTTCATTTTTTATGTCTCTAACTTTTTCCTGGACCGCCCTTTCGGGTTTTCAATCCACCGAGACGCTCATTTTTGCCTAAGCCGCCCTTTCGGGTTTTCAACTTAGCGAGCTATTCTGTTTTTATTTTAGGCAAAGTATTTCTTGACTGCATCTAAATTCACAGGACGAGTGAAATCCTCCCCATCCATAGTTGTAAGTATCAAAGCACCGCCTGAAAAGGCTCTCTTTACAACATATGGACCTTCATAGTTTGGAGTCCACTTGCCCCTGGAATCGGGCGCGAAAGACAAAACTTTCTTGAGCACAAGGTCACCTTCTCGGAACACACGAGGCTTGACCTTCTTATCAAAGGCTTTCTTCATCCTCTGTTGATATAACTGGCCATGGCACATGGCAGTTAATCTCTTCTCTTCTGTCAAATTCAGTTGATCATAACGACTCTGAACCCATTCAACATCAGTCAACTTAGCTTCCATCAAGACTCTCATTGATGGGATCTCCACCTCTACTAGGAGCACGGCCTCCATTCCGTAAACAAGAGAGAAAGGGGTTGCCCCTGTTGAAGTGCGGACAGATGTACGGTATCCATGCAAGGCAAATGGTAACATCTCATGCCAATCTTTGTACGTAACAACCATCTTCTGGATAATCTTCTTGATATTCTTATTAGCAGCTTCAACAACCCTATTCATCTTGGGTTTGTAAGGAGAAGAATTATGGTGTGCAATCTTAAACTCGCTACACAGCTCTTTCATCATCTTGTTGTTCAAGTTAGATCCATTATCAGTAATGTCATACCCCAAAATTTGCCCATTAATATTTCAAGACATTTTTCAGGGCACTCCGACTCATTTTTATGACACTGATCTTAAAGGAACAAAGGCCCAGCTCACGAGTGGCCCAATCCAGAAAATGGCCCAAACTGGCCTGCTCGCTAGGCGAGCAAATCCTTCGCCTAGCGAACGTTCGCTGCACGCTCGCCTAGCGAACGTTCGCTACACGCTCGCCTAGCGAAGCTGGCAGATAACAGAAAATTCTGGGCTTCACTCTGAGCCCATTAGGTCATGAAAAAAAGGCATTATAAATACCATAACTCCAGTCAGAAAAAGGGAACGAAAACGGAGAAAGGAGAACCCTGGCAAGCAAACCCTGATACTCACTGGAGACAAACCCTGAAGGAAAAGCCGGCGGCAGCAAGGTCACTTCCGCTCAATTCGATCCGATCGGCCAATTCAAGGTTACAATTCGATTACAAACAGGTTGGCATTGCTATTACTACCTTATGTTCTTAATTTGCACATGGTATCATGATTGAATTTATGAAACTATCTTAAGTTTTACATATGAATTTAAGTATGCATGAACATCTGAATGTCTAACCACATAATCTCTGTAATGAATGCTATAAGGTGTGAAGCTTGCTGCCATTATATCGTTATTAAAATCGGAATCCGCAGCCGCTCGCTAGCACATCGCTAAGCGAGCATGCAACGAGTGTTCGCTAAGACTTCGCTAGGCGAAGCAGGAGCGAACGCGACAGCAGCCGACTTTTCTGTTCTGACTTTTTCCCACTTGTCATGTTTTTATCATAGCCATGCATTGTTTATCTGACCCTACTGCTGTTCTGGTTTCTTTTGTGGTGTAATTCTCGATTGCACCCTGATTTGGTATTCTGACATGTTTGCTGAGTTTTGCAAAGGTTCACACATCGCCGGGAAAGCTAGCTAGATAGGTATTCCACTTTATTTGTGGGATGCCCTTTGTGGAGTTTTACCCTAAATTACCTAATTAATTTTAATGTGGAGATCCACCCTCAATTACTTAGCTGATTTTAATGTATTGATTTTAATGTGGAGATTCATCCTAATTGCCTAATTGATTGTAAAATACGGCCTTTAAATATGTGATCTTGGACCTCTCTTTGCTGCCCTACGGTATTACGGTATAACGGTCGTGTCCCGCGAATGTAGGGATACACTTAGCAAAGACCCTTCGGTTAAATCATCATAAAATAAATCATGGTCCCTCGGATGTTGCCTTCGAAAATACGATTTTGTCCCTCGATGACCCTTCGGTGTAGCCTACGGTTAAATGATGATCGTCCCTTCGAATGCTAAGGTATCCTTACAACTGTTGCCTTCAATGACCTATCGATGACCCTACAATGACCCTTTTACATCCAAAGGATAAAACTACTTACTTCTCAATAGTAAGGACAGTTTTACCCTCATAAGGATAGGAAATGCCCATAACGACCTTAGGAAGGTATAACTCTCAATTACTGGATCATAACCTAAAACATTTTCCACCCCTCACACTTTGCAAGTCCTAGAAAATCACCACTTGGTATACATTCATACTAGAATCATTACCAAGTTATATTTTTCTAAACTGTTTTTCAAAATCAAACGAGATAAATACTTTGTATACATTCATACGAGAATCATTACAAAGTTAAACTCTCTTTTCGAAACATTTTTAAACAATTCACCAACACTTTTCAGACAAAAATATAAGTGATCCAGCAATTAAGAGCCCATGGATAACCATGGATACAAAGGGTGCTAATACCTTCCCTTTGTATAATGTACCTCCCGAACCCAAAATCTATTGAGGTCTTTCCTGTTCTTTTCCACCTTTCCTTATTGGATAAAAGAAAAGTCGGTGGCGACTCTTGCTATCCGCGACATTGCGAGAAAAAGCAAAATACCCCAAGTCAGTTCACCGTATGACAGAACTGGCGACTCTGCTGGGGACATAAATATTAAAGAGAGGTTACCTTAAAAACAAGATCACTTATTCAAATTGTCTGATTTACTTTTAAGGGATTGCTTGGGTATTCTTGAGTGAAAGATCCTACACCCGGATCTAGTGTACCTTAGGTAAGTAGCAATAGATCATCACGACTATCCGGCGTATACCGGAATGGTCAAAATGATGGCTACGGTTAATGTGACGCTTTGGATGTCCTGATGTTCCTCATGTTTACTTGAGGAAAAATTTGGCTTCCGCGTGGTGTCATCAAAGCATTAATCAGACCTTTAGAACCCTAATTGACTCATCCTGGCCATTAGAAAGTAGTGAGATAACTAACTTCGGTTCCGACTGGGGTTGGTTGAGACTCGATACTACACTCTTTGAGATTGGACTTTAGGGAAGCTTCGGTCAACCACTTGGTGTTGCACTGAAGTGAACTTAAAGGAAGGTCAATGATTTGAGATCCTTCTAGAACCCGGTTACTATTCTAGGACAGGTTGAACCAACCAAACTTCAGTGGGGAGGGTACTTACCTGTGGAACTCATGCAAGCCTTAAAACCTAGGAATGATGGTTGTGTGACTTGCTTGTGCTTGTTATTTACTTAACATCATAACATCATAACATCATAACATCATGACATCGTGACATTGTACTAACCATTTCAAGGACTTTGAACATTGAAAACATTTCATACATTGCATAGCATAACATTACATAACAGGTATTCTAAGGGATCAGTGTTCTCACGGTTTCCCTACAAACAGAAAAATGGACCTCGAACAAACTATCAAAGATCTCCATGCTCAGAATGCTCAACTCCAGGAGATGATCTTGAACTTATCCAAGGGGCAGGAGGAACTGAAGGCTCTCTTGCTCGAGCAGAAGAAAGACAAGAAACCTGTAAGTTACCTTAACCCGGGAAGAAGACTTAAAGGACAGGCTGCGGGAGTCAAGATTAGACTTCCAAAGGATCAAGAAGAGGAAACAGAGACAGATTCAAAAGATGAGAATGTTGATCTCTTCAACCCTGAGGACGACGATGAAGATTATGAGAATGAACAGTACTCTCCAAGAGATGACAAGTACAAGTTGCTGGAAGAACGTATGCTAGCTATAGAAGGTCAGAAGGCGCCCGGTCTGGATTTCGAAAGCTTGAGTCTGGTCTCTGGTGTGGTCGTTCCCCGCAAATTCAAGGTCCCCGCTTTCACTAAGTATGATGGGGCATCTTCTCCTCAGATGCATCTGAGAGCTTACGTGAGAAAGATTCAGCCGTATACCACTGATAGGAAACTATGGATCCATTTCTTCCAAGAGAGTCTGTCTGGCACACAATTGGAATGGTACTATCAGCTCGAGAGCTCTAACATCCACACATGGACTGATTTAGCGACAGCTTTCTACAAGCACTACCAGTATATTTCTGAATTGGCACCTACTCGGCTACAGTTGCAGAATATGACTATGGGATCTAAAGAAAGTTTCAAAGAATATGCTCAGAAATGGAGAGATTTGGCTGGCAGAGTCAAACCCCCTATGACTGATCGAGAATTAGTAGACATGTTCATGAGCACACTGACTGGCCCATTCTACAGCCATCTATTGAGGAGTTCCTCATTGGGTTTCACTGAACTTATATTAACAGGTGAACATGTTGAAAGCGGCATTCGAAGTGGAAAGATACAGGCGGCTACCTCTGATCCTCCGGAGACTCCTAATGTCATCATTGCTCCTCTGCCAAATCATGACAAGACTGTTAATGCTATAGAAGATGCTGATAGCGATTATGACTTGGATAGCTGGATTTTCCCAACGATTGGTGACAGACTCAATAATTGGAAGGCTGAAGACACTATCCTGATTTCCTTTAGTCAGGAGTAATTGTTATTGCTGTTTTAGCATTTTAAGGCATTGTGTCTATGCCCGGGGCACAATAGCTAATTTTTCAAGGGTTTTGTCATTTTCATAAGCATATTCACATTCAATGAATCAATGGACTTTTAGCATTCAAATATTGCGCTCTTTATCTTTCCTGTCATTTTTTAAACAAAGCTATGTATTCTTACACACACTCACGTAACAAATTATCGATCCATATCCACTCTGGATCCTATTGATAGTAATTCTGCTACTGTTCATTATGACTTTAAAAATCCGATCTACCAAGCCGAGGATGGAAGTGAGGAAGATTGTGAAGTACCTGAGAACTTGCCAGACTACTGCAAGAAGAAAGGACTATTCAGCCGCATGAGGCATCGATCGAAATTGTGAATCTGGACCACGTCGCCCGATTTAGCTCCCATTTGACCGCTACTTGCAAATCCATCTCCAAATTACTGAGACAAAATCAAGAAGTATCTCCAAGAACCTTCAATTCTGATGCCGCCAATTGAAGGAGGACCCCTAATCATGTATTTAACCGTGTTAGAAAATTCAATAGGGTGTGTTGGGGCAACATGACGAGTCTGGTCGAAAAGAGCATGCAATATACCACCTTAGCAAAAAGGTACCGACTGTGAAACAAGATACTCACAGCTCGAGAAAGCTTGCTGTGCTTTGGCCTGGGCTGCTCGCCGACTAAGACAGTATATGTTGAATCATACCGCTTTATTTTAAGATGGATTCTATCAAATATCTATTTGAGAAAACCTGTTGTCTCCTGAAAGAGCTATCACTGATAATGGTGCTAATCTGAACAACAAGATGATTACTGAACTCTGCACGCAGTTCAAAATAAAACACCATAATTCTGAAGTGGCGACTTGGTAATAAAGCGTATCATTCTACCACAAGGTGATTCTAGAGGCAAATGGACTCCCACATACGAAGGGCCATTTGTAGTTAAGAAGGTATTCTCTGGTGGAGCCATGATACTTGCTACAATGGATGACGAAGAATCCCCGCATCCCGTGAACACGGACATAGTTAAAAAAATACTACGCATGTACACCCGGCAAGTCGAAAACCTGAAAAGGCGGCTTGGGCAAAAAAGGGTATCCTGGTGGACTGAAAACCTGAAAAGGCGGTCCAGGCAAAAATTAGGGATTAAAGCGTATGACTATGTCCCGTTCTCGGTCAGCTTCACCCAAGTTCAAGGGACTGAACAAGCCAATCCCTTCTATCCGACAGCAGGAGATGAGATGCTTGAAGACATAATGACAGTAGCAGAATCAAAATCGATAGGACTTTTCCTTCATAGCTTTTCTTTATATTCTTGACAGCTTCCTCTTACTAGGATTTCTGTCTCCTTGTACTCAAATTGCCTGTTTATAGGCCCTCTTTCAAAGTCGATACCATTTCATCTTCCAAAAAGATGCTTTTGTTTTACTTTCTCTGTTTTGTTTGCATAAACGTCCATTGATTTAATTTGAATTGATATATGCATTTGAATATGATCGATGTTTATCAAAATACATGCATAAAACGGAAATAGCAATTACAAAAGACTTTAGGATCGTGGATAAGGTCGAACCATGCTTTCCAACAAGTCCGGTTACAAATCCTGTTCCCCAACAAAAAACTGGCTACTTCCAGAAGAGGTCGGCATCACCAGACAGACTGGTCATCTCTTCTATCCCCAGCCAGGCTCTGTTGAGTATTTCCACCATCAGACAGAAATCAAGTGCCCCCAGCTAAGAAAGGATCACCGATACCAGTATCTCCCAACCAGAAGATTGAGATTTGTTTTCCCCAGTAGAGTCCTCTGGAAGAACTTTTCAGATGCATAATTCATTCATTACATCATTTCACAGCATACGCATGCATACATTGTTCGCATTTATTTTCATAAGCATAAAACATCTCATGCATCATGACATGGCATGAAGCTAACTTTATTTTTCAGGTTAATTATCCTCCGGATACAGTCAAAACAAAGGTCCATTCAGACGGACACCTTTATCAATTACATTCAAGATTTAACTACATCTTTCAGACATACTTCATGTCAACATTCATTCTGACATTCTCCTAACGATGGCATCTATAAGCCCACCTCAGATATTCATTGCAAATACAACATACAACAAATATTATCAGGTATAGCCTAGCGTACGGTTCATTCTGATTCAGCTCAAACACATGACCCCTTCAACTCAGATACGATCTAGCGTATGATCCATTCTGACCTTCAACTACTCCAATACGGTCTAATTTACGACCCAGTTAGACCTTCAAGTCCTCAGATGCTACCTAGCGTACGGTACATTTCTGAAGTGTAGTCTAGCGTACGACTACCCCTTTCATCATCAGATTCAGCCTAACGGACGGCTCTTTCTGCTACTCAGATACGATCTAGCATACGATCCATTCTGACCCTTATATCTCAGATACAGCCTAATGGACGGCTCATCTTGCAACTCAGATACGATCTAGCATACAATCCATTCTGATCCTTCACCCCCAGTAACGATACAGCCTAACGGACGGCTCGTTCCGCAACTCAGATACGATCTAGCGTATGATCCATTCTGATCCTTTATCCCTAGCAGTGTATGACTCATTCGGATTCTTATCTCATTTTGATTCGGCACAACATATTACTCCTCCAACAATACGGTCTAGCGTACGACCCATTCGGATCTTCATTCCTCAGATACTACCTAGCGTACGGTACATCCCGAGGTGTAGTCTAGCGTACGACTACTTTTCGTCAGATACAGCCTAACAGACGGCCCATTCTGCAACTCAGATACGATCTAGCGTATGATCCATTCTGATCTATTATCCCCAGCGGCGTATGACCCATTCTAACTCCCCAGTGAAGTCGACGGCCTAATGAATGACTCACTATACGGTCTAGCGTATGACCTAGTGACACCCATGACTTCAGATTTCTTCTAACGTACGACGTACTCTGAAGCTCTCATCATCAAACTTCCTAGATGGCATCTTTAAACCCATCTCCATCAAGACTAACTAATTGACAAGTGCAAATTTTTGGGGCATCCTAAGTGTTCAATAATCTTCCACCTCCAGACCACGAATGGCGTACATACCATTTTGACTCTCTCGGTTCAAGAATATTGAACAGGGGCAGCTGTCATACCCCAAAATTTGCCCATTAATATTTCAAGACATTTTTCAAGGCACTCCGACTCATTTTTATGACACTGATCTTAAAGGAACAAAGGCCCAGCTCACGAGTGGCCCAATCCAGAAAATGGCCCAAACTGGCCTGCTCGCTAGGCGAGCAAATCCTTCGCCTAGCGAACGTTCGCTGCACGCTCGCCTAGCGAACGTTCGCTACACGCTCGCCTAGCGAAGCTGGCAGATAACAGAAAATTCTGGGCTTCACTCTGAGCCCATTAGGTCATGAAAAAAAGGCATTATAAATACCATAACTCCAGTCAGAAAAAGGGAACGAAAACGGAGAAAGGAGAACCCTGGCAAGCAAACCCTGATACTCACTGGAGACAAACCCTGAAGGAAAAGCCGGCGGCAGCAAGGTCACTTCCGCTCAATTCGATCCGATCAGCCAATTCAAGGTTACAATTCGATTACAAACAGGTTGGCATTGCTATTACTACCTTATGTTCTTAATTTGCACATGGTATCATGATTGAATTTATGAAACTATCTTAAGTTTTACATATGAATTTAAGTATGCATGAACATCTGAATGTCTAACCACATAATCTCTGTAATGAATGCTATAAGGTGTGAAGCTTGCTGCCATTATATCGTTATTAAAATCGGAATCCGCAGCCGCTCGCTAGCACATCGCTAAGCGAGCATGCAACGAGTGTTCGCTAAGACTTCGCTAGGCGAAGCAGGAGCGAACGCGACAGCAGCCGACTTTTCTGTTCTGACTTTTTCCCACTTGTCATGTTTTTATCATAGCCATGCATTGTTTATCTGACCCTACTGCTGTTCTGGTTTCTTTTGTGGTGTAATTCTCGATTGCACCCTGATTTGGTATTCTGACATGTTTGCTGAGTTTTGCAAAGGTTCACACATCGCCGGGAAAGCTAGCTAGATAGGTATTCCACTTTATTTGTGGGATGCCCTTTGTGGAGTTTTACCCTAAATTACCTAATTAATTTTAATGTGGAGATCCACCCTCAATTACTTAGCTGATTTTAATGTATTGATTTTAATGTGGAGATTCATCCTAATTGCCTAATTGATTGTAAAATACGGCCTTTAAATATGTGATCTTGGACCTCTCTTTGCTGCCCTACGGTATTACGGTATAACGGTCGTGTCCCGCGAATGTAGGGATACACTTAGCAAAGACCCTTCGGTTAAATCATCATAAAATAAATCATGGTCCCTCGGATGTTGCCTTCGAAAATACGATTTTGTCCCTCGATGACCCTTCGGTGTAGCCTACGGTTAAATGATGATCGTCCCTTCGAATGCTAAGGTATCCTTACAACTGTTGCCTTCAATGACCTATCGATGACCCTACAATGACCCTTTTACATCCAAAGGATAAAACTACTTACTTCTCAATAGTAAGGACAGTTTTACCCTCATAAGGATAGGAAATGCCCATAACGACCTTAGGAAGGTATAACTCTCAATTACTGGATCATAACCTAAAACATTTTCCACCCCTCACACTTTGCAAGTCCTAGAAAATCACCACTTGGTATACATTCATACTAGAATCATTACCAAGTTATATTTTTCTAAACTGTTTTTCAAAATCAAACGAGATAAATACTTTGTATACATTCATACGAGAATCATTACAAAGTTAAACTCTCTTTTCGAAACATTTTTAAACAATTCACCAACACTTTTCAGACAAAAATATAAGTGATCCAGCAATTAAGAGCCCATGGATAACCATGGATACAAAGGGTGCTAATACCTTCCCTTTGTATAATGTACCTCCCGAACCCAAAATCTATTGAGGTCTTTCCTGTTCTTTTCCACCTTTCCTTATTGGATAAAAGAAAAGTCGGTGGCGACTCTTGCTATCCGCGACATTGCGATAAAAAGCAAAATACCCCAAGTCAGTTCACCGTATGACAAGTAATGATCTTATCGGGCACACCATAACGACATATGAGTTGATTCTTGATAAACTTCACAACCACCTACCTGGTCACGTTTGCATATGATGTCGCTTCAACCCACTTGGTGAAGTAATCAATTGCTACGAGAATAAACCTGTGACCGTTGGACGCTTTCGGCTCTATCATGCCAATCATATCGATTCCCCACATGGAGAAAGGCCATGGTGACGAAATCACATTCAGAAGTGTCAGGGGAATATGAATCTTGTCCACATAGATCTGACACTTGTGGCATTTCTTCACATAATTGCAGCAATCAGACTCCATTGTCAGCCAATAATAGCCTGCTCTCAACATCTTTCTAGCCATGGCATATCCATTGGAATGAGTACCAAATGAACCCTCATGGACCTCAGTCATTAACAGGTCTGCTTCGTGTCTGTCCACGCGTCTGAGCAGAACCATGTCAAAATTCCTCTTATAAAGCACATCGCCATTGAGGTAGAAACTGCTAGATAATCTCCTCAAAGTCTTCCTATCTTTCACAGATGCCCCAGGCGGGTAAATCTGACTCTGAAGAAAACACTTGATGTCATAATACCATGGCTTATCATCCTGCACCTCCTCTACTGCAAATACATGAGCTGGTCTGTCCAAGTGCATCACAGTGATATTGGGAACTTCATTCCAGAGTCTCACCATGATCATTGAGGCAAGCGTAGCAAGTGCATCCGCCATCCGATTCTCATCTCGAGGAATATGATGGAAGTCAACCTCAGTAAAGAATGTTGAAATCCTCCTCGCATAATCTCTATATGGGATGAGGCTAGGCTGATTCGTCTCCCATTCACCCTTAATCTGATTAACAACAAGGGCCGAATCACCATAAATATCAAGATGTTTGATCCTAAGATCAATACACTCTTCCAATCCCATGATACAGGCCTCATACTCAGCCATATTATTCGTGCATTTGAAAGTTAGCCTTGCTATAAAAGGAAAATGTGTGCCCTAAGGAGTAATAATCACTGCCTCAATACCATTTCCATATTGATTTACAGTGCCATCAAACACCATGCTCCATCAGGAACCAGGTTCTGGACCTTCATCAAGCGTAGGCTCATCGCAATCTTTCATTTTCAAATACAGAATCTCCTCATCTGGGAAGTCATACTGAACTGACTGATAATCCTCAATTGGTTGATGTGCCAAATGGTCAGCCAAAATACTACCTTTAATAGCTTTCTGAGCTCGATACTCAATATCCTACTCAGACAACAACATCTGCCAACGGGCGATCCTCCCAGTTAAAGCAGGCTTCTCAAAGATATACTTGATTGGATCCATTTTGGATACCAACCAAGTCGTATGATTCAATATATACTGGCGTAAGCGCTTAGCAGCCCAAGCCAAAGCACAACATGTCTTCTCAAGAGTTGAGTATCGAGACTTACAATCAGTGAACTTCTTACTCAGGTAGTAGATATCATATTCTTTCTTTCCCGATTCGTCTTGCTGACCAAGGACACAACCCATTGAGTCTTCAAGAACTGTCATATACATAATCAAGGGTCTCCCTTCCACAGGCGGAGACAGAATCGATGGCTCGGATAGGTACTCTTTAATACTGTCAAAGGCTTTCTGGCAATCCTCGGTCCAATCATGACGCTGATCTTTCCGGAGGAGCTTGAATATCGGCGCACATGTGGCAGTCATGTGGGATATAAATCTGGAAATATAATTCAAGCGACCCAGAAAACCTCGAACTTGTTTCTCAGTTTTGGGCGCAGGCATCTCTTGTATTGCTTTGACCTTGGCAGGATCAACTTCAATACCTCTTTCACTGACAATAAAGCCTATTAACTTGTCGGAACGAACTCCAAATGTACACTTGTTCAGATTCAGACGAAGCTTATACTTCCTCAAACACTGAAAAAGCTTCAACAAGTGCTCCACATGTTCAACTCCCATTCTCGACTTTGCAATTATATCATCAACATATACCTCGATCTCCTTGTGCATCATATCATGAAACAAGGTAGTCATAGCTCGTTGATATGTGGCTCCGGCGTTCTTCAAACCGAAGGGCATCACTCGATAACAGAATGTTCCCCAAGGTGTGATGAATGTTATCTTCTCCATATCCTCAGGTGCCATCTTAATTTGATTATATCCGGAAAATCCGTCCATAAACGAGAAGACATTGAATTTAGGTGTATTATCTACCAACATATCAATATGTGGTAGAGGGAAATCATCTTTCGGACTAGCTTTATTCAAGTCTCTATAGTCCACACATATTCGGACTTTTCCATCTTTCTTAGGCACGGGCACAATATTGGCCACCCATTGATGATATGTAGAAGTCACCAGAAACCCCGCATCAATTTGCTTTTGAACTTCCTCTTTGATCTTTACTGCCATATCAGGATGAGTTCTTCTGAGTTTCTACTTCACAGGCACGCACTCAGGCTTCAAAGGCAGGAAATGTTGCACGATATCGGTATCCAGACCAGGCATGTCTTCATAGGACCAAGCAAAGACGTCGACGCATTCTCGTAGCAACTCAATCAACCCCTTCTTAACAGACTCTTCCAGGAGTGCCCCAATCTTTACTTCCCGCATACAATCTTCAGACCCCAAGTTGACTGTTTCCAGATTCTCGAGATGCGGCTGAATGATCTTCTCTTTGTGCTCAAGTAGACGGGTAATCTCGTCAGGAATCTCTTCAACATCATCTTCTTCGGCCTCAAATACAGGGAACTCAAAGTTGGGAGATGATATTGGATCATTATGTTCAATGGGTTTGATCAACCTGCATAATGATTTTGGATATAAAAGAGATTTTAGAATTCAAACAAGGAAAATCATTATGCAGATGAAAAGATTGATTTTATTCTATTTTTAAGGTTTTATGTGATCACCAATTTCATGCAAAAAGCAAAAAGTGAAAATAATTGGAAAAACAAACATTTAACATGAATTTATTGAATGAAAATATCATTGTATTTATGAGCCAACAATGTCATCACTCCTCCTTTTGGCATGGGAGAAGGGTTTTTAAACAAAATGAACATTACGTTGACTTATGGACAACTGTTGGAACATCAACAGCGACCCAATTATTGCAGACCCCTCAAGGGATGACAAAGTTGCCAGGATCTTCCTCTGCATCTTCCTCCATAATAGCAGCAGTTTCCTCGTCTTCAACCGTGTGGATGAAACCACCACTCTGAAACAGACCATGCTTGTTGAAAGCGCCAGAAGAATACCCTATGCCAGCCCGGGATTTATTGTCTTCCATCTTGATCATTTGTCCCAAACCAGTAGTTGTGCCACACTCAATGGCCAACTTCGCATCATTATAGGACGCAAATGAAGAAGTTCCCTTCTTAGTAGGCTCAGCAATAGATAAAGCTTGGAACGGTGTTCCAACTTCATCCTCAGCGTCTATGTAACAAAAGGAAGACAAATGGCTAACCAAAATAGCCTTCTCTCCCCCTACCACCACCAGCTTTTTGTTCTTGACAAATTTCAGTTTTTGGTGTAGGATGGATGTCACGACATCTGCCTCGTGAATCCATGGTCTTCCCAATAGACAGCTATATGATGGGTGGATATCCATGACCTAAAAAGTGATCTGGAAATCACTTGGTCCAATCTTGACTGGGAGTTCAACCTCTCCAATCACAGTTTTACGGGATCCATCAAAAGCTTTCACCACCACTCCACTCTGCCTCATGGTAGGCCCATGGTACGTCAATCTAGCCAGAGTGGATTTTGGCAACACATTCAGTGATGATCTAGTGTCTACCAGCATGTTAGACATGGCATCATCCTTACAGCTCATAGATATGTGAAGTGCCAAATTGTGGTCTATTCCCTCTTCAGGGAGATCAGCATCACAAAAACTCAAATTGTTACAAGCAGTAATGTTTGCAACAATACTATCAAATTGTTCTATTGTGACGTCATGGTCTACATACGCCACATCCAACACCTTCTGCAGAGCTTCACGGTGTGGTTCTAAGTTCATAAGCAAAGATAGTACAGAGATCTTTGACGGCGTCTGTAGAAGCTGATCTACAATGTTGTATTCACTCCTCTTGATGAGCCTCAACATCTCATCACAGTCTTCTTTCATTGTGCCGCTCTGGCCAGTAAAGACAGAAGTTTTAGTAGAAATGGAGGCAGGTCTATCAACAACGAGTGCTGGATTCGGAGCAATAACAACATTCTCAACTGGGCACACAGCATAATCAGCAGCATCTGCCCTTCTGGTGTCAGCCTGGGGCTTCGGCGGAGCCGAAAAAACACGACCATTGCGGGTCAGGCCGCTGACATCGATAATATTAACAACAGAAGTAGAGGGCAAGGGCACCTCCTTCCCATCCTCCAATGCCACAGCATTGTGGCGATAGGGGACAACTTTGTCAGAAGAGTAGGGCACAGGGCCAGCTGGTTTGATTATCAAAGAGGGCGAAGCCTTTTGCTTACTGCTATCGTACCGGATGACAACAGGCTCTGGGATCTGAAATACCTGTGATATCACATCGACTTCATCATCTACATTACGATTCTGAAGTATTTCAATTACACTTTCATCCAGCATTTCTTAGATGTCTTTACGGACTTGGCAATATCCTATCTGATTGACAGTGCAAACACGACATCCGTCATGGTCATGCTCATATTGACTGTATTCACACAATAGTCTGTGCATCTGGACCAACGATTGTCGAATATGGCTGACATATTTGACCTTATATTTTCCAGGGCAACCCTGGACCATATTCACAGCAGATTTCCCATGCTCGGGCAATGGGTTCTTCTTCACGTTTGGACCTACGTCCTCGAAAAACAAAATCCCACTTCTCACAAGGTCTTGCACCTTGGTCTTCAAGGGATAACAATTCTCCACGTCATGTCCGGGGGCACCAGAATGATATACACAGTGTAATTCAGGCTTGTACCACCACTAAGGGTTGGTAGGTACAACGGGAGGGTCTCGTGGAGTAATTAGCTTTCTATCAATCAGAGATGGATAGAGCTCAATATAAGTCATCGGAATTGGATCAAAAGTGACCCTCTTCCTCTCGTAGTTGGTACTGGTATTGTTGTTGTTGTTTCGAGGCTGGTAGGCCTGCTGTTGAGGACGATGTTGTTGTTGCTGATATTGTTGAGGTTGTTGTTGCTGTTGATAATGTTGGGCTTCCCTGAAGGCAGGTGCTATATGAGCCACCTGATGCTGGTTGTTGATGGGGCGGACAATCTTCCTCTTCATAGAGGGTCTTCTCTTGACACGGGAAGACACAACATGTGCCTCTCTCTCCTTCTTCTTTGCAAAGCTCCCATATCTCTTTGCTGAAGAGCCTTCATCTCAGGTCAATCGTCCTTCACAGACCCCTTCTTCCAGTCTCATTCCCATATTCATCATCTCGGTGAAGTCTGAGGAAGCACCGACTATCATCCTCTCATAGTAGAATGAACTCAAGGTCTTCAAAAAGATCTTGGTCATTTCCTTCTCCTCAAGGGGATGCACTATCTGAGATGCCAACTCGCGCCATCTCTGGGCGTATTCTTTGAAGGTCTCTTTCTCTTTCTAGGACATTGCCCTCAATTGGTCCCTATCAGGAGCCATATCCATATTATATTTATATTTCTTGACGGCCTCACCAAGATCGTTGAAAGAGCAGATGTTCGAACTTTCCAAACCCATGTACCACCGGAGAGCGGCACCGGACAGACTGTCCTGGAAGTAGTGGATAAGAAGCTGATCATTATCAGTTTGCGTTGACATTGTAACATCTCAAAATTTGCCCTCCTCTCTTGGGACTAGCTTAACATATTGCATTGCATAATTTGTAGGTCATTAGGCATTGCATGTTGCATATCATGTGGTAACATTGAGCAAGTCATCCTCCTGGGTCTTGATCAGAAGATAAAGAGGTCAAAAGATTCAAGCTGAGGGTTTCATTGAATGAATCATTAGCCATCTGAGGGTTTGTGATTCAAATTAGGGTTTCTTGATTCTCAAGGAGATTGAACTTGATCTTGGTAGCAATGGTACATCATCATCATCATGGTCTTGTCATCACCAAGAGATTCCTTATGCTTGATCAGATACCTTGAGATTAGGGTTTTGACCACTGGTCAACCCTAATCAGTTGTATTGGACCAATCAGGGCTTGGCAAGGAGATGGGATCTACAATGGATATGGGGATCATTACATGATTATATTGAGCTTATGGAAGCTAGGGTTTCATCCTTGAGATCAGGAGTTTGAGGCTCAACTTGATCAGTGCATAGCTAGATTCATCTATCAGTCAGAAAAGTCAACTGTGGTCAACTGTGCCTGAATTGATGGACTTGGAGGTGGGAGAGAGTTAGAGACACTTCATTCATGTTCAAACAAGTTTCATTTGACATTTCAAACATCAAGAATGGAGAAAATAAAGTCAGATGGAAACTTTCCAAAAATAGAAAGTGACTTGTAATTGAAAGTTTCCAAAAATGGAAAGTATTGCTCCTCAAAATTACGTGTCCAAAAATGCTTCAAATGAAATTTTGTTCAACATGAAAGTTGTAGATCTTTCTCTCACCTTTCCAAAAAGTCCAAGAACATGGATTTCTCATGTGTGGTTGGCAAGTTGTGATCAAATCATTTTCCAAAAATGCCTAAATTCAAAGTGGCATAACTTTCACATGGAATGGCCAAATTGAGTGAAGTTTCTTTGAGCAAACTCCATTTGACATGTACTATCATGATCCATCATCACATTTCATGAAAACTCATCACATAAAAAGTGCATTTTCAAGTGGACTTAATTTAAAAAGTGGAGGGAAAAGTGCATTTTGAGAAATATTCATTATTTTCACTCCATTCCTTTTGCATTAGCTTACAAATGTCATTTGTAACTTGCTCAAACCAGAAAATTCTACTGTTACATTGCATTGCATGAGTGAGGGTGAATTGGTAATTGTCCATTTAGCATGAAAATGCATTTTCACTAATCCATTCCATTTTTACTAATCTTGATTAGAAACATCATTAACATAACATATATAAACTAAATTGTAACTGTTTTTTGATTAATCATAACAGAATTTCAGATCTAGATCCAAAATCTCCAATTCTCTCAACTTTTCATCTTCACTTTTTTTGCAATTTCTTCAAAAACCTTGCTTAGATCTTCATTGTTTCATCATCCACATGCATTATTGAAGCTAATTGAAGCAAGAATTCATCATTTCCAAGCCAAATTTTGGACTGTTAAAGTGAGGTGCAACAATGGCAATTCAAGATTTCATCAAGATCGTGCGTGATTGAGCAACAAGACTTATTCCATTCACTTCTACAAGCATCATAGAAGTTCTGTTTTCACATTTCAAGGCCTAAAACGCGCGATTTAGCAACTGTCCTCAAATTAAGGTGAGTTTTCGACTTCAATGATTCTTGAAATTGTTTGATGCTTTGGATAGATCTTGTTTAGTAGAAAATTCTGCACTTTGAACCACTAAATTTGGTTGAGAAACAAGGAAGTTATGATGATTTGAAGTTTCATGCATGTTTATGTTTTGCTTCGATTTTTTTTATTTATCAAGAATTAGATCAAAATAATTATGGATTCATGATGTACGTTGAAAGACCTTTCCGTTGATATAAAGTTTGTCCAATTTGGTGAACATTTGTTCTTGAGCCTATGAATGTATGAATGTCATGAAGAACTTGAAAATTTTCAAAAAAACATGTGTTAGATCCAATTTCGCGCGCACTGTTCATGCTGCTGATGTTTAAGCGCGCTAGGCTTTAAAAAGTACCACTGTTCAATCTTGCTGTAGCGCGGCCTCCTTGGCCTAGCGGTTAGATGGGAGGCCTGTAACCGCTACGTACACAGTTCGAACCTACTGTACAGCGGTTTCAATTTTGCGTTGCTACTTTATTTTCCTTAGGCTTCATGATTCTACATACTTATTTCATTCTTTTTTATTTTTTTTCTCAACAATCAAAAATCTATATCTAATTCATTTTTACTCCAAATTTGATGAGGTTTTTTTCACCATTCTCCTTGTGATGTGTAGTTTTTTATGATGAATTTTAATATTTTTGTGCACATGTGAATTTTAAAATTGCCTAGGGTTTGATTGAATGTGTCCAATTTGTGTATACCATGCCATTTTTGCTTGTAAAGTGATGATGCTTCAATAGAAATGCTTGAAATTTTTTGTGCATGTTCTTAACTCTTTTCTGGTGATTTTGATATGTGGTTTGCAATTTTTGGATCCATGGTTAATAAGATATGATTTTTTGAATAGAGGTGTGACAATTTGTGTCACACCATTCACTGTGCATTTCATGATTTTATTTGATGTACTTAGGGACATTGGATTGAGCTGAATTTTTGCATGATTGAGCATATGGATGTTGAGAATACATGTGAATTTTTCTGGAATTTTTTATGGCGTTTCCTATTTGATTGGAATTTTCTCCCCTGTTTGGTTATTTGTTGATTTTTTGTGACACATGTTTGTATTTGGCTTGTGAAATTCTGGTCATTAATTGGATGGATGTGAAATTTGACATGTGAATTCTAGACACATTATAGGTCATTGTGGTTTTGATCCCATTCATTTATCATGTATTGTCACTGTTTTATGATTATTGGAAGTTGATGCTTGTTTTGATGCCTTGTGTTGGCTTGCTTGAACTTGTCTGGACTTAGTGAATTTAATTTCCATACTTCCACTTGTCCAAATTGCATGAAAATTGATATGCTGCTCATTGAATGTGTTCTGTTTAGGCTGGAATTTTTGTGGAATTTATTGAGCTGTTTTGATAATGATTTGATGGTGATCATTCTGTTTGGTCCTTTGAGGTTGCAAATTGCATGTTTTGTGCCTTTTCTTTCATGAAATGATGATAATGAATGATATGAGCATGAGACCAATTGGTTTTGTTTATAATTTGTTTGATTGTGATTTTGGATGATTTTCACTTGCTGTTTTGGATTTTTCATCTCCTTTGGACCCTAGGCTTGTCCTAGTGGTCTTGTTTCTCACTTTTGAATTGTGTTTCAGGTTGAGATGCAAATGCTTTAAAGGAGAATAATGCAAGTTAATTGAGTTTGATTTGGTTAATTGTTATGGACTAACTTGTGTATTTTGTAGGATGCTTGGCTCAATTGAGTTGGTTGTGCTTTGCACATTGCATTGATTGTACATTGACTGTTGGTTATTATACTGTTGGTTCTTATGCTGTCTGTTTTGACTGTTTGAGCTGAATACTAATTGTGCTAGATTGATTTCAGGTACTTTAGTTGCTCCAGTTCTTTAAGAACTTGCTTGCTATTGCTTGGTTGTATAAACCAGTTGAGGTAGACTCTCTTGTCTCCATGTAGTCTGGAAGACCTGGCCTGTTACTTGGCCAGGCACCTGTCTGAAGTCCTCCTTAAGAGGCGATGATTGTGTTTGTTTATTTTTGTCCCCAAGCAGGAAAAGACCTTGATTAAGGCAATTGGCGGAACCCAAGGGATGTGCAATCCATCCCCCGCTATTCTGTTGAGTCGTCCCTCTGCTCGCACCACTGTGTTGATGCATTGGGACATTAACCCAAGATCTTGTACATTTGTACAGTTGAGTCTGAGTCTTGAGTGTAGAAGAGTTCCTCCATTCTGAACCCACGCTCCTTTGTCTGAAGCTCTCCCTGGCCAGGGATAAGAGCTGTGAAGTCTAATCTTCACTCACCTTTCATCTGGCTTCACCCTGACTCTCAATGTCAGGGTTAAGAGCTAAACACCACCCTTGTACAGATGACTTGCCTTGGCAGTCTGACCCTTTGTTTGAGCCCACTTTTTGACTGGATATAGTGTGTGCTAAATGTGAAATGTTTGCTTTATTTTGCTTATGCTTGCATGCTTGTTTTTCCTGGTTAGGATTAGCTTGCTGTTGTGCAAGTAGATAGAAACCATAACATAGGGCAATGATGCATGATAACACCTAGGCTCGAGTCCAGCTCCCTAGTAGTGTGTCTCCCTTTGTATCTGGTTAGAATTTCTTTCCCGTTCAGGGGAACTACGTCGCCCTGATCCTCATACCAGATGAGGTACGTAGGCAGGAGACCGTGCGAGGTCTCTCTGGGCACTTTTTTTTCTTTTTGTGTGTGTTTTCTTGTTAACCCTCTTGTGTGTCAGGATATGGATGTAAGCCCAGCGATTGGTTGTCCGTATCCTGAGTGTGTTTGTTTGGTTCGGAAGCCGATGTAAGTCCAGCGATTAGCGTTCGGGTTCCAGGTTTGCCTGTGTTTGTGTGTGTCCTGTTTGGCGTGCGTGAGCCGAACTACGGCAGCTCTGATTCTCGTTCCAGACGAGATACGTAGGCATAGGATGCGATGTCCTAGCGAGCCCTCTCCTTTTTTCCCCCACCTGTGTTGTCTTCGGTATGTGTGTGTGATGTTTGTTTTAGCAACCTTTTTCTATCTTTTGAGCGTGGATCCCGTCGAGTACGACGGACGTGAGGGGTGTTAATACCTTCCCCTTGCGTAACCGACTCCCGATCCCATTCTCTTTGGTCGCGAGACCATGCTTTTCCCAGGTTTACTTCGAGCGTTTGCTTTTCCTCTTTGGGATAAATAACGCACGGTGGCGGCTCTGTGTTGTGTTTTGTTTCAGCCCGCCGGTTGTTTTTCGCGGATGCGACAGCTGGCGACTCTGCTGGGGACTTAGAAGTTGACCTATTGCTGGTCCATCTTCCCTAAGCGAGTCTCTCCTAGCGTTCTAGGATAGTTTAGGTTGCTTGTGTCGCTTTATTTATTGCATTTATTATTCTGATTGTGTATATATTTAGATGTTTGCATGCATCATACTATCATGTTGTTGTCCTCTGTACAGGTGGTTCTTCTGTTTTGGGGTGGGTGTTCTGAGTGGGGCTAAAACCCAGGCCCGAGTATACACCTAGGATTAGTGTGGTCTCACGTTCCTCATTTGCTTTATCAGCATATTGTTGCAACGTGACATACCACAAGCCGGACGAGGTTCATTTGATAGTGCCCTTCCTTTGTGGAGTATCCACTTTGGTTGTGTCACTTCATCTGAACTATTGACTTCGGTGACCGATCATTTCCCGGATCTTTGGTTTAGACGATCTCAGGAGAGCTACAATGGCACACCCGAAAGGGCAAACCCATTGAGTATCTCTGCCCGATTGTCGAGACTATTATCCGCCTTAGGATGACCTAATTAGAATTTACCTGTGAGGGGAGGGTGTTTCTTACGGATGCATGGTCAGATGGTGACTTTGATGGTGACTATTGGTTCCGTTAATCAGAGTCCTATTTATAAGTCGGATTTATGGTCATTTATTGCTGAGACGTCGGAGTTCTGTCCGTGGTATTTATCAGTGGGAATCCGTTTATTTCAGGATTCCCCGGGCCGATTCAGAGATTGTTGTGGTCATTTGCTCAGAGATTGTCTGGTGATGATGGTGATGTATCATTCAGTTCCGTTTATTTCGGAACCCTTGAGTTGGATTTGTGGTTACATCTTCCTTCAGGTGGTTGTGATCAGTTCATAGATCAGAGCTTCAGTGCAACAGATGATCAGAGGACTGGGAGGATGGCACAGTGCATTGCATTCACGCATCAGCATCATCCATATTTTGAATTCATATGCACCTAACCTATGCCTAGCCATATGGGGAGTATTACTGATTAAGAATCTGGTTGAGAGACATCCGGATGTCAGAATATTATTGTCGATTTTTTATCCGTCTCGATGAAATCAGAATCAAAGGACGGAAGCTTCCTCGTATGGATAGACGTTGCATTCATGCATATTAACCTGTTTGCTGTTTTGCAGGAATCATTGCTCGTGCTCGTAGAACTGTACCTTTGCACTCAACCCGTCCTCACAGATACTTCACCAGACGCAATACTCCAAGACTGGTGGATCTCCCAAATACAGACGTTCTCGAGCTGAAAGATAAAATGAATGAGCTGATCAACATCATGCAGGGTTTTGCAGTTGGTCAGAAAGCTCTAGCTGACAAAGTCGAGAAGCTCGAGCGGGCTTCAGCGGCTAATAGTGGTGTCAACCTGGATGGTGTCTCCAACCAGGGGCTGGGCGGTTCTCGAGATGGTGGCAAGAGGGCAATTGTGGGTATGGTAAATAATAATGCTGCTGGTTTTGGCACTGCTGGTGGTCAACCGGGTCAGAATCTGAAAGACAGTTTGTTCCCTCCATTCTTTGGGGTTGATGACGACAGAGAGGAGGACCGAGAAGCTGATCAATTCTCCATGCACAACGAACCGTTCGGTCAGTATGGTGCCCAACCTCAGAATAAGGAGATTCAGTTGCTGGCTGAGAAGATCAGAGCTCTTGAAAGTTATGCCACTCCCGGTGTGGTAAATATGTCAAACATGGGGCTGGTTGAGGGGATTGTGATCCCACAGAAGTTCAAGGCGCCCGCATTTGATAAGTATAATGGGAGTTCCTGCCCGGAGACTCACCTTCAAGCCTTTGTCCGCAAGATCTCTGCATACACTATGGATCAAAAGCTTTAGATGTACTTCTTCCAAGACAGTCTGTCTGGAGGATCCTTGGAATGGTATACCAAGCTGAAATCTTCTGATATCAATAGCTGGCAAGATCTTGGCGATGCCTTCTTTAAACAGTATCAGTTCAACGCTGATATGGCTCCGAGTCGTACCCAGCTGCAGGGTATGTCTCAGAAGAATAATGAGGGGTTTAAAGAATATGCTCAGAGGTGGAGGGAGTTGGCTGCCAGAGTGCAACCTCCATTGGTGGACAGAGAGATGTCTGATCTCTTCATGGGTACCCTACAGGGGGCATTTGCTGAAAGAATGGTGGGTTGTCCCGTCACTAACTTTGCTGACATTGTGGTGGCTGGGGAGAGAATTGAAAGTTGGCTGAGAATGGGGAAGATCCAGGGTGGTAATGCTTCGTCATCAGGATCGAAGAAGCCCTTTGGAAATGGCCAAAGGAAGAATGAGGGAGAATCAAGTGCTGCGTATGCCCAGAGAGGACACGGTAGGGATCGTTACTACCAGCACACTGCTGCGGTAACCACCCCTGCTGGTAATCAGTCAGTACGACAGCAACGTCAGCCACCTCAACAGAGAGTCGGGTATCAAGTGAGAGGAAAAGGGATTGATCACCATTTTGACAGGCCACCCGTGACATATGCTGTTCTGTTCAAGAAGTTGATGGATCTTGGGTTGGTTCAGCCGAGGACGATGGTTCCGTTAAGATCAGACCAGAGGCCGCCCAATTATGATGAGAACGCCCAGTGTGAATTCCATTCTGGCACACCAGGGCATAACATTGAGGGCTGTAGAGCATTCAAGCATGTTGTCCAGGATCTGGTAGACTCCAAGGCCATCAATTTTGCACCATCACCAAATGTTAAGGCCAATCCCATGCCGGCGCATGGTCAGGAAATGGTGGGTGCAATTGCTGAAGATTCGGATCACACCTGTGCGGTGGGTGAAGAAACCGACAGTGACTGTGAGTTTGAGGGTTGGATAAAACCGTGCGTACCAGGGATGGAAGTCCAGAACTGGAAGGCCTAAAAAAGATCATCACTGTCATTCTACTAGAAGAGTAATTTTTCTGTTTTGATTTTATATGCATGAAAGCCATACGTGTTGCCCGACACGTAATGGTTCATTGTAAGGGCCACCTCATGTTTCATTTTGCAGCATTTTGCATCATAAATAAATGGATGTTTTTCAATTAAAAGCGGTGTACCCTGTTTTTCATTTATTTTTGCAGTTTAAAAACAAATAAAAATGGCAATGTTTGTTTTCATTTTTCTTTCCTTGCGTTTTGTCTCGTTCCGACTTCGACAAATAATTCTCCGGATCTCATTGATAACAATTCGGTTACACCTCTGTATGACTTCGACAATCCGATCTATCATGCCGAAGAAGAAGGCGAAGAAGATGGTGATCTGCTGGAGTTAGCCAGGTTGTCAAGACAAGAGGAGAAGGTGATTCAGCCGCATGAGGAGCGAGTTGAGATTGTTATTCCAAGCGCCGCCGAGGTAGGAAAGGAAACGAAAGTTGGGGCCGCTTCAGAGGCAAGTCGAAAGCAGAATGGTAGCCCTGTTGAAAGAGCATGTGGATACCTTCACCTGGTCGTGTCAGGATATGCCAGGGGCGGATACTGGTGTCGTTGTGCACAAGCTACCATGGAAAGAAGACTGTCCTCTAGAGAAGCAGAACGCCGGTGCTACTTATCAGAGAGTCAGGGTGACTTTGTTTCATGATATGATTCATCATGAAATCGAATGCTATGTTGATGACATGATAGCAAAGTCCCCAAACAGAAGAGGGGCATCTGGCAGATCTGGCCAAGCTGAGTAGACTAGTTGAGACAATTCAAACTGAGGTTGAATTCAAATAAGTGCACTATCAGAGTGCGGTCTGGTAAGATGTTGGGGTTCATTATAAGAGAGGAATCGAGGTTGATCCTGCAAAAAAAAAAAAAAAAAAAGAAAGAAAGAAAAACCAGAAGTGCCTGAACCGAGAACAAAAAAAGAGGTTCGTGGTCTATTAGGTAGATTGAACTACATGCCATGGTTCACATCTCATCTAACAGCCACGTGTGAACCTATATTCAAATTGTTGAGAAAAGATCAAACGGTCAGGTGGAATAATGATTGCCAAGCGGCATTTGAAAGATAAAAGAGTATTTGCAGGAGCCTCCGATTCTGATGCCTCCTGTGGAGGGAAGACCGTTAATTCTGTACCTGACAGTCCTCGAGGGGTCTATGGGGTGCGTATTGGGGCAGCATGACGAGTCCGGTCGAAAAGAGCATGCCATATACTACCTTAGCAAAAATTTTACCGACTGTGAAACAAGATATTCACTGCTCGAGAAAACTTGTTGTGCTTTGGTCTGGGCTGCTCGCCGACTAAGGCAGTATATGCTGGTTCATACCACTTTGTGGATTTCGAGATGGATCTGATCAGGTAGATTTCTGAAAGAGCCAGCAATGACCGGACGGGTTGCGAAAGGGCCAATGATTTTGATTGAATACGATATTTGGTACACCTCCTAGAAAGCAATCAAGGGAGGAGTGTATTGTTTGATTACCTCGCCCGGCAACCCGTGGAGGATTATCAACCGATGAAGTTTGAGTTCCCTGATGAGGACATCTCGAGGTGCTCAAATCGAAAGATTGAGAGTAGCCGATCCCGGAGGAGGGGCCTGACCCTGAATCCGAACGGATTCTGATGTCTGATGGGGTTAATGTGGACGAGTTAGTGCTTTGGTTACGCCGAAGGGATCCCATGTTCCCTTCGTTTCCAAGTTAGCATTCGAATGCACCGACAATATGGGCAAGTGTGAAGCTTGTATCCTGGGTATTGTACCTCGGTGCGCCTACTGGGGCAAAGTCTTTCTCGTTGGTATGTGGAATGGAAGTCGTGCTACCGGTTGAGGTTCAGATTCCCTCTTTGAGAGTCCTGATGGACGTGAAATTGCAAGAGGCCGAATGGGTAAGGACCCGATACGAAGAGTTGAGCCTGATCGAGGAAAAGAGGCTGGCAGCCATCTGTCATGAGCAGTTATACCAGCAGAGAATGAAGCGTGCTTTTGACAGAAAGGTACGACCTCGGGTATATCACGTGGGTGATATGGTGCTGAAAAGGATCCTTCCTCCTCAACGATCGTAGGGGCAAGTGGACACCCAATCATGAATCCCCAGCATGGTCAAGAAGGTTTTCTCCGACAGAGCCTTGTTGCTGACGACCATGAGTGGCGAGGATTTTCCATCCCCTACAGATGCGGACGCAATTAAAAAAATACTTCGTATAAAGAGACCCGCTGGACGAAAAGAATAAAATAGTCCAGGCAAAAAAGGGCATCCCGACGAACCAAAAAACAGAAAGAAAAGGTTCGGGCAAAAATTAGGGATAAAAGAAAAATTGTACACCCGGCAAGTCGAAAACTTGAAAAGGCGGCTTGGGCAAAAAAGGGTATCCCGGTGGACTGAAAACCCGAAAGGGCGGTCCAGGCAAAAGAGGGATTGAAACGAACAACTGCGTCTGGCATGATCGTTTTGCTTTGGTTAAGGCATCATGGATAATACCCGGTAGGGATCGATCAGAAGCGTCTTTTTCAGAAGGCAGAAAGTACGGAGAGTCTGAGGACATAGGTGTAACACCCCGATAATAATAAAATAATTATTTAAATTGAGTTAATAATTTACTTATTAATTTAATTAAATAATTGGAAATTTTATTATTATTATTTTGGATTATTATTATTATTTGGAAAATATATATATGTTGGAAATAAGAGAAAGAATCCCATTTGGTAAAAAGAAAGTTTCACGTGAAAACAGAGAAGCGATCGTGAAAGAGGAAAAGGGCAAAGAGGCAGAGCAAGAGGAAGAAGGTTGGAGAAGAGAAAGCTTGGAGCTCAAAGATTTGCCGGATTAATCAGGTAAGGGGGGTTTATCGTCGATTAATGGGTATTATGGGATAATATGTGATGGGTAGTGATAAGCCGTTAATTTGACCCTAATTGGGATTGTTGATGCTGAAGAATTGAATTGGATAAATTGTATTTAGACTGTAATTGAATCTGTGTTGGGTTAGTGGTGAAATTCCGAACGTATAGCTTTTTACGGAATCGGAATCGGAGGTCCGGAAGTCCTCCAACGGCGGAAAATGCGGAGAATTCTGCATTCTGCCTTGTGTTAGCGCAGGAACTGCTGTTTTGTCTGCGTTAACCGGTTAACCCAGGGTGTTAACCGGTTAACACTGTTTTGAATTGTGAAAATGTACTGTTTTGCCTGCGTTAACCGGTTAACCCAGGGCGTTAACCGGTTAACACTGTTGCGTTTTGCCAGAAAATGTGTTTTTGCCTGCGTTAACCGGTTAACCCAGGGCGTTAACCGGTTAACACTGTTGCAGAGTGGAAAAATTGGCTTTTTAATGTTGTGTACATAATTGAGAGTTGGCCTATGTTGGCGTACGATGTAATAGGGATTATTTCCCGCTGTTTTGAGCAGTATAGGTATTAGTAGAGTGTGCTAATACTGTGTTTAATTGATTTACATGATAATGATGTGTTGATACATGTGTTGATGATGTATGATGGTATGCATAATGATGTGAATGTATGTATTATGCATGTATATGTGAATGGACTGTTGTATGGCTTAGAGTGTGAGCATGTGTCCGTTGTGAATTGTTGTTGATGCTGCATTGCTAGATGATTAGCATGCATAGCATAGCCTTCGGGGCTGTAGCTAATTCCCATGGTGAGGAATTAGTGAGTGAATCATTGTGGATTTGTTGTTGATGTTTGCATGCTAGATGATTAGTGTGCATAGTCTAGCCTTCGGGGCTGTAGCTAATTCCCATGGTGAGGAATTAGTGAGTGAGTCACTAGGTCTCAAATGAGTGGGACTAGTGAGCTTAGTAGCCGTATCTGGAGGGATCGGTGAGCTTGAACTATATGTTCAAGAATAGTCGGTACCGCATATGTGGAGTCTCATTGCATAATGTATGTATGGCGTATAATATGAATGGATGTATTCCAATATTATACGTGTGTTTGAGTTGTTGTGGAGTATGATTTGAGATTATACTTGTGCTTTATGTTGATGTTGAGCTGATGTGCTGTTACTGATTGTATGTTGCGATTAGGGTGATTAATGTGTTAAATTACTTAACATGACATTATATTCTATAATGCTTATTATATTGATTGAGGAACTCACCCTTACAACTATTTTTCAGGTAACGAGAAATGAGTTGAGTAGAAGCGAATGCTTGGAGTCTAGTGTAGTCTCCTTAGTGGGTCGTGCTCTGATAGATGTAACATCGGGATGGGATGTTTTATGTTGTTGAATAATTTACATGTGAATGTTACATGTTTTACATGATTGAGGAGATCTCTATCCGCTGCGTTTTATGCAAATGTTTATGTTTTGAATTAATAAAAGAGCATGACCGTTATATTGTTGAATGGTGTGAATAATTGTGTGACACCCTTGAATGGCATAATTACTCTGAATTGTTATATGTTTATTATTTTTAATTAAATATTTGGGGTATTTTAGAAGGGTGTTACATTAGTGGTATCAGAGCATAGTCGGTCGAGTCGAGTCGTAATTATTCTGTTTCCCCTGTACGGGATAGGTGTTGTGTAACCCTATCAGTACTCATTGTTTTAGTTTGTTGGGTTTTCAGAATAGAGATGGCTGGAAGAGGTAGAGATGATGCTGCGATTGCTGAGGCTCTGGGTATGCTAGCTGGAGTACTTGGAGGAAATCCGAATGTTGTGGGAATGGGAGCTGCTCGTCAACTGAGTGAGTTCTAGAAGAACAATCCTCCAATGTTCAAGGGAGCATACGATCCAGATGGCGCTCAGAAGTGGTTGAAGGAGATCGAGAGGATCTTCCGAGTAACTGAGTGTGCCGATAACCAGAAGGTCAGGTTCGGTACGCATATGCTGTCAGAAGAAGCTGATGATTGGTGGGTTGCTACCCGCATTGAGTTGGAAAATGCTGGGAATGCTGAGATCACTTGGGCTGTGTTCAGAGAGAGATTTCTGAGGAAATACTTTCCAGAGGATGTTAGAGGAAAGAAAGAGATAGAGTTTTTGGAATTGAAGCAGGGTAACAGGTCTGTTACTGAGTATGCTGCTAAGTTCACAGAACTGTCGAAGTATTACACTCCCTATAATGAGGCTGCTGGAGAATTTTCGAAATGTGTGAAGTTTGAGAACGGGTTGCGTCCCGAGATCAAACAGGCTATTGGATATCAGCGGATCAGAGTGTTTTCTGACTTGGTTGACTGTTGCAGGATTTTTGAACAGGATTCCAAAGCCAGAGCAGAGAGTTATCAACAGAGAGTTGATAGGAAAGGCAAGAATCAGAATGATCGTGGGAAACCGTATGCAGCTGGCAAAGGTTTCCAGAAGCAGAGTGGGATGAAGAGGCCTAGTGGGGGAGACTCTAGTGCCCCTGCTAAGTGTTATAGATGTGGTCGGGCCGGACATCGTGTCCATGAGTGTACCAGTGCTGAGATGAAGTGTTTCAAGTGTGGCAAAGGTGGTCATTTGGCTGCAGAGTGCCGGTTGAAGACTGTAACTTGTTTCAACTGTGGAGAGGTGGGTCATATTAGCCCACAGTGTCCTAAGACAAAGAGAGAGAATCAGTCGGGAGGCAAGGTCTTTGCTTTATCAGGTTCTGAGACTTCTGCAGATGATCGTTTGATCCGAGGTACGTGTTATATTAATGGCTTTCCTCTTGTAGCTATTATTGACACCGGTGCTACTCATTCCTTTATATCTTTGGATTGTGCTGTGAAACTTAAGTTAGAGATATCTGAGATGCTTGGAAGTATGGTGATTGATACTTCTGCGAAGGGTTCAGTGACTACTACTTCAGCTTGTTTGAATTGTCCCTTGAGTATTTTTGGCAGAGACTTTGGGATAGACCTTGTGTGTCTTCCACTAGTGCAGATTGATGTTATCTTGGGTATGAACTGGTTGGTGGTTAACCGAGTTTCTATCAACTGTTTTGATAAGACTGTGATATTTCCTGAGAGTGAGGAAGGAAAGAGTTTGTTTCTATCAGCAAGACAGGTGAATGAGGAAGTCGCAGATGGGGCAGAGTTGTTTATGCTGTTAGCGACTTTGGAGGCTAAAGATAAACTGGTAATTGGCGATCTAGCCGTGGTGTGTGATTTCCCTGATGTGTTTCCGGAAGAGGTGAACGAATTGCCGCCAGAGCGCGAAGTTGAGTTCTCGATTGATTTGGTACCTGGTACTAGACCGATATCGATGGCTCCGTACCGTATGTCTGCTGTTGAGTTAACTGAATTGAAGAGTCAGCTGGAAGATCTGTTGGATAAGAAGTTTATTCGTCCGAGCGTGTCACCGTGGGGTGCACCAGTGTTATTGGTTAAGAAGAAAGAAGGTACTATGAGGTTGTGTGTGGACTACAGGCAACTGAATAAAGTGACGATCAAGAATCGGTATCCTTTGCCGAGGATTGATGATTTGATGGATCAGTTGGTCGGTGCGAGTGTGTTCAGCAAGATAGATTTGAGATCTGGGTATCATCAGATACGTGTGAAAACTGAGGATATTCAGAAGACTGCTTTCAGAACAAGGTATGGACATTATGAGTATTCTGTAATGCCTTTTGGTGTGACTAATGCGCCTGGAGTATTTATGGAGTATATGAATAGGATTTTCCATCCGTACCTAGATAAGTTTGTTGTGGTGTTTATTGATGACATTTTGGTATATTCGAAATCTGAAGAAGAGCATGCGGAGCATTTGAGAGTGGTTTTAGAAGTTCTACGAGAAAAGAAGTTGTTTGCTAAACTATCCAAGTGTGAATTTTGGTTAGAAGAGGTTAGTTTTCTTGGTCATGTGATTTCAAGAGGCGGTGTTGCTGTTGATCCTTCTAAGATAGAAGCGGTGTCTAAGTGGGAAGCTCCGAAGTCTGTTGCTGAGATTCGAAGTTTTCTTGGCTTTGCTGGTTATTATAGGAAGTTCATTGAGGGATTTTCTAAGTTGGCGTTACCGTTGACGATGTTGACTAGAAAGGGGCAAGCATTTGTTTGGGACTCAAAATGTGAAGAAGGTTTCCAAGAATTAAAGAGAAGGTTGACTACTGCTCCTATTCTGATATTACCGAGTTCGTCGGAACCATTTGAGGTTTACTGTGATGCTTCATTGTTGGGTTTGGGTGGTGTGTTGATGCAGAATAAGCAGGTTATAGCTTATGCTTCGAGACAACTGAGGGTTCATGAGAGGAACTATCCGACGCACGATTTAGAGTTGGCAGCTGTGGTATTTGTTCTGAAGTTATGGAGACATTATTTGTATGGGTCAAGATTTGAGGTTTTCAGTGACCATAAGAGTTTAAAGTATTTGTTTGATCAGAAAGAGTTGAATATGAGGCAGAGGAGATGGTTAGAGTTTCTGAAGGATTATGACTTTGGTTTGAATTACCATCCGAGTAAAGCAAATGTAGTGGCTGATGCGTTGAGTCGGAAATCATTGCATATGTCTATGTTAATGGTTAGGGAATTGGATTTAATTGAGCAGTTTAGAGATTTGAGTTTGGTGTGTGAGAGTACTCACAATAGTGTTAAATTGGGAATGTTGAAGTTAACGAGTGGTATTCTGGATGAGATCAGAGAGGGTCAGAAATTCGATGTGTTTTTGGTTGATAAGTTGACTTTAGTGAATCAAGGCCAAGGTGGTGAATTCAGAGTTGATGAGAATGGTGTTTTGAAATTTGGTAATCGGGTGTGTATTCCGGATGTTACCGAACTTAAGAAGAGTATCCTTGAGGAAGGACATCGTAGTGGTTTGAGTATTCATCCTGGAGCTACGAAGATGTATCATGATTTGAAAAAGTTATTTTGGTGGCCGGGAATGAAAAGAGAAATTGCAAGTTTTGTTTATTCCTGTTTGACTTGTCAGAAGTCAAAGATTGAGCATCAGAAGCCGTCTGGGCTAATGCAACCGTTGGCTATTCCAGAGTGGAAGTGGGATAGTATCAGTATGGATTTTGTTTCTGGTTTGCCGAGGACAAATAAGAATTTTGAAGCTATTTGGGTGATTGTTGACAGATTGACAAAGTCGGCTCATTTCATTCCGATCAGAATGGATTATCCGTTAGAGAGATTAGCTGAGTTGTATATTGAGAAGGTTGTAAGTTTGCATGGTATTCCGTCGAGTATTGTTTCGGACAGGGATCCTAGATTTACATCGAAGTTTTGGGAAGGTTTGCAGAGAGCTTTGGGAACTAAGCTGAGATTGAGTTCTGCATATCATCCGCAGACTGATGGTCAGACTGAGAGGACCATTCAGTCATTAGAGGATCTTTTGAGAGCTTGTGTTTTGGAAAAAGGAGGTGCTTGGGACTGTTATTTACCTTTGATTGAGTTTACCTACAACAATAGTTTTCATTCGAGCATTGGTATGGCACCGTTTGAAGCTTTGTATGGTAGGAGATGTCGGACACCGTTATGTTGGTATGAGTCCGGTGAGAGTGTTGTGGTTGGACCGGAGATTGTTCAACAAACTACAGAAAAGATTAAGATGATTCAGGAGAAGATGAGAATTGCTCAGAGTCGTCAGAAGAGTTATCATGATAAGAGGAGGAAGTCACTTGAGTTCCAAGAGGGAGATCATGTGTTTCTTCGTGTTACTCCGATAACTGGTGTTGGTCGAGCTTTGAAGTCGAAGAAGTTGACACCTCGATTTATTGGTCCTTATCAGATTTTGGAGAGGATAGGGGAGGTAGCCTATCGTATCGCTTTACCACCGTCGCTTGCGAATTTGCATGAGGTTTTTCATGTGTCTCAGTTGAGGAGGTACATTCGTGATCCGTCGCATGTAGTCCAAGTAGATGATGTACAGGTGAGAGATAACCTGACTGTTGAAACATCACCTATGAGGATTGAGGATCGAGAGTTGAAGCAGTTGCGGGGTAAAGAGATTGCCTTGGTGAAGGTAGCTTGGGGAGGACCAGCAGGTGGCAATGTGACTTGGGAACTGGAGAGTAAGATGAAGGAGTCTTACCCAGAGTTGTTCGCTTGAGGTATGTTTTCGAGGACGAAAACTCTTTTAGTGGGGGAGAGTTGTAACACCCCGATAATAATAAAATAATTATTTAAATTGAGTTAATAATTTACTTATTAATTTAATTAAATAATTGGAAATTTTATTATTATTATTTTGGATTATTATTATTATTTGGAAAATATATATATGTTGGAAATAAGAGAAAGAATCCCATTTGGTAAAAAGAAAGTTTCACGTGAAAACAGAGAAGCGATCGTGAAAGAGGAAAAGGGCAAAGAGGCAGAGCAAGAGGAAGAAGGTTGGAGAAGAGAAAGCTTGGAGCTCAAAGATTTGCCGGATTAATCAGGTAAGGGGGGTTTATCGTCGATTAATGGGTATTATGGGATAATATGTGATGGGTAGTGATAAGCCGTTAATTTGACCCTAATTGGGATTGTTGATGCTGAAGAATTGAATTGGATAAATTGTATTTAGACTGTAATTGAATCTGTGTTTGGGTTAGTGGTGAAATTCCGAACGTATAGCTTTTTACGGAATCGGAATCGGAGGTCCGGAAGTCCTCCAACGGCGGAAAATGCGGAGAATTCTGCATTCTGCCTTGTGTTAGCGCAAGAACTGCTGTTTTGTCTGCGTTAACCGGTTAACCCAGGGTGTTAACCGGTTAACACTGTTTTGAATTGTGAAAATGTACTGTTTTGCCTGCGTTAACCGGTTAACCCAGGGCGTTAACCGGTTAATACTGTTGCGTTTTGCCAGAAAATGTGTTTTTGCCTGCGTTAACCGGTTAACCCAGGGCGTTAACCGGTTAACACTGTTGCAGAGTGGAAAAATTGGCTTTTTAATATTGTGTACATAATTGAGAGTTGGCCTATGTTGGCGTACGATGTAATAGGGATTATTTCCCGCTGTTTTGAGCAGTATAGGTATTAGTAGAGTGTGCTAATACTGTGTTTAATTGATTTACATGATAATGATGTGTTGATACATGTGTTGATGATGTATGATGGTATGCATAATGATGTGAATGTATGTATTATGCATGTATATGTGAATGGACTGTTGTATGGCTTAGAGTGTGAGCATATGTCCGTTGTGAATTGTTGTTGATGCTGCATTGCTAGATGATTAGCATGCATAGCATAGCCTTCGGGGCTGTAGCTAATTCCCATGGTGAGGAATTAGTGAGTGAATCATTGTGGATTTGTTGTTGATGTTTGCATGCTAGATGATTAGTGTGCATAGTCTAGCCTTCGGGGCTGTAGCTAATTCCCATGGTGAGGAATTAGTGAGTGAGTCACTAGGTCTCAAATGAGTGGGACTAGTGAGCTTAGTAGCCGTATCTGGAGGGATCGGTGAGCTTGAACTATATGTTCAAGAATAGTCGGTACCGCATATGTGGAGTCTCATTGCATAATGTATGTATGGCGTATAATATGAATGGATGTATTCCAATATTATACGTGTGTTTGAGTTGTTGTGGAGTATGATTTGAGATTATACTTGTGCTTTATGTTGATGTTGAGCTGATGTGCTGTTACTGATTGTATGTTGCGATTAGGGTGATTAATGTGTTAAATTACTTAACATGACATTATATTCTATAATGCTTATTATATTGATTGAGGAACTCACCCTTACAACTATTTTTCAGGTAACGAGAAATGAGTTGAGTAGAAGGGAATGCTTGGAGTCTAGTGTAGTCTCCTTAGTGGGTCGTGCTCTGATAGATGTAACATCGGGATGGGATGTTTTATGTTGTTGAATAATTTACATGTGAATGTTACATGTTTTACATGATTGAGGAGATCTCTATCCGCTGCGTTTTATGCAAATGTTTATGTTTTGAATTAATAAAAGAGCATGACCGTTATATTGTTGAATGGTGTGAATAATTGTGTGACACCCTTGAATGGCATAATTACTCTGAATTGTTATATGTTTATTATTTTTAATTAAATATTTGGGGTATTTTAGAAGGGTGTTACAATAGGGGGTGTAACTGAGTTGGAACTCGATGAGATCGCGGGTTTCACATTGCCATTAGGATAGATTTTTCCTTTTGTGCGCAATTACCTCTTTTCAAGAATTGCTTCCTTTGTATTGCTCAATTTGAGCCACACATTTTTCAATCAATAAAGTGCATATTCAGTCAAATAATTTTGTTTTTGTTTTTCATTACCGCTTTGATTGCAAAAACATCCGATTATTTTGATAAAGAATCTTGCATTTTAAGACAAACAGGTCCCTTCCAATGCATGTATATAAGATTGAAAGCTTGAAATCTTATTCGGAAGGTTGAGTGACCCAAGTGTTGAAATCTTGACACACCTGGGGCACGGTTTTATTTAACGATCTCTTTTGCAGGAACGGTTAGATATTTTTCACTCACTTGCAGGTTGTGATGTGGAAGCTTTTGACGAAACAAATCCCCGAGGAGTCCGATCAGGGACGAATGAATAAAAGAACGATGAAAAGACGACGGTGAAACGTACGACGATCCTTGGAATTAATCAAGAAGACTCTTCAAAGTCTGAAAATTGAAAAGTCTGTATAAGTCCCAGGAGTTCGCTTTCCGTCGAGCGCGAAGCGGTTTGGAATACAAGATGATGGAGCAGAAAAGTCCAGACGAGTCTGGGAGTTCTCAAAAGTGGAAGGCTGACATTGGGATTGGACAGTGAATACCATGGTTCGACGAGTCGACGAGTGTTCAGTACCAGAGTTTCCTCATCTCTCCAAGCAGAGTCGTGAGGACTAACTCCACAACAGATCTAAAGTCTGTAGCTTCCCTAGCAGGGTCAGGATGGTTATCCCCAGCAGGTTTTAGATCGATGCTTCCCCAGTCACCAGGCCTGAAGGTTACAATTTCCCCAGCGGAAGTATCTGTGTGTGGTGGTTTCCCAAGCGGAGTTGGGATTGATATCCCCAGCTAGTCAAGACTGGTGTATTCCCACAGAGCGCTGGTGGTGCTATCCCCAGCAATTCCCCAAGTGGATCGGGTGCAGAGGAGGTTTTTTCCCAGCAAGGGTTGCCTTTTCCACAGCAGCAGTGCTATTCCCCAGCAGGGTGGAGTCGGAGTGTTGGCAAGTTCCTCAGCAGAGTGCCTCGAGCTCTCCAGAAAAGTCCCTCGAGGGGGATGCCTTTTTTATGCATTCATCATGTAGATAAGCATAGCATATTGCATAAACAAAAAAGGTAAATCGCGTAGCATTTCCATAATTATGGAGCATTACGCAGAAAAATCAATCATGCATCATTGCAAGCATGAGCTAGTCTCAGACTGTGGTCATCGTTTGAGAGGTGGTTTTGCCCAAAGGTGAAGATGCTACTCCGAGGAGTTTGGTATCGTGACAACAATATTCCCCAGTAGCGCGATACTGGAGGAGACTTTTCCGTCGGAAAGAGATGGGAATGTTACGCGATCAGCGCGACTTGAGTCGTGGTTACCATTCGAGAATGGGTTTTGGCCGGTCAGTAAAGATGATACTCCGAGGAGTTCAGCGTTTTGACGTTAGGTCAATGGTATTCCTCAGTAGTGCGATACTGGAGGAAGATTTCTATCGTGCGAGATGGAAGTTGGAAGATGTTACTCTGAGGGGTTCAGCATCGTGATTTTGGAGCAACAGTATTTCCCAGTCATCAGTAAGTGTCTGGTCGAGTTTTCTTTGGTGTCAGTAAACATCATCGTTCGATGTCCAGTAAACGTCAGGTTTCCTCCCAGTCATCAGTAAGTGTCTGGTCGAGCTTTCTTTGGTGTCAGGTAAACATCATTGTTCGATGTCCAGTAAACGTCGAGTTTCCTCCTAGTCATCAGTAAGTGTCTGGTCGAGTTTTCTTTGGTGTCAGTAAACATCCTTGTTTGATGTCCTGTAAACATCCTTGTTTGATGTCCTGTAAACATCCTTGTTCGATGTCCTGTAAACATCCTTGTTTGATGTCCTGTAAACATCCTTGTTTGATGTCCTGTAAACATCCTTGTTTGGTGTCAGTAAACATCCTTGTTTGATGTCCTGTAAACATCCTTGTTCGATGTCCTGTACACATCCTTGTTCGATGTCCTGTAAACATCCTTGTTTGATGTCCTGTAAACATCCTTGTTCGATGTCCTGTAAACATTCTTGTTTGATGTCCTGTAAACATCCTTGTTCGATGTCCTGTAAACATCCTTGTTCGATGTCCAGTAAACATCATCGTTCGATGTCCGGTAAACGTCGAGTTTCCTCCCAGTCATTGGTTAATGTCTGGTCGAGTTTTCTTTGGTGTCTGTCAACATCATTGTTCGATGTCCAGTAAACGTCGAGTTTCCTCCCAGTCATCAGTAAGTGTCTGGTTGAAGGTGTACCCTCTGATATGTCGCCCTCAGAGTGGTGTTTGGTGTTATTTCCGATGTTGCCAGCGGAATTATCACAAGAAATTGGAGAACGGGGTTGAAATGGAGAAAAGGAAATGTTGAGGCATTTTCTGGTGAGCGGGGTTCAAATGGAGAAAAGGAGACACGAGGTGTTTTCTGGAGAACGGGGTTCACAATGGCGATCACAAGTTATCGTCAGGCGACTGGGGTTCAAAATGGAGAATGGGGTTCATTATTTTGGCAAACAAGGTGTCGGGGTTTAAATGCAATGATCCGGGATCATTTGTGCGAAGAAAATTTCGGGGTTCAAGAAAATAGAAAAAAAAAGAGAAATCATGAGAAAATTTCGGGGTTCAAGAAAAGCAAAAAAAGAAATAATAATCCCCAGCGGATGTGGTGTTCAGGCCATGGTTATCCCTGTGTTACCATTTATTTTGGTATCCAGGTCGACGTTGCTGTTTCGGTGATCAAGCCGACTTTCTCCGTACCAGACGGATTTTTCTTCAAGATTGTTTCTTTGCCGATTCTGGCAGGCATTGCTAATTATTTTCCCATCAGAGTGCAAATTGTTCGTCTGTTCTTGGTATTCAATCACTCTTCATCCTGATCATCTGAAAGCCGAGGCTATTCATATCGACAGGTTCACAGTGGATTGAATAGGGGCAGCTGTAACACCTCAAAATTTGCCCTCCTCTCTTGGGACTAGCTTAACATATTGCATTGCATCATTTGTAGGTCATTAGGCATTGCATGTTGCATATCATGTGGTAACATTGAGCAAGTCATCCTCCTGGGTCTTGATCAGAAGATAAAGAGGTCAAAAGATTCAAGCTGAGGGTTTCATTGAATGGATCATTAGCCATCTGAGGGTTTGTGATTCAAATTAGGGTTTCTTGATTCTCAAGGAGATTGAACTTGATCTTGGTAGCAATGGTACATCATCATCATCATGGTCTTGTCATCACCAAGAGATTCCTTATGCTTGATCAGATACCTTGAGATTAGGGTTTTGACCACTGGTTAACCCTAATCAGTTGTATTGGGCCAATCAGGGCTTGGCAAGGAGATGGGGTCTACAATGGATATGGGGATCATTACATGATTATATTGAGCTTATGGAAGCTAGGGTTTCATCCTTGAGCCATTTCATCAGGAGTTTGAGGCTCAACTTGATCAGTGCATAGTTAGATTCATCTATCAGTCAGAAAAGTCAACTGTGGTCAACTGTGCCTGAATTGATGGACTTGGAGGTGGGAGAGAGTTAGAGACACTTCATTCATGTTCAAACAAGTTTTATTTGACATTTCAAACATCAAGAATGGAGAAAATAAAGTCAGATGGAAACTTTCCAAAAATAGAAAGTGACTTGTAATTGAAAGTTTCCAAAAATGGAAAGTATTGCTCCTCAAAATTACGTGTCCAAAAATGCTTCAAATGAAATTTTGTTCAACATGAAAGTTGTAGATATTTCTCTCACCTTTCTAAAAAGTCCAAGAACATGAATTTCTCATGTGTGGTTGGCAAGTTGTGATCAAATCATTTTCCAAAAATGCCTAAATTCAAAGTGGCATAACTTTCACATGGAATGGCCAAATTGAGTGAGGTTTCTTTGAGCAAACTCCATTTGACATGTACTATCATGATCCATCATCACATTTCATGAAAACTCATCACATAAAAAGTGCATTTTCAAGTGGACTTAATTTAAAAAGTGGAGGGAAAAAGTGCATTTTGAGAAATATTCATTATTTTCACTCCATTCCTTTTGCATTAGCTCACAAATGTCATTTGTAACTTGCTCAAACCAGAAAATTCTACTGTTACATTGCATTGCATGAGTGAGGGTGAATTGGTAATTGTCCATTTAGCATGGAAATGCATTTTCACTAATCCATTCCATTTTTACTAATCTTGATTAGAAACATCATTAACATAACATATATAAACTAAATTGTAACTGTTTTTTGATTAATCATAACAGAATTTCAGATCTAGATCCAAAATCTCCAATTCTCTCAACTTTTCATCTTCACTTTTTTTGCAATTTCTTCAAAAACCTTGCTTAGATCTTCATTGTTTCATCATCCACATGCATTATTGAAGCTAATTGAAGCAAGAATTCATCATTTCCAAGCCAAATTTTGGACTGTTAAAGTGAGGTGCAACAATGGCAATTCAAGATTTCATCAAGATCGTGCGTAATTGAGCAACAAGACTTGTTCCATTCACTTCTACAAGCATCATAGAAGTTCTGTTTTCACATTTCAAGGCCTAAAACGCGCGATTTAGCAACTGTCCTCAAATTAAGGTGAGTTTTCGACTTCAATGATTCTTGAAATTGTTTGATGCTTTGGATAGATCTTGTTTAGTAGAAAATTCTGCACTTTGAACCACTAAATTTGGTTGAGAAACAAGGAAGTTATGATGATTTGAAGTTTCATGCATGTTTATGTTTTGCTTCGATTTTTTTTATTTATCAAGAATTAGATCAAAATAATTATGGATTCATGATGTACGTTGAAAGACCTTTCCGTTGATATAAAGTTTGTCCAATTTGGTGAACATTTGTTCTTGAGCCTATGAATGTATGAATGTCATGAAGAACTTGAAAAATTTCAAAAAAACATGTGTTAGATCCAATTTCGCGCGCACTGTTCATGCTGCTGATGTTTAAGCGCTCTAGGCTTTAAAAAGTACCACTGTTCAATCTTGTTGTAGCGCGGCCTCCTTGGCCTAGCGGTTAGATGGGAGGCCTGTAACCGCTACGTATACGGTTCGAACCTGCTGTACAGCGGTTTCAATTTTACGTTGCTACTTTATTTTCCTTAGGCTTCATGATTCTACATACTTATTTCATTCTTTTTTATTTTTTTTCTCAACAATCAAAAATCTATATCTAATTCATTTTTACTCCAAATTTGATGAGGTTTTTTTCACCATTCTCCTTGTGATGTGTAGTTTTTTATGATGAATTTTAATATTTTTGTGCACATGTGAATTTTAAAATTGCCTAGGGTTTGATTGAATGTGTCCAATTTGTGTATACCATGCCATTTTTGCTTGTAAAACGATGATGCTTCAATAGAAATGCTTGAAATTTTTTGTGCATGTTCTTGACTCTTTTCTGGTGATTTTGATATGTGGTTTGCAATTTTTGGATCCCTGGTTAATGAGATATGATTTTTTGAATAGAGGTGTGACAATTTGCGTCACACCATTCACTGTGCATTTCATGATTTTGTTTGATGTACTTAGGGACATTGGATTGAGCTGAATTTTTGCATGATTGAGCATATGGATGTTGAGAATACATGTGAATGTTTCTGGAATTTTTGATGGCGTTTCCTATTTGATTGGAATTTTTTCCCCTGTTTGGTCATTTGTTGATTTTTTGTGACACATGTTTGTATTTGGCTTGTGAAATTCTGGTCATTAATTGGATGGATGTGAAATTTGACATGTGAATTCTAGACACATTATAGGTCATTGTGGTTTTGATCCCATTCATTTATCATGTATTGTCACTGTTTTATGATTATTGGAAGTTGATGCTTGTTTTGATGCCTTGTGTTGGCTTGCTTGAACTTGTCTGGACTTAGTGAATTTAATTTCCATACTTCCACTTGTCCAAATTGCATGAAAATTGATATGCTGCTCATTGAATGTGTTCTGTTTAGGCTGGAATTTTTGTGGAATTTATTGAGCTGTTTTGATAATGATTTGATGGTGATCATTCTGTTTGGTCCTTTGAGGTTGCAAATTGCATGTTTTATGCCTTTTCTTTCATGAAATGATGATAATGAATGATATGAGCATGGGACCAATTGGTTTTGTTTTTAATTTGTTTGATTGTGATTTTGGATGATTTTCACTTGCTGTTTTGGATTTTTCATCTCCTTTGGACCCTAGGTTTGTCCTAGTGGTCTTGTTTCTCACTTTTGAATTGTGTTTCAGGTTGAGATGCAAATGCTTTAAAGGAGAATAATGCAAGTTAATTGAGTTTGATTTGGTTAATTGTTATGGACTAACTTGTGTGTTTTGTAGGATGCTTGGCTCAATTGAGTTGGTTGTGCTTTGCACATTGCATTGATTGTACATTGACTGTTGGTTATTATACGGTTGGTTCTTATGCTGTCTGTTTTGACTGTTTGAGCTGAATACTAATTGTGCTAGATTGATTTCAGGTACTTTAGTTGCTCCAGTTCTTTAAGAACTTGCTTGCTGTTGCTTGGTTGTATAAACCAGTTGAGGTAGACTCTCTTGTCTCCATGTAGTCTGGAAGACCTGGCCTGTTACTTGGCCAGGCACCTGTCTGAAGTCCTCCTTAAGAGGCGATGATTGTGTTTGTTTATTTTTGTCCCCAAGCAGGAAAAGACCTTGATTAAGGCAATTGGCGGAACCCAAGGGATGTGCAATCCATCCCCCGCTATTCTGTTGAGTCGTCCCTCTACTCGCACCACTGTGTTGATGCATTGGGACATTAACCGAAGATCTTGTACATTTGTACAGTTGAGTCTGAGTCTTGAGTGTAGAAGGGTTCCTCCATTCTGAACCCACGCTACTTTGTCTGAAGCTCTCCCTGGCCAGGGATAAGAGCTGTGAAGTCTAATCTTCACTCACCTTTCATCTGGCTTCACCCTGACTCTCAATGTCAGGGTTAAGAGCTAAACACCACCCTTGTACAGATGACTTGCCTTGGCAGTCTGACCCTTTGTTTGAGCCCACTTTTTGACTGGATATAGTGTGTGCTAAATGTGAAATGTTTGCTTTATTTTGCTTATGCTTGCATGCTTGTTTTTCCTGGTTAGGATTAGCTTGCTGTTGTGCAAGTAGATAGAAACCATAACATAGGGCAATGATGCATGATAACACCTAGGCTCGAGTCCAGCTCCCTAGTAGTGTGTCTCCCTTTGTATCTGGTTAGAATTTCTTTCCCGTTCAGGGGAACTACGTCGCCCCGATCCTCATACCAGATGAGGTACGTAGGCAGGAGATTGTGCGAGGTCTCTTCGGGCACTTTTTTTTCTTTTTGTGTGTGTTTGCTTGTTAACCCTCTTGTGTGTCAGGATATGGATGTAAGCCCAGCGATTGGCTGTCCGTATCCTGAGTGTGTTTGTTTGGTTCGGAAGCCGATGTAAGTCCAGCGATTGGCGTTCGGGTTCCAGGTTTGCCTGTGTTTGTGTGTGTCCTGTTTGGCGTGCGTGAGCCGAACTACGGCAGCTCTGATTCTCGTTCCAGACGAGATACGTAGGCATAGGATGCGATGTCCTAGCGAGCCCTCTCCTTTTTTCCCCCACCTGTGTTGTCTTCGGTGTGTGTGTGATGTTTGTTTTAGCAACCTTTTTCTATCTTTTGAGCGTGGATCCCGTCGAGTACGACGGACGTGAGGGGTGTTAATACCTTCCCCTTGCGTAACCGACTCCCGATCCCATTCTCTTTGGTCGCGAGACCATGCTTTTCCCAGGTTTACTTCGAGCGTTTCCTTTCCCTCTTTGGGATAAATAACGCACGGTGGCGGCTCTGTGTTGTGTTTTGTTTCAGCCCGCCGGTTGTTTTTCGCGGATGCGACAGACATCTTGCGAGCATACATCACAAGATGGCTGAGAGGGCACGTGTTTCCCTTATACTTCTCAAAGTCAGGTACTTTGAATTTAATAGGGATTTTCACGTTGAGCACAAGGCATAACTCAGCAGCACTTTTACCAAAGAGGTCCTTACCCCTCAGAGTCTTCAGTTCCTTGCGCAGCTCAAGGAATTGGTCTTTCATTTCATCCATCTTCTCATAAACATCTGGGCCCTCAGATGGCTTAGAATGGTAGATGGTGTCTTCAACTCTTGGTAATGTGTGCACAACGGGAGGTGGCACAGAAAGGACCGGGCTAGACGCTGGCAAAGAAGCGAGAGTAGGAGCAAAACCCTCTGGCACAAAGTTGGCGGGCATTCCCCACGGGAACCCGGCTGGAATAGATGGCGCAAAATGGGTTATTGCAGCAGGCACAGTAGAAGTTGCGACCTCAGATATGACAGACCTCTGGGGAGGAGTTGAAGGCGTTGGAGATGACTGGCTTTGGGAGGCCATGAAAGACTCCATCAGTGCAGTCAATCTGGCCACTTCTTCCTTCAGTTCATGGTTCTCTTGCTCTAGATGATCCATCAGTTTTGAAGTGTTGGCTCGAGTGTAATACCGGTGAGTCAGCTTGTCTTCAAAATAAATGAAGAACACAGAGTTAGACCATTGAATAAGAAGCCTGGAGCAAAACCTGCTTGTGCACATGATGCATGTAATGCTTGTGCATATGATTTATTATTTTTTATTAGAGGAACTTTAGAGCTCTATTTGCAAACATTGAAAATATTAATCATTTATACATATATGGAAATATCACATCAATAATATCTGGAAAATATTTTTACACCAAAGAAGTACAGTATTGGTAACCAAATACAATACAAGAGAGAAGGAAAATGAGCATCCTATGGAACCCTAGAAATAATCATCTAAAGCTCTGGAGACTGGAAGATAAGCTGCACGAAGCCTCTTCACCTCCCTCTCATAGGCTGCCTCCATATCTGCCTTCTCTTTGGCGAGTCGATCATACTTCCTCTTCCAAAACTTGGAAGACAGAGGAAGAAGAGAAGTTAATGCATCATCAGGCTCATCAATAAGTTGGTGCTCAAGGAATTATATCAAAGCATCTTTTTCTCTGATCTGCTAAAGCAACTCCTCTCATTCACGGATCCAGGCACGTGAACGGTCTTCGTCTCTCAACTCCTCTACTCCTTGGTTAGAGAGGGTTGAAGGCCCAGCCACAACCAAAGGTGTAGGTCTTGGATACTCATAAGGCATGATGTACTCGGAAGCTCTCCTCCTAAACCAAGAGGTATAGGGTTCCAAAGCAATACAGTTCTTCGGACCAAGCTCCTTCCTTCCCTTCCTATGGATCTTGCGCCAAGCGCGAACCATCCTGCCCTTCAAGCCTTGGGGATCTTTACCCTCCTGGAAGAACACACCTTCTAACAGAATGTTATTAGGTTTATCATTTAGGGGGAACCCAAGCTGACGACGTGCCAAAATAGGGTTGTAGTTAATCCCACCACATGTACCAAGAAGAGGCACATTGGAGAATTCACCACAAGAATCGATAATCTACACACCATCATGTACACGGTTGTACCAACAGATATCATCATTAGTGAGAGACATGAGTCTCGTGGACCACCGTAGACATCCTTTGTTCTCCTTGAAGGCGGCCGTCTGTGGCAAGTGCGAAATAAACCACTTGTACAGCAGAGGCAAACAACACACAATGGTACCACCACCCTTTGCATTCCTCATACGCAAAGAGAAATAAGTGTCACCCAACATAGTCGAAACAGGATTAAGAGTAGAGAAAATCCTAATAGCGTTCACATCCACAAACTTGTCGATGTTGGGGAATAACACTAACCCATAGATTAGAAGTACAAATATGGCTTCAAAGGCGTCCTCACTCATGGCCTTCCCATACATAGTAGCTTGAGTAATGAGGAACTCAGAAGGGAGACCTCGAATTCCACCTTTGGTAGTCATATGAGAACCAACCAGAGATTCATCTATATGTAACAGACAAACTATCTCTTGAGAAGTAGGAACTCTCTCTAAGCCACTGAACGACAATTGGTCTAGGATAGGTATACCGATAAGATAGGCATACTCCTCAAGCGTAGGCAAAAGCTGGAAATCCGGAAATGTGAAGCAATGGTACAAGGGATCATAGAACTGCACCAATACGCTCATCAAACCTTCGTCCACTTGAGTAGCCAGAATAGATAGAAGCTTCCCATGACAAGCCTTGAAACCCAAGAGATCTAATACATACGATATCAAATTCCTTAGCTCTTTCAAGTCGGGTTGTCTGAAACTGTACTTCTTCGTATTCCTTCTTTGTCTATCCATGTCTGAAAATTTGCAAATAGACCTCTTAAGTTCCTTGAAAATTTTCTCATTATTTGATGATATGGATGTATGTGGATGCATGAATGCATGGATGCAACAATCACACTCAAGGATCAAGCAAAGCACACCACACAAAGGTCATGGGATGGATCATGTCATCCTTAATATCAATCATCCATTTTGGTGGATTATGGTTTACACCTTATCAACACCCAAGTTCCATTGATATTAAGGATACAAGAACAGATCAACCATGAATCAAGGGTTTGTTGCAAGTCACGAGCATGGAGTCTCGATTAAGAACCACCCAAAGGGAGTGTACTAGGGTTTAAACCTGCCAAACATGTTCTACAAGAAGTTCCCATAATCATCATCCCGTCTTTCGGATATTATTGGATAAACGACTACTCGTATTCCAAAAATATTCTCAAGAGAGACTCTTATGAGTGTAGTATCGCGTAACAATCGTATCAAATCTTACACTTGAAAAGTAAACCATATAAGTCGAGTCGTCACCGCACTTCTATTTATCCAAAGGAAAGGTTAGAAAGCGAACAAAAATCGAGAAGTTTTATCGAATCAAAAACTAATAAAAATGTCAGAGATCGGGGTAAGGGGGTTGGTTATGCAATGGGAAGGTTTTAAGCACCCAAAACATCCTAGGTACTTCTAGGGAGCCCTTTTCACACTTGTTGTAAGGTTGGTATTTTTGTGAAAATTTGTTAGTGCAAACATGATTGGGGAGATGAGAGAAGAATATACAAGTTATTTACAATTTTTGTGTTTGAATGGATAAACCCATTTCCTACGTACCATCTTAAAAAAGATTAGGATCAAAACCTCGTAGTTCGGGGTAAAAATCTCAAAATAAGTTGGTGAATTGATTGGTCCAAAAGCCTTAAGGTCTTTTGTTATCCAAGGGAGAAAACTCAACCTAAAACCACAAATCCACCATGTGAGGATAGCTTCAACATGCTAGTGAGGGGTTAACCCTATAATAAGCATGGAAGACTCATTGTCCATCACTAAGGATATAGGTGAGTATTACATCTACCTCAAGGATAACTCGAACCTAATAGCTAAAGGTTATGAAAAGTTTTTGATAAGAAAGTGGCCATTGAAACCACAAAGACATTTGAGTGAGTTATATTTACCAATGAAAAGTATGTACAAAATATGGTCAAAGTTGACTTAAAGATTTAATTCAAAATGAGTGTTATGAAAAGAAGGTTTGAAAATCAAAAGCATAATGCTTAGGTTTCTAATGTTTGAAAACAAGTGTTAATGTTTGCACGAAAGTTTTGGCTTGGGTTAGAGTGGAGGGAAGAAGAAGAATGGCTAAAGTCCTAATCATACAAGAGATGAAGGAGAAGAAATAATACCACAAATGGAGTTCCCTTCTTGAGATCATATTGATGATCCAAGTAGCTCCCATCCTCTGGAATAAGCAAGCAAATAAGTATAAACTCAAGCAATCAATCAATCAATCAAGCTCTTAGAAGATCCCCAATGGCTCTTAGATATCTCTCTTTAGAAGCTCATGACAATGGTTCTTCACTCAGGCTCAATCCCTAGCACAAGAACACACACATCAAAAAGTTCTATCAAACAAACAAAGAATGGACAAGAAGAAGTTTAGAAATTGGCCCTTCCACAGTTTTCTTCAACATTTATAGCACTCTAAAGGCCCAATGCCTAGTTGCTCTTTGACTTTTATAGCACTCTAAAGGCCCAATGCCTAGTTGCTCTTTGACTCCAATTTTGCTTAGGAAATGTCCTAAAGTCTAAGTCCTTTTTGTCCATTTTGGCATTTGGTTCACAACAATCAAACAAAACACAAGCACAAAAGTATATACACAATTATGTGCTCAAGTGAGCAAAAGGCAAATTGCATTAACATAAACATGTGCTAAAATGAGCAAAGGAAAAAGCAAATGAATAATATGTACAGTGGAATAGTAAATTGCAAGAATTAAATGTTAATGGTTAATGGTTAGTGTTAGTATTAGTGTGCCATAAGGCAATTTAGCGCTATGTTAAGCAATCGTAATTGGACTTATGTAGAAGTCACAAATATCTGAGGCCGGTCAATAATAATATAGGCAACAACACAAGTTAGAGATTTTGATTAGTGAATCAAACTCCTACAACTTGCCATGCCAAAAAGAAGATGAGAAATGATCTTGTATTGATTTAGGTTCTTAGCTTGATTAGGAAGCAACCTATCCTTAATGCAAAGTCATTCACTTGATCCATGATCAAGTTGAATTAGATTTGAATCAAGGAAGGTTAAACCTCCCATGTATCAAGGCTAATCACCAATCTTTAACTCATTGATTAAAAAAGAAAAGAAGAAGAAGAAGAAGAAGAAGAATATTAAAGTACATTAATGGAAATGGAATGAAATATTCAACAAGCATTGACCAAAGATAGAGAAGATCAAGGTCAAACAGTGGTAAACAGAAGCAAAATGAAGATTAGAAGTCAAGAAACAAATAAAATATTTGGTATTTTTCAAAATTAAAATAATACTTGAATTAAAATAATAAAGAAAGGTCAAACTTCAAATTCACTTCAAATCAACTTTGAAAAGTCCAAGTGAATTATCCTAAGTTCAACATGGTCAAACAAAGTTTGACAAAAAATTTCAGCATTTTTAGAAGTCAGAAACTATTTTTAATGAATTAAAAATGCATAAAAATAACCTAATTGAATTAAAATCTCAAATAAATCTCAAATCAATTAATAAATTGATGAGAATATTTTTCATAGATCTATCATCATTCAAAGAGGTTAAAAAAATATTTTTGTATTTGTTGAAAATCAAAAACTATTTAAAATGAATTAAAAATAACCAGAAAAGAGAAAATTGCATAAAATATCAAATGATAAAATAAAAAATATTAAAAATCATTTTTAGAAACTAGAAATTAAAAGAAGAAAAATGCATTTGGTCTCTCATTTTTTGGACCAATAATGAAGGAGATGTGAATTTTTAAAATGAAATGGAATTAAAAGAAATAAAATAAAATAAAATCAGAATTTAAAAGATATGAAAAAACGTGGAGCGTCTGATGTGATCTCATTAATTGACGTGACATCACGTGGCTAGGAAGCGCGCGTTCACCATACACTTTAGTCAGCTGAAACACACATGACCTTAAAACAAATCATAACATTGAGTGGACGAGATTAAATCTGGAAAAGCAAATGGATGGTTCAGATTCAATCTGGAAATTGGACGGTGACCTGCGCCACCGTCTTCTCCTGCCAGCTTCAGGTGAAGCTCAAATTTGTAGAGAAATAAATGTGTACCAAATGCCACGATCTAGGTACCAATCGAAAGCTGGGGTGATGTACATCACCCCTGTACCAACCAAATCCACTCTAGGTTTCTACATTGAGAGAAATCAGAGATGGAATTTCTATGGTGTTCAACTGAACTTGCTAGAATTTGAAAATTCAAGGCTCAAATCAACTGCCTCTATGAAGAGGACTTCAGATCACACAACAATGACAAGAAACAATCAGTATATGAGCATATTCGAAGAAAATAAAGTTTGAAGTAAACCTCTAATTTGCAGAGTTTGAGAGCACAGTTTCTTGCTATGGATGCTTGCAGTATACTCTAGGGATCAAAGTGAGCAAGGCTAAGGAACTTTAGATCTAAAAAACAATCAATGAAATTGGATTCTATATCTGAAATATTGAGAGAAAATTGGTGAGTTCCTTTTGAGTGTGGTTGAGGGATCAGTCGTGCAGCATTTAAGGCACCTTTAGGTTGCTGAAATGAGAGGCATGAGCATTGTATTTATAACAAAAGCATGGCTGAAATGCATGATCAAAGTGTTGCATGAATGGAAAGGGCCTCCATGCATGGGCCTGTACAGGCGCATGGAGGGCCCAATTCCACTTGGATTTGGCAGCTAATCATCAGTAGATGCAAATTGGACGTGCAGATGGTGTAGTATTGGCTCATGCAATGCAAATTTAAATGGTTTCCAAAATTGCACCAATTTGTTCATGCTTTCGAAAATGCCATGTCCATACTTAAAACACAACCTTATGAGTAATGGTTGGAAAGCTTTTTGCATGAGTATCATTTGTTATGTTGATCAAAACATCATTTGACAATTGGAAATTGATGAATAATGATCATCAAGTGTAGGGTGCAAAACATGTTCATGTGAGATTTTCAAAAATGGCCAAACTTTAAGCACCTCTATTTCAATGATGAAAGCTCAAAAAGATAGAACCTTCAACATAAAAGTTGTAGATATTTTCAATAAAATCAATTTGGACTTAAAGTTTGCATCATTTGGATTTTTGATGAAGAAGTTATGGGCACTTGAAGTTGGACTTCTTCACATTTCAATGCTTTTGGTCCAAAGTGACCTATAATGTTTTGCATTATCACATGTATTTATTTTAAGATTTTGAAATTTTGATAAACATAACATTTGAATTAGACATCTTAATCTTTCCAATGCATTTGGTACCACCTCAAAATCATGAAAAATGAAGGAGTTATGTCTTTGGGAAGTTGACCCAAAATTAGGGTTTCAGTCAAAATGACCTATAATGTCTTGAAATGGATGATGACCTTCCATGCTTCGAATAAATTTTTGATGAACATGAAAGTTTTTCACATGGTTCTTAAGAACAATGTTTCTCTTGGGGTAATCTCCATTTGACAAATACATTAAAGGTTAGGTCTCAGTGTATTTCAAAATAGTCAAATGAATTGACTGATCAACTTCTCAAGTCCAAACCTCATATCTTGATGAATTGATGATTGAGGACACTCAAATAAGTTCAAATATGCATGAAATGATGAATTAAAGAACTTCCCTTGATTGCATTTGATCATGGGTTGAGGTTGCTTCATGAGCAAGGCACAGTTGATAAACAGATGAATTAGGGTTTCCTTGGGAAACAAGCCTCAAGCCCCTTGGTTTGCTTTGATCAAAATGATGAATTGAGATACTTGGGATGCATATTTGATGGATGAGAGCTTTGGGAACCATTTCCATGCTTGCTTTCATCTTCCCTTGACCATATCAATGCACATAGGATCTCCTAGAAGCTTTGGATCTTGTGACTGCTCAAGCTACAAACAAAAGATGTTAGTGACATATTTTTGTGCTTTTGGTTAGTAAATAAAAATGAGAAAAGAAATAATATACAATTCAAGCATGCTTAGTGATCTCAAACCAACCCTCAAAAGTTCCCACCCAAAGGTAAGGAGCCAAGATGCTTATGATCCTTGAGGCAAGATGCAAATGCAATGTTATGATGCCATGAGGGATCCTAGGGTCAAAATTAGGGTCTTACACAAATGTATTACATTCAATAACCATTCATAAACCAAATCCTAAAACCATTAGAAATTCTTATACAATACAATTCCAATTCTATCATTTATATACAATTTTCGATTACGTACAGTCCATTTTGTTTTCTATAACATTCATAATAAAACCATAGTTTCATTCAATTTTAACACTAACAACAAAAATGATTCAAACCATGATTCATTATATACCATTTCAAATTCATTACATAAACTTTACATTACAAAAATATCTCACATTCTAAATGCATTCCAATCCACTTTCTTTTACATTTTCACATTCAACCATTGTTTTTTTTACAAATTCAATAACAATTTCGTACGCACATGTCCGTAAATTAAAATTCCAAATGAATTACAACATTATGTAAAACATACAAATATAATCCCAAGCTGAATCCAAAACCTGGTTCCGCTTGACCATAAGGCAATCACCAAGTATCTCCTACAATATCAGACTACCATTTTTTCAACACATATTTCTACAAGAAACTTAAAGAAGTTGTTTCCTGCAACGATAGTAACAGAAACACACTATTTGAAAAGTTCAGAAGGTGGTGGAAGAGTGTAAATATTTTTCAGAAGGCATATGTTGTGATTCCAATACACCAGGATCTTTATTGGAGCTTGAGCATTATTTGTTTCCCCAACAAAGAAGATGAATCGGGACCAATAATACTTCATTTGGACTCTTTGGGGCTTCACTCTAGTCGATCATTTTTTGAAAACATTAAAATCTATTTGATAGAAGAAAGGAACTATTTGAGTAAGGAATGCATGTCATCAGATGTTCCGATTGCAAACAGAATATGGAAGTCTCTTTCTAGTACAATTGAAACTATAATCATGAAGGTTCCCCAACAAAAGAATGAGTATGACTGTGGTCTTTTTGTGTTGTACTTCATTAGGCGTTTCATGGAAAAGGCACCCGATCGACTGAAAAAGAAAAATTTAGCAATGTTTAGCAAGAAATGGTTGAAACCTGAAGAAGCGTCCAGTTTGAGAGCGAAAATCCACAAGTTGCTTGTAGCAGAACTACACAGTTCAGTCAAGCCTGGTGGTATCAATGAGTCATCCCCTTCATCTGCTTGCGATGTGTCATACCCCAATTTTTTCCTTTATCATAAAGTTTTAATTGGTGGTCTCATGACCATTTGATTTGGTCATGTTGCATCACTAATCAAAATATCATTTGTGTAAATCCATTAAGGGGAAGTTTTTTTTGAATAAATGACCACATTAATGGAAGTTTTTGAATGAATGACCACATTTGTTTTCCCTTTTATTCAAAAGAAGGGTACTTGTCAGTATTGTTGGCTTGGCACTTATGTTTACATTATCATTTCTTGTCATTCATAGTAATAAGCAAGAAAACAAAAAAAGTCAAAGGGATTTACTTTTAAAAAAAGGTTAACATTCTTTCCCTAAGTATATTTTATTTTCGTTTCTCTCTTAATCTTCATTCTATATTATTTAGGATTTAACTATGGTCTTATACCTAGTGATTCTATTTTGTAATAAGATGGAGTAATTAGCTTGCAATTGAAATAATTACTCCATTGGATGAAAGCTTCACATTACATTGTAAAAACATCTTTACTAGTATAAAACATTGTTCCACAATGTTTAATACAAAGAAATAAAGGAAGGTCTCAACTGTCCAAAAGGGTCCATTAATACAAAGTTGTTTACATTTACCAAATGTATTCAGGTTTTTTCTTTTCACAAAACTTGGGATAGTACGTGAGAATGAGAAATTGTACATATTGCTTTTCCAAAATCATCATTATAAATAAATACAGTACTAATTACAATTTGTGGAACCAAGTCTTCGACCAAGGTGCAATTCGATGTAAATCCATCCCATTTGAAAAAAGATTTATTGAGCTGGGACCATAGCTTACGTACTAGTGTGCAATCCACTTCCTTATCGTCTTCACGTCCTCATCGTCTTCACGTTCGCACCAAGCCATCACATACATAACCTGCAAGAAAACAAATCATTAGCATCCAAAACCTAAAAACAATTAAAAAGGATTAATAATTGTTTAAAGAAGAAGTATACAGGGGACCACAGCAAGAAGTTAAGAACATAAGGAATACACCAAGCGTAGCCAGAATGGTCGCCCCCCCCCCCCCCCTCACAATTTGATCCCACAAGATCAGGGATGCAAAAATTTGGTCCCCACAGTATCTAACGAAAATCTCTAACGGGATTACAACTAGATTTGGTGAATCGGACAATCTTTGAGATCCATAACCCCTCTATAAAAGAGAGCGACTCAATCATTGCAAAGGACTCTCACCGTTACTCTGTCAAAGTTCACCCAAGAACCATTCACTTAGAGCTCAAAATCCCTAAATTCTAAATTAGAGTTTCACACTGAAACTCTATTTGTGTTGGTACTTGTTTAGTCATTTGTATAAATGTTTGATTCCATGTGTGTGTTGTGTTACAATCATGAACAAAACTCATTCAAATTCTTCATCAATTCAAAACCATTATAAACCATTAAAATCATACAATTTTCGATTTAATATCGAGTCCATTTCCATACCCTTGTAAGTCGATCGCTTTTAGCATCGCCATCAACCTCACATAGCTTACTCTTGGGCTTTCTCACAATGAGACCTATTTGATTTTAATTAATCGAGTAGATGATTGATTCACTAATTAAAATCCGATTTATTTACAAACACAAATTTAAAACCTCGACCCAATGTCGAGTATTTTATTCAAAATTAATTAAAAACACCTAATTACGATTAAACACCATTTCATTTGGAAATGAAAAGGGGGATGATTTTGAGTTTTCAATTCCTCTCCTCGATTATTTGAATACGAGTTCTCTTACTCGGTTAGTCAAATAATCGTCATTTCTAACTCACCCAAACTTAACCTAATCAAATTATTTTCATAATAATGAAATGAAAAGGGGGATGGTTTTAAGCCTTTAACTTCTCTCCTCAATTGTTTGAATACGAGTTCTCTTACTCGGTCAGTCAGATAATTGTCATTTCTCTACAAACTTCTAAACCCAATTAAATCAAAACATTCTTATAATAAACTAAATGAAAAGGGATATGGTTTTGAGCCTTCAACTCCTCTCCTCGATTGTTTGAGTACAAGTTCCCTTACTCGGTTAGTCAAACAATTGTCATTTTCCCACAAACTTATAACTTAATCAAATCATTTTCACAATAAACTATACAAAAAGGGAGATGGTCTTAAGTCTTCGATTCCTCTCCTTAAATGCTTGGATATGATTGTCTTACTCAGCCATTCGAGTATTTGTTGTTTATATAAAAACACATCAACCATACATAAACTTATTTTCACAATTACTAAGGATGAAAAAGAAAACGGTCTAGAGTCTTCTATTCTCTTTCCCGACTATTAGGATAAGAGTCGTCTTACTCGACTATCCGAGTAATTATCATCCAACAAAAATATCTTAACACATCAAATCTATCTGTCCTCGTGTAGCGGAGTATTCGTTACCATTAGAGATATTGACTAAATCTAAGATAAATCATACAAGTCGAGTCGCCACCGCACTTCTATTTATCCAAAAGAATGGTTAGAAAGCGAACAAAAACCGAGAAGTTTTATCAAATTAAAAACTAATAAAAATGTCAGATATCTGGGTAAGGGGGTTGGTTATGCAATGAGAAGGTTTTAAGCACCCAAAACATCCTATGTACTCCTAGGGAGCCCTTTTCACACTTGTTGTAAGGTTGGTATTTTGTGAAAAATTGTTTGTGCAAACATGATTGAAGAGATGAGAAGAGAATATACAAGTTATTTACAATTTTGTGTTTGGATGGATGAACCCATTGCCTACGTACCATCTTGAAAAAGATTAGGATCAAAACCTCGTAGTTCGGGGTAAAAATCTCAAAATGAGTTGGTGAATTGATTGGTCCAAAAGCCTTAAGGTCTTTTGTTATCCAAGGGAGAAAACTCAACCTAAAACCACAGATCCACCATGTGAGGATAGCTTCAACATGCTAGTGAGGGGTTAACCCTATAATAAGCATGGAAGACTCATTGTCCATCACTAAGGATATAGGTGAGTATTACATCTACCTCAAGGATAACTCAAACCTAATAGCTAGAGGTTATGAGAAAAGTTGGATTAAGAAAGTGGCCATTGAAACCACCAAAGTATTTGAATGAGTTATATTTACCAATGAAAAGTATGTACAAAATATGGTCAAAGTTGACTTAGAAGTTCAATTCAAAATAAGTGTTATGAAAAGAAAGTTTGAAAATCAAAAGCATAAGGCTTAGGTTTCTAATGTTGGAAAAGAAGTGTTAAATGTTTGCACAAAAGTTTTGGCTTGGGTTAGAGTGGAGGGAAGAAGAAGAATGGCTAAAGTCCTAATCATACAAGAGATAAGGGATAAGAAGTAAGACCACAAATGGAGTTCCTCTCTTGAGATCATATTGATGATCCAAGTAGCTCCCATCCTTTGGAATATGCAAGCAAAATAATAGTAAGCTCAAGCAATCAACATAATCAAACAAGCTCTTGGAAAGTTCCTCAATGGCTCTTAGATCTCTCTCTCTCTTAGAAGCTCATGGCAATGGTTCATCTCTTAGGCCCAATGTTGGAATCCCTAGCACAAGAACACACATATTAAAAAGTTCTATCAAACAAATCAAGAATGAACAAGAAGGAGTTTAGAAATTGGTCCTTTCAAAGTTCTCTTCAACATTTATAGCATTCTAAAGACCCAATGCCTAGTTGCTCTTTGAGTTTTATAGCACTCTAAAGGCCCAATGCCTAGTTGCTCTTTGACTCCAAATTTGCATAGGGAAAGTCCTAAAGTCTAAGTCCATTGTTCATTTCTTTGCATTTTTGTCCACAACAATCAAAACAAAACACAAGCACAATGATATATACACAATTATGTGCTCAAGTGAGCAAAAGGCAAATTGCATTAACATAAACATGTGCTCAAATGAGCAAAGGAAAAAGCAAATGAATAATATGTACAAGAATAGTAAATTGCATAAATGTAAAGTACAAGAAGTAAATGTTAATGGTTAATGGTTAGTGTTAATAGTTAGTGAGCCATAAGGCAAATTTAGCGCTATGTTAAGCAATCGTAATTGAACTTATGTAGAAGTCATAACTATCTGAGGTCGGTCAATAATAATGTAGGCAACAACACAAGTTAGAGGTCTTGATTAGTGAATCAAACTCCAACAACTTGTCATGCCAAAAAGAAGATGAGAAATGATCTTGTATTGATTTAGGTCCTTTGCGTGATTTAGGAAGCAATCTATCCTTAATGCAAAGCCATTCACTTGATCCATGATCAAGATGAATTAGATTTAAATCAAGGAAGATTAAACCTCCCTAATCAATGCTAACCATCAACCTTTAACTCATTGATCAAAAAGAAAAAGAAAAAAAAAGAAGATGAAGAATTCAAGTGCATATAATGGAAATGGTATGTACTAATCAACAAATGTTGACCAAAGATAAGGAAGATCAAGGTCAAACAATAGAAAACAGAAGCAAGTCAAATATTTTTGGCATTTTTAACATTTAAAATAAAACTTGAATTAAAATAATAAAGAAAGGTCAAACTTCAAATTCACTTCAAATCAACTTTGAAAAGTCCAAGTGAATTATCCCACATTCAACAAGGTCAAACAAAGTTTGACAAAAAATTTCAGCATTTTTAGAAGTCAGAAACTATTTTAAATCAATTAAAAATGCATAAAAATAACCTAATTGAACTAAAATCTCAAATAAATCTCAAATCAATTAATAAATTGATGAGAATATTTTTCATAGAACTATCATCATTCAAAGAGGTTGAGAAAATATTTTTGTATTTTTTGAATATCAAAAATTATTTAAAATGAATTAAAAATGACCAAAAAAGAGAAAATTACTAAAAAATAGAAAATGATAAAATAAAAAATATTAAAAATCATTTTTAGAAACTAGAAATTAAAAGAGAAATAATGCAATTGGTCCCATAATTTTTGGACCAATAATGAACGAGATATGAATTTTTGAAAATGAGATGGAATTAAAAAATAAAATGGAAATTAAAATCAGAATTAAAAAAGATGGAAAAGCGTGGACTGTCTGATGCACTCTCATTAATTGACGTGGATCATCACGTGGCCAGGAAGCGCATGCTCACCATACACCCTAGTCAACTGAATCATATAGTACATTAAAATAAGTCATATTGTTGGACAACCAGGATTAAATCTGGAAACGTAAATGGATGGCTCAGATTAGATCTGGAGCCCAGACGGTGGCAAGCGCCACCGTCTTCTCCGGCTAGCTCCGGCGAAGGCCAAAATTTGCAGAAATTAAAACATCAACCAAAATGTACGATCCAGGTACCATTCGAAAGGTGGAGTGATGTGCATCACTCCTATGCCACTCAATTCCACTCTAGATCCCTAGATTGAGAGAAATCAGAGATGGAAGTTTTGTGGTGTTCAAGTGAACTCAATGATTTTCAAAAATTGAAAGCGCAATAATGTTGCCTCTATGCAGAGGACTTCAGATCACATAAGATCAAGGCAAATGGAACAATATACCAGCTGTTTCGAAGCAAACTTCAGTTGAGGAAAACCTTTGAATTGTGAAGAATTGAGTCAAGATCCTTGAGTTCTTTTGCAAACAGAAAGCTCTATGGATCAAGGTGAAGAGGTCTAGGAACTTTTAGATCTAAGAAAACAGTCGAGGAAACTGAATTCTAGATCTGAAATTTTGAGAGAAAAGAGAAAGTTCCTTTGGTGTGGGTGTGGGATTTCAGTTGCACGGCATGTAGGGCGCCTTAAGGTTGAAGAATTGAAGAGCATTGACCTTGTATTTATAGATGGAGGGAGCTGCAAGCATCACCAAAATCGTGTGCATGGGAGAAGAGGGCCTCCATGCATGGGCCTGTATAGGCGCATGGAGAACCCAATTCTGATTGGAATTGCAAGCTATACATCACTAAATATGAATTGAACATGCAGATTGTGTATTAATGCATCATGCATAGCAATTGGAATGATTTTCATAAAATGCACTATTTCATTGAAGCCTTCGAAAATGCCATGTACAAAATCAAAATGCTACCTTATGAGTAATGGTTGGAAAGCTTATTGCATAAGGAACAAATGTCATGTTGATCAAAACTTCATTTGGGCCTTGGAAATTAATGAAAACTGAACTTGAAGTGTAGGGTGCAAAACATGCATATGTGAAATTTCCAAAGTTGGCCAATGTTCAAGCCCTTCTGTTTCAATGATGCAAGATCCAAATGACAAAATCTTCAACATGAGAGTTGTAGATATGTTCAAGCAAACCAATTTAGACTTAAATTTTGCATCATTTGGATTTTTTATGAAGAAGTTATGGGCACTTGAAGTTGGACTTTTTCACATTTCAATGCATTTGGTCCAAAGTGACCTATAATGTTTTGCATTATCACATGTATTTCTTTTGAGATTTTTCAATTTTTCTCAACATAACATTTGAAGTAGACACATTAAGCTTTCCAATACATTAAGTTTAACCTCAAAACCATGAAAAATGAATGAGTTATGTTCTTGGGAAGTTGACCCAAAATTAGGGTTTCAGTCAAAATGACCTATAATGTCTTAGAATGGATGATGACCTTACAAGCTTCAAATAAAATTTTGATGAACATGAAAGTTGTTCCTATTGTTCTTAAGAACATTTTTTATCTTGGGGTAATCTCCATTTGACCAACACATAAAAAGTTAGGCCTCAGTGCATTTCAAAATAGTCAGATGAATTGACTGATCAACTTCTCAAGTCCAAAACTCATATCTTGATGAATTGATGATTGAGGGCACTCAAATAAGTTCAAATATGCATGAAATGATGAATTAAATAACTTCCTTTGATTGCATTTGACCATGGGTTCAAGTTGCTTCATGAGCAAGGCACAATTGATGAACAGATGAATTAGGATTTCCTTGGGAAACAAACCTCAAGCCCTTTAATTTGCTTGATCAAAATGATAAATTGAGATACTTGGGAGGCATATTTGATGGATGAGAGCTTTGGGAACCATAGCCATGCTTGCCTTCATCTTTTCTTAGCCATGTCAATGCACATAGGGTCTCCTAGAAGCTTTTGACTTTGTGATTGCTCAAGCTACAAACAAAAGATGTTAGTGACATATTTTTGTGCTTTTGGTTAGTGAATAAGATGAGAAAAGTAACAATATACAATTCAAGCATGCTTGGTGATCTCAAACCAAATCTCAAGAGATCCCACCCAAAGGTAAGGAGCCAAGATGCTTATGATCCTTGAGGCAATGTAAATGTAATGTAATGATGTCATGAGGGATCTTAGGGTCAAAATTAGGGTCTTACACCTCGCCCCCATGCGATCGAAACCAATCAAACAAAAACAATTAAACATATTAATCCAACTTGTCACCCTCGTGTGACCAAAACTCTTTTCAGAAAGAACATTGTTTAATCCCTTCTAACGCGCACAACAAACTAGTGCTTAAGCCTCCGCCGAGAGTAGACAATCCAATGTTTAGCCTTTAGAACGAGATCTAAACAATTATTCACTAAAAGACACCAGCAAACCGTAGTTCCCCGAACTACAAATGCTCTGATTTCCTTATTGCACCATAAGGATACGTAGGCACGAGATTGCGAGATCTTGGCGAGCACACTAATAAAAAACCTCCATTTTCCCCCTTCCTGAGGTTTCCATCCATCTCTTTTCAATATTTTTATCACTCGAAGAAAATAAACATAAGCTAACATTCAAATCGCAAATTAGAACTAAAAGGTCCCCGTTGAGTACAACGGACGAGAGGGGTGTTAATACCTTCCCCTTGCGTAATCGACTCTCGAACCCGAATATGGTTACGACAACCATTATTTTATTTTTCAAAGGTTTTATTGATATTTTCTTATTCCTTCATTGGGATAAATAAAGTTCGGTGGCGACTCTGTTCGAACTATTTTTTTCGCGACCATCGCGAGGGATCGTATTTTTCGAGATGCAATCGAATGCGATGAGACTGCCAAGGACTTTTCCTCTTCATCTGCTGGTGCTGCAACCGAATGTGATGAGCTACCAAACGTGAACAAATCCAACATCTAACCCGCAAAATCAATTATCGAAACCAAATATATTGTTAATTTTAATCATGAACCAATTATTCAATTAACCTTATCACCAATGTAACTCTAACTCTCCAAACCTAAACCTTGCAACCAACCTTCCATAACCGGTTCAACAAACCCTTCAACCTGCATAAATTCGCAAAGCCAAAATAATGAATCAAATTTTTATAACAGAAATCGATTTCAAGCAAGCTAACAAGGCCATCCAAACCAACTAACAAGAGTGACTGTGTGAAACTGCAGTTCGGCATGCAACAACAAATTCCTAAACCTTTGATGTGTTTGGAAGATTGACATCAATAAAGAGTCGATGACCAATGAGATTAGTCTGATTGGAGAGACTTCGCTAAAAGATGTGTCGTCATTGGAGGAATCAACGTCAGCACATCTTAAATGAATCAATCATACATGGTGCTAGACCAACTCAACATTATATCGTTTGGTTTAGGTCAGTTACAACGCCACAGTTTGTGTCTGAACCAAGGTATTTAATTGATCCACGCCAACGTGCTTCGTCATCATACACCCAACAATAAATCCCCTCCAAACAACCAACCCCCCACCATTACCAAACCCAAGAACAATGTCAACCCACCCAAACCCAACGACCAACCTCATACCATCGCCATACTATATACACCTAACCACTAAACACCCAACTACGCAACCAATTGATGTCACACATCCAAACTCAAAATTAGGAACCAAACCCTTACCACCAACAACCATACACAACCACCATATTTATCTATATCCCATATGATTCATATGATTCAACGTCATCCCACCATAGTCTCCCATCAATGAACACACAAGCATCTCATCGCCATAACACCCAACCATTGTTTGACTTTCTTACACCACAAGAACCATTGCTTCGTTTCCAAAACGATCCAATGTTCCAATTCGGGTAACCATACCATCCACAAACAACCCAACTGCAACGACCTAACTACGACAACATGGACACCGAACTCAATTACGGCAGCGCCATTGGTGGCAACCCCCCAACTATTGAGGAGAAATGATGACAAAATTGTCACATACCGCTAGACCTTCCACCAAACCTTTACACCATCCACTATTGCATCATGTCAGCACTCAAACACCCCAAACACCTTAGGGAAATCGTGAGAGACCTCGAAGACAGACTAGCACACGAGAAATGTGGAACATGGGGCGTTTCGATCGGGCGAGTCATTGGTTTTCTTGTCAATTATTGTGTATTTTAGTTTTATATCATAATATTATTAATTATTTTTCATTTACTTTTTTATTTCAATTTTATATAATTATAACATAAAAAATTTAAATGAAAATAAATAATCAAAGCATGCGCCACATGCAATGACGCATGTTTTTAATGTCACAATGGATGCGTATGCTAACGCCATGTGCATTGATGCATTGGTGCAAGTACTACATATATGCGTCATACCAACATACACATGTTTTAGATGGATAATTGAAACGTGATTATATTAATAAATATTTTAAAATAATGATTATTTTGATATTATTTTTGAAAATTTTGATTATTTGAAAAAAAACGCTTTAATAAATAAGTTGACTGATTATATCAGATGATAAAACTCAGACAAGATAACAACTTGACTTTATAATATAGAGTTAACTAGAGAAATATGATAACTTGCTTATAAAACACTTTAGTATAGGGTAATGACATAAGTACTAGCCAGAAGATAATAAAGCAAAGACTTTGGATCGAGTTTCCATATGATGTTTTGGTGACCGATGACACACAATATATTGTGAGATGCATCTATAGTCTAGATGATCACATGACACAATTATATTTTGCATGTTCTTCTATAGTACAAGTAATATTTTGCATGTTCTTTTATAGTACAAGTAATTGAGAGTCTTTTTCAATAGCATTTTTCACATTAAAAAATATTAGAGAATAAAACTATTCTCTTAAATCTCGTTATCATCCGAATTAAAATTAGATATCAATGTTGTTCAAACATCTTTAGATTTTAGTAAATAATTTTAAAATTTTAGTAAGAGATAAAACAATAGAGATAATACAATTTTTAAATTTTAATAAGAGATAAAATAACAGAGAGAATTCTGTAAAAAGAATACTTCTCTTAAAACTATGTCAAAAATAATGTTAAAAGATATATGATCAGAGACTATTTCTTAATAATTATATGCTCGATTTATAAATTTACTTTTTGAATATTAAGTTTTTCAAAAAGAAAATGTTTTGTAACTTTCATTAAGGTGTTAGTAAAATATCAATCTATTAGAATTTTAATTTTGAAATAATAATTTTAGAATAACTTACAAATTAACATGTAACAAATGATTACTATGAAAAGTAATATTATAACAAATGATTACTATGAAAAGTAGTAATATTATAATTTGTTTGTGTTATAGAAGATTAAATTTCCATAATAATTAATAATACAACTCATGCTCAAACATTTTTTCTCTCTTTCTATTTAAATAAAACTAAATAAATTAAAAATTGAGTGTGTGAGAATTTTTGTGTGTAGATGGAGATAGTAATACTAATAGCCAAAAAGTATATATCTTATATTAGAATAAAAAATACTACTATCTCAAACCGTGTGTAGGACAAAATCCAATTTCCTTTCCTTAGATCTTAATTCCTTAACTAAGAAGTGTTCCATAGATTTTCTTTCCTCATGTTCTCACATAGACAAGTCACATCTAAAATAATTCTAACTACTCATCATCATGCCATCCCTTCCTTGCAACTTCGTATCCTAAAATTTATGTCTTTCTTGAAATGGTCACATTCACATACCTTGTTGGCCTAAGATACCTCTTTCTTCACCTTCAACCAAATCATTCAATTCAATCTTCTTTACTCCTACACCACAACCCCACCTTCCTAATCCCATTCATCAAATTCAAGTCCCCACCTCAACCCTAAAAATAAAATAGCCCTCTCATCATCATCTTTCATCCAACCCTATAAACTATTCTCAATAAAATAGTTTGATCAGTAATATCAAAGTTCACTGACATTATAACAGTCCAAAAAAATTATTTACAGATTATCATTCAAAAAATACCACATCAAATATAAAAGTTAAACTCACGATATTTCGGATGAACAAATTTCTTATCAACCGATCAACTTTTATCGGCTCAAAACCTCGGAACTTCACTGTAGTATTTAACCATAGTCAAATTACTAAATTTGATAAGGTAACCATCTTTTCACTAACATTAACATAAGATTGAAATATTTTCTATGATATAGTAATATTTTGTCTCCTAGTGTAACACCAAGCAACAACAAACGATTTCGTGTCACCAAACCCAACATTATAGTCAACAAACTCATAAACAAAATGATGAAAAAACTAAAACAAAAATTAAACACGACCCTTAGCATAAGAGGATTGAAAAAACCAAAACCTTCCAAATCCAAACCCTATAAAACCTATGAAACCGAAACCTCATCAACACAACAACCACCACAATTAACACTACCACCATCACCACCATTTGAACCACCATCACCACCATTTGAACCACCATCTCCAGCAATGCATCATCCAATCATAAAAAACAAACCTTTTCAATTCCCACAGACTCATTCATCTGTTCTCCCTGACCCCTCCAATTTCTTCTCCCCAAATCTGCTATCCACACCCCTCCCCACTAACTCTTTCTTCCAAAACTTTGTTCTCAAGAATGGCGACCAACCTGAATACATTCATCCATATCTCATCAAATCATCAAACTCATCACTTTCTGTTTCATACCCTTCTCGTTTCTTCAACTCTTCTTTCATATACCAGGTTTTCAACCCTGATCTAACTATCTCCTCAAGAGAAAAATCTGATCTTTATTCAAATATCAATCATAGAATATCTTCTTACAATGATCTCAGTGTTACTTTGGATATCCCTTCTTCAAATTTACGTTTTTTTCTTGTTAGGGGAAGTCCCTTTTTGACTTTCTCTGTAACACAACCAACCCCTCTTTCAATCACTACAATCCATGCCATTCTCTCGTTCTCTTCCAATGATTCTCTTACAAAACATACTTTCAGCTTTAACAATGGTCAAACATGGATTTTGTATGCTTCTTCACCTATAAGGTTGAGTCATGGTGTTTCTGATATCACTTCTGAAGCATTCTCTGGCGTAATTCGGATTGCTTTGTTGCCTGATTCTGATTTGAGACATGAGGATGTTCTTGACAGGTTTAGCTCTTGTTACCCTTTGTGTGGTGATGCTGTTTTTGCAAAACCATTTTGTGTTGAGTATAAATGGGAGAAGAGAGGTTGGGGTGATTTGTTATTGTTAGCACACCCTCTTCATCTTCAGCTTTTATCTGAGAATGAGTATAATAATGTTACTGTTTTGAATGATTTTAAGTATAAAAGCATTGATGGTGATCTTGTTGGTGTTGTTGGTGATTCATGGATTTTGAAAACTGATCCTGTTTCTGTAACTTGGCATTCTACCAAGGGTGTTAAAGAAGAATCTCATGATGAAATTGTTTCGGTTCTTTTGAGAGATGTTGAAGATTTGAATGCATCTGCAATAGCAACGAACTCGTCTTACTTTTACGGTAAGTTAATAGCAAGGGCTGCTAGGTTAGCATTGATAGCTGAAGAGGTTTGTTTCCTTGATGTGATTCCGAAAATAAGAAAGTTTTTGAAGGAGACCATTGAGCCTTGGCTTAATGGAACTTTTAATGGAAATGGTTTTCTTCATGATAAAAAATGGGGAGGTATTATAACCAAACAAGGATCTACTGATACCGGTGCTGATTTCGGGTTCGGTATTTATAATGATCATCATTATCATTTAGGATACTTTCTCTATGGAATTGCGGTGCTTGCTAAGATTGATCCAATTTGGGGTAGAAAGTATAAGCCTCAGGCTTATTCACTCATGGCAGATTTTATGACCTTGAGTAGAAATCCGAGCTCGAATTACACGCGTTTAAGGTGTTTCGATCTTTTTAAATTGCATTCATGGGCTGGAGGGTTAACCGAGTTCGGAGATGGAAGAAACCAGGAGAGTACTAGTGAAGCTGTGAATGCATATTATTCAGCAGCTTTGATGGGTTTGGCGTACGGCGACACTCATCTTGTTGCAATCGGATCGACACTTACGTCATTGGAAATTCATGCAGCTCAAACATGGTGGCATGTAAAAGACGGTGATAATATTTACGACGAAGATTTTGAGAAAGAGAATAAGGTAGTTGGTGTTCTTTGGGCTAACAAGAGAGACAGTGGACTGTGGTTTGCTCCTGCTGCTTGGAAAGAATGTAGACTCGGGATTCAACTCTTACCGTTGCTTCCTATTTCCGAAGTTCTGTTTTCGAATGTCGATTTTGTGAGGGAGCTTGTGGAGTGGACATTGCCTGCTTTGAATCGGGAAGGTGTTGGAGAAGGATGGAAAGGGTTTGTTTACGCATTGCAAGGAATTTATGATAATGAAAGTGGATTGCAGAAGATAAGAAGCTTGAATGGTTTTGACGATGGAAACTCGTTGACGAATCTCTTGTGGTGGATTCATAGTAGAGGTAATGAAGATGATGAGTTTGGTCATCATGGAAAACAATGCTGGTTTGGTCATTACTGTCATTAGGATTTATGTATTGTTTAATGATTTCAAATATTTTAGTTGAAATAAGTTATAATAAAGTTCATGCATTGTTCTTATTTATGTAGTTAACAAATGTTGGTCTCTTATTGTTTCACTGTGAATAAAAGTGTGCTGTGTTTGCTTTTCAATTCATTCTGAGTTTGCTTTATACTTTTTTGACATTTTCAATTTTAAAAGTAAAGGTAACCATTAGTTCATGGATGCTATCCAAAGTCATTGAAATAATCACATGTGTAGGTGTCGGTTTCGGACACCGACAATGACATTGACACATTTTTTTTCCGAGATGTCGGTATTATATAACATTATAACTACACTAAAACCAAAATTCCATATCCTTGTTATGTAATACCTATAATTACAGAAACATAAAGAGGTTTTTTTATGATGGAAGTCCTGTATTTTTCATCTGGGAAATTGGTGATACATTGCACCAATAATATTTTAACAAGAAAAATTATACTTCATGATCCAAAATCCTAAAGTCAAATTTCCGAAAACCTATGTAGCATTTATGTAGCACCGGCCCTTCAAATTGATGGTTTGTTTGGTTTCGAACACTCCTACACGACACCGACGCGTGTAGTTATTTTCAAATCTTTCACTTTTTCAAATTATTACGAGTGATAACGTGTGTCAGTGTTGCGTCTGGTGCTTTATATAGCAGAGATGCGCTGTGCACAAAAACAGAGTATTTTTCAGTGAACTAGATGTTGGCTTCAATCCAGTACTGCTTATTATATATTGTGCCACAAGCCACTCAATAAAAGTTTGAAAATTTCAAATAATAACTTTTGTCTTAAATCTAGTTTCTTATAAAAGAAGATTTGATGTTGAGATTTTTTGCAGAAGCACACAAGGAATAAAAGATGAGGATGTTTATAGAATATTTGAAAGTGAACTTTTCCATAAAAATGGAAGAATAAGAAAACAATATTCTTAAAACTACAAAAGAAAAATCTTTCTTCAAACAAGTTACCTCATAATATGCTAAACAGTTTCTTCATGCCATCTCTTCCTTGAACATTCAAGTACAGAAACAGATTTTCTTTCGTAGGTTCTTTTTCTTAGGACTATGTTTCCATGTTTTTGTTGTGAAATATGTATAACTCGTAAAGATCCTTTCATTTTGTTCAATCAATTCCTTTCTTCTTACAATTCCAAATTCTTTTCTTTTATGCTTAACTTTTATCTTCAATATAAAACACATTCACCAACCTTTCTATTTCTCTCCAACTAACTTTAACTGTCACATCCAAATCCAAGCTACTTTGTCATATTCAAACTCACCATGCTGAAAAAACTCGGTCGAACTCTCAAAGGTAAACAAAAGCCAAGACCAAGACCAACCCTTCTACCTCCTCCTCCTCCTCCACCTCCTCCTCCACCACCTCCACCGCCTCCTCCTCCTCCACCACCACAACAACAACCATCACCTCCTCCACCTCCTCCTCCTCCACCTCCACCTCCTCCTCCTCGAAAACAACCAACAAATACTCCTTTTCTCTTCCCTCAAGTCCACTCCACAGTTCTCCCCGACCCTTCAAACTTCTTCTCTCCAAACCTTCTCTCATCACCACTCCCTACAAACTCTTTCTTCCAAAACTTTGTTCTAAAAAATGGAGACACGCCTGAGTATATTCACCCTTACCTCATCAAATCCTCAAACTCCTCCCTCTCCCTCTCTTACCCTTCTTGCACCTCTAACTCTTCTTTCATAACCCAAGTCTTCAACCCTGATGTCACCATTTCCGCCTCCACGAAAACCAACCAAGATTCACATCAAAACCATGTGATTTCTTCCTTCAGTGATCTTAGTGTCACTTTGGACATTCCCTCGTCTAACCTACGATTCTTCCTTGTAAGAGGAAGCCCTTTCTTGACAGCATCAGTGACCGGCCACACGCCACTTTCCATCACCACCATTCATTCCATCCTTTCATTCTCGTCTAATAACTCCCTAACCAAGCACACCTTGAAGCTCAACAATGGCCAAACATGGCTCATATACACATCCTCCCCAAGCACATTCAATCATAGTCTTTCTGAGATTACCTCCGAAAGCTATTCCGGCATAATAAGGATGGCAGTGTTGCCTGATTCTGATCCTAAGTACGAGATAATCCTCAACAGGTTCTGTTCTTGTTACCCTACTTCTGGTGATGCAACATTCACGAAACCATTCTGCGTAGAATATAAATGGGAGAAGAAAGGTTGGGGAGAATTGTTAATCCTTGCTCATCCAGTTCATCTTCAACTTTTAGCTACAAGTGATAATTGTGATGTAACAGTGCTTCATGATTTGAAGTATAGAAGCATCGACGGCGAGCTCGTTGGTGTTGTTGGAGACTCATGGCAATTGAAAACTCATCCTGTTTCTGTTACATGGCATTCAACCAAAGGTATCAATGAAGAATTCCATGAGGAAATTTGCTCAGCACTTTCTGACGACGTGGATGCTTTAAGTCCCTTAGGAATAGCCACACCGACATCATGCTATTTTTATGGAAAGCTGATAGCAAGAGCAGCAAGGTTGGCATTGATAGCTGAAGAAGTGAATGACCTTGATTCCATACCTGCTATCAATAAGTTCTTGAAAATGATGATCGAGCCATGGTTGAACGGAACGTTTAATGGAAATGGTTTTCTCTATGATGGTAAATGGGGAGGAATTGTTACTAAACAAGGCTCTACTGATTCCAATGCAGATTTTGGATTCGGTATTTATAACGATCATCATTACCATTTAGGATACTTTCTCTACGGAATCGCAGTGCTTGCTAAGATTGATCCATTTTGGGGAAGGAAAAATAAACCTCAAGCCTATTCACTTATGGCAGATTTCATGAACTTGGGAAGAAAATCATCGTCAAACTCAAATTATACGCGTTTAAGATGTTTCGATCTCTACAAGTTTCATTCATGGGCTGGAGGGTTAATCGAATTTGCAGACGGAAGAAATCAAGAGAGTACTAGCGAAGCAGTGAATGCATACTATGCTGCAGCGTTGATGGGAATGGCGTACGGTGACACGCAACTCATCGCAACCGGATCAACACTTGCAGCGCTCGAAATCCATGCAGCTCAAATGTGGTGGCATATAAAAGGAGGAGATACACTCTATGTTGAAGAATTTTCCAAAGAGAACAAAGTGGTGAGTGTTGTTTGGTCTAATAAGAGAGATAGTGGACTATGGTTTGCACCTTCTCAATGGAGAGAATGCAGGCTTGGTATTCAGGTTTTACCGTTATTGCCGATTACGGAGGCATTGTTCTCTGATGTTGGTTATGTGAAGGAGCTTGTGGAGTGGACATTGCCTAATTTGAATAGGAAAGGTGTTAGTGAAGGGTGGAAAGGTTTTATATATGCAATGGAAGGGACTTATGATAAAGAAAGTGCATTGGTAAAGGTTAGAGGATTGAAAGGTTTTGATGATGGTAACTCAATGAGTAATTTGTTGTGGTGGATTCATAGTAGAGGTTATGGTGAAGAAGAGGAGTTTGATCATGGAAAACACTGCTGGTTTGGCCATTACTGCCATTAAGTTGGAAATGGTTTGGCCTTTATTTGAAAGATTTTAATGCGATATTGTCTTGATATTCGTACTTTTATAGGTTTCTCCGGTTTGATGTCCGGTGTGATTTTTAGATTTTTCTTATTTGTTGACGGGTATGGTTTTTAAAATATTGATTAAGTGTGTAAAATATATATGTTTGTGTATTTAATGTTTTATTTTGAGATATTTGATATTAGTCGAAGAGAATGTGAAGTTTGTTATTTTTGGGTGAAAAATCATTTATTTGAGAATATACTATGATTTTAAATAAAGATATTTAAGAGCCAACTTCAGTCTATTTTTTAAATAGTTTTCTTATAATGCACTCTTCTATTTAAATTTTCAAATGATATATTTTATTTATTTAAAATAACCAAATTTTTCAATTTAATTTTTAAAATAACCATTATTTTAAATTATTTATTAATATAATCATGTTTTATGCACTCCTCTAAAACATGTGTCAGTTGGACTGACGCATGCATGTTGTCATTTGAACATAAACGCCAATATCATTGGCACATGCATGCAGGTGAAGCCAATGCAATTGGCGCATACTCTATTATATCAAATGTATGCGCTATTGCACGTGGCGCATGCTTTCTATATTATTTTTTTAGAACTTTTTATATGTTATATTTATATAAAACTGAAATAAACTAAATAAATAGATAAATGAAAAATAATTATTAATATTATGATATAAATTTAAAATACATAACAATTGACAAAAAAATCAATAACCCACCTGATTGAAACGTGTCTCTGTTCCACATCCTGGTGTATTAGGCTGCCTTCGAGGTCTCCCACAATTTCCTTGAGGTGTTTGGGGTCTTTGAGTGCTGACATGATGCAATGGTGGCTGGTGTGAAGGTCCGGTGGAAGGTCCAGCGGTATTTGATAAATTTGTCATTATTTCTCCCCAATAATTGGGGGTGTTGCCGTAATTGAGTTTGGTGTCCATGTTGTCGTAGTTAGATCGTTGTGGTTAGGTTGTTTGTGGACGGTATAGTTGCCCGAATTGGGACATTGGATCATTTTGGAAACGAAACAATGATTCATGTGGTGTAATAAAGTCATACAATGTTTGAATATTGTGACGATGGGATGTTTGGGTGTTCATAAGTGAGGGGCTATGATGGCATGAGGTTGAATCGTATGAATCATACGGGTTATAGACAGATGTGGTGGTTGCGTATGGTTGTTGGTGGTTAAAATTTGGTTCTTGATTTTGAGTTTGGGTGTGTGGGATGAATTGGTTGCGAGGTTGGATGTTTGGTGGTGGAGTGTATATAGTAGGGTGATGGTGTGAGGTTGATCGTTGGGTTTGGGTGGTTGACATTGTTCTTGGGCAGGGATTTGTTGTTAGGCGTATGATGACGAAGGTCGTTGGCGTGGATCAATCAAATATCTTGGCTCATACACAGACCATGGCGTTGTAACCGATCTAAACCATGTCATATAAAGTTGAGTTGGTCTAGCATCATATATAATTGGTTTGTTTAAGATGTGTTATCGTTGATTCCTCCAATGACGACACATATCTTTTGCGAAGTCTCTCCAATCAGAATAATCCCATTGGCCATCGACTCTTTGTTGATGTCAATCTCCCAAACACGTTGGAGGTTTTGGAATTTGTTGTTGCATGTCGAACTGTAGTTTCACATGGTCACTCTGGTGCGTCTCCACAGTAGTGAACCGGATTATTGGTGTTTTTGCAGACCAAACTGCACCATCATCATGGTTAACCTAATGGTCAAGACCTAGATACGGCCTCCAGATAAACTATATAAGAATTTGACATGATTAAAGGATATGTAATTGGATCTTTTTAAAATCAAAAGTATAGTTGTTTAGTAGTAATACATCGTCTGGTCCAATGTGGTCTAAAATATTGCGATAGACTACTATAGCGTGTTTAGGACACCTGTTGTAGTTCATCCCCTTAACTAACCACTTAGATCGAAAAGATTGAAAATATATTAGTTACAGTCAGTTGTAGTATAAAGTCTAACAAATTAGAAGATTTAAGATAAACTTACTTTGTTGCATAGAGGAATGTGAATGGTTTCTCGTTGACCGAGACGAGTGACGGTATTCTTGACCAACTTTATGCTTGTAGCAAATAGGCGCAAGAATAAAACGTACAAGTATTTTTTTGGCATTTTTACACAACAAACTATATAGATGAGATAAAACACTTGAACTCCAACTATATCTGCCTACTTTATTTATGTTTCGTAACAACGGAAAATACATAATATTTACCGTATTACCAGTACTTTTAGGAAATAATAAATTACCAAATAGAATAACATCGAGCTTTAATTATCTTTTCATACTCAGTAGATTCTTCGTTTAATGTTATACTTGAATAATACTATTTAAGATATTTTAAATTAATACCTTGACCCCTAGGTTGACCCGAAGTCTGTCCCGTAGTTGCGTCTTCACACAAAAGGGCACCAAACAATTCCTCGCAAATGGAGTTATCTTGGTTAACTCTACCATTTACAGTCTTACTATCGATAGGTGGACCTAACAACATATAGACGTCCTCAAGTGTGACGGTACGCTCACCGAAAGGAAGGTGAAATGTGTGGGTCTCGGGTCTCCATCTTTCTACCAAAGCAAGAATAAATTTGTAATCAACTGAGTATGAGACTATGTTGAGTAGATTACCAAAATCACGTCTTCATAGATACAGTTCTATCAAAGGGTCGTGTGGCACATATTCATGTACACGAGATCGAAATATCTTTGGGTCCTAACAAAAGATAATTAAGAAATAAGTAAGAATAAGTAATAAAAAATAGAGATATTTTGTTAGGAAATAAGAATAAGTAATAAACAATAGAGAATAAGTAATAACATACAAATGTCGCAATATTGTCGATTGTTCCTCGATGTTCATCATCCATGGTCAATAGAGACATTTTGTTGAATGCGTTTGAGTATTTGTTGTTGATAGGTTGAGCGTTGCAGATAGGTTGAGTGTTTGATGGAAAGACTGATAAACATCAGTATTTATAGATGTGAAAGTAGGTTGAGTGTAAGGTTAAGGATAAGTTGCATTCACGTAAAAGTTTCTTTTGCATGTGATGTATGAACACACGCCATTAGGGTTGGCGCATTTATGTCTTTTTAGAGCAGGCATCATTGTGGTTGGTGCATGTGTTTGTCCTTTTAGGACAGGGGGGATCATGCAGGGAATCATGCATGGCACATGCCTTGTTTTGTTATGGCGCATGCATTATTTTCTATGATCATGCGCCATTGGTAAGGGCGCATGCGTTGGACAGTGAAAATGGAATCATGCAGGGACTCGTGGCAGAGATTCGTTGTAGTTTGAATCTCAGGCTTATGCATGAAAGATTCTTCTTATAAGCCACTGCAAATGGCGCCTAAGTTAAAACCATATAGCATGCGCCACACCTTATGTCACATACCTTGATTTATGGATATTCACCATTATCCCTATTTAAATGCATGTTAATACGTGATCAATACACTCACTATCAAACACTAAACTTGCATCTTACAAAAACGGATTCATCACCACATTACATGATCAATGCCCATACTGATGGTGAAATATTTGAATATGAGTTATTCGATTTTTGTTTTCATAACATAGAAGTTACTCGGTTTCCAATAAATAAACGATCAAATTTTTCACATTTGAAACAAAGAATAGAAAATAAATTGCAGTGTAGTCAAGTGGGACAAATCATCTACAAAAATCCGGTGTTTTTTGCAGTCAACCAAGTTAAATTTTATCAGTTGAAGATTCGAGATGATAACGATGTTCATCATATGTTTCTCAGTCATGAACAAGCTAGATTCAATGATATTGAGTTATATATTTTAACACAATAAAATCAATTGTCTCAGTTTGTTGGTTTGTCACAAGTGTTTTGTGAAACTGATGACGACAAACAAGCTGAAGTCGATGTTGTTGACGAGGAAGAAGAAGAATACGAGTTATTGATTGATGAAATGAGGAACGATGAAATTGTCTACCACCAGCAAGAGCCATTACCAATTAGTCATGTATATTGTCCACCTCAACACATGACAAGTTTAAATTTAGGTGCAGATGAACCTTCGTCATATATATTTTACAATCCTTATGTGAAAATTCAAGGATCATTGAAAGAAGGAGACAAATTTTGCACAAAATAAGATTGTGTCAGAGCCATTAAAAAGCATCACATGGAATTATCAGTTGATTATAGGGTTGATCAAACTAATGCAACGAGGTATAAGATTTATTATCGTAATGAGATCTACCTATTCCGGTTGTTAGCATCTTACTGGAAGAGGAGTGATTCTTGGGAGATAGGTTCTATGGGTCCAGTTCACACATGCTTAATCACGAACCCAGTGCAGGATCATCACAAACTCAACTCTCATTTAATATGCGATAAAATTTTGTCTGTCATTAATGATAATTCGTCATTAAAGGTGAGTACAATAATCTCGCATATTATTATACAATACGAGTATACTCTATCATACAAGAATTCATAGATAGCTAGGACTAAGGCAGTTGAAAAAGTGTTTGGCAATTGGGAAGAGTAATACAAAGAACTTCCAAAATACTTGGTGGCACTTAAGCATTATGCTTCAGGGGCTATTGTCAATTTGGAAATGTTGTCGGCGTATACCCAGACGGGACTTGTGTTAGTGATAATGGCATATTCCACCGACTCTCTTAGGCGTATCAACCATGCATCAAATGTTTTGATTTTTGTAAACCTATCATACAAATTAATGGTACATGGTTGTACGGGAAATATAAAGGAATGATACTGATGGCAGTGACACAAGATGAAAACAACAATATTTTTTCAATCGCCTTTGCACTAGTTGAAGGGGAGACTGCTAGGGGATGGAGTTTTTTCCTAAAAAATTTCTGATTGCACATTGCTCCTCAACCTAACTTATGTTTGATATCAGACAGACACCCGTCAATTGTGAGTGCCTATAAAAACATTGATAATGGCTAGCAGGATCCTCCTTCGACACATGTATACTGCATTAGACATATCGCTCAAAATTTTATGCGGGAGATCAAAGACAAAATGTTACGGAAGAAGGTTGTCAACGCAGGATATGCATTAATAAAACCTTCTTTCAAACACTACCGCGAAAGCATCAGATTGTCAAACGCAGATGCAGTAAGGTGGATCGACAATATTCCATTGGAGAAGTGGACTAGGGCATACGACAACGGTCAATGATGAGACCTCATGACAATTAATCTTGTGGAATCAATGAACTCTGTCTTCAAAGGCATCTGAAACCTACCGATAACCGCTTTAGTGCAAGCAACCTATTTTAGGCTAGGGGTGTTGTTTGAGATCAGACGTTCCAAATGGAGTTCAGTGTTACAATATGGGCAATTGTTCAATGATGCTTCATTGAAATTCATTAAAGATGAAGCTGTCAAAGCTAACACACATGTGGTTATGGTGTTTGACCGTACTAAAGGTTGGTACAGTGTTGCTGAGTCAATGAATCACAATGAAAGCATGCTAAGGGGACACTATCAAGTGGAACTAGATAGAGGTTGATGCGACTGCGGAAAGTTCCAAGCCTTTCGTATGCCCTGCTCCCATGTCATAGCGACATGTTCAAAGGTTCGACAAGATCCTTCCAACTTACTATCCAACGTTTACAAAGTCATAAACTGTTGCAATGTTTACGAAATTAGCTTTTCGGTGGTAGTAAAAGAGGATTACTGACCTACATATCAATGAGACATTCTCTGGCACAATGAAATAATGTGAAGAAAGAAAAAGGACCGCCCAAACAGCACCTGTATTTGAACCGAAATGGATACGGCGAATAAAATGATTAAATTATGTAGTTTATGTCGCCAACCCGATCATAATCATACAAACTCTTCCAGTATTGGACCAAGCACAACAACATAAGTTTAATTGTAACCATTTTGCTTTATATTAAAAATAACATTCATTTCATATGATAAGTAGAACAAATATAATAATTAAACAACAACACAAGCAACTACAACAAATAAAATATCATCACAAACAAATACAACACATAAACAATATAACTATGCGATTACAACCATCAAAATAATTTTGTGAGAAGTATACATCATCATGTGAATGTCTCTGTCAGTTTTAACATCCACCCAAAAACAAACTTCTCCATTTTGGTTGAACGTGGTATCAAACCATTCAATTCTTCTGATATTTTCACCCTTTGCAATCTCTCCATCTAACCAACAGTTCAAGATCATGTTAAGATGTTCGAACTTATCTACATTCCAAAGTCGGATCTTTATTGGAGATTGCACTATTGAAAAAATTAAATCGATATTTCTCTTGTGAATATAATGACACATATATGATATGAAGACATTTTACAGAAAAATGAAAGGAGAATGAAGAAAAATGAAATGAGATAGTAAGAAGATATGTGAAAAATTATTGGAAGGTGATGTTGTATTTATAGATGGAGTGGTGGAGCAATAGTCACATGCATTGACACGTATATAGAGTGGACTATGCATGCGTCATTGCATGTGGTGCCTACATATGCATGCGCCACTCCTAGTGACGTTATGACCATGGATGCGCCGGTGTATGTAGCGTCAATGAATAATATTTTTATTGGATGCGCCAATGTATCTGGCGCCTTTGTTAAATATTTTTGTAAAAGTGATTATTTTAATCAATATTTTAAAATAATAATTATTTTAGAATTTTAATTGAAAAACTTGATTATTTAAAAAAAATCTCAATGATGATGTTTTTCTTAGTTCCTTATGATAGACAAATTGAGTATACTAATGACTCATTGCCAAAACATTAAGCTCAAAATGTGAAAGTGTAGTATCATGATGTTTAGATAAACTAAAGAAAGTAATTACTATTATTTTTTCCAAAGTAATAATTAGATCGAGTAATCCTCTAATTTTAATTTATAAAATTAATTCTCTTTATTTTGAATTTAAAAATTTTTAATCAACTTTTTAAGTTTTTTCATAAAAAATTAATAATATATTTATTTTTTAATTTATATTTTAATCTATAAAATTTCATAACAAATTTATATACGATGTTATATTTAAAAAAAATCATTTAAGTAGTCATAATTTAAAAATAATTGAATATAAAATATGAGTCTTCTGAACAAAATAAATACTTGAAAACTATATTTTATTATAAATTAAAAATAAGTTACAAGTTATATTTTTTTCTTTCTTGAAAAATAATATATATACTAGTAAAAGTGAGATGCTCCAATCGGACATTCTCGTAACTATTTATTGAACTGGAATGACAATAAAAAAAATTAAAATTGTAAAACGACACGTGGTTCTGCGTTTAATGAGAATAGAAAAATATTCCCCCACTTGTGTAGAAAAACCACAGTGATCGAAGAACTGAAGAGTGTGTTGAGAAGTTAGGTAGCAGAAACAAAAATGGGGGAAGAGAAAGAAGATCCACAGAAACTGAAGCGATTAGCGGCGGATTCATACGATTACGACAACGACTCACGATGGCCCGATTATTGGGCCAACGTTCTCATCCCTCCTCACATGTCCTCTCGCTCCGACGTCGTTTCGCACTTCAAACGCAAATTCTATCAACGCTATGTTGTAAGCATTCTTTTTGCCCTAATTAGGTCACCATAGCAGAGCATGAATTGGTTCGTGTTATTTATTTTATTTTTTATTTTTTAATTAGTATTACATTTATCTTCAACAGTAATAAATATTTTTTTTTTGGGTTTATTATTTGTATTCAATTATTCATGGTGTTGAGTAGTTGCTATATCCCTGCTATAGAATTGCGGCTAAGTACGATTTAAACAAATCTATGTTTTAGATTATCTATGCTTGACGACCTTGATTGTTGGATTATTTGTGAAATTTTGTTTTTGATGAGGTTGTTTGTGATTTTCTTTAGTAAATTAGAGGATGTTTATGAGAATAGCAACACTGTTTAGTATAAAAAGTTGATGAAGTTGATTATTTGACAACCCTGATTATTGGATTATTTGTGAAATTTTGCTTTTGATGAGCTCGTTGGTGATTGTTTTAGTAAAAGTTGATTATGAAAAGAGTGAAGTTCTGTTTTTGTTGAGATTGTTTTGTGATTTTGTAGTATGTATTAGAGGGTTTTATCAGAATAGCATATCAACATTATTTTGTACCAAAAAATTGATGAGAATATACATCAATATAGGGGTGATTTTAAAGAAAAAGTTGTTTAGAATGTAGCTTCGCACTCCACCACATATATATGCCTTCTTGCAATTTACATTTAGTGTGTATTTGGAAACTTGTGTTTTCGCTTTGCCGTGCTTTCTATTTGTGGTGTGGACGTGAACTCAAAGTTCTAACATGATAGTGTGTATAGTTTCAGTGGGAATGTTGGAATTGATTTTGCCTCCTCTTAAACATTGTTTTGGTAAAATACAATACATGTGCTTCGTTACTACTAGGTAAAATTTACTTTGACTACAACACTTGGTTTGACTAGAATTAATACAGGTAGCCTTTGCGTTGAGTTGATTTTTGTTTTACCAATTTTTGCTTCAAACTTGCTTTTGAAGTAAAAACATCTAGACATAAATCACTTCACTTCAAACTTAGTTAATGGAATTCCATGTAAAAGTTGTGTATATCAAAACAGTGCAAAACCGTGTTTTCTTTATGAGATTTCGGCTGTGTTAATTTTATTGTGAACTTTTTTGGAGGGTTGTATGTATGTATAGAGATTGTCTACACATGTTTTACGATAGAACATATGATATCATTTATATAATATATAAGCCTTTTTTGTTGTTGTAAACAAGGCATTGTATTTTGATGCTGCATAATTGCATATTTTATATCAAGAAAATATGTCATGTCTTCACTAAATTCGAAAATTGATTGTAACTATTGGATACCAAACAGGATTCAGATCTTGTGGTAGAACCGATGTCTTTTGGCAGTTCATCTCAGCCACCACGGCCGACACCTACCCCCTCGTCATCATCAGCACCGCCCCGGTCAAATGATCAAGCTCGTGCAAGAAGCACTGGTGAATATTTTATTTCTGCTAATTTCATCTTTTTAATTGAACAAAGAGCTTGTGATGGGTGGAGCACATCTTGGTTACCATGTTCATTTGATCTTTGTTTCATGCTGCGCTGAGTTTTACTATATGCGTTGGATTTTTCTGCAGGATCAACTAATAGAACTTCTGGAACATCTGCAACTGCGGGTTCTAATCCACCTCCTCTGCGTTGGGATCGACAAACGATTCTATTCTCTGTTAATGCTTGGGTAAAGTCTTTTCACTGTTGATCATAAATTCCGACATATCATATTCTGGTTCAGATATGCCCTATTGGCATATTGACAGTTTTGATTACTGTGTTTGACTCTTTGTTTCTGATCACTTGATGAAATTGTATTTATATTCTAAAAGATCTTTGTTCTTAAGAATTGTACATGTCAATTATATGCTAGTATGCAACTGCCGAACATACTTGTTTTGATTACTATTCAAATTTCCAGGTTGAGCACTTGTTATGGGGAAAGAGAGAGGGAAATTATAATTAGGAAGAATGTATTGAAATTGTGAATTTGGCAAATATACATGATAAATGATTCTTTCTATTTATGTTTGGAGTCACTTTTGTTGATGTCCATGAGGTGTCAAACTCAGTAGTAAAAGTTTGACCTTATCAAGTTATAACCTCAATGGACACTGTTCAAATCTTCTTAGAGATGGTTGTAAAATGTTTATTTAGTGCCAATTTAATTTATACTATTTTTTTTTTATAAATTACATTTCTGTTGCTGTTGCTGATGTTTTCATTGAAACGTTTTCTGCAGGTGTTTGTTGTGGCTTTCCTTGCAGCTGTTCCAGTGATACCTAAGCATCTTTCTCATAGGGCTTATCGTCTTTCTTTTATGGGCACTACATGTTCTTCTCTATACTCATTGTACTCACAATATGGGGTAAGTTTTTGCTTTTGATTTTACAGCTAACATTATCTTCTTTATGTTATGGTTCATCTATCTTCAATATGTTGTATGTTATTTTGTGCAATTGCAGAAACCAAGAGCGTGGAATATGCAGGCCTTGCAAGTTTACTTTCAATCAATAATTGCTTCAAAGGATTTTATATACTTTGTGTACTGCCTTACCTTTGTTACATCGCATCTTTGCCTTAAATGTGAGTATTCCTTGGTCCAATCCCACCATATTCTTATCTGTTTATTCCTGAAGGGATACTTCCCCATCATGCCTTCAATAACAAGTTTTAATTATGTTGCAGTTGCTTTGATCCCTATCTTATGTTGGTCATTTGAACACGTTGCCAAGTTCCTTAGACGTAATTTCAGTCGCTCTACCTTGTACAGGTAAAAATAGCCTCACAGTTTTATACCAAAATGTAGCGATCCACAGACTATAATATTGCTAAAAGCGACATCATCACTCTCATTAAGCATAGGACCGTAACTCCCTCTATATATGTTTATAATCACATCTGTAGGCGTAATAATTGTTTATTGTTAGTCATTTTTCTAGACTTCCACCTAGCTCAACTCCAAATAGTGGATTGCATGCAATTTTTGTTTAGGGAGACTATTTTTTGGTATGCATCAAGTGTCAAATATCTAATCTAAGTTTGTTTTTTTGCTTGAATAGGAAGTACTTGGAAGAGCCTTGTGTTTGGGTGGAGTCAAACAATACTACTCTCAATATACTAACATCGCACGCAGAGATTGGACTTGGATTTCTACTCATCATCTCGCTGTTCTCGTTAGTTTCTCAAACTTTTTCTTTCCAACCTTTTCCTTAATATTTCGTGACATATCATTTTTCTATGGAAGTTGTTGTTTGCATCATGTAACCCTTATTTTCGAACAACACTTGCAGGTGGCAACGCAACATAATACAAACATTCATGTACTGGCAGGTTTGTTTCAATTTGATCTGTACATATATACATGCCTATTTTATTTTTTATTGGTTTGAGTAATTCTAATTGAATCTATTAAACTCCTTTCCGTGCATGCTCATGTAATGAATAACAAATGCATGACTAGAAGCAGTCTGAAATTATCTCTAGTGCTTGGTTAGGTAAACCATATTTAATGAGTTAATTTGTCTAAGGCGGAAATATCTATAATCTGCTTGATACCTAAATCACTAAAAAAGACTTGTTTTCCAAAGAGTATTTGGATGACAAATATTCCGTAGAACTTACAAGAAATATCTTATTGTATGACAAGAAGCTGTTCTCTTGGGTCTAACTCAACCCTACAAAATCGGCTGGTAGAGTGAGGATTGCCCCCACTTATAAACACATTTTCATGTCATATATTATCCAATGTGGGACTCTTAACAGTTATATTCAGGCTTTCATATGATAAGTGTTTATTGAATTAGCGGTTATTTACCAAGTATTTAATTAAGTTGTCTATCTAAATATCTCCTTAATATGAGATCCATTACATAAACGTGTGAGAATAGAATAGAAAGAAAAACAAAAAATCAGGTGAGAAGTCACCTTAATAGATGATTTTTTTTTTGCAACTACATGTTGATGTTAAAGTTACCAGTTTTATTTTATTTAATTTTTTGGTATCAATGAGCATTGTCCTTACTATAATATACATAGAGAAAAAAAAAACTTATTTGTGCTGATAGAAATCTCCTCGCAAGTTAAATATTTAGATCATTTATTGCCGCTGCACGGTGCAACAAGTTGCAGAGCTGTTTGATTTTGAGAGAAATATTTTTTCTCTTAATCTATCGGTTCTACAGGACGTTGTGCTGTGCAGCAGCTGTAGATGATCCATACATAACCTCTAAATGAATAAGTAAAATATTACCTCAAGACATACTGGCATTTATTTGAGTTTGTCTTTCATCCTGCAGCTTTTGAAGCTCATGTATCATGTTCCTGTTACTGCTGCATACCATCAGAGTGTTTGGGCTAAAATTGGGAGGACGATCAATCCACTCGTCCACCGTTATGCACCGTTCTTGAAGACTCCTCTATCTGCAGTTCAAAGATGGTGGCTAAGGTAGAAGTTTGGCTAAAGTTGTTATTTTTTAGAATTGGAACAACACCAAGTAGACATTTTTGTGTTTTTAACCTCCAAATACAAATTGGTTACAGAGAACTGAAGTAAACTTTGGGAAGAATAATGATTTAGTTGTTATTGACTATTTGATTAAGTATTGTATGCATAATTACACTTAGGTTTATTCCTATTAACCAATCATATCTGAGAAACAATTTTCTATTTAAATTGTTCTCTCTGAAAGCTGCACACTTGCAAGTTGCAAGGAAATGAGCAATCACGTTTGATCTTATCCTTACAAATCAAATGAACCATAAAGTTAGGTCTATGTACTTTTGTAAAAACATTGTTTTCATTTTCATTTTTAGAATGTTTTCATTTTAACATATTAATGAAAACGTGTTACTTTTGAAATGAGTCATTATGATAGACAAAAGATGTTTACTAGTTAAGGATGATGTTCATGAAATAATCAAGTTGTGTACTTGCTAAAAAAAAGACAATGAGGGTGTTTGTGTGCTGAGAGTAGAGCCGGACTAATCGGGCCTCCCCATAAATTTGGTCTGGTCCGAAAGCCCGTAAAAGTTTTCGGGTTTGAACAAGAAAGTTAGAGCCTATTTAATATCCGGGCTTTTGAGACTGACCTGTTAAAAGTCCAATGTTTAACCTGGCTAGCCCAACTGAGTTACGGGCAGCCCGCATATTTATTTAACTTTTTCTTTACAAAAATTCTAACACACTAATATCCCTATTATTTTTTAATAAAGATACAAGTTCACTAAAATTATTTGTTCATTTGATTTATGTATTTGTTCAATTGATCTATCTATATATATAGTACAACTTATATTTATTCAAAATATTATATTTATTCAAAATATTATATTTATTCAAAATATTATATTTATTCAAAATATTGATTGAGTTGATTTAATTTAAACATTACTCTAAAGAAAGAATATTAATAGAGAGAAGTTATGGATTTTACAAGGCAAACAAATAATTGTAACATAACAATTAAAATCTGTTGCAATTAAAACAATACATGTAATGAAGTTTTAAAGTGGAGACTAAATTTATCTCCATTCTAGCACTATAATGAATAAGTACTTGGAATTAGGGGTGTTCTCGAAATAGACGAGAGATTAGAGAATAAGAGGTGTGATAAAAAATAAAATTGAAAGAGATGACAATAGCATAAAAATGATAAGGTGAAAAAAAATAATAATTATATAATAGAGTAAAGATTAGAGAAGACGGGCAAAGAAGGCACGATCCTGTTAGGACAAATTTGCGAAAATTGAGTATGAAATTCTAAGTGTGAGAGAGAGAAAGTCGTATGTATTCGTAAAGTTAAGGAATAATAGGTTTAAGTTTGGGTTGGATGTGAATTAAGTGAAATTTGAGTCGTAACATAATGCAGTTTCAATCGGTTTGTAAAATACAAACCGCAATTAAACTGAATCATGCGGATATGTTAAAATATGGTTTAAACACATTCGAATCAAATGTAATTTTTTGTAATTTTTGATTTGGTTTGGTTCGATTTGCGATTTTCTATTGGATTGGTTTGGTTTTGAATACCCTTACATGGAATGGAGTTTTAAAATGGAGACCAAGTGCATCCCCATTCTAGCACTATAATGTTACGACGGTTTCTTTTCCCACCTTTATGTTGTGAGTGACACCTCTGAAAATCCAAAAATACTCTCAAATTTTTTCGTAGATGCATTTTCAAACGCATAATCTCATATTTGCCAAAATTTAGTTAGGATATGCATCTGCGAATATTTCTGGGGTGAATTCGAAGATGCATATGCAAAATCTTCTATGCAAGTTTTTGGACATAAACATTGTCATAAGTTTGTATTCTTTTTTGAATCCAATCATTTTAATTTGACTAACGTTGACATTATTTGGTTCAAACATTAATAAACATGAATATCGTAGAACAAGGTAATGCATTTATTAAAAAAACATCCAATCATATTATAAATATTGTTCTCGAAGCATAAAAGAAATAGAAAAAAATCCCAGAATAAAAATAAAAGCACACTCTACTGCATATGCGTAATTCTAACCCAATGGCTCCTCCTCTGCCGCCAGTAACCCATGGTATTTCGTGCCTCATTAAGAATGAGACGTGCTAGAGAGACCCCATCATCGCCATCACTCTCAAACAACCCAAACTTTATGCCTTCCAACGTAATCATTTTGCATAATATTCTGGCATATCAGCAATACATCAATGGCATAGTCATCCCTGACCTGCTCATTCTTTAGAATCTTCTCATGAGAAGGTCTAGGTGGACGTCCAGGAACGTTCGGTTACATGACATGGTGTGTGATACTATAAAACCAAGTCATGTAAACGTCCACATAAGACCGTTGACTTGTGGATGACATACTTCGATACTCTTTTGGTTCTAGATGGCTCTCGTAGTCCACCAGTATGACATCAAGATGTCAGTGGACTATGTTGTTAGGAGCAGACACGAAAGGGGGGGTCTCAGAATGATCTGCACATATCCAAACTGACGCATGCATTCAAACTGGCGCATGCCTCCAAACTATCGAAGGGAACAGTGTCCTGATGAGTGTTGTATGGTGTCCATTGTGTTTAGTCCGATTAATATAACACGGAACAGCCGCACATCATCATTCAATCTCTGCAAACAATATATGCAAGCATGTGGCCAATCCTTAGTATAATCTAGCACACAATCAAACTCGTGTATGCAGTGAAATGGAGATATAATCCATCCCTGAAAATGAATAAGAAAATAGTATTAGTAACAAGTGTAAAAAAAGCAGTTTTAATATTAATAGTGGCTATGGAAATTACTGTCAGCAGGGTGCAGGAGCATATCATTTGCTTTGTCGTCCAAAGAGAATCTTTGTAGCTTGGAGTACATATATATCAAGCAGACGTCCCCCTAGTTCCACTCGTGAATGGTTGATAAGTCGATGAGATACTTAAGGTATGCCACATCGTAGGTTGCACTTTTGTCCACAAAAATGGACGTGCCAACCAGGAATAGGAGGAAACACCTCAAAGCACACTCCATGTGATAGGTAATGTGTAGATCATCGCCGTCGACATTCTCGTCCAACTCCAAGTTATTTTGATATAGCGTCTCCAAGTAAGAAAATTTTGCACGTTCACTTCTGGTGCTCTCACACCGCATCATGTCATCCATTGGGTCAACTCCCAAATAGATGACCATCATTTGATGGGCTTCATCACATTTGATCCTGGAATAATCAAGTAACCTCCCTCTGATGGGAAGGTGTAGAAGGCAAGCAACATGATCCAGATTGGTCGTAATCTCGATAATGGGGAAATGGAAAAATGACGTTTCCTTATGCTATCTCTCAGCAAAAGCCCCATGCATGCCATGACTAATGGTCTTGTACCCAGAGCAACACGGGTCTGTAAGATCGTAGTACTGGAGGACACTCTGGAACCAATGATCCTTAGATGGATAAAGCTTCATAATCTTTCTGTTGTGGTTAACAGACTTCAAAGAATCACGCTCATGTTAAAAAACAAAATATCAGTCGCAGGGAAAATGTTTAAAACATATAGATAACAATCGTTAACAAAAATATCACTCAAGCTCAGACATCCCTAACAACATGATTTCTATAGTATATCAGTAAGGAGGTGCTAGAGGGCCCACCTGGAATGTATGTAATTGGAGGAACACCATCATGTATAGCAACAAGAGCTTCCTCCCGGTCTATGTGATCAGAGGAGAGGTGCCCCTGAGATGAGGACCCTTGTGACAGACGGCTCCTAGAAGTCGATGATTCCCCCTCATTAGGCCTAGGGATAGTTCCCCACCTAACTCTAACCTTCTCACTCTAAAGCCTAGCCTTCTAATGTTGAATGAACGCGTGTTGAGTTTCACGGTCGAGTCTCGGTTTGTCGTTGTTGTTTGCATCCATTTCTCCTGAAACGATACGAGAAAAAGACATTAATTTGCATCCCGAACAGTTTCAAATATGCAAATCCGAAAATCAGTAAGGATGCAATTCAAAGATGCATTTCTGAAAAAGATCGTGCCTACATTAATGACATAACTTGATATCAGTCTTGCCATAACAACTTAAAATCTAACCAAATCTATAGTGCATGTCTCTAACAGTTATGTATTACGAATTTGAATACTACCTAATGCATTTATAAAAAAATATTTTACCTAATACATTAATCAAAACTCAAAATAAGTTAAATGAGAAACTTACTCAAAAAGTGTTGAGGATGAATGGGTGTTAAGGACGAAATGCTTGAAGTAGAAGTAGTGATTATCATTGAAGAAACTTTGAAAACTAGGGGCATCTACTATATTATAATCCTTATTCTATTGACTTTTGTCATTCTAATGGAAATCTTGGAATCTCTTCTCTTTTGTTAACATGGTATTAAAGATCTTGGTTGAGCTTGGTTGACTCAATGTATTATTTGTAACAATAAAAAATTCTCCTCTGACTTTGTTGTTACACTTTGTTTCCTTACTCATTCAATTGATTAGTCTCATCAATTTTGTGTTTATGATTTTGCTTCTTTTCTCTCAACAAAGTAAAAATGATAGAGGCTCATTTGGTTTTGTTCCGTTTTGGAACTAAAAATAGAGAGAGGTGCGGAAGTTATGGCGGAGTAGAGCTTCCGATGCGGTGGAACGGAGGTGTATCTACAAGGTTAGCATTCCGACGCTCAAGCCAGTATGTGAAAAAGTAGAGAGTAAAGAGAATTGTAATTGTATTTGAAATCTGTTACCTGAAATGGCGACATTATCTATATATTATAGGAGGAATAACATTTTCACTATCTTTTAGGCGTGAAAACCGGAGGACCGTCATCTGTTCTTGAGGTGTAAATCCCTTAGTGTACCTCTAAGAGAGTATAATTAGCCTCCACTTTCTCCAGGCATCTTAATAGGAAAGTGGAGAGACCTCTCTTATATACCCCCCCAGATTATTGCATACCCGCTAGCTTTTTTCTTTATGAGCGTAGCTTCCGAAGGATCTAGTGACAGATTCTCGTGCTTAATGTATTATTTAATAAGAATGGTCCAAGAGGGGGAGAATGGTGCGCTTATGGCCATTATAACTTTTCTTCTTGAATTGATGCTCGTTTTTTTTGGACGAACGAATGATTGATTATGGGTGATTTCATTCGTGGGGAACATGGGTAATTTCATACTCCTTGAAATTTTCCCACTTTTCAATAGCCAGCTTAAGGTATATTTTCAACAACGTGTCCTTAGCTTGAGTGTCGCCTATGATTTGGGAAACGACTAACTGGGAATATATACGTAACTTGAGGCATTTTTCTCTGACTTATTCAACTAACGTTATTCCCGCCATTACCGCCTCGTATTACACTTGATTGTCAGAGTTGGAAATTTGAACCTCAGTGAGACATCTATCATGAGTCCGCAATTGTTCTCTAGGATGACCCCTGATTTTCTTCCGTGACTTTTCATGATCCATCTGCAAAAACTACCCAGGTGCAGTCTGCTTCTGACGATAATGTAGCCATATTTACTAGGAAGTTAGCGAATAATTGAGCCTTTAGCGTTTTTCTTGTTTCAAAAGAAATTTTGAACTCTGACAACCCAATCACCCATTTAGTCAACCTCACGGCTAGGTTTGGTCGATAAAGCACATGCCTTAATGGCAAATTGGTCTGAGTCACTATGTGCCAGGAAATATCTTTCGAGTTTCCACGATGCCACTATCATGGTTAGAGCATCTTTCTCAATTTTTTGATATCGGGTTTCTGCTCCAGCCAGGGATTTTGGTATAAAATAGACCAGACTTTGCATGGTATCAGTTTCTCTTATGAGGACGACAATCACCGCCTCCTTAACAACTTATAGGTAGAGATATAAAATCTCCCTTAGGGACGGTTGGGTAAGTACTGATGAGGTAGCTAAAATCTTCTTCAACGACTTGAATTCGTCGTTGCATTCAGTATTCCATTTGAATTATGTCTTTTTCCTCATAAATATGTAGAAAGGCAGCGCCTGTTGAGAGGATATGGAGATGAACCTGTTCAAGGCAATTAGCATCCCATTTAGCCTTTGTATATCCTTTTTTCTGGTTGGTTCCTTCATCTGGATACCTACCTCACATTTATCCGAGTTTGCCTCAATCCCTTTTTTTGTCAAATAGAAACCTAGAAAGTAGTTGGTCCGTACTGTGAAAATGAATTTTTCGGGATTAAGCCGCATATTGTACTCCTAAACTCTTTTAAATATTCGTTGGGGGTGTCGAGCATGAAATGTTTTCGTACTGGACTTCACTATCATATCGTCCATGTACACTTCCAAAGTTTTCCCTATCTCTTCTCTAAAGATTTTGTTCATCATTCTTAGGCAGGTTGCTCTGACGTTCTTCAACCCGAATGACATGACATTGTATTGGTAATCAGCTTGCTCAGTCATAAATATCATTTTTACCCAGTCAGGTCTGAACATTGGTATTTCGTTGTATCCATAGTGCATGTTCATGATAGATAACAACTGATAGTCGGCTGAATTATCGACGAGTTGGTCGATGTTCAGAAATGAATATGAATCCTTTGGACATGCTCAATTGAGGTCAGTGTAGTCGACACACAACCTTCATTTTTCTGTAGGCTTCTTAACTAGAACCGCGTTAGATAGCCATTCTTTATATTTTGCTTCTGAAATGAATTTGGCATCTAACAAGCCTTTCACCATGTTTCTAGTAGCCTCATCTTTTTCAGGGGATTGTTTTCTTCGTTGCTAGGACATGTTAGTTGTAATTTTAAGTGTCGGGTTTTTGTTATCGTATCCACAGGGATTGTAAGATATCACCGCCGTTTGATGGTTGTATTAATCTTAGCTTAAGTAACACAAGGGGTTTTGGTTTTAATCACGTTATCTTGTATAAAAAGGTAATACAATGCGGTAAAAGTTTGATTTGAATATTTGAGAAATATTGCCAAAGTTAGGGTTCAACGATCACTTTGCATGTATTTGTTCGGTCAACAATCTTATAAACTCCTTTAGCTGATAAATTATTTCACAAAGTCCTCCCAATGTGTTTCTCTCGAACACACATTGTGAGTTTTCCCATTTTGATCGATTGTTTATCTCTAACACAACCTATCAAAATGACAACTTTTTGGTTCAACCTTATGGTGAACAAAATCATTCATTACTATCTCTAGCTAACAAACAAGATTGGATGAAAACCTAGGTTAAGAGTTGGTAAACATCTCTCGATCATAAACCAACACAAAGAGTTTTGAATAAGAACAAAGTTTTCATCATATATTCACCATTAAAGAGTTTACACATGAAGATCCTTACATTTACACACAAAGCTAATGATCATCTACATCTAACCTTGACAAATGGAGGACTTAGCTACTCATTTTCATGGTAGCTTGGTCGGCAAGTTTCGGAAGAAGGTTGATCAACATCCGAGTCGAATAATCGAGATTGGATGGGAATCCACCTTCTTTTTGTAAAAGATGGTTAAGAGATGAAGAGAAATGAAATTTAGGGCACAAAAGCTTCTAAGAACAATGCTGTAAAAATATCTAGAAAAAGTGCAAAAGTATGGAAAAACTAGGTATGGCTCCAAAAAGTGGCACTTGCTACTTATAGAGCTGTACTGGGCTGTCATGCTCGTTAGGCGAGCAGAATGGCTCGCCTAGCGAGGGCCTAATTGAGGCACATGAGGCACCTACGCCCAGAGAAACAGCCTATCTCAGACTGTCATGTTCGCCTAGCGAACAAAACCTTCGCCTAGCGAAGGGCACGCTTCAACCCTCGCTCCAGCGAGGTTGAGAGGTTTGGCTACTGGAATCCTCGCTGGGATCTCGCTGATGGCTCGCCTAGCGAGTGAGTGCTGGCTGCGCTTTTCACCAAGTCTGGACGCGTTCGCTGCAACGTTCGCTGGAAGCTCGCCTAGCGAGTCCTTCGCTACAGCTCTCGCCTAGCGAGCAAGCTGATGAATGCATCTTCTCTTTGGTTCCTTTGCCAACTTTCTTGTGTCTTCATTTTCAATTATTTCATGCCTTCTTCCTGCACAATAACACACAAATCAAAGGTACCAAGATCGTTTATCAATGTATTGCATTTCATCTAAAACAAAGGTGGTTTTGACAATTTAGCAAGGAAATGGAGTGAAAGATACCCATATTTGATAGCTCAAATAAGCACTTTTGGGTATCTAACAACTCTCCTCAACTAGATTCTTGCTTGTCCTCAAGCAAAGTATGCCCCTTGAAGGACAAGAGGATTTGCTTTAAGAAAAAGGTTTCTCCGAAGTTGGATAAAACGGCTCAAACACAAGCGAATCAGCATATACAAGTTTCCAACGGTTCGAATAAAATAATACACAAGAACTAAAACTTAATAGCTATGCAAAATATTTATCTATCTACAACAATATTATTCTGAATGAATCACCCTATCTCTCCTCTTCGAATAAGGAATGAAGAATTTACGCGTTTTCAACCGCGGGAATAATCTCACTCTCTAACAAATAATGAAGAAATCAATTCGATTCATACAATGTCTAACAATTATAAATGGTAATGTGGAAGCACGAAGATCACTAAGGGCTTTTCGGTTGAAGCTTGGTCAGGTTAACAAACAAGGGTCATTTCTAAGGCCATTGAAAAGGAAATTGCCGATGCAAAAGAGACATTCACTGTACACATATTCACACATCTCGACTTCGTTCCATTTGTTTCTTATTTGAAACCTTCACAACTCTTATTTCACAACTCAATTTTTATTTTTCACTATTTTTCTTCCAAGCAAGCATTCATTTTCATTCTTTCTATTTTTGTTCTTTTCTTTCACATCATATTTACAAAACAGATGTTTCTTTTCTATATTTTTATTTTCAATGCTTGCTCGGTTTTTCATTTTTTTTTCAAGAGTTGTGGTACTTACCGATTCTCCCCAACTTATTTCTTACTCATCCTAAGTGAATGCTCTTAACTTTTTACGGCAAAAGAACAATAATCAATATTTTCCGGGTTGTAAAAAAAAGATTTTTGGAATCTCGCTTTATTTCAAGCTGAGATTCAACTATTTAAGCTCAAAGGGGTTAACGAATACTCTCTCTGCTCACAGGTAAGTTGTTTTTGGATGTAGTTGTGCTCGATAGAAAACAAGTGTCTTGATCATTTCTAATTGCTTCCACATATTCACAATAATAAAAGACAAAGCATGAATCAAATGAATCAACAAAACTTATTAGAATCCAACATTTAAGTGTACAATGGAGGTTTCCTCACAATTTGTGGTTTTAAGTTCTAGATGAAACATTCATTCAATTATGTTGCAAAAAGACAATATTCAATTTACCAAAAAGAGTAAAGTTCTTAATGCATTCTAAAATTCTAGACGGAGGTAACCATGTACCTTAGCCTTATTCACTTGTTTATTCTTATCATTGCCATCCAAGCTCGGATGCACCTTCATTGGGTACTTCTTTGAGGAGCAACCAATCTAGAAGGTTTGCCACTCAATCAACCAAAAATTTATTAAACAAACAAAATTAAAAACATAAATAAATAACATTACTGAAAATTTAAATTTGTTCATGGGGGACAAAACACCCCAAAAGTACAAAGCCAACATCAAAATACAGAATTCTGGAAATACAATAGAAATAAACGTAAAATGAAAAATACAAAAACTTAACCCTCTAAGGGCTCAGAATCCTCCTCGCTACCGGCTTCAGAACCGGTAGCCTCATCATCCTCCTCATCATCATCATCAGCTGCAGCACCCGAAGACGCACCAGCGCCCGCCCCCTCACCATACACAGGCCTGTCCACAGGCCAGTTGGCGTTAAGCAGAAACTGCTCACGCGTCATCAAGGCATGAGCACCACTTCCCTGCAGCTGTAACCGCTGCATAGAGTCGTGCATATCTATCATGGCACGCTGGGTTGCCGCCATCCATTCAAAACTGTAATCGCACACAGCTTGCAGATAGGGATCTGGTCCAGGAGTAGAAGTACCAGGACCATCAGAAGCCCGGGTACTCTCTGCAGCTGCACTGCCTCTGGCATTCTTGGCCCTGCAATATTTGGCCACGTACCTGTCATCAATGGGCGACGGAATCCTTACCTGACCCCTTGAGGGTAGTCTCACCCTCGCCTGAATGCACAAACTCATGATTAAGCACGGGAAAGCCAGGGGACAATTCACACGAGCCCCCGACTTTAGCCCGCTCTCAATCACGGACTTAATGGGCCGACCATTCATGAAGACCGCGCGAATGATGATAGATGTTGATGACGGTTTAATGAAGGTCAGAGTCCAAAATGAGCGGAGCATCATCATCTTCCTCCATATCATTAACAATAAAATCGACCGGGAAAAAGAATTTGTCGACTTTAACCAAAACATCTTGGGCTACCCCATGAGGATGGGTTGTCGACTTATCCTCCAATTGCAACGTCATTCAGATGGACTTAATTTCGATGTTGCCAAGCCTCTTTATAATAGACAAAGGTATAAGATTAATGCTCGACCCCAAGTTAATTAGTCCCTTCCCGACATAGATATCTCCAATTTTAACTGGCAAAGTAACTCTTCCCGGATCAACCTCTTTTTTTGGAAGCGTCCTTTGAATAATGGCACTACAGCTCGCATCAAGGACGATGGTCTCCGGTTCCGTATACCTCCGCTTTTTTGTAAGTATGTCCTTCATGAACTTGGCATACTTGGGCATTTGCTCCAAGGCTTCGGCAAATGGAATGTTTATTTGTAATTGTTTAAAAATATCCATGAACCGGGCGTAATGCCGTTCATTCTCTCTTTTGGACGGGGCATGAGGATAAGGTAGGTTTTAGATTGGAGTAGTGCTCACTACCTCCTTTCCCTTTGCAACTCTAGCACTCCTCCATCTAGGCTTTTTCACTTCCTCCCCCCTTACTTCATCAATCGTATTTTTCTCAATCTCCACAATTTTTTTCTTTTCAACTTCACCATTCTTTTCGTTATTTTCAACTTCTTCCTCCTTACTCCACTCCCCCACTTCACCATCAACATTTTCCTCCAATATTTCCTCCTCATTTTCTTTCTTTTTCTCTCTTTGTTCACTCTCAACTCTTTTGTTATTCTCACTCATCAACTCCTTCCCACTTCTCGTTGTGACCGCCTTACAATGCTCCTTAGGATTTGTTTGCGTATTTGCCGAAAAGGAAGGACAGGTTTGTTGTTCTGCGAGTTGCTTAGCAAGTTGCCCAACTTGAGTCTCGATATTTTTTATGGCCGCGTCATTGCTTTTTTGATTTGCCATTGACATTTGCATGAATTGCGTCAATGTGTCTTCCAACTTAGAAGTTACGACCGACGGTTGTTGAGGTATATAAGGATTTTGGGGAGGGTTTTGGCGGCTAGAAGAACCACCTCCATAACCTTGGTTTTGGTAATAGTTACTTCTAGGTTGGAACCCTTGGTTCCCTTGGAAATGTTGTTGATTTTGAGGGTGCGGTTGATAAGGTTGTTGTTGTTGTTGTCTCGGTTGGTAGTCCCTTTGGTTTGCCATGTAGTTTACATCTTCGAATCCCGGAGGTGGACAGAATCCGGTGTCATGCTCACCTTTGCAAAGCTCACAACAAGCTATTTGTTTAGCTTTAGACGGTTCTCTCAACTCTTTAATTTGTTGCGTTAAGAGTTCCACCATTTGTGAGATGAGCTTGTTTTGGGCAAGGATGGCATCGTTCGTCCCTATCTCAAGCACTCCCGGCTTCTTCAAAGAGTTGCCTCGACTTTGACTCTGAAGATCATTTAGAGCCATTCGATTTATAATGTTTGTAGCTTCTTCGACACTTTTTGACAATAAAGAGCCACCCGAGGTAGCATCCAACAACGTCTTGCAATTTGGTTGAAGTCCATTTTTGAAGATATGGATTTGAGTCAATTCATCAAATCCATGCCCTTTACATTTCCTAAGCATGGACTTGAATCTTTCCCACACTTCATTTAAGGATTCATTGATTCCTTGTGCAAACCCTGAGATGGCCGTCTTTGATTCCATGAACCGGTTATGGGAGAAGAATCTTTCGATAAACTTTTCTTCTAACACGTTCCAGTCTGTCATTACGGCTGGTGTTTGGTCTAAGTACCAATCTTTTGCTTTGCCGAGCAAAGCGTGGGGAAATAATCTTCTGAACAACGGGAGCTCCTGAGCCTGATCCACTCCGGCCGCCAATGCTATCTCGTAAAATTTTGTGAGAAAAGCAAAGGGATCTTCATGGTCCATTCCGGTGAATGGACTTCCATATAATAAATTGAGAGTTCCCGTTTTCATCTCAGCTTGCCTTCCCGTGTGGTTGGCAAACTGAGCGGTGTTTCTTGGACTGTTTATGCATGGAGTAGAAATAGGTGGTGGTGGTGGCTCCATGTTAGGTGTGAATGGTGGTGGATTTGTGGTAGAAGAACTTTCTCCTTGCTCTTGACGTTGTCTAGCCTGTTGCCTCCTACTCTCGTTTTGCTATTGTTCCTCCTTGCGGTTCTTTCGATCTCGGGATCAAAAAGAAATTCGTCCACAGGGATTTGCCCTCGCATAAAACGTAAGTTGCACACTAAACCAAACAGATTACAAGCACAAGTCAAAAATTCGAAAGCTACAAATTAAGCAACCATTGCGATGCTCGCAATATCAATTTACAATCCCCGGCAACGGCGCCATTTTGTTAGTTGTAATTTTAAGTGTCGGGTTTTTGTTATCGTATCCACAGGGATTGTAAGATATCACCGTCGTTCGATGGTTGTATTAATCTTAGCTTAAGTAACACAGGGGGTTTTGGTTTTAATCACGTTATCTTGCATAAAAAGGTAATACAATGCGGTAAAAGTTTGATTTGAATATTTGTGAAATATTGCCAAAGTTAGGGTTCAACGATCACTTTGCATGTATTTGTTCGGTCAACAATCTTATAAACTCCTTTAGCTGATAAATTATTTCACAAAGTCCTCCCAATGTGTTTCTCTCGAACACACATTGTGAGTTTTCCCATTTTGATCGATTATTTATCTCTAACACAACCTATCAAAATGACAACTTTTTGGTTCAACCTTATGGTGAACAAAATCATTCATTACTATCTCTAGCTAACAAACAAGATTGGATGAAAACCTAGGTTAAGAGTTGGTAAACATCTCTCGATCATAAACCAACACAAAGAGTTTTGAATAAGAACAAAGTTTTCATCATATATTCACCATTAAAGAGTTTACACATGAAGATCCTTACATTTACACACAAAGCTAATGATCATCTACATCTAACCTTGACAAATGGAGGACTTAGCTACTCATTTTCATGGTAGCTTGGTCGGCAAGTTTCGGAAGAAGGTTGATCAACATCCGAGTCGAATAATCGAGATTGGATGGGAATCCACCTTCTTTTTGGAAAAGATGGTTAAGAGATGAAGAGAAATGAAATTTAGGGCACAAAAGCTTCTAAGAACAATGCTGTAAAAATATCTAGAAAAAGTGCAAAAGTATGGAAAAACCAGGTATGGCTCCAAAAAGTGGCACTTGCTACTTATAGAGCTGTACTGGGCTGTCATGCTCGTTAGGCGAGCAGAATGGCTCGCCTAGCGAGGGTCTAATTGAGGCACATGAGGCACCTGCGCCCAGAGAAACAGCCTATCTCAGACTATCATGTTCGCCTAGCGAACAAAACCTTCGCCTAGCGAAGGGCACGCTTCAACCCTCGCTCCAGCGAGGTTGAGAGGTTTGGCTACTGGAATCCTCGCTGGGATCTCGCTGATGGCTCGCCTAGCGAGTGAGTGCTGGCTGCGCTTTTCACCAAGTCTGGACGCGTTCGCTGCAACGTTCGCTGGAAGCTCGCCTAGCGAGTCCTTCGCTACAGCTCTCGCCTAGCGAGCAAGCTGATGAATGCATCTTCTCTTTGGTTCCTTTGCCAACTTTCTTGTGTCTTCATTTTCAATTATTTCATGCCTTCTTCCTGCACAATAACACACAAATCAAAGGTACCAAGATCGTTTATCAATGTATTGCATTTCATCTAAAACAAAGGTGGTTTTGACAATTTAGCAAGGAAATGGAGTGAAAGATACCCATATTTGATAGCTCAAATAAGCAATTTTGGGTATCTAACAGGACACATACCTAGAACCGATGGCAAGCCACTTGAGGGTCGATACAGAGAATTTCGTGCGGAGAGATTGCAAAGAGGTTAGTGTTTTCTTGGAGGCACTTGATTAACATGGATCTTACCTCAGGGGAGAGTCTGGACCCGATCTTAACTAACCTGGTAGATTTTATCCTAGTTGTACGTATCGTCGTCTAAGTCGGTATGATTTTGTCTTTACGCGAATCCAGGTTAAATTCGTCGCCACCTATTGACTCCAATACTAGGATTCTTTCGTGGATTATTCTCCTGATCCTTCTTGCCTCTTGTAACTCTGCACCGATCATGATCAGTGTTCCTTTTTCGTCATGATATGCCAATTTCAAGTGAACGGTGGAAACAATTGCGTCAAACTTTGCCAAGAAGGTTTTTCCTAGAATTCCTTTGAAGGTGCTTTTGGACTGTACTATGAGAAACATGATATTTACTTTCCTATGATGTGTTCCTTCTCTAATCAACAAAGTCAAGTGTATTGCTTCACAAGGAAGAGTCACATAATAATTGAAGACTAACAAGTCTTCTCTTCCAAATGGATCGAGATATGTCTGCTTGATACTCATCAATTCCAATACGTCTTAATAAATAACATTGCAAGGACTTTCTGCGTCTACTGGAAGTCCTATCAAGGCTCGATCGACGATAACGGACGCGATGACTAACAATAGTTTAGAGTTTATGATTCTATCAATCTTATCTTTATCTAGAAATCCTAACTCTGGTTGATCAACTTGTTGAACTCTTGAGTCAGTGTCTAGTAAGAAACAATCGGTGAATGGTGAATCATCAGACAAAGCTACATTTCGTAATGTTTCGATCAATGATGATATAAAAATCCAAATCTGAAACGAAACTAGGTTTTTCAATCATCTTCTTAGGCGCTACCGCTTACGCTCGATTAGATTTTGGTAGAGATCTTTCATGAGGTCAAACACAAGTTATTCTTGACAAAAACACGGGAATTGAAATTCGTTTCCCCACAGATGGAGCCACGCTTCTGTTCTGGAACCAGAAATGGAGTGTGGTTCAGAAGTTGCAGTAGAGTATAGCTTATAATGCGGCGGAGCATGGGTGTACCTGCAAGGTTAGCACTCCGATGCTTAAATCAGTATGTGAAAGAGTAAAGAGTAAATATAATTGTAATTATGTTTGAAATTTATTACCTGAAATGGAATCATTTCCTATATATCAGAGGAGAAATAACGATTTTGTTGTCTTTTAGGCGTGGAATTCGAAGTACTGTCGCATGTGCTTGAAATGTAAATCCCTTGCAGCGAGGTACATGATAGTCCAGTGTTTAGACGAATTTTCCAGAAGCCCGATCATGTATTCGGTTGGCTCAAGTTTTATTCTGGGATGATATTTATCAAGGTGGTCGGATCGGACGAGATATCTCCAACCCATAACAAGTTTTGTGTTTGAATTTTAAATTCTTAGAAAAGTAGTAATGGTGAGTGAAAAAGATGATTCTCTTCTATCTATTAGTGTTTGTTGGTGTAAGCCCTAGAGACCAATACTTTTGGTACTTGTATCGAATCATTTATTAATAATAAAATGCTTTTTTCTTTATTATGTTTGTTTAATAAAGTCCCTAGAATATCTAGTCCGTTTAATGTATCAAGTGTGACTTAATCATGAGATCCCATTAAACATAAGGACAGTATTCTTAAAGTATCTGTAGTCGAGCTTTGTTGTGAAGTGGGATAACATTAAAGAATTAAGACTATTATGTATATAGATTGATGATCACATCTCATGGATCATGAATAAGGAGTTATCAAGTCTTAAACATAGGTATGAATATTAGGAGTAATATTTATACTGGATTAACCCTCTATGAGAATACTATATAGAATGTTATGCAAAGTGTCATAAGTTATTCTCACGGTGATAGTGGTGTATACCACCCTTCGACCTGAAACCACTATGGACCCTAGATGTAGAGTCGAGTGCTTTATTGCTGATCAAACATTGTTTGTAACTGGATGACCATAAAGACAGTTGATGGGTACTCCATAAAGCATGCTGAGGAACATGAGTGACCTAGATGGAATTTTCCCATCATGCGTAACAGGATAAATGTCTAAGGACCCAATATTGAACTAGACAAGGATGACACGGTGTATGTCTTGTGTTTAATATAGATATAAGGGCAAAAAGGGTAATTGTACACACAAGTATTATCACAAAAAGGATTTGTCATATCACATGGCATTTTCGTGTCTTGGGTAGCAGTGATGTGTTGCTAGATACCGCTCACTGTTTATTATGTTAAATACGTGATTTAATATAATTGCCAGTGTCGCAAAAACCTATACGGTCACACACAAAAGGATGGATTGATGAGAGATAGAGTAAATAAGGAACACCATAAGGTACGGTGCACTTAAGTGAATTGTAGAACATCGTAAGATATGATGCACTTAAGTAGAATACAAAATCTGGTAAGGTACCACGCGCTTAAGTAATTTTTGGTATACCATAAGATATGGGCCACGCACACTTAAGTGGGATTTTTAGCTTGCAGCCCACACAAGTGGTTCTATAAATAGAACCTTTGTGCAGAAGCATTTAATTAGATGAAATTTTGTTTCTCTCTCTCTCTCTCTCTTTCTCACTCACTCACTCAAAGCCTTCATTCGTAGCAGCTAGCACTGAGACTGAAGGAATCCGTTCATGTGGACTGAGTAGAGGCATTGTCACAATTCAACATTCATGATCACTCCTTAGATCTACATCAAAGGTTTCAATCGCCATAAGAGGTAACAATTTTTTTCACTAATCATGCTCATTCGTAAGGATCACTAAAGGATAAAATTTTAATTTCCGTTGCGTTTTGGATCGCCATTCCCCTTTAGTGGTATTAGAGCCACTTATGAAACCATGCATCTGATAGTTGTTTATTTTATGTATTAATACGATTAAAAGACATAATGAATTAAATAATAAACGAGTAATTAAATTTGGCATCATGCGTGTACGATTTGGATGATTGATGTTGACTATGCTTCGGAATCCGATGTTAGTATGGTGAAGCAGTGATACATCGATTGTCCATAGGTTACACAAATGAGATCGATCAATTTATATATATGATATAAGTAATTCTGATGCAAAATATGGTATATATGATATATTGTTTCTATTTCGTTCATTCAAACACTTAATGATTGATATTCCTTTGAGCTATCAATGGTCATTTGCTTCGGAATCCGACATTAGTATGGTGAAGCAATGGCATGTTGATCAATCATACTGAATTATCAATCGAGGTGTGTTTGACGGTATAAAATTGTTGCATTAGGGTTCATGACGGTACAAGGGTTGTGTTGTCAAAGAGTTATGCGAATAGGGTTGTGACTGTAACACCCTTCTAAATACCCCAATAATTAATTAAAACAACAAAACATAAATCAGAGTAGATATGCAATTTAAGGGCGTCACACTTGACACTTCACACCATTTTCCAAATAACTGGTCATACTCATTTATTTATCAAAATAAAACATTGCACAATACGCAGCGGAATAAAATCCAACAATGAACAAAACATGTAACACATTACATGTAAAACTTGTTCAACAATCACAATTGAAAACAAAGTAAACATCCCGTCCCGATGTTACATCTACCAGAGCATGACCCACTAAGGAACTACACTAGACTCCAAGCACTAGCTTCTACTCAATCACTGCTCGTTACCTGAAACATAGTTGTAAGGGTGAGTTCCTCAATCGATATAATAAGCATTATAAAATATCATGTAATGCTAAGTAAATGAACACATCTCATCACCCTAATCATATCACACATTCAGTAACGACAACATCAACTCATACTCATAATCATGCTCAACATAAACATCAAAACACACGTATAATATTGGAACACATCCATTCATATTATACACAATACATACATTATGCAATGAGACTCCATGCATGCGGTACCGACTACTCGTGAACATATAGTTCAACCTCACCGATCAAATCCAAATACGGCTACCAAGCTCACTAGTCCCACTCCTTTGAGACCTAGTGACTCACATCACTAATTCCTACCATGGGAATTAGCTACCACCCCAAGGGCTATGCTATGCACGCTAAATCACCTAGCATGCAACATCAACAACAATCCACAATAATTCATCACTAATTCCTCACCATGGGAATTAGCTACCACCATAAAGGCCACAATATGCAAGCTAAATCACTTAGTCATGCAAACACCAACAATCATCCACAATGGACATATGCTCACACTCTAAGCCATAAACAGTCCATTCACAATTGCATACATAATAGATACATCCACAGCATTATGCATACAATCATACATCATCCACATATTTATCACATAATCATATCATGCCACATAATCAATCACAGTATTAGCACGCTCTACTAATACCCCTACCGCTCAAAACAACGGGAAATGATCCCTATTATATCATATGCCAATATAGGCCAAACATCAAACATGCACACCACATGTAAAATATAAAATTTTCACTTTTCACACAGTGTTAACCGGTTAACGCCCTGGGTTAACCGGTTAACGCAACACAGAACACGCTTCCTGGCAATTCACAACAGTGTTAACCGGTTAACACCCTGGGTTAACGCAAGACAGACAGCAATATTTTCACAATTCATAACAGTGTTAACCGGTTAACACCCTGGGTTAACCGGTTAACGCAAGACAGAAAGCTGTTCCTGCGCTAACACGAAGCAGAATGCAGAATTCTCCGCATTTTCCACCGTTGGAGGACTTCCGGACCTCCGATTCCGATTCCGTAAAAAGCTACACGTTTGGAAAATCACGACTCACCCAAATACAGATTCAATTACAGCCTTAACATAACTTATTCATCACAATTTTTCAGCACTCATCATCCCAATTAGGGTCAATTCAACGGCTTATTACTACCCATTACATGTTAACCCATAATACCCATTAAACGACGATAAACCCCCCTTACCTGAATTAATCCGGCAATCCTTTAGCTTCAAGCTCTTCCTTCTTCAACCTTCTTCTCCTGCTCTTCCTTTTTGCCCTTTCTCCACTTTTCTGTCGCTTTTCCCTTTTCACGTGAAAAAACCTTTCTTTACCAAATGGAACTCTTATATATATTCCAACTTATATTCCAATTTATATTATTCCAATAATAATAATAATTCCAATAATAATCCAATTATTTAATTAAATTAATAAATATACTATTAACTTAATTTAAATAATTATCATATTTTATCGGGGTGTTACAGTGACTGCACAAGAGTTGTGCTTTAAAGTATCAAGTGTTGATGCGAATAACGAAGTCAATTTCAAATGAATTATTCATTAAAATGAATGCATCGGGGCGCTGCCCCTAACAACCCCGCAGGAACCACCGTCTGCTGACCAGGCAGCGGAGCCCCCGACTAACTCTGCGTAGTGTGATCAATCGTCGAAATTTAATTTGGTTTATTTAATTAACAGGATTTAAATTAATAATAATAATAATAATGTGTTTATTATTATTGTCTTGTGGTGATCAGTTATGGCCTTAGTTTTCCTTTATTTTGTTTTTGGGATTTTAAAATACGGCTTGCGTGTCGTGTTTCTCTTTTAATCTCCTAATGTAACTACTTTTCTCATCTCACTCCCTCGTATGTAAAACGAGTTTATTTTATGTAATATAATGTTATGAAGAAAGAGAAGAATATAATATCAAAGGAGGACAACCTTGAAGATCTTGCTTGGAGAAGCTTAGATCGTTATTAGGTTAACTTAGGTTCTCTCATTGGCATGGGAGGACAATTGCGATAGGGGTCATAATTATTTCATTTTGTATGTATGTTGATGCATGTGAATGTATGTTGATGCATGTAAGAGACGATTTATATGATAAATAAGCCGGTGAGATCAAAATAATTGCAAATTCGCTCAAATTAAATATTAAGTTTATGCTTTCCATGTTTTAGCACTCGTCAAAACTAGTATCCAATAATGTAGGTTTCGCCTACGCTAGGTGCATGTTTTATATTAGTAAGGTGTGATGGGATAATTGTAATATCCAATTGGTAAACAATGGGTCAAACTTAACTAAACAAATTATAATAAGATTATATACGTTTAGAAGCAAGAGTTGGAAATGATCCATATGATGGATTGGAATAAGGAGTTATTCACCCAACTAAAATATTTGAGAGTTGTATTAGATACAATTGGAAGGAGTTCCTACCTAAATAACCTAGTTTCGTGTAATCCGCCTACGCGGACTTAAAACAAAGTGAAATGTGGATCTCGATCCACTAGAAAATCTTCCAACGGGATTTTCCGAATCAAATGGTGAGGGTCATTTGTTTTGAGTAAAATAGTGGGAGCATATTTAATTAAAGGCCTAATTAAATATGTTATTTTAATGATACTTATATTTTCATATTTTTCATGTAGATTACCATGACAACAAACACCTCTAACAACATTTTGCATCAATCCTTGGAAAGGAAAAATTGTTTGGGATAAATTTTCTGGATTGACACCAAAATCTGAGGATTATCCTCAAGCATGATAAAAAGATGTATGTCTTGGAGAGACCTGTTCCTGAAGAGGAACCTCATAGTTCTGCACCTAAGGTAGAAAGAGATGCTTATAAGAAGCATGTTGATGATGTCAGTGAAATTGCTTGTCTCATGCTAGCTACCATGAACTCGGAGTTGCAAATGCAACATGAGAACATGGCAACGTTCAATATGATCAGATACCTAAAGATGCTCTATCAAGAGTAGGCAAGGCATGAAAGGTTTGAAGTTTCAAAAGCCCTTTTTCAAGGCAAGTTAGCTGAGGGAGCCCCTGTAGGTCCCCATGTGCTCAATATGATTACGTATGCGGAGAACCTTGAGAGATTGGGTTTTCCCCTCGGGAAGGAACTTGCGACTGATTTGATCTTGCAATCGTTGTCAGAGAGCTTCAGTCAATTTGTCCTTAATTTCAACATGAATGATATGGAAAAAACTCTTCCTGAACTGCTAGGCATGTTAAGAATTGCTGAGCAGAATCTGGAGTCAAAAGGGAAGTCCATTCTGATGATCAGAAATGGAAAGAAACAGAACAAAAGGCCCACCAAGCAGGGTGGTAAAGGGAAAGGCAATGAGTTTCCAAACCCAAATTCGCTGCTCCTACTTTGAAGCCTAGTGGAGGCATAGCAAAGGATGACACCTGCTTCCATTACGGTAAGACTGGACACTGGAAGAGAAATTGCCCAAAGTACTTGGAAGATAAGAAGAATGGAATAGAGACTTCAACTTCCGGTATTTTTGTTATTGAAATTAATCTATCTACTTCTGCATCATTGGTATTAGATGCTAGATGCGGTTCTCACATTCGTACCAATGTGCAGGGTCTAAAAAGGAGTAGAGATTTAGAAAAAGGTGAAGTTGACCTACAAGTTGGCAATGGAGCAAAGGTTGTTGCTTTAGCCGTAGGAACTTATGTATTGACTTTACCTAGTGTCTAATAATGCAGTTAGAGAACTATTATTATGTACCTGCAATTAGCAGGAATATTATTTCTATTTCTTGTGTGGACAAGTTTGGTTTTTCATTCATAATAAAGAATAGTTGTTGCTCCATTTATTTGAATGATATATCCTATGCTACTGCACAAATGAACAATGGACTATATGTCCTTGATCTTGAAATGCCTATTTATAACATTAATACTAAAAGGATGAAACCTAATGAGTTAAACCCAACTTACCTTTGGCATTGTCGATTAGGCCACATAAATGAGAAACACATTTTCAAACTCCATTAAGATGGACTCTTGGACTCTTTTGATTATGAATCATATGAGACATGCATATCTTGTTTAATTGGAAAGATGACAAAGTCTCCATTCACAGGAAAAGGTGAAAGAACTAATGATCTTTTGGCCCTCATACATACTAATGTATGTGGACCACTGAACATACCAGCCAAATGAGGTTTTTCAGTACTTTATCACATTTACTGATGATTTCAATAGATATGGTTATGTGTATTTAATGAAACACAAATCCGAGTCCTTTGAAAAGTTTAAGGAATTCAAGAATGAAGTACAAAACCAACTATGTAAGAATATTAAAACTCTTCGATCAGATCGAGGTGGTGAGCATTTAAGCTTAGAGTTTAACGACCATCTGAAAGAGTGTGGGATTCTATCCCAACTTACACCTCCTGGAACACCCCAATGGAACGGTGTATTTGAGAGAAGAATTGTTAGACATGGCCTGATCCATGATGAGTCACGCCGATCTTCCAAACTCCTTTTGGGGACATGCATTATTGACAACGGCTTACACACTTAACCGTGTTCCATCCAAAAAGGTTGAGAAGACACCATATGAGATATGGAGTGGTAAGAAACAACATATGTCTTACATGAAGATTTGGGGTTGCGAAGTTTATGCGAAACGACAAATTTCAACTAAGCTTGAGCCAAAATCTGACAAATGCTTATTTGTGGGGTATCTTAAAGAAACAAGAGGGTATTACTTCTACAATACTTCTGAGGGCAAAGTGTTTGTCGCTCGAACTAAAGTCTTCCTAGAAACGGATTTTATTTCCAAAGGAATTAGTGGGAGGAAAGTAGAGCTTGAAGAAATTCAAGAATCACAAAGCATTGATACACATATGGAGGAATTATAGTATGAAACACAAGTAGTTGTGGAAGAGCAACCTGCTCAAGTAGAACAAGACCAACGTAGGTCAAGCAGGATATGCCACCTACCTAAGAGATATTGATATCTCATAGTTGATCAAAGTGATTTATTACACATGGATCAAGATGAGCCTGTGACCTACCAAGAGGCCATAACTGGTCATGAGTCTGAGAAGTGGCTTGAAGCCATGAAATCTGAAATGGATTTCGTGTACACAAACTAGGTTTGGACCTTGGTAGAGCCTCTTGTAAGAGTTAACCCTATAGGATGCCAGTGGGTTTTCAAAAAGAAGAATGACATGGATGGTAAGTTACATACCTATAAGGCAAGACTGTTTGCAAAAGGATATAAACAAATTCATGGGGTTGACTATGATGAAACCTTTTCACCAGTTGCAATGCTTAAATCTGTTTGGATTTTACTTGCTATTGCTGCATATCTTAATTATGAAATATGGCAGATGGATGTCAAAATTTCTTTCCTTAATGAGAGTCTTCTTGAGGATGTGTACATGACACAACCTGAAGGATTTGACATACCAGAAGAAGCCCAAAAGTTATGCAAGTTACATAGATCAGTTTATGGATTGAAGCAAGCTTCTAGAAGCTGGAATCTTCGTTTTGATGAAACAATAAAACAATATGGATTCATCAAGAATGAATATGAGCCTTGTGTCTACAAGAAGGTTAGTGGGAGCATGATCGTCTTCCTGATATTATATGTAGATGACATATTACTCATTAGAAACAATGTCCCTACCCTGCAACAAGTAAAGACTTGGTTGGGGAAATGCTTTTCTATGAAGGACCTATGGGAAGCAACCTATATATTAGGAATCAGGATCTATAGAGATAGATCACAAAACTTATTTGGCATAAGTCAGAGTACATACATAGACAAAGTGATAAGACGCTTTAATATGCATGATTCCAAAAAAGGATTCATACCTATGAAACATGGCATGTATCTATCAAAAATCCAATCCCCTTCAACTAAGGAAGAAAGGGATCACATGAATAAGATTCCATATGCATATGCAATAGGATCTATCGTGTATGCCATGTTATGTACTCGACTAGATGTCTCGTGTGCTTTAAGTGCAACGAGTAGATACCAATCTAATCCCGATGATGCTCATTAGGCAACTATCAAGAATATCCTTAAGTATTTGAGAAGGACTAAGGAATCATTCTTGATATATGGAGGCATTGTGTGTTGGAAAACTGACTTTAGATCGCAATCTGGTTATGTGTTTTGCTTAAACGGTGGCATTGTGTGTTGGAAAAGTTCAAAGCACGATAAAATTGTTGATTCTACAACCGAGGCCGAGTATATTGCTGCCTCAAGTGCAACAAAGGAAGTTGTTTGAATCAAAAGCTCGTTAGTGAACTTGGCATAGTTCCTAGCATTATGGATCCCATTGATCTCTATTGTGATAACAATGGTTCTATCGCACAAGCTAAAGAGCCTAGATCTCACCAACGATCCAAACACATACTTAGGCGTTATCACCTCATTCAACAGATAATAGATAGAGGAGATGTGAAAATATGCAGAGCACCTACACTTGACAGTATTGCTGCCCACTGACAAAGTCTCTTGCGCAGCAAAAGCATGATGGCCATACTAGATCTATGGGTATTAGGGGTATGCCTGATTGACTCTAGTGTTAATGGGAGATTGTTGATGTAAGCCCTAGAGACCAATACTTTTGGTACTTGTATCTAATTATTTTTTAATAATAAAAAGCTTTTTTCTTTATTATGTTTGTTTAATAAAGTCCCTAGAATAGCTAGTCCTTTTAATGTATCAAGTGTGACTTAATCATGAGATCCCATTAAACATAAAGACACTATTCTTAAAGTACACGTAGTCGAACTTTGTTGTGAAGTGGGATAACATTAAATCATTAAGACTATTATATATATAGACTGATGATCACATCTCATGGATCATGGATAAGGAGTTATCAAGTCTTAAACATAGGTATGAATATAAGGAGTAATATTTATACTGGATTGACCTGCTATGAGAATACTATATAGAATGTTATGCAAAGTGTCATAAGTTATTCTCACGGTGATAGTGGTGTATACCATCCTTCGACCTGAAACCACTATGGACCCTAGATGTAGAGTCGAGTGCTTTATTGATGATCAAACATTGTCCATAACTAGATGACCATAAAGACATTGATGGGCACTCTACGAAGCATGCCGAGGGACATGAGTGACCTAGATGGAATTTTCCAATCCTGCGTAACATGATAAATGTCTAAGGGGCCAATATTGAACTGGACAAGGATGACACAGTATATGCCTTTTGTTCAATATATACATAAGGGCAAAAAGGGTAATTATACACACAAGTATTATCACAAAAAGGATTTGTTAGATCACATGATATTTTCGTGTCTTGGGTAGCAGTGATGTGTTGCTAGATATCCCTCACTGTTTATTATGTTAAATATGTGATTTAATATAATTGACAGTATCGCGAAAACTTACAGGGTGACACACAAAAGGACGGATTGATGAGAGATTGAGTAAATAAGAAACACCGTAAGGTACGGCGTACTTAAGTGAATTGTAGAACATCGTAAGGTATGGTGCACTTAAGTAGAATACAAAATATGGTAAGGTACCACACACTTAAGTAATTTTCGGTATACCATAAGATATGGACCACATACACTTAAGTGGACTTTTTAGCTTGCATCGCACACAAGTGGTTCTATAAATAGAACCCTTGTGCAAAAACATTTAATTAGATGAAATTTTGTTTCTCTCTCTCTCTCTCTCTCCCTCTCTCTCTCTCTCTCTTCTCTCTCTCTCTCTCTCTCTCTCTCTCTCTCTCTCTCTCTCTCTCTCTCTCTCTCTCTCTCTCTCTCTCTCTCTCTCTCTCTCTCTCTCTCTCTCTCTCTCTCTCTCTCTCTCTCTCTCTCTCCCTCTCTCTCACTCAAAGCCTTCATTCGTAGCAGCTAGCACTAAGGCTGAAGGAATCTGTTCGTGTGGACTGAGTAGAGGTGTTGTCACCATTCAACGTTCGTGATCACTCCTTAGATCTACATCAAAGGTTTCAATCACCACAAGAGGTAACAATTTTTATCACTGATCATGCCCATTCGTAAGGATCACTAAAGGATAAAATTTTAATTTCCGCTGCGTTTTGGATCGCCATTCTCCTTCAGTGTTTAACTCAATGGATAAAATCATTATTATTGGATTTCTGTAATGAAAAAAGTTAAAGAAAAAATGATGTGGAGTTATGTTGATGGAACTTCTGTTGAACCCGCAGATAAAAAGATAAAGCAACATATGCAAAAAAAGTTAAAAACATGGTATGTTAGTAATTTTAAGATCCTCACTTGGATTAATAATTTTATTTCTCAGTCAATAGGTGTGCAACTAGCAAAATATGATACTGTTAAGGAGGTTTGGGAACATTTGAAACATTTGTATAATTAGTCTAATTTTGAAAAATTATACCTGTTGGGGAGTGACATTAGGGCTTTTAAACAAAACAATATGACCATTCAAGAATTTTATTCAACCATGATTGATTTACGGGATCAATTGGCTCTTATGGAATCAGCGAAATTAAAAATTGTCAAAGCATACATCGAGTAAAGAGAAAAGGAGTGTCTCGTTCAATTTATGATGGCCCTTCAGAACGATTTTAAGATTCTTTGTGAAAGTATTCTACATCATAATCCTATTCCCAATGCTGATTTAGTTGTTAATTAGTTATTAGTAGAAGAAATTAGACTTAAGACTCACTCTAATATGATTAAAAATAAAGGAATTCTCTACACTCCCCCATCTATTTTTGATGATCCTATTCGCAAAGAAAAATATCAAGGTATAATTTGAATTAGTATTGGTGAATGTTCTTTTTGTAAGAAGAAATGCCATAGGAAATCTCAGTGTCCCGAATTGTTGAGATCAAATAAGAATAATTTTAAAAGTCCACCATCCAATGTAGTTGATGTTGCTCCTACTACCAATGATTTTCGTTCTGATTATATATGTCCATATGAGACTACTTCTCAAATATCTGATATTGCAAAGCAACTTCAAAGCTTCAAAAGATTCTTGGCATTCAGCCACATGCCATGTCTTCCTTCTCTATTAAAGGTTCAAACTCTTCTAGTCTATCATGTATGTCTTCCTCTATATGGATCATTGATTCTGGAGCATTACATCATATGTCATATGATGATAAATCATTTGCATCTTTGAATCCTTCTTTATTTATGTCAGTTATGCCTATTGATGGTACACCTATGTCATTAGCAAGCATTGGTTCTATCTCTACAACTAATATGTCACATTCTGATGTTTATTATATTCATAGTCTTACTTTGAGTCTTGCTTATGTTAGTCAATTGTGTGATTTTGGTTATTTTGTTACATTTTCTTCCACTTCTTGTTGTGTGCAAGATCCACATTCTAGGAGGCTGTTTGGGACAGGGGGTACTTTATGTTTTGGATGAGTTGAAAGTCTTAAATACCGCAACCTCAACTTCTACTTCCACTACTTATTTATTAGCTTCTTTTCGTTTGAATTCTTCGTCTTCTAGTTTTTATTTATGATATTCCCATTTATGACATATATCTACTTCTAGATTAAAGTATTTAATTTTTACTTAAGCTTTAGGAAAGTTACAAACCATTGATAGCTCAGATTGTTGTGGTTGTAAACTTGCAAAAAAATTCAGCTTTACCTTTTAGTAAAAGTGTTTCTATTTCATATGCACCATTTGACTTGGTTCACTCTGATGTATAGGGTTCATCATCGGTTACTACCAAAGGTGAATCTACATATTACGTTCGTTTGTTGATGACTATACCCGTTACTGTTGGGTTTACCTTATGAAAAATCGTTCTAAGTTTTTTGATATTTGTCACATGTTTAGTACAATGGTTAAAACACAACATAATGTTGTTATAAAGTGCTTTCATTGTGATTTAGATGGTGGATATACCTCTAATAAATTCTCTGAATTATTCGCATATGATGGTACTACTCACCAGACATCTTGTAATAATACCCCTTTACATAATGGAGTTGTTGAAAGAAAACACAATCACATTCTTGAGATTGCCCGTTCTCTTTTGTTGTCTGCTTTAGTTTCTAATTTTGGGTGAAACAGTTCTTACTATTTTTTCATGCTATTAATAATTGTCTGTGACATCGGGTTTGTCTCCTTTTAAAATATTGTATGATTCTATCCCTGGTTATTCTTCTTTGAAAGTATTTGTCTCTACTTGCTTTATTATTCGTCCACAAGTAGAACATGGTAAGTTATCTTCTTGTTTTGTCATATGTGTTTTTCTTGGTTATGAGGATGGTCAAAAGGGCTATCGTTGTTATGATCCTCAATCAAGAAAACTTTATGTTTCTCGTCATGTTGTATTTCTTAAACATGTTCCTTTTTTCCCTCTTTCTTTTGATTCTCATATTACTAGTACTTAAAAACTCACCCCATATTGATCATTTTGATCTTGATGATAATATTTCTAGTGACTGTAATTTTTAGAACTGCAGGTGTGTTACTATTGCTAATCCTGATATTGATATCCCTCTTATCCCCATGAATATCAAACAACATCCCACGACCATTGATCCTCCTTCTTTTCTTCCCCGTTATTCGTCCCGTGACCGTAAGTCTACTCAGTTTCCTGATTTTATCTATTCCACTTACTCTTCTTCTTTTCTTATTTTCAAACCTCTATTCATAGTTTGTCTAAGATTTCTTCTTATAAAGAGGCTATGACCCTCTTTGGCAGTTGGCTATGACAAAAGAACTCTATGTTATACACAAGACAAATACTTGGGAGTTAGTAAATCTTCCTCTTGGAAAACGTGTTATTTGATCTCGTTGGGTATACAAAATCAAAACTAAGTCTGATGGGACAGTTGAATGCTACAAAGCATTTTTTGTTGCTAAGGGATTATCTCAATAATATGGTATGGAATATGAATAAGCATTTGCTTCAATGGTCAAAATGACTATTATTCGCATTCTTATTGTAGTTTCATCAGTTACCTAATGGTGTATTTATCAAATGGGTGTTAAAAATGCTTTTCTAAATGGTTATCTTCATGAGGAAGCCTATATGGTAAATCCTCCATGTATTTTTCATAATAATGGAGAAGTGTGTAAGTTGAAGAAGGCTCTATGGTTTGAAACAAGATCCACGAGCTTAATTTGAGAAGTTTACCATTGCTATTACATCTGTTGGTTTCAGATCTAGTGATCATGATTCATATTTATTTATCAAAACCACCTCTCATGGTCTTATTTTACTTTCATTATATGTTGATGATATGACAATTACAAGAGAATGATGTTAATGGGATTGATGGTTTGAAATTACAATTAGCCAAACAGTTTAAGAAGAAAGATTTAGGTACTCTTCACTATTTCTTGGGGATTGAAGTTGTCTACTCTACTAAAGGCCATATTCTTTCTCAATCTAAGTATATTGCCAACATCCTTTAACAAGCTCGTCTTTCTGATACTAGAGAATAAAATAGTCCTCTTGAATCAAATGTCAAATATGCCCCATCTGATGGTGTTACTCTACTAGATACCACTTTGTATCGAACTTTGGTTGGCAACCTAGTATACCTTATGATTACCATACCTTATATTGCTTATATTTTTCATGTTGTCATTCAGTTTGTTGTCTCTCCCACTACAATACATTATGTAGTTGTTCTTCGCATTCTTCATTATCTTTGAAAATCCCAGTTTTAAAGCATTTTATTTCCCTCATCGTACTCATTAGGATTACATGCTTATTCTAACATTGATTGAATTGGTGACTCCGTATCATCATAAGTCTACCATAAGTTTTTGTATCTTTCTTGGAGTCTCTTTTATTTCTTGGAAAAGTAATAAACAAAATATTGTATCTCGCTCTTCTATAGAAGATGAGTATTGTGCTTTGACATCCATCACTAGTGAAATAATTTAATTGTATTGGTTACTTTTGGATATGGGTGTCACTAGGGCTGATCCTGATTTTTTAGAGGCACATGGCAAATAATAAAAATGGACCCCTAATAAAAAAATACATTTTTTAAAAAAGAACAACCTTGTATTCGTCAAATAAAAAGATGTTATTGCACTCACTTCTCTACCAAATCACTGTATTTGTCAGCATCAACATTACCAAAATAAGATTATAAGCTATTTATGGTAGAAGTATAAGGATCAATCTTGATATAGTTAATCATAAGTTAAAATTACCAAATTAAGATTATAAGTTATTTATGGTAGAAGTAAAAGAGAATATCCTTACATAAACAAAGTCTTGCAATGACCACACCTAAATACAATAATGAATTTGTCAAGAAAATAAGATTCAGAAACATTAAAAATGAAAAAAGATCAACATATCTTAAAGTTACAGAAGATCGCGTTAATCTATACATATCATGGTGCATAGAACTCCACTAGAACGTCTTTTGTTTCATCTAAAACAACCTTATCAAAGTTATCAGGGGAGAAAGCTATCACACTAGATAGAAGAGAAAATGTCTTCATGATGGTACCTACATTAACAATATATTTTATAGTAGTGATAACATATATCACTACTATAAAATATCGACACTAATAGAATGAAGTTTAAAAACATTCAAAATAATATGAAGAACATAATAGATGACTAACTACCAAGAAAATATATACTATAATAGTGACAATCTATAAGACATGAATAAAATTGAAAAACAACATGTGGTGGTTAGATTATACCGCTAAGTATTCATAACATTACTCAAAATTGTAAAAGTAAGTAATTGAAAAAAATATGCATGAAATGATGAAATTAACAAAGAAAGAACGATCTTATCCTAAGAGATTCTTGAAAAAGCATACAAGAATCTTCTATACAGTTCACATAAATATCTCCTTCCATGTTTACAAAACCAATAAGAGCTTCAACGGTATGCGCGCCTTCAATATCGTGCACAACATTGACACGTCAACAACTATGCAACAATAATAAAAAAAAAGTACAAGGAGAATTGAACCCATAACTTTTACCACCATGTTTAAAAATCAACCATCTACTGCTTGGCTAATGACAAATTCATGTTTATTTTTCATTTTATAATTTATTTAATATAATATTTAATATATTTTTATTTAAAAAAATAAAATGAGGCCCCTTAATTTGAAGGCTATAGGATAAGGGTCGTCTTGCCCTTGCTCAAGGTCAACCCTGAGTGTCACTCTTTCTGAACCAACTCTCATGTATTATGATAACAAAAGTATTATATAAAGTTTATCATAACTCAATATTTCATGAGCGTACCAAGCACGCTGAGATTCATTATTACTTCACTTGTCTGAATCTTTAGTATAGAATAATTACTATATCACTCGTCTCTTCCTATTTATAAATTGTTGATTTGTTTATGAAAACATGTTTCATTAAATATTTTAGTTTCTTGATTAATAAACTTCTGATGCTTCCAATTAATGCATCATGAGTTGAAAGGTAGATATTATATAATATTATTATCATACTATTACATAATATTATATATTAATAAATACAGTTTAATTTATTTCTATTATCAAATATTTATACTATGATGTAATCCTTATTCTATAGATTTTTATCATTCTAATAGAAACACTATAATCTCTTCTATAGAACTTAGAAATAGAATAAATGGATACCCTAAGTAGATTAAAAAGTTACAATTTAAGTGACACTGCTTTATATTTTTGTGATATTTTCTAGTTAAGGACTTATTCAAATGTTTTAGGGATCCAATTATTAAAAGTACAATTTAATTTATGAGATATATTTGTCATCAATAATTTGTATTATAAGTAATTTTATTGTTAAATCATTGTTCTACTATTCAATACTATTTGGAACCACATGAATTTAACACATTAGACTGAATATTAAGAAAAAGTATTAATGTAAGTCTTAAATCACTAATAGTAACACCCGTCTTCAAATTATTTGATGATATTTGATCAATAAACTAAATCTCAATTGTTAAATCAATGTTGCAATTTGTTTCAACGATTGAGATAATACTAAAAAGAACAAACATTCACATGTTTTGTATGTTTTATGCTTCCTAACAACACTCAAAAATATTAATTGTTCGAGAAAAGACACTTTGATAAATAAATGGTTGAAAAAAAACCCAAACAATGTCAAAACAACAAATTTTCAATTAAATAAAAAATATCAAATATCTAAGTTGCAAGCTATTGATACATCATTGATACATCATTGACAGAAGGTTAAAATTAAGATTTTTTATCCTATTAGAAAAAATCGAGATTTAAAATTTTGAAATTTAAATTTTTGTGTGAAAAGAATTTAAAAAATATGACAAATAATATTTGACGTGGTTATTGATACGGTATTCTGACACGGTATTCAACATAATTTTAAATCTAAGTTATGATAAGATGTGGTTTTTAAAAGTTATCACGTGAGTTATAGTTATATGTCATTATTTAAAATTGGGATTAATTCCTATTTACTGTTAGTGTAAAGAGATTTATACTGTAGATTTATCATCATCATCCGTTTGCGTTACTTTATAGATTTTCAAAATAAAAGTCAAATTTATTTTAATATCCAACGTCTTATTAGAAGTAATTCATATTTATTAGTTGTACTATTTTCTTAGCCCCTAAGTTTGTTAGAGGGTATTTTAGTATTTTATCCTATTCTAGTAACCCTAGTTTTAGCTTATAAATAGGGTGGCGCATTGTAACTTTAATCATGTTTTGTAGCCGTCATTCTCTTAATAGAATATTTCCGTTCATCATTTATTCTACCTTTGCACCAACACTTGGTATCTAGAGCTCCGGTTCAGATTCATTAGGGAAACACGGGAAACACGAGTGAACGTGAGGTCTTGTGTGTTTGATTTTGATTCTTAGATTCGTGTTGAATCTTGAACAAAATCTGATCAGAATTTTAATTCTGTGGGTTGGGAAACACTGTGAGAAATCTGAGTGTACTGTGCAAGGTAGAAAGATGAACGGAAACGGCAACATGAACACCAAACTTCCAGTATTTGACGGTAAAAACTGGAATCGTTGGATGATCCAAATGCGTGTACTGTTTGGTGCTCAAGATGTTCTAGATCTTGTCACTGATGGTTATGTTCCGGTAGCAGCAGATGCGACGGATGAACAGAAAAACGCGCAGAAGGAAGTAAGGAAGAAGGATCAGAAAGCATTGTTCTTCATTCATCAATGTGTTGATGTAAATGTGTTTGAGAAGATTGCAGATTCAACGACGGCAAAGGCTGCGTGGGACACACTGGTTAGATGTTATGGTGGTGACGCATCAGTGAAGAAGGTGAAGCTTCAGTCCTTGAGAAAGCAATATGAGAATCTCAACATAAAGAATAATGAGAAAGTTTCTGAATACATCTCCAGAGTGATTCTGATCACTAATGAGATGAAAGCGTGTGGAGAAACTCTTTCTGAAGAAACAATCATGGAGAAGGTATTGAGATCCCTTACCTCTCAATTTGATTACATTGTGGTAGCAATAGAACATTCCAAAGATCTGAGCACCATGAGAATTGAAGAGCTGCAGAGCAGTCTAAAAGCGCAAGAGTTGCGTTTGACTGAGAGAACTTCTGAAAGGGAAGTAGAGCAGCAGGCTCTGAAAGCAACTTCTGATAGGAGGTATCAGAAGCAGTCAGAAGCCAGGAGAAGATTTGATGGTGGTCAGAAGTCAGAAAGCTCAACCTCTGATAGACAAAAGAATGCTCAGAAGGGAAAAGAGAAGTATGACAAGAAGAAGATCCAATGTTACTGTTGTAAGAAGTTTGGTCACTTTGCTAGAGACTGTTGGTCAAACAAGGAGAGAAAATCAGAAGAAGCAAATATAGCCAGAAGTTCTGATGACGAATCTGTGCTATTGATGGCCTCTGAATCTGATGATATGGATCTGATAGACTGGTGGTATATGGACATTGGCTGTTCAAATCATCTTACTGGAAACAAGAAATGGCTGGTTGACTTTGACTCTGAAAAGAGGACAAAGATCAGATGTGCTGATGACAAATATCTTAATGCAAAAGGTATGGGAAATGTCAGAGTGATTCTGAACAATGGGAAAATAGCATTGATTCAAAACGTGTGGTATGTACCTGGCATCAGAAGCAATCTGATGAGTGTGGGACAATTAATTGAGAAAGGTTTTTCAGTTACCATGAAGGACAATCTTCTGAAACTGTATGACTGCAATCAGAAGTTGATTATGGAGTCAGAACAGGGAAGGAATAGAACATTCAAGGTGAATGTCAGAACTGCAGACTCAGAATGTCTTAGTGCAACAAGTGCTGAGAAGGAGAGTGAGTTGTGGCACAGAAGATTTGGTCATTTGAATTTCAGAAGCTTAAAACATCTGAATTCAAAGAAGGTGGTACATGGAATTCCTGCAATTAAGAAGCCTGAAAAGTCATGCAAAGTTTGCATGGAAGGAAAACAACCACGATTGCCATTTGCGTCAGAAACTGCTCCAAGAGCAAAACATGCCTTGGGAGTTGTACATTCTGATGTGTGTGGTCCATTTCCAGTAGCATCGATTGGAGGGAATAAATACTTTGTGTTATTTGTTGATGAATTCACAAGAATGACATGGGTATCCCTTATTAAGTTTAAACACGAGGTGTTTGATGAATTCAAGAAGTTCAGAATGAAGGCTGAGAATCAGAGTGGTCAGAAGTTGAAGATTCTTAGAACTGACGGTGGAGGTGAGTATAACTCCAAAGAGTTCCAGAAGTTCTGTGAGGAGAATGGAATTGAGCATGAGGTTACTACTCCTTATACCCCTCAACACAATGGTCTTGCTGAAAGAAGAAACCGCATTTTGCTTGATATGGTGAGAAGCATGCTAAAGGAGAAGAAACTTCCTCAGAAGCTCTAGGGAGAAGCTGTTGCCACTGCAACGTATGTACTCAACCGATGTCCTACGAAGAAGTTGAAGGAAATAGTTCCAATACAGAAGTGGACTGGAGATAAGCAAAGTGTTAGTCATATGAAGGTGTTTGGTTCTATTTGCTATAAACATGTTCCAGAAGCCAGAAGACAGAAGTTGGATGATAGAAGCAAAGTGATGATTCTGATAGGGTACCACAGTACAGGTGCATACAAGCTCTATTGTCCAGAAACCAATAAAATTGAATTCAGCAGAGATGTGATTGTGAAGGAATCAGAATTTTGGAATTGGGATAAGTCTCAATCTGATTCTGATGTTAGAACTTCTGAAGAAAGGTCAGAGTTAAGAATTTCTGAAGTTGGAGTAAACTCTGACGTTGATTCTGATTCTGATAGTGATTCTGACTCTGGAGAAGACTCAGAAGATGAAGGTGACTCTGATGATCCAGACTCTAATGACCCAGACTCTGATGGTAATCCAGATTCTGGTGGCAATTCAGACTCTGGAAATATGTCATCCCCTGAAGATGGTCAAAGCTCTGGAGGAAGTCAACCATCTGAAGCTAGAAACTCTGAAACTCAAGACTCTGAACAAGTTCAGAGACCACAAAGAATCAGAAACATCCTCAGAAGATATGCAGAATTTGACATGCTGCAAGACACTGAAGTAGACTCTGAAGGAGAAGTTATTCAGTGTGCCATGTTAGTAGACTCTGAACCCATAAGTACAGAAGAGGCTCTTAAGCAGAAGCTCTGGCTGAAGGCCATGAAAGAAGAACTTGATGCTATAGAGAGAAACAAGACTTGGAAGCTGACAGAACTTCCAAAAGACAAGAAAGCCATCAGCGTCAGATGGGTTTTCAAGCAGAAGTTAAAACCAGATGGTTCAATTGGCAAACATAAAGCAAGGTTGGTAGCCAGAGGATTTCTACAGAAACCTGGGTTGGATTACTCTGAAGTGTTTGCACCTGTAGCAAGACATGAAACAATCAGAATGGTGATTGCAATAGCTGCTAACAGGAATTGGCCTCTGATGCATTTAGATGTAAAATATGCATTTCTGAACGGTCCATTAGAAGAAGAAGTTTACGTGTCACAACCTCCTGGATTTGTGAAAAAGAATCAGGAAGGGATGGTGTACAGATTATACAAAGCTCTATATGGATTGAAACAAGCACCCAGAGCTTGGAATCAGAAGATTGATTCATTTTTCAAGAAGCAAGGTTTTCAGAAATGTGAAATGGAGTACGGTGTCTATGTTCAGCATACTTCTGAAGGAAATATGACTCTGGTATGTCTATATGTTGATGATATACTGCTGACTGGAAGTTCTGAACAGGAGATAGTTAAGTTCAAGAAAGTTCTGATGAATGAATTCGAAATGACTGATCTAGGCAAAATGACATACTTTCTAGGGATGGAGTTCAGATACTCCGAGAAAGGTATTATTTTGCATCAGCTCAAGTATGAATTAGAACTTCTGAAGAGATTTAATCTGAAGAATTGTAAGATTGCTGTCACACCTTCTGATACAAATCAGAAACTGGATTCTGACTCTGATGGAAAGGATGTGGACGCTACAACCTTCAAACAGTTGGTTGGTTCTCTAAGGTATTTGTGCAATACCAGACCTGATATTTGCTATTCAGTTGGGATGGTTAGTAGGTTCATGAGTAAACCTAAGTGGTCTCATTACCAAGCTGTTGTCAGGATTCTGAGGTATATCAAGGGAACTCTGAAGTATGGAGTATTATTTCCTTCTGGAAGAAAGGATGAGTCAGAACTTCTGAGTTATTCAGATTCTGATTGGTGTGGAGACAGAGTTGACAGAAGAAGTACGTCTGGGTACTTATTCAAATTTCTGGGAGGTCCCATTTCTTGGTGTTCCAAGAAGCAACCTGTTGTGGCGTTGTCAACTTGTGAAGTTGAATACATTGCAGGTGCTGTTACTGCATGCCAAGTTGTGTGGATTCTGAATCTATTGTAGGATCTGAAGATTAAAGTAAACAAACCTCTGAAGCTGATGATTGACAACAAGTCTGCAATCAATCTTGTCAGAAACCCAGTGTTGCATGGGAGAAGCAAGCACATTGAGACCAAGTATCATTTTCTGAGACATCAAGTTCAGAGGGGAGTGTTAGAAGTTGTACACTGCAGCACTCAGAAACAGTTGGCAGATGTTCTGACGAAAGCTATCAAGACTGATCAATTTCTCAGATTAAGGGATGAAATTGGTGTTACAAGTTTTGATGGAATATGAATTAAGGGATGGTATTAGAAGTAATTCATATTTATTAGTTGTACTATTTTCTTAGCCCCTAAGTTTGTTAGAGGGTATTTTAGTATTTTATCATATTCTAGTAACCCTAGTTTTAGCTTATAAATAGGGTGGCAATCATTGTAACTTTAATCATGTTTTGTAGCCGTCATTCTCTTAATAGAATATTTCCGTTCATCATTTATTCTACCTTTGCACCAACACGTCTAAGATTAACTAGCGATATAAAATCCTTTTACATTGTCGATATATTTCAATTAAATCCTTTAAAATTATTCTATAAGTCAACCATCAAACAACAAGATTTAGGAGATAATAAAAATTTAATTAGAAAGGAACAATTTTTATGAAGATACTAAAAGCATAGAAAGGAACAATTTTTATGAAGATACTAAAAGCATATAAACAAAATATGTGTTAATAGTAAAACATAAATTCACATTTTTAAATGAATCAAAAGAAACTTCTTTACAATTGCATTTAAGAAGTCCAATTCAAATCTTAATCTAGGGTCTTTGAAGTACTCATCAACTTCCTTTTTATATGAATCAAAATCCTCTTCAAATAATGAAAAATAATATTATAGTTAATGCAAGAATTCTCATTAGAAATCATTGTTGGAAGGTTCATAAGAAGAACAAAAAGAACCATCAAATATAAATCATTCACTCAAAGATTGCTCTATAGTAACATCTTTAATCCATTCTTCAAACATTGATCCTTTTACTCTAAATTTCACTACAATTACAATCCTCACCAATAGAATCATTATCACCGTTAACATTAACTTTAACATTTTTGTCATAAACTAATCTACTTCAAGAAAAAAAATTGTTTAAAAGTGGATAATTTGAAATGTTTTGTAAAAGTCTTTAAAGTATTCATCAACTTCTCTATTACATGATTCAAAATCATCTTCAAATAATGAAAAAGAATATTATAATCAATGCAAAAACTCATTAAAAACCACTGTTGGAAAGTTCATAAAACAAACCAAATGAACCATGAAATACAAATCATTCATTCAAATATTGTTGTCTAGTAAAAAATTTAAAGTGACATAGAAATAGGACATATGGATAATCCAAATAAGTTAAAAAGTTACCATTTTAAGTGACTATGCCTTATATTTTCATGATATTTTTTAGTTAAGGATTTTTTCAAATGGTTTAGGGATCCAATTATTAGTAGTACAAGTTAATATGTGTGGTCTGGTTGTTTTTATTAATTTATATTATAAGTATTTTTTTTGCTAAAATATTATTTTACTATTCGAGTACTATTTAGATCCACATGAATTTAACACATTAGAGTGAATATTTTAAAAATATATATTAAAGTAAGTGTCAAATTGTTGGTAGTAATACTCATCTTTAAATCATTTGATGATATTTGATTAATAAAATTAAATCTCTGTCCTAAAATCGATGTTGCAGTTTGTTTCAACGATTGAGATAATACTAAAAAGAACAAAAGTTCACATAATTTGTATGTTTTTTTTCCCTAACCATCCTCGAGAAAATTAATTGTTTTAGAAAAGACACTTTGAGAAATAAATGGTTGAAAATCCTAAATATAGCAAAAAAAAAAAATTTCTATTAAATTAAAAAGATCAAATATGTGAAAAGTTTTAGTTATTCTTGCATGCATCAAGGAGAAAAGGTTAAAAGTAATTTTTTTAAAGTATTAGACAAAGATTAAAATTTAAAGTTTTAAAATTCTAACTTTTCTATGAAAAGAATTTAACAAATGTGACTGGATAAATTTGATGTGATTCATGATACGGTGTACGACATGATGTTAAATCTAACAATTGTAGTACAATGTGCTTTCAAAAATTACTTCATCTATTGTAGATCTCAATTTTAAACTATCTCATATGTCAACCATCAAAGAATCAAAATTCAAAGATAATATATACATACATATATATATATATATATATATATTATATTATATATATATATATATATTATATATATATATATATATATATATATATATATACACTTACTAAAAAGTATAATGTATGATCACTCATAATGATTAAGGGATATCGGAGATTTTAAGGTATGTTGTGGGATTGAGAGCTAGCTCACATAGAGGGTGAGAAACTCTGTGTATGTGGTTTTTTGTATCAGAAAGAGATTATCCCCCCAACTTCAATGTTGAGGTATTTATAACCTAATTAGGCCTGAATCCTAGGCCCCTTGGGAGTAGTAAGAGCTTATGAAAAGATGGGGGAAGGGGTTATGACTCTCTAGATATTAAGGGGAAACATGGTTAACTTTCCCATGATTTATTCTATAGATAGTAGACACATCACTTCCCTATTCTCTCGCTTCAAGTGAGTTATTTTGGAAATGGGTGACACATTCATTAAATGGACGAAACATCCAATAAACATGCATACGATCTTGTTAAAGGGAGTTCATGAGGTCTTTATGGCGAGTGGTGCATCCCTCTTGTCTCCTCCCATAGACCCCTTACAAATATAACAGTCAATAGACCCTCTAGCACGAGGGTTTGAAAAGGGAAATTTGATTTAGTCTTTCCTTTCTTATCCTAACGTGTCCCTCAAGTGTGAGGCAACTCCTTTATATATAAGCAGAGTCCCTCATGCGTAAAGCAAATTCCGTATATGTCTGGCCCTGAAATATGCCTCCAAGGGTCAATAAGGTGATTCATACGCTACTTGGGGAAATCCCCAAACAAATTTTAGAAGAGGAAAATCGCATGAGGCATTTAATGCTAACAATGATGATTTAACCTTGGGATGCCAAATTGGCCTTAATCTTTCACACGTTTCAACAATGTGTAAATCCTTTTCACATATGATGGAAAGCCTATGAGGCCTTTGATTACCCTTAGTTTCCTACCTCTATTAAGGAGATTCACCCTCACCCTTTTCACCTTTTCACATACTTTTTTTAAGCCTTAAAATCTCTTTCTGTCTTCTCCAACAAATCTTGCATCTTCACGAGTCCAAGTCCCTTCCTTTTACAGGTATCAATTTAGTTTTTTCTTTCTCCTTTTTTCTTTATGGAGATAATTAGGAATTTACGAGAATAAAAATATGATAGAACACTCAACTTGTGATGAGCGCATAGCCTTGTGGAACCAATGTATAGGAATGTTAGGCATCCTGACGGGATAATTGATTATAAACTAGTGAAATTATGCATGTTTGGCAGTTACGAGAGTTCCATTAACCCATATAGTGATAATAATGATGGTAGTGATGATGATTCCTTTTCCCTTCTTTTTTATAAAAGAAACACGAAGATAATGACCACCTTCAACCCTAAATTGAAGGACATCAGGGAAGTTGAATCTCACTACACCATCGAGTACCAAGTAGCTTCCCTACAACAACAACTTAACTTCTCTTCCTCAAGTGATGAAGAAGAAGTCATCCTGGAGGCGTGTTACTCAACGGAGAAGGCTAATATGAATGCTTCAAAAGACTCTCTTGGTTCCTTTCTAATTTTATGTCCCCAACGTCCGTGAAATATGGGTTTACCTCTCTTTCTCTTCCTTCTAGGCAGAGGTCGTTAAGTTACTAAATGTTACCCCCTCATAAAATCATGTTGAATGGCTAAAATATGATCATGGCACTAGAGATTGTATGTCAGCGGCTAGGAGTTCATTCCATCATTGGGATGTTCCTTTCCTTTTATGGTACCAAAGCATCTATTCACTGGGGTTGGGTAATCCTAAGCATTTTTCCTAGGAGAGCATTATTCAAGCCTCATTCTAACCACCTAAAAGGTTGGAAAGATAAATTTGTAAGAATGATGGGGCAAAATGGTTCCTCCTTAGTCACTATAGGGACAGATGATTCCCCTAGATTTCCCCTCGCATGGGCTGATAATCATGTGGCGATAATTGGGTACAACTTTGATTATATCACTACTTATGAGATTGAAATGGTCCATACCTTGTATGAGTTAAAGGTCATAGAGTCCCGCACCATCATCATTTTGGATTAAGGAAATGATAAGTCTATGGACAACTATTTATGTAAGTTTTTAATGACAATGACCCATATTTTAGATTTTCCTATGATCATATAACTCATCTTAGTCATTCTTTTCATTACATAAAAAATGTCCATGATCGTCCTAGACGAGTGGAAGGAGCGTCTAGCCAAGAGGAAAACTGAAGACTCAGGCTTGGACAATCCCTAGAGTCTCATAGAAGGCTTACTCATCAAGAATGTCAAAAAGCATCTTAAAGACGAGGCACCTCTTGATCCTGAAATCCAGAAAGCCCAAAGGCGAGGGCTGACTTTTCCTCTGCCACCAAGGGTAAGGCAGTTCACGTCAGTGTTGCAGATGAGGCGGGTGTAACACCCTTCTAAAATACCTCAATAATTAATTAAAACAACAAAATATGAATCAGAGTAGATATGCAATTTCAGGGTGTCACACTTGACACTTCACACCATTCACCAAAATAACTTGTCATGCTCATTTATTAATCAAAATAAACATTGCACAATTCGCAGCGGATAGAATCTAACAACATGCAAACCATGTAACACATTACATGTAAAATTGCTCAACAACCAAAAATGAAAACAAAGTAAAACATCTCGTCCCGATGTTACATATACCAGAGCATGACCCACTAAGGAACTACACTAGACTCCAAGCACTAGCTTCTAGTCAATCACTGCTCGTTACCTGAAACATAGTTGTAAGGGTGAGTTCCTCAATCGATATAATAAGCATTATAAAATATCATGTAATGCTAAGTAAATTAACACATTCATCACTCTAATCATATCACACATTCAGTAACGGCAACATCAACTCATAATCATACTCCACACAAACACAAAACACACGTATAATATTGGAATACATCCATTCATATTATACGCCATACATACATTATGAAATGAGACTCCATGCATGCGGTACCGACTATTCGTGAACACATAGTTCAACCTCACCGATCAAACCCAGATACGGCTACCAAGCTCACTAGTCCCACTCATTTGAGACCTAGTGACTCACTCACTAATTCCTCACCATGGGAATTAGCTACCACCATAAAGGCTATGCTATGCACGCTAAATCACCTAGCATGCAAACATCAACAACAATCCACAATGGACATATGCTCACACTCTAAGCCATAAACAGTTCATCCACAATTGCATACATAATAGATATATTCACAGCATTATGCATACCATCATACATCATCAGCGTATTTATCACAGAATCATATCATGTCATGCCAAATAATAAATCACAGTATTAGCACACTCTACTAATACCTATACTGCTCAAAACAACGGGAAATGATCCCTACTATATCATACATCAGCTAAATTACATCACTCAGCTGAAACGACCAAAACTGCACAACAACAACTCAGAAATCAAACTTCTGCCCATACAATATGTACACATATTCAAATATCAATTTTTCACTTTTCAAACAGTGTTAACCGGTTAACGCCCTGGGTTAATCGGTTAACGCAAAACAGAATGCGCTTCTTGGCAATTTTTAACAGTGTTAACCGGTTAACACCCTGGGTTAACCGGTTAACGCAAGACATAATTTAATTTTTTTAATTATCATAATAGTGTTAACCGGTTAACACCCTGGGTTAACCGGTTAACGCAAGACAGAAAGCTGTTTCTGCGCTAACAACGAACAGAATGCAGAATTACCCGCATTTTTCGCCGTTGGAGGACTTCCGGACCTCCGATTTCGCTTCCGTAAAAAGCTACACATCCAGAAAATTACGACTCATCCAATTATAGATTCATTCACAGTTTTAACGTAATTTATTCATCATAATTCAAGGGTATTTCTCAAAACCTAATTAGAGTCGATTCAATGGCTTATTACTACCCATTACATGTTAACCCATAATACCCATTAAACGACGATAAACCCCCCTTACCTGAGTTAATCCGGCAATTCCTTTAACTTCAAGCTTTTCCCTTCTTCAACCCTTTATCTCTTGCTCTTCCTTTTTGCCATTTTTCCACTTTTGAGTCGCTTCTCTGTTTTCACGTATAAAAACCCTTTTTTCTAAATGGGACTCTTTACTGATTCCAAAAAATCGTTCCAATTCCAACTTTATTATTCCAATAATAATAATCCAATAATATTCCAATTATTTAATTAAATTAATAAATATACTAATAATAATATATATGAATGGTTTATCTTTTATTTTGAAAAATAATACCCTCTCATTCATATTATCATCATAATATACTATTAAACTTAAATTAAATATTATCATATTTTATCGGGGTGTTACAACTCTCCCCCACTAAAAGAGTTTTCGTCCTCGAACACATACCTCAAGCGAATAACTCTGGATAAGACTCCTTCATCTGACTCTCAAGTTCCCAAGTCACATTGCCACCTGCTGGTCCTCCCCAAGCTACCTTTACCAAAGCAATCTCTTTACCCCGCAACTGCTTCAACTCTCGATCCTCGATCCTCATAGGTGATGTTTCAACAGTCAGGTTATCTCTCACCTATACATCATCTACTTGGACCACATGCGACGGATCAGGAATGTACCTCATCAACTGAGACACATGAAAAACCTCATGCAAATTCGCAAGTGACGGCGGTAAAGCGACACGATAGGCTACCTCCCATATCCTCTCCAAAATCTGGTAAGGACCAATAAATCGAGGTGTCAACTTCTTCGACTTCAAAGCTCGACCAACCCCAGTTATCGGAGTAACACGAAGAAACACATGATCTCCCTCTTGAAACTCAAGTGACTTCCTCCTCTTGTCGTGACAACTCTTCTGACGACTCTGAGCAATCCTCATCTTCTCCTGAATCATCTTAATCTTTTCCGTAGTTTGTTGAACAATCTCCGGTCCAACCACAGCACTCTCACCGGACTCATACCAACATAAAGGTGTCCGACATCTCCTACCATACAAAGCTTCAAACGGTGCCATACCAATGCTCGAATGAAAACTATTGTTGTAGGTAAACTCAATCAAAGGTAAATAACAATCCCAAGCACCTCCCTTTTCCAAAACACAAGCCCTCAAAAGATCCTCCAGTGACTGAATCGTCCTCTCAGTCTGACCATCAGTCTGAGGATGATATGCAGAACTCAATCTCAGCTTAGTTCCCAAAGCCCTCAGCAAACCTTCCCAGAACTTCGATGTAAATCTAGGATCTCTGTCCGAAACAATACTCGACGGAATACCATGCAAACTTACAATTTTCTCAATATACAACTCAGCTAATCTCTCTAACGGATAATCCATTCTGATCGGAATGAAATGAGCCGATTTTGTCAATCTGTCAACAATCACCCAAATAGCTTCAAAATTCTTAATTGTCCTCGGTAAACCAGAAACAAAATCCATACTGATACTATCCCACTTCCACTCTGGAATAGCCAACGGTTGCATTAGCCCAGACGGCTTCTGATGCTCAATCTTTGACTTCTAACAAGTCAAACAAGAATAAACAAAACTCGCAATTTCTCTTTTCATTCCCGGCCACCAAAATAACTTTTTCAAATCATGATACATCTTCGTAGCCCCGGGATGAATACTCAGGCCACTACGATGTCCTTCCTCAAGAATACTCTTCTTAAGTCCGGTAACATCCGGAATACACACCCGATTACCAAATTTCAAAACACCATTCTCATCAACTCTGAATTCACCACCTTGACCTTGATTCACTAGAGTCAACTTATCAACCAAAAGCACATCGGATTTCTGACCCTCTCTAATCTCATCCAGAATACCACTCGTTAACTTCAACATTCCCAATTTAACACTATTGTGAGTACTCTCACACACCAAACTCAAGTCTCTAAACTGCTCAATTAAATCCAATTCCTTAACCATTAACATAGACATATGCAATGATTTCCGACTCAATGCATCAGCCACTACGTTTGCTTTACCCGGATGGTAGTTCAAACCAAAGTCATAATCCTTCAGAAACTCTAACCATCTCCTCTGTCTCATATTCAGCTCTTTCTGATCAAACAAATACTTTAAACTTTTATGGTCACTGAAAACCTCAAATCTTGACCCGTACAAGTAATGCCTCCATAACTTCAGGACAAATACAACAGCTGCCAACTCTAAATCGTGTGTCGGATAGTTCCTCTCATGAACCTTCAGTTGTCTCGAAGCATAAGCTACAACCTGCTTATTCTGCATCAAAACACCACCCAAACCCAACAATGAAGCATCACAGTAAACCTCAAATGGTTTCGACGGACTTGGTAATATCATAATAGGAGCAGTAGTTAACCTTCTCTTTAACTCTTGGAAACCTTCTTCACATTTTGAGTCCCAAACAAACGCTTGCCCCTTTCTAGTCAACATCGTCAACGGTAACGCTAACTTAGAAAATGTAACACCCCAAATAAAGTAAAAGAATTATTTGATTAAGTTGATAATATTATTTATTAATTTAATTAAATAAATTGGATTATTGGAATTATTATTATTATTATTATTATTTTGGAAAATATATAAGTGGGAAATAAGAGAAATAGTCTCATTTTGGAACAGAAGAGTTTTACGTGGAAGTTGAGAAGCTGCAGAGAAGGGAGAAGCTGTAGAGCAAAGGCTGAAGAGTGGAAAAGCTGAAGCGTTGAGTTGCCGAATTATCTCAGGTAAGGGGTCTGAATCTTATTAAACGATAATATGCGAGCAATTTCATGTATATGTTGGATTGTTGATGGATTTTGAGGAGGTTAGGGGAATTGGGAAAGTTGGGGTTTTGATGGAAAATCACGTCGGATGAAACTGTGTTTAGACTGTAATTGAATATATGTTTAGGTTAGTTATGAATTTCCGAACGCGTAGCCTTTTACGGAAGTTGAAATCGGAGGTCCGGAAGTCCTCCAACGGCGGAAAAGTGCGGAAACTCTGCATTCTGCCTTGTGTTAGCGCAGGTACTGCTGTTTTGTCTGCGTTAACCGGTTAACCCAGGGCGTTAACCGGTTAACACTGTTATATTTTGTGAAATGTGCTATTTTGCCTGCGTTAACCGGTTAACCCAGGGCGTTAACCGGTTAACGCTGTTGCGTTTTGCCAGAAGAGGTATTTTTCCTGCGTTAACCGGTTAACCTATAGCGTTAACCGGTTAACACTGTTGCAGTATGTAAAAATTGTTAGATTTTATGTTGAAATTGTGATTTGGCCTATTGTGGTTGATTGTGATGAATCCATGTGTTAAGATGCAATGTTGTTGTTGTTTTGTTGAGTGGTATGTCATGCTATTAATGATAAAGATAACATGATCATATGATGTTGTTGTTGCGATGTTGATTATGATGCATGTTTGGTGTGCATGCATTCATGAAAGGCCGATGCCTAGTGATGAACGGACATGAGTTCCAATGACGTTGTTGACTTCGGGCTTGTTGAGAGGCTTGGTTCCTTACGGGGGACCCGGATTCTATGGTGATGAATCTGGGAGTGGTGATCCTGTAGTGGTCACAAAATGGGTATACCGAGTCGTGTTGAGTCATGCATGGGTGTGTGCATTGCATTTGATATGTTGCTTTGTTGATGTTCATGAGTATGTTGATTATGATGAGCTGTGTTGGCATATGTGAAATATATTTATGTTTATATTTCTGTCGTTATATTATTATTTAATAATGTAATTCTCACCCCTTCTGCATGTGTTTATGTTCATCTATGATGAGCAATGTGCAGATAAAGCGGAGTAGCTACTGTTGAGGTTTGAAGAATAAGTGTAGAGTTATTCTACGGAGTCGAGTCAAATGCTCTGGTCATGTGACACCGGGGATTATGGGATTCGTTAGCCAAATTATTTTATTTATGTTGTTTATGATGAATAATTGTTGAGATGTTTTGTTGAGATCATGTTGACACATTATTATAATAATTATGTTGTTGTCCGCTGCGAAGTTTTAAATCAAATAAATAATATGTTTTATGTTGTGATGCGAAATTTGTTATGTTGTAAGAAAATGTAAACTCTTCTACATGTGTACTCTGATATTATATATAAATATGTCGTTTGGGTAGAAGGGTGTTACATTAGTGGTATCAGAGCATTGTCAGTCCAGTCGAGTCATAATGTGATGTTTCCCTGTTGGTCGATTAGTGTAGATGACGCTGTCGATATTTAACGGTTGTAGTTGTGTTGTGCAGAGTATGGCTGGAGAGAATGACCGTGCGATTGCTGAGGCTTTGGCTGCTATGGCGCAGGCTATGCAGGCACAGCAGAATCAGCCGGTCGACGAGTTTAAGAATTTGGGGAGGTTCCTGAAGAATAACCCTCCTACATTCAAAGGGCGCTATGATCCAGATGGTGCTCAGATTTGGCTGAAGGAAATTGAGAAGATTTTCCGGGTGATGACGTGTACTGAAGCACAGAAGGTGCAGTTTGGTACGCATATGTTATCTGAAGAGGCTGAAAACTGGTGGGATAACACTCGCCAGAGAATTGAAATACCAGGTGCTGAGATGACTTGGGAAAGGTTCAAGACGGCCTTTCTGGAGAAATATTTTCCTGCTGATGTGCGATGTAAGAAGGAGATGGAATTTCTAGAACTGAAGCAGGGTAACATGTCTGTTGCTGACTACGCTTCGAAGTTTGAAGAGCTGGTGCAGTATTGTCCTCACTATAATAATGCTGATGCTGAGGGATCCAAGTGTGTCAAGTTTGAGAACGGGTTGCGTCCCGAGATCAAACAAGGCATTGGTTACCAGGAGATTCGTAGGTTTCCTACATTGGTTAACAAGTGCAGGATATTTGAGGAAGATAGCAAGGCTAGGACTGCTCATTACAAGAGTCTGAGTGAGAAGAAGAATAAGGATCGTGGTAGTCCTTATGCATCTCCAAATGGTAAAGGTAAGCAGAAAGTGGTAGATGAGAAGAAGCCAAGTGGGGGAGGACCTTCCATAGCTGGTAAATGTTTCAAGTGTGGCGAGCCAGGCCACCGTGCTGATAGCTGTACCAAGAAAGTGCTGAGATGTTTCCGATGCGGTCAGGCTGGTCATAGAGTTACTGAATGTAAGGATGCTGGTCCGACATGTTTTAATTGTGGCGAGAAAGGCCATATCAGTTCGCAGTGCTCGAAACCGAAGAAGGCGGCTACTGCAGCTCATACTACTGGTAGGGTGTTTGCTCTGAGTGGGGCTGAAGCTCCTAAAGAAGATAATCTGATTAAAGGTACTTGCTTGATTAATAATGTTGAATTGCTTGCTATTGTTGACACTGGTGCTACTCATTCGTTTATTTCGTATGAGTGTGCGACCAGGATTGGTATGATTATGTCGTCCCTAGGCGGAAGTATGGTGATAGATACTCCTGCTAATGGTTCGGTGAAAACTTCTGTTGTCTGTCGAGGTTGTCAATTGAAGATCTTTGAGAGAGAGTTCGTGGTGGATTTGGTGTGCTTACCCTTGCACCAAATTGATATTATTCTGGGAATGAATTGGCTAGAATTCTATGGCGTGTTTATCAACTGCTATAGGAAGACGGTGCGGTTTTCTGAAGTTGGTGAGAATGATGAGGCAAGATTTCTATCTGCTAGGCAGGTGGGGGATTTTGTGAAGGATGAAGCTCAGATATTCGCTTTATTTGCGTCTCTGCAAGCGGATAAGAAAGTGGTGAGTGTAGATTTGCCTGTTGTCTGTGAATTTCAGGATGTGTTTCCGGAGGATGTAAGTGATTTACCTCCAGAACGTGAAGTCGAATTTGCCATTGACTTAGTACCAGGTACGAGTCCAGTGTCGATGTCTCCTTATAGAATGTCGGCAATTGAATTAGTTGAATTGAAGAAGCAACTTGAAGAATTGCTTGAGAAGAAGTTTGTGCGTCCAAGTGTTTCTCCTTGGGGTGCACCAGTATTGTTGGTGAAGAAGAAAGAAGGTACGATGAGGTTGTGTGTCGATTATCGGCAGTTGAATAAGGTGACTATCAAGAATCGGTATCCATTGCCGAGGATTGATGATTTGATGGACCAGTTGGTTGGAGCTCACGTTTTCAGTAAGATTGATTTGCGGTCGGGTTATCATCAGATCCGAGTGAAGTCAGATGATATTGCGAAGACTGCTTTCCGTACGAGGTATGGTCATTATGAATACACTGTGATGCCGTTCGGTGTGTCTAATGCTCCAGGTGTGTTTATGGAATATATGAATCGTATATTTCATCCGTACCTTGATAATTTTGTTGTGGTGTTCATAGATGATATATTGATATATTCTAAGACGGAAGAAGAGCATGCAGGACATCTGAGAATTGTTTTGCAGGTGTTAAGAGAAAAGAAATATATGCAAAGTTATCTAAATGTGAGTTCTGGTTGAAGGAAGTGAGTTTCCTTGGCCATGTGATTTCGAGCGGTGGGATTTCGGTTGATCCTGCTAAAGTTGATGCTGTATTACAGTGGGAGACTCCGAAGTCTGCTACTGAGATACGCAGTTTTCTGGGGTTAGCTGGTTATTATCGCAGATTTATTGAGGGCTTCTCTAAGTTGGCATTGCCGTTGACGCAGTTGACTAAGAAGGGTCAAGTGTATGTGTGGGATGCAGCTTGTGAAGCGAGTTTTGTTGAGTTGAAGAGGCGGTTGACCAGTGCTCCAGTGTTGATTTTGCCTAATCCTGGTGAGTCCTTCGTTGTTTATTGTGATGCTTCTTTGATGGGTCTTGGTGGTGTTTTGATGCAGAATGGTAAAGTTGTAGCTTATGCTTCTAGACAGTTGAGAGTTCATGAGAGGAATTATCCTACGCATGATCTAGAACTTGCAGCTGTTGTATTTGTGTTGAAAATGTGGAGGCATTATCTGTATGGTTCCAGATTCGAAGTGTTCAGTGATCACAAGAGTCTGAAGTATCTGTTTGATCAGAAAGAGTTAAATATGAGGCAGAGAAGGTGGTTAGAATTACTGAAGGATTTTGACTTTGAATTGAGTTATCATCCCGGTAAGGCTAATGTAGTTGCAGATGCGCTGAGTAGAAAGTCTCTACATATGTCTATGATGATGGTTCGGGAACTTGAGTTAATTGAACAGTTCCGTGATATGAGTTTGGGTTGTGAAGTTTCCGCTGATAGCGTAAAGTTGGGTATGCTGAAGTTGACTAGTGAAATTCTGGAAGATATTCGGAATGGTCAGCAAGTTGATGTCGCTCTAGTTGATCATATTACTATGGTTAACCAGGGTAATGGTGGTAATTTTGAGATTGATGAGAATGGCATCCTGCGATTTAAAGGTAGAGTTTGTGTTCCTGAGGTGTCTGAATTGAAAAAGAGTATTCTTGAGGAGGGCCATAGGAGTGGATTGAGTATCCATCCAGGTGCAACAAAAATGTATCAAGATTTGAAGAAGTTGTTTTGGTGGACTGGTATGAAAAGAGATGTTGCTAAGTTTGTGTATGCTTGTTTGACTTGTCAGAAGTCAAAGATTGAACATCAGAAACCGGCAGGTATGATGCAGCCTTTGAAGATTCCTGAATGGAAGTGGGATAGCATTTCCATGGATTTTGTGACGGGATTGCCGAGGACGGTGAAAGGTAATGATTCTATTTGGGTGATTGTGGATCGATTGACTAAGTCGGCGCATTTCTTGCCGATGAAGATTAATCACTCTTTAGAGAAGTTGGCAGAGTTGTATATTGAGGAGATAGTGAGGCTGCATGGTATTCCATCCAGTATTGTGTCTGATAGAGATCCCAGATTTACTTCTAGATTTTGGGAAAGTTTGCAGAAAGCGTTGGGGACTAAGTTGAGGTTGAGTTCAGCTTATCATCCTCAGACTGATGGTCAGACTGAAAGAACTATCCAATCCTTGGAGGATTTGTTGAGAGCTTGTGTGTTGGAGCAGAGTGGTTCTTGGGATAGTTATTTGCCGTTGGTGGAGTTTACTTATAATAATAGTTTTCATGCTAGTATCGGTATGGCTCCGTATGAAGCATTGTATGGTAGGAGGTGTAGAACTCCATTGTGTTGGTATGAGTCAGGTGAGAGTGTTGTACTCGGACCTGAGATTGTGCAGCAGACGACCGAAAAGGTTAGGATGATTCAAGAGAAAATGAAGATTTCTCAGAGTCGTCAGAAGAGTTATCATGATAATAGGAGAAAGGCACTTGAGTTCCAAGAGGGAGATCATGTGTTCTTGAGAGTTACTCCGACGACAGGTGTGGGTAGAGCTCTAAAGTCTAAAAAGCTTACTCCGAGGTTTGTGGGTCCGTATCAGATTTTGAAGAGGGTTGGGGAAGTGGCGTATCGGATAGCTTTACCGCCGTCGCTTTCTAATCTGCATGATGTGTTTCATGTATCCCAGTTGAGAAAATATATTGCGGATCCTTCGCATGTTGTTCAGTTGGATGATATCCAGGTGAGGGATAATTTGACCGTTGAGGTGTTGCCAATTCGGATAGATGACCGAGAAGAGAAGACACTGAGAGGTAAGAAGATTGCTCTAGTGAAAGTTGTTTGGGGAGGTCCAGCTGGTGAGAGCTTGACTTGGGAGCGTGAGGATCAGATGAAGGAGTCGTATCCGGCTCTATTTGCTTGAGGTATGTTTTCGAGGACGAAAACTCTTCTAGTGGGGGAGAGTTGTAACACCCCAAATAAAGTAAAAGAATTATTTGATTAAGTTGATAATATTATTTATTAATTTAATTAAATAAATTGGATTATTGGAATTATTATTATTATTATTATTATTTTGGAAAATATATAAGTGGGAAATAAGAGAAATAGTCTCATTTTGGAACAGAAGAGTTTTACGTGGAAGTTGAGAAGCTGCAGAGAAGGGAGAAGCTGTAGAGCAAAGGCTGAAGAGTGGAAAAGCTGAAGCGTTGAGTTGCCGAATTATCTCAGGTAAGGGGTCTGAATCTTATTAAACGATAATATGCGAGCAATTTCATGTATATGTTGGATTGTTGATGGATTTTGAGGAGGTTAGGGGAATTGGGAAAGTTGGGGTTTTGATGGAAAATCACGTCGGATGAAACTGTGTTTAGACTGTAATTGAATATATGTTTAGGTTAGTTATGAATTTCCGAACGCGTAGGCTTTTACGGAAGTTGAATCGGAGGTCCGGAAGTCCTCCAACGGCGGAAAAGTGCGGAAACTCTGCATTCTGCCTTGTGTTAGCGCAGGTACTGCTGTTTTGTCTGCGTTAACCGGTTAACCCAGGGCGTTAACCGGTTAACACTGTTATATTTTGTGAAATGTGCTGTTTTGCCTGCGTTAACCGGTTAACCCAGGGCGTTAACCGGTTAACGCTGTTGCGTTTTGCCAGAAGAGGTATTTTTCCTGCGTTAACCGGTTAACCTATAGCGTTAACCGGTTAACACTGTTGCAGTATGTAAAAATTGTTAGATTTTATGTTGAAATTGTGATTTGGCCTATTGTGGTTGATTGTGATGAATCCATGTGTTAAGATGCAATGTTGTTGTTGTTTTGTTGAGTGGTATGTCATGCTATTAATGATAAAGATAACATGATCATATGATGTTGTTGTTGCGATGTTGATTATGATGCATGTTTGGTGTGCATGCATTCATGAAAGGCCGATGCCTAGTGATGAACGGACATGAGTTCCAATGACGTTGTTGACTCCGGGCTTGTTGAGAGGCTTGGTTCCTTACGGGGGACCCGGATTCTATGGTGATGAATCTGGGAGTGGTGATCCTGTAGTGGTCACAAAATGGGTATACCGAGTCGTGTTGAGTCATGCATGGGTGTGTGCATTGCATTTGATATGTTGCTTTGTTGATGTTCATGAGTATGTTGATTATGATGAGCTGTGTTGGCATATGTGAAATATATTTATGTTTATATTTCTGTCGTTATATTATTATTTAATAATGTAATTCTCACCCCTTCTGCATGTGTTTATGTTCATCTATGATGAGCAATGTGCAGATAAAGCGGAGTAGCTACTGTTGAGGTTTGAAGAATAAGTGTAGAGTTATTCTACGGAGTCGAGTCAAATGCTCTGGTCATGTGACACCGGGGATTATGGGATTCGTTAGCCAAATTATTTTATTTATGTTGTTTATGATGAATAATTGTTGAGATGTTTTGTTGAGATCATGTTGACACATTATTATAATAATTATGTTGTTGTCCGCTGCGAAGTTTTAAATCAAATAAATAATATGTTTTATGTTGTGATGCGAAATTTGTTATGTTGTAAGAAAATGTAAACTCTTCTACATGTGTACTCTGATATTATATATAAATATGTCGTTTGGGTAGAAGGGTGTTACAGAAAATCCCTCAATGAATTTCCTATAATAACCTGCAAGTCCAAGAAAACACCTTATCTCAGAAACTGACTTCGGAGCTTCCCACTTAGATACCGCTTCTATCTTAGAAGGATCAACAGCAACACCACCTCTTGAAACCACATGACCAAGAAAACTAACCTCTTCTAACCAAAATTCACACTTGGACAGTTTAGCAAATAACTTCTTTTCTCGTAGAACTCCTAAAACCACTCTCAAATGTTCAGCATGCTCTTCTTCAGATTTCGAATACACCAAAATATCGTCAATAAACACCACAACAAACTTGTCTAGGTACGGATGGAAAATCCTATTCATATACTCCATAAATACCCCAGGCGCATTAGTCACACCAAAAGGCATTACAGAATACTCATAATGTCCATACCTTGTTCTGAAAGCAGTCTTCTGAATATCCTCAGTTTTCACACGTATCTGATGATACCCCGATCTCAAATCTATTTTGCTGAACACACTCGCACCAACCAACTGATCCATCAAATCATCAATCCTCGGCAAAGGATACCGATTCTTGATCGTCACTTTATTCAGTTGCCTGTAGTCCACACACAACGTCATAGTACCTTCTTTCTTCTTAACCAATAGCACTGGTGCGCCCCACGGTGACACACTCGGACGAATAAATTTCTTATCCAACAGATCTTCCAGCTGACTCTTCAATTCAGTTAACTCAACAGCAGACATACGGTACGGAGCCATCGATATCGGCCTAGTACCAGGTACCAAATCAATCGAGAACTCAACTTCACGCTCTGGCGGTAATTCATGCACTTCTTCAGGAAACACATCAGGAAAATCACACACTACGGCTAGATCGCAAATCACCAGTTTATCTTTAGCCTCCAAAGTCGCTAACAGCATAAACAACTCTGCCCCATCTGCTACTGCCTCATTCACCTGCCTTGCTGATAGAAATAAACTCTTTCCTTCCTCAATCTCAGGAAAGATCACAGTCTTATCAAAACAGTTGATATAAACTCGGTTAAACACCAACCAGTTCATACCCAGGATAACATCAATCTGCACTAGTGGAAGACACACGAGATCCATCCCAAAGTCTCTACCAAAAATATTCAAAGGGCAATTTAAACAAACTGAAGTAGTAGTCACTGAACCCTTCGCAGGAGTATCAATCACCATACTCCCATGCATCTCAGATATCTCTAATTTAAGTTTCACAGCACAATCCAAAGATATAAAGGAATGAGTCGCACCTGTGTCAATAATAGCTACAAGAGGAAAGCCATTAATATAACACGTACCTCGGATTAAACGATCATCTGCAGAAGTCTCAGAACCCGATAAAGCAAAGACCTTGCCTCCCGACTGGTTCTCTTTCTTTGGCTTAGGACACTGTGGACTGATATGACCCACCTCTCCATAGTTGAAACAAGTCATAGTCTTCAACCGGCACTCTGCAGCCAAGTGACCACCTTTGCCACACTTGAAACACTTCTTCTCAGTACTGGTACACTCATGGATACGATGTCCAGCCTGACCACGTCTGTAACACTTAGCAAGGGCACTGGAGTCTCCCCCACTAGGTCTCTTCATCCCACTCTGTCTCTGGAAACCTTTGCCAGCGGCATACGGCTTCCCACGATCATTCTGATTCTTGCCTTTCCTATCAACCCTCTGCTGATAGCTCTCCGCTCTGGCCTTGGTATCCTGTTCAAAAATCCTGCAACAGTCAACCAAGTCAAAAAACACTCTAATCCGCTGATACCCAATAACCTGCTTGATCTCGGGACGTAACCCGTTCTCAAACTTCACACATTTTGAAAATTCCCCAGTAGCCTCATCATAGGGAGTGTAATACTTCGACAGCTCTGTGAACTTAGCAGCATACTCAGTAACAGACCGGTTGCCCTGCTTCAATTCTAAGAACTCTATCTCTTTCTTTCCTCTGACATCCTCTGGAAAGTACTTCCTCAGGAATCTCTCTCTGAACACCGCCCAAGTGATCTCAGCACTCCCAGCAGCTTCCAACTCAGTGAGGGCAGCAACCCACCAATCATCTGCTTCCTCTGACAGCATATGCGTACCGAACCTGACCTTCTGGTTATCGGCACACTCAGTCACTCGGAAGATCCTCTCGATCTCCTTCAACCACTTCTGAGCACCATCTGGATCGTATGCTCCCTTGAACGTTGGAGGATTGTTCTTCTGGAACTCACTCAGTTGACGAGCAACTCCCAATCCCACAACATTCGGATTCCCTCTAAGTACTCCAGCTAGCATACCCAGAGCCTCAGCAATCGCAGCATCGTCTCTACCTCTTCCAGCCATCTCTATTCTGAGAACCCAACAAGCTAAAACAATAAGTACTGATAGGGTTACACAAAACCTATCACATACAGGGAAACAGAATAATTACGACTCGACTCGACCGACTATGCTCTGATACCACTAATGTAACACCCTTCTAAAATACCCCAATAATTAATTAAAACAACAAAATATGAATCAGAGTAGATATGCAATTTCAGGGTGTCACACTTGACACTTCACACCATTCACCAAAATAACTTGTCATGCTCATTTATTAATCAAAATAAACATTGCACAATTCGCAGCGGATAGAATCTAACAACATGCAAACCATGTAACACATTACATGTAAAATTGCTCAACAACCAAAAATGAAAACTGAAGGTGAGAAAAACAAGAAAGGGGGGGTTTGAATTGTTTGGAAAATAAGCGCTTTTTCAAAATGAAAATCACACAAGGATTTTTATACTGGTTCGCTTATAACACAAAGCTACTCCAGTCCACCCGGCCAAGGTGATTTCGCCTTCAACAAGGACTTAATCCACTAATCTTGAAAGATTGTTTACAAACAACGTCTAAGAGAAAGATCTCTTAGTCCTCTCAAGTCTACAGACTACACAGAGTCACTTGAGGAAAATAAAACAATAGATGAAAGCTTATGTAATCTAGAGTGCTTCTAAGATAAGCAAATATTACAACAATAAGAACAAAGTATTTCACGTACTAAGCAAAAGCTTCGTGAAGATTGAGAGAATAAACAGTATTTTTGTGTGTTGATGTTTCAGTAAAAATCTTGTTGTATATGTTATGCGCTGAATGTTGATTTGCAGTCCTTTATATAGAAGAGAAGGATCCGTTGAAAAATCATGGCAGATAATAACTCTTGAATAATGATTTGTGCCATATCTTATGTTGCTTGTTGTCAAAGCAACTTTCTCTTCTTGAATGACTACTTACCACAAATAGTTCCTTATCATTTGTATTTTTGGAGTTAACGTCTCTTCCTGTATTTAGGAAATCCATTTCCATAACTTTATTTGAAGTTAACGTTACTCTTCCTTATTTAGCAATTCCATAATCAGAGTCTTCATGTTTCTGGAGATCTTGGAATCTGCTATCTAGCTTCTGATGTTGATCTCTTGAGTTCTGATGATTTCTTCAGATAGCGCCAAGAGCTTCTGAAGTTTGACATACCGTTGTTCAGAATCAGAACTTCTAGAGCGTACTTCTTGTTCAGATGCTTCTGATATTTTGCTGTTTTGCTCAGAGTTAGACTTTCTTGAACGTGTTTCTACTTCAGATGCTTCTGGTCTTCTGATAATGTGTATCTGATATGATTCTGTATCTGATGATTTCTTCCTTCTTTCCTTAGAACCCTGCACACTTAGAAGCTTTTTGTTAGGGTGCCATTTTTGGTTTCATCCTTTGTTATCATCAAAATCATGGAATCTGTTGTAGAACAATTTTTGTTCTTACAAAAACAAAGTAAAACATCCCGTCCCGATGTTACATATACCAGAGCATGACCCACTAAGGAACTACACTAGACTCCAAGCACTAGCTTCTACTCAATCACTGCTCGTTACCTGAAACATAGTTGTAAGGGTGAGTTCCTCAATCGATATAATAAGCATTATAAAATATCATGTAATGCTAAGTAAATTAACACATTCATCACTCTAATCATATCACACATTCAGTAACGGCAACATCAACTCATAATCATACTCCACACAAACACAAAACACACGTATAATATTGGAATACATCCATTCATATTATACGCCATACATACATTATGAAATGAGACTCCATGCATGCGGTACCGACTATTCGTGAACACATAATTCAACCTCACCGATCAAACCCAGATACGGCTACCAAGCTCACTAGTCCCACTCATTTGAGACCTAGTGACTCACTCACTAATTCCTCACCATGGGAATTAGCTACCACCATAAAGGCTATGCTATGCACGCTAAATCACCTAGCATGCAAACATCAACAACAATCCACAATGGAGATATGCTCACACTCTAAGCCATAAACAGTCCATCCACAATTGCATACATAATAGATATATTCACAGCATTATGCATACCATCATACATCATCAGCGTATTTATCACAGAATCATATCATATCATGCCAAATAATAAATCACAGTATTAGCACACTCTACTAATACCTATACTGCTCAAAACAACGGGAAATGATCCCTACTATATCATACATCAGCTAAATTACATCACCCAGTTGAAACGACCAAAACTGCACAACAACAGCTCAGAAATCAAACTTCTGCCCATACAATATGTACACATATTCAAATATCAAATTTTCACTTTTCAAACAGTGTTAACCGGTTAACGCCCTGGGTTAATCGGTTAACGCAAAACAGAATGCGCTTCTTGGCAATTTTTAACAGTGTTAACCGGTTAACACCCTGGGTTAACCGGTTAACGCAAGACATAATTTAATTTTTTTAATTATCATAACAGTGTTAACCGGTTAACACCCTGGGTTAACCGGTTAACGCAAGACAGAAAGCTGTTCCTGCGCTAACAACGAACAGAATGCAGAATTACCCGCATTTTTCGTCGTTGGAGGACTTCCGGACCTCCGATTTCACTTCCGTAAAAAGCTACACGTCCAGAAAATTACGACTCATCCAATTATAGATTCATTCACAGTTTTAACGTAATTTATTCATCACAATTCAAGGGTATTTCTCAAAACCTAATTAGAGTCGATTCAATGGCTTATTACTACCCATTACATGTTAACCCATAATACCCATTAAACGACGATAAACCCCCCTTACCTGAGTTAATCCGGCAATTCCTTTAACTTCAAGCTTTTCCCTTCTTCAACCCTTTATCTCTTGCTCTTCCTTTTTGCCCTTTTTCCACTTTTGAGTCGCTTCTCTGTTTTCACGTATAAAAACCCTTTTTTCTAAATGGGACTCTTTACTGATTCCAAAAAATCGTTCCAATTCCAACTTTATTATTCCAATAATAATAATCCAATAATATTCCAATTATTTAATTAAATTAATAAATATACTAATAATAATATATATGAATGGTTTATCTTTTATTTTGAAAAATAATACCCTCTCATTCATATTATCATCATAATATACTATTAAACTTAAATTAAATATTATCATATTTTATCGGGGTCTTACAGCGGGCGCCTAGACATCGTCCCTTAGGAGAGACTCACCAACGTAATCCTCTATGTGGGATGAGCTTGAATTCAACTTCGTCAAGTTTATTATTGCCAGACTTCCCTTTCCTGAGGACTTCCTATGCGATTACAAGGTTGTTTATAATAAGCTTTCCCTCAATCTACTTGGTCTCAAGGAGAACTATTTGTTGATGGTTATTTTGATGGAGCGTGCTTACAAGGAAAATCATGCTCAAAATGAAAATAAGTTGAAGATGAAACTCATAAGCTATCAAGGTGACCTGGACGAAGGGCACGAGATAATAGAGGCATTGCAAAAGGAGAAGGAGGTCCTGAGAAACATCTAATAAAGGGGTGACGCATCCAATAAACATGCGTTCAATCGTGTTAAAGAGCGTTTATTAGGTCCCTATAGCGAGGCGGTACATCCCTCTCGTCACCTCCCATGGACCCCTTACAAATATAATAGTACAAAATATAATTTAATAAAAAAAGAAACAAGTTATATGCAGAAACTAATGCATATAAACAAAAATGTTGTTCATGATAAAACATACATTCACCTTTTTAAATGAACCGAAAGAAAATTCTTTACAATTTCATATGAGGAGTCTAATCCATATCTCTATCTCGAGAGACTAATAAAGGGTAATTGAAGTATTCATTAATTTCCCATTTACATGATTCAAGATGCTCTTCAAAGTGAGGTCATTGCCAATGAGAAACCCCTAGCTTGCAACAAATTATTCATGCGAACTTTATTGTACATAGGTCTCCAAACATCCATAGACTTGGAATGTGGTATGTCTGTAACATCCTAATTTTTAAATTATTTTATTTTATTAAGTTAAATATGTGCTTAAATAATTTATTGGTGTGTTGTGTGTATTTTTGTTTGGTGGTACGAGGTTGGATGGAATTATAGAAATTATAACTAATTTTCATTAATTAAAAATAGAAATTGAATAGAATGTGAAATAGTGGGATATGGGGGTGGAAATAGAATATTGAGGAAATTAGTTTGGTAAGGAGTAAGATCCCAAAAGGTGAGGGGAAAATAAAAATATTAATAATTGGAATTATTAGGTTAAATAAATAGTTAAGTAAGGGGAGTAGAGAGTTTTGGTCAGATACGTGAAAAAAAATTGGAAAAGGGAGAAAAAGCCAAGGAAATCTAAAGAGAGTTATATGAAGAAGAAGTCATAGCCAAAACCTTGAACTGCTGCTGGAAATTGAGGTAGAGGAATCACTCTAATATTAGTGTTAAATGCATGAAGGGTAGAAAGGGTTCTTCATCCTCCTCTAGGTTTTCTCATATTTTCCTCCATTGTTTATGCTTATGTATTTTTGGAAGAAAGTTGTGTCAGATCTATTATGATTGTTGTGAAATATATGAAATTTGTGTTCTGTTTTGTACTGGAAATTATACATGATGTGATGAGATGAATCTTAATGTTGTTGTTCATGTGAATATGAATTGGTATGATGAACATGATGATGGAGTTAAGATAGATTGATGAATTAGATTACTAATCTGTGGGTAATTGATATGATAATTATATTATAAATCATACATGTTGATTTCTGTGTGATTTGGGGGAATTGGGGTTGAAAACAGAGCTTTGAAATAGCTCCAATGACAGAAGTCCCAGGTCTTCCTTCTGCACAGCGGTGACGTGCGTCACCAGGTTGAGTCAATAAACGTCAGCGAGATGACGAAGAGATCGTCATGGTCTCCAAGACGGGTATCTTACCCGGGCATTACAAGATGACGAGTTTACTTGTGTAAAGGATGACACACACGTCATGACGAGTGAGTTGACCATCATGATTTGGGTTGACTAGTTTTGGGTCGCATACTCGATTTTTCGAGCTGTTTTTGGTTCCAACGACGATTGGTTGGTTGTTTTGTTATATTTGATGAGTTGGTGAATAAAATTGATATGCTTTTTGAGTTATGTGAATATTTTGTGAATGAATAATCATATGTATTGTTGAATGTGTGTATGACTATGCATTGGTGAGTTATAATTATAAAGCATGATTATTTATGTTGAGATTATGACCTTATTTGGCGAGTATGTAGTTTGAAGGGGAACCGGTGAATGCTGATTATATTATTGTGTTGTTGCATTGTCATGCATCATGGTGTATGAGCTTCAGTCCAATGTATGTCGTTGAATCGGAGAGGAGGATCATTAACCGTCACCGATTTAGAAGGGGGATCAGTGATGAGTCTTGATTTAGAAGGAGGGATCAGTGACGTGTATGGTTCAGAAGGGGGGACCATTCGTGAATGGACTGAATTAGTAACATGTCTCTGATGCATTATATGCATACATGCTTTGTGATAATGTTATTATTATTGATGTGTGAATGATATTCATGAGTTGGTGATTGTGTGATTATATAAATTGTTGTTGTGATTAACTCATACACCGACGAATTATTATGTATGATGTTATCCTTGCTATCTTTTGCACCGTTAACATATTTTGAGTGTATTCTCACCTCTGTTTTCTTTGTTATGGTGTTCTATACTCTCTTGTAGTATAAATAATCAGGTAGAGGAGTAGTTACTTTTGAGCTAGAGGGTGACATTGAAGCCTCTTCATTTATTTATTGTTTTCCGTGTTATTTAATTTTTGTTGAGCTCTGATCTATAACACTGAGACAAATTGCTTTGTTATAGGATGTGTTTCTTGAGATGTTGAATTATCTAGTACTCCACCCGTTCCTTTTTAAGTGTCACTTTCTTAAAAAGAATTTATTTCTTTTCAATTGTCATTTGTAAAGTTTAAGGTAGTATTAAATGTATTTTTGTCAAAATTATCCCTAAGTAATTATTACAGAGAGAGAAAAAGTTAAATAAATATAATAAATAATTAAAGATATTATAGGTAAAAGAAGAATTATGGTTTGAAAACTAACAATAATGATTAGCTTTTTTGATATATGTAAAAACTAAAAAAATGACACTTAAAAAGGAACAGAGAGAGAACAAGTATTTTTGTTAAGACTAAATAAATATTTATTTGGAGCTTTGATGTTCCGCTGCTATTAAATATGTGGTATAATTAAAGAAAAATGTATATCGTGAATGTGTAACACTGATGTTGTGTGAAATTATATATTTGATTTTCATAAATCAAGGGTACCGGATTAAGGATGTTACAATGTCAATGGACCAAATAGATTTAGCCCAATCATACTTAAGGGAAAAAGAAGATTTTAAAGCATAAGTTTCCTTAAGCATTAAGTTACCAAAGCAAGAATTCTCCAAATAAATTGACATTTACAATGATTTTTTTGACCGATTCTAATTTTTATACCAATACAATTGTATAATCGATCTGATCAATCAACCAAATTATTTACATTATAAGTTTTCGACCGTACCCGTTTGATTTTTAAAAACTTCTTTTTAATTTAGTAAGTATAAAACACATAATTATTTATATCAATAGATTTTATTTTCTTTTTAACTAATATATATATATATATATATATATATATATATATATATATATATATATATATATATATATATATATATATATAATTCTCCAAATAAATTGACATTTACAATGATTTTTTTGACCGATTCTAATTTTTATACCAATACAATTGTATAATCGATCTGATCAATCAACCAAATTATTTACATTATAAGTTTTCGACCGTACCCGTTTGATTTTTAAAAACTTCTTTTTAATTTAGTAAGTATAAAACACATAATTATTTATATCAATAGATTTTATTTTCTTTTTAACTAATATATATATATATATATATATATATATATATATATATATATATATATATATATATATATATATATATATATAATTCTCCAAATAAATTGACATTTACAATGATTTTTTTGACCGATTCTAATTTTTATACCAATACAATTGTATAATCGATCTGATCAATCAACCAAATTATTTACATTATAAGTTTTCGACCGTACCCGTTTGATTTTTAAAAACTTCTTTTTAATTTAGTAAGTATAAAACACATAATTATTTATATCAATAGATTTTATTTTCTTTTTAACTAATATATATATATATATATATATATATATATTAAAACAAGTAATAGATATATTAGGTCAAAAATTATTAAATGTAAGTAGTTATTATATATAGTATTGCAATTATATATTTTTTAATCACCAAGTTAAAATTTATTTTATAAATCAATTTTAAAAAAATAATTTTGAAAAACAAAAACAAAATATGTTTAGTAATCTCTACCCTAAAAATTGTTTTAAAGTTATCATATTACGTTTGTCATTAATAAAAAATATCTTAAATTATCATATTAAGTTTGTCATTAATAAAAAATATATTGTTTTTTCTTGTTTTTTCATCTTTTCAATTTTTAAAACAAAAAAACAAAAAAAAATCTATAAAACTTATTTTAGTTTTTTCAGTTTTTAAATTTTTAATATAAAAAATAATTTTTAAAAATAATTTTATAAAATTAAACTATTATACAAATTTATTATTTTAAATTAAGATTAATTATTATACTTTGACATGTAAGAAGTTTCACACGGTCAAATTAAATTGAGATTAACCGACTATATTATTTTTATACTTTCAATACATTTTTATTAAATTCTTTTAAATTTTAAATATTTAAAGACATATTTACAAAATCAAATTAAACAAATCCTAACTCATTTGGAAAGCTATCAATAGATTTTAAATCCTTAGAAATGGCTAATATAAGGATCAGAAAAAAATGATTTCATTTGTTTTAAATTTTCGATTGAAAACAATACAAACATATAAAAATAATAAAAGTAAAGTTAAATTTCAAAATCCATGAACTATTTTATAATTTTTAAAACTGATTTCTTAAATTAAAAATTTTGTAATTAAGTTTTCATATTATTTTCTTTTTAAAAAAAACTAAGTTCTTCTATTTAAGGAGGTTTGAGTTACATATTGTATCATTTATAGGAATTTTTTTTTTAAATATCCAAAATTTTCAAAAAAATTTCAAAATTAACCATTTTTTCAAAAAAATTACACAAATGGGCAAAATTTGCCCTAATTGTGTACATAGGCGCCACCCTAGTTGGCGCCTACCCTTAATGGGTAGGGCAAGTCGCCACTAGGAGTGGCGCCTATGCCCAATCCCTTTTTTTTTTTTTTTTTTTTTTTTTTTTTTTAAATGTTTTATTAATTTTTTTTTTAATTTTTTTTTTTAAATATTAGATATTTGATAAATATATTTTTTTTATAAATTATATTAATTTATATTAACACTTATATATAAATAAAATTATTACAAGATATATATATATTAATTTATATATATTAATTTATATATATATATATATATATATATATATATATATTATTAAATTATAAACAATTAATATTATAAACAATTATATTAATTTATATTAACACTTATATATAAATAAAATTATTACAAGATATATATATAATTATATATATATTAATTTATATATATATATAATATATATATATATATATATATATATATATATATATATATATATATATATATTAATTTAATTTATAAACAATTAATATTATACACATTTAATTAATATATATAAATATTTATTTACAAGATATATATATATATATATATATATATATATATATATATATATATATATATATATATATATATATATATAAATATATATATATATATATATATATATATATATATATATATATATATATATTAATTTATATATATATTAATTTAATTTATAAGTAAATAATATTATTTATAAATTTTTGGGAGAATTAGGGTTATTCATGTTAAGGTTAATCTATCAATTATAATTAGGGTTTATTGATCGGTTATAATCAGAGTTTGGTAGTTATGACCTAATTGAAACCCTAATTAATCAAGTGCGACACTAATTAGGGTTAAGTAGACTGGTGTACAACCCAGATCTTTTCCTATAAATAAAGTGTTATTTCCTTGCATTTTCTTCACCATTGTTTCCTATCACTTTCTGTATCAAGTTGAGTTCATGGCATCTCCAAGACCGTCGTCATGGCAGCGAACATCATCAAGGCGCCCGGATCCTGAACCAGTAATCTTAAAAAGGGATGGGCATGTTATTTTCTCGCCTTTGAAACCCCCAATGGAGATGAAATTTTGGAACATCCGTTCGTTGGACCAACTAAAAAGGTCCTTGATGTCTTGGTTAGAGGGAGATTACCAACCTGGTGAAGTCATCAGAAGGATTCAGAGGCTTAGAACAAGGTTCTCATTTGAAACTGGAGAAACGATACGTTGGTGGGTTGAAGTTGAAAGCGACATTGATTGCATCCAAATGATGCATGGATCAGACGACATAGTGTTAACTGTTGTAATTTCTTAGATTTTAATGGTTGTTTGTCATGTTGTTGTTGTATTTGTTATTGTTCTAGTACTTGTTCTTGTTTTAGTACTTGTTTTTGTTCCAGTATTTGTTTTTGTTTTAGTAATTGGTGTTGTAATGTGAGATGTTTGTGTTTGTTGTTCAAGTGTCATCTTCTATTTGGAATAAAAAGTAAACTTAAATTTAAAATGATTTTGGTACACAAATTTATGAATATGAAAACTAAGTTGTGGAACTAGATCCACGATATGGACAGTTGTTCTTATTATGCCCTAGTTGTCTACATATGCTACACTTCCTCTGCATTTTCTCTGCGACGTCCATTTCAGTTCTAATGCGCCTGCTATTTGGGCGACCACTTTTATTCCGCCGCATCGATTCGTTGTGCCAAACAACTTCCCCGTCATACTCTGGCCAATACGCCTCCAATGCTACCACCAGAAAGGGATTGTCGTATACATTGAGCAATGTTGCAACTTTGTAGATTGGAGACACTAGCGATAATGCATCGAAGTGGCTGTGTGAACACGCTGCAATGACATGGGAACAAGGCATACGATAGGCCTGAAATTGACCACAGTCGCACCAACGGTCTGGTATTAGGACCCTATACTCTTGCCTGGGCAGCCCTTGGTTGTGGTCAATTGTTTCCTTGACACTAAAAGTGTGGCCATGGCGGTCGAATTCCGTAACCCGATGGCTGCTGGCTTTGGCAGATTCCTGCCTCATAAACTTCATCACCCTTGAACTTAGTCTCAGAGATTCCCATGCATGCCTGTTCCCCATCAAGTCTTCACCACCAAGTCTCAGAGATTCCCACGCATGCCTTACACGTGTCACACCCTTGAATGCAACACTCCCACCTAGTCTGTACTAATGCATGCCAACCTATCCACCTAGCCTGAACTTAGTCTCAGAGATTCCCATGCATGCCTGTTCCCCATCAAGTCTTCACCACCAAGTCTCAGAGATTCCCACGCATGCCTTACACGTGTCACACCCTTGAATGCAACACTCCCACCTAGTCTGTACTAATGCATGCCAACCTATCCACCATGCCTGAACTTAGTCTCAGAGATTCCCATGCATGCCTGTTCCCCATCAAGTCTTCACCACCAAGTCTCAGAGATTCCCACGCAATAATATTCAATCTTAAAATCGTGTTAGTAGTTTCTTACAAATAAAGTAAAATAGTGATTATGTGTTTAAAATAATATTCAATCTTACTTACGCTTAATTATTTATTTTAAATAAGATTCCCACTTGTATGCCTTCCACGTGTCACACCTTTGCATCATCAGATTCCACCAAGTATTCCCCAAGACAAGACAACTCCCACCTAGTCTGCACCTATGCATGCCAACACTGCCACCTAGCCTGCACCTATTCTGCAAGATTCCCACGCATGCCTTACACTTGTCACACCTTTGCATCATCAGATTCCACCAAGTCTTCCCCAAGACAAGACAACTCCCACCTAGTCTGCACCTATGCATGCCAACACTGCCACCTAGTCTGCACCTATTCTGCAAGATTCCCACGCATGCCTTACACTTGTCACGTTTCTGCATCATCAGATTCCACCAATGCATGCCAACACTACCACGCATGCCTTACACTTGTCACATTTTTGCATATTCAGTCTACTTGAAAACGAGTATAAATAGAGGGTCATTCTTGCAAGTTTTCATCAACCACTAACACTTTTATTCAGAGAACTCAGGCGAAACTTCTCATCCACCAAGCTTCTTCCTACATTGCAGTCATGTCGCTTCTTACCATGGGCCAAGAACACAGAGGAACTAGGGCAAACATTGCCTCATTCGTAAGTTTTTCTTGAACATTGCCTCTTTCGTATGTTTGTAATTAGTTTTTTAAAAGTCCAATATAATGATTTTTTATATTGTTTGTTTTTAAAGGATCCCAAGAAATTTCGTCAACGTTCACACCCAATGCCTTATCCAGACCCATGGTGCGTACCTTACATAGAGCGTGCGGGTTTCGGTCATGTAATGCATGTCGTAAATGCCACCATTGATGCCAAATTCATTTTGGCTCTGTGTGAACGTTGGAGACCTGAGACACACACCTTTCACCTACCAACTGGTGAATGTACCGTCACATTAGAGGACGTGTACATGCTTTTAGGTCTTAGAATAGATGGTAAGCCTGTGACCGGAAATGTTCAACAGCCTAACCAAATATGTGTTCAAATGTTGGGGGTAGATCTGGTCGAGGGTGAGGGGTCTGCCAAAGCAAGGGGTCAGGGTATTAAATTATCTAGCCTACAGTTGTACCACGACTCCATAACTTTGACTGAGGAATCCTCCGAACAAGAAAAAGTCATAAAAACCCGGGTTTACATTATGCTATTGTTTGGGAACTTGCTATTTCCCGAAGGGACGGGAAATAGCATAAATTTTATGTACTTGAGTTTGCTCGGGGACATTGATAGAATAAGCACATATAGTTGGGGTTCTGCAGTATTAGCATTCCTATATAGCTCTTTGTGTAAAAATGCACAAAATGAGCACTGTACATTTTCTGGATGTGCTTTTTTGCTTCAAACATGGGGGTGGTGGAGATTGCCGAGGCTAGCCCCAGAAAATCCTAATGACTACTCCTTCCCCTACGCAACTAGGTAAATTTATGATCTTATTTCATTTTGTATATTTATTCTATAAATATTTGTAACTAATATTATTTATCTTTTTTGTTTAGGTTCATTACAACCGGACTGGATTACAGTCTTACCCCCAAAAATAAAATTATATTTTATCGTCAACTGTTGGATCGTCTCCGAGCACAGGATGTATTACCACTAAATCACTCAACTTCTAACTGATTTATTAATGTCATGCATTCTCGATAAATAACATATTTACTTTTTTCTTTGCAGTTTATTTGGAGGCCATATTTGGGATTGGAACATCAACCCAACCCCGAAGATGCAGCTGTTTGGACAGCAAAAACGGCCATAATGCGGTTCACCACTGTGGAGATGCACCAAAGTGACCGTGTCAAGCTTCAATTCGGAATGCATCAAGAAATCCCAGGCCCCCCAATGTCTATGGAACCTTGGCATCTAAAAAAAGTCAGCCACCAGTGGTATGCCCAAAATTGGAAGGAATTTGCTAAGGAGTTTCGAAAAATGTGGAAAGACCGTGCCCACTATGTTCTACAATTTCCGGTGGCGCCCAACGAAATGAAGCCGACAAGGGAATATGTGGAATGGTATAGAGCAAATACCAATCCAGAAATGATTGTGTCTGACCCGTTCTATTTGGACGATCCCCGGATGCAACAGCCATATTTCCAACAACAACAACCACCACAGTATTCCCAACAACAACAACCACCACCTTATTACCAACAACAACCACCACAACCATTTTACCAACAACAACCACCACCACCTTATTACCAACAACAACCACCACCACCATATTACCAACAACAACAACCACAACACATGTCCACCCCCCAACCAAATCAACAATACATACCACAAACTCAATCCCAATACCATGAAGACTACCAACAACAAACTCAACATTCCCACCACCATCAACAGTCCCAACACCTACCACAATATCAATCCCCCTACTTCCACCAATCCCAACACTTCCAACACGACAATTTCCCAAGCTCTTCCAGTCCTCCACCTAGCCCCGACACGGGTATACAAGAGGACTACCAACAGGACTACTACACACCACAACAAACATTGCACTTTGGCCAACCCGATTCAACCCTAAACTACCAAAGACCACAATTCGAGGGCGCACCCAGCAGTAGTCAGTTTGTCCCACCGAGACAAAGCTTCGAGGGCGCAGAGGGGACCCGTCTTTCCTACAGCACTGAAGGGACTTCGACCGAACCACAACGGCAAGCGGCAAGGGGGCGCGTTAGGGCAAGGGGTGGTAATAGGGAAGCACCACCACCACGTGAACCGTCTAGGCGAGTAACTAGACCTCCCCCGTGCGGATCGTACAAGGGACCGCATCATATGTGATTAATCATATCTTTGTAATATTTGTCTTGTCTATTATTTAAATAAAATATTTTCTGTTTATTATCTTTATATCTTTATCTTTATCTTTAAAAATATTGTCTATCATATCTTTATACATATATAAATTAATTTTTTTTCCAAAAATTTACAAATAATATTAATTACTTATAAATTATATTATATTAATATATATATATATATATATATATATATAAATTAATATATATATAAATTAATATATATATATATATATATATATATATATATATCTTGTAAAAAAATTTATTTATATATATGTGTTAACATAAATTAATATACTTAATAAAAAACATAAATTTATAAATAAAAAAAAAATTAAAAAAACAAAAAAAATAACATTAAAAAAAAAATAAAAAAAAAATGGATTGGGCATAGGCGCCACTCCTAGTGGCGACTTGCCCTACCCATTAAGGGTAGGCGCCAACTAGGGTGGCGCCTAAGGGTAAAAAATGGCCAATTTTGGCCATTTGTGTAATTATTTTGAAAAATTGGATATTTTTGAAATTTTTGGATATTTTAAAAAAAAACTCCATTTATAGAATTTTTTTAAAAATAATTTTTTTTTTAAAAAATAAAAAATAATAAATAATTCAAAATAAATAAATAATCATTTTTAAAAGAGGATGCGTCAGTTGAATTGGCGCATCCCCTAAGCATGAATAGGAGGCGTCAATAGCATTGACACATGCATTGGACTCCTCATGAGGAGACGCCAATGCTATTGGCGCATGCATTGACCCTCATGAGGAGGCGCCAATGTCCCAAGCGCCTTAGTGTTACTTGCGATGTAGACGTCAATGCCTTTGGCGCCTGCACCCCATGTATTTTTTTTTAAATTTTTTTAATTTTTAATTTTGTTTATTTATTAAATAAAAAAGAATAATGTAAAAAAAATTATTCATGTGGTAATAATTGGTTACATTGGACTGACAATAAACTAATGACCAACCCGATCATAACGTCCCCCTATTCCACATCCAGGTGCATTTATTTGTCTCTGAGGTCTCCCACGATTTTCTTGAGGTGTTTGAGGTCTTTGCGTGCTGACCTGATCAAACGATGATTGATGGGAAGGTCCGGCGGAAGTTCCAGCGGTATTTGACAGATGTGTCATCATTTGTTCCCAATATTTGGAGGGGCTCTGGCCAACGACGCTTCCGTAATGGAGTTCGGTGCCCATGTCATCGTAGTTAGGTCGTTGGGGTTGAGTGGGTTGGGGACGGTATAGTTGCTCAAATTGGGCCATTGAATCGTTTTGGAAACGAATCAATGGTTCATGGGGCGTATTATAGTTAAACAATGGTTGGGTGTTATGGTGATGGGATGTTTGGGTGGTCATTGGTGGGGGGCTACGATGATGTGACCCATATGAATTATTTGGGCTATAGACGGTTGTGGTTGCGGGGCTTGATTCTTAGTTTTGTGTTTGGGTGGGTGGTATGAATGGATTGCGATGTTGGATGGTTGGTTGTTGGGTGGATGACATGAACGAGTTGCGAGGTTGGGTGTTTGGTTGTTGTGTGTATGTGGTAGGTTGATGTTGTGAGGTTGGTTGTTGAGTTTGGGTGGGCTGACATTGGTGTTGGGTGAGGAATTGTTGTGGGGCGTACGATGACGAAGCAAGTTGGTGTGGATCCATTAAATACCGCGGCTCAGATACAAATTGTTGAGTTGTTACCGACCTAAACCATGCCATATACTGTTGAGTCGGTCTTGCAGCATGGATGACTGGTTTGTTTAAGATGTGTTGTCGTTGATTCATCCATTGACGACACATCTCTTTTGCAAAGTCTCTCAAGTCAGAATAATCTCATTGTGCATCAACCATTTTTTGATGCCAATTCCCCAAACACGTGGGAGGTTCTGGAATCTGTTGTAGCATGCCGAACTGCAGTTTGACCCGGTCACTCTGGAAATACACAATATTTAGTGAATTACCTGTACTTTCTGGAAATAAAAAATTACCAAATAAAATCATAATATAACACCGAGCTTTAATTATTTTCTCGTACTCGGTTGAATCTTCAGACAATACTATACTGACATGATATTGTTTGAGGTATTTTAAATTTATACCTTGCCTCATTGCTTGACCGAATGACTCTCCCTCAATTTCGTCGTCTAACAAAGGGGCACCCAATAATTCATTGTAGATAAAATTGTCTTGGTTAAATCTACCATTCACGACCTTTCCATCTATACGAAGACCCAACAACATGTACACGTCCTCAAGTGTGACAGTACACTCACCAATCGGAAGGTGAAATGTGTGGGTCTCAGGTCTCCACCGCTCCAACAAAGCAAGAATGAACTTGTAGTCCACCTAGTACGAAACAATGTTGAGGAGATTTCCAAATCCACATCCTCTAATATATGGTTCTATTAAAGAATCGTGGGGTACATATTCATGTACGCGGCATCTAAAACGCTTCGGATCCTAATAACAAATAAGTAGGAAATGCAATAAGAAGAAGAAATACATAATACAAACATAGATACCAAAGGTATACAACTTAAAAACAGAATAAGTAAAAAGAGAGTGATAACATACAAATGTCGAGATATTCTCGAGTGTTCCTCTGTGTTCATCACCCATAGTCAACAAAGACATGATTTGATGTTGCAGAGCTTGAGTGTGGCATAGAAATAGTGTGGCAAAGAAAGATTATAGATGAGTGGTGTTGGAGATGATTTGATATTGTGATATGAAATACTATTTATAAATTAATGAGATAGTAAGTTTGCAACCTACTAAGCATGGATTGGTTGCATGCAATGACAAGTAATGACAAGTAGACTAGGTAGAGTGGCCTTTGTCTTAGGCGCATGCATGTGAAGAATCACATGCAAGGAAGAGGCGCCCTTCCTCTTGGCGCCCAAGTTGCTTTATGGCGCCTAGGGAATGAATGCCTGTTAGGAATATTATGGCACAAAGATTCTTTGCTTCAGAGATTCCCTGGGCGCATGTGTGTTCTTGTCATTCTTGTCATTGCATGTGGATTCTTTTCACTGCATGCATGGTCAAGTCTGTACAGACGAACCAAGTGATCAATGCGTTCAATGTTTACGCTATTTAGAATGTGCAGATGAACAACTTAGCAATGCATTCAATTTCAGTAAAGAAAAGAAAGTTAGATTTTTAAAAAAATTCTTCCACACAACATTACATGATCAGTGCCCATATCGAAGGTGAAATATTTGATCATCAGTTATTCGATTTTTGTTTTTGAAACACAGAGGTAACTCGGTTTACAATAAATCGACGATCAAATTTTTCACATCTGAAATAAAGAATAGAAAAGAAATTGCAACGCAGTAATTTGGGTCAAATCATTTATAAAAATCCGGTTTGGAAATGAAATATTTCACCGTCTCTTTTGGGCGTATCAACCATGCATCATAAGTTTTTCTTTCTGTAAACCTATTATACAAATTGATGGTACATGGTTGTACGGGAAATACAAAGGAACGTTACTGATGACAGTGACACAAGATGGGAACAACAACATTTTTCCAATCGTCTTTGCCCTAGTTGAAGGGGAGACTGCTGAGGGATGAAGTTCTTTCCTAAGAACTCTTCGATTGCACGTTGCACCTCATCCTAACTTATGTTTGATCTCCTACAGACACCCTTCAATCATCAATGCATATAATAACATTGATAATTGTAAGACCCCAATTTTGTCCCTAAGATCCCTCATGGCATCATATCATATCATATCATTGCCTCAAGGATCATTGGGCACCTTGCTTCCTTCCTTATGGGTGGGCTATCTTCTGAGATTGATTCTTGATCACCAAGCATGTTTTGCATTTGTATATCATTGCTTTTCATTTGATTACTAACCAAAAGTACAAAAATATGTCATCTAACCTTGTTACTTGCAGCTGAAGCAACACTAGGTCAAGCCAGTCAAAGGCAAGCATTGAGCAATAAGTGGTGGCCATTCTTGAGAATTTGGACCCCACAATCATCCATAAAAGTTCATATGAGCTATGATATCATCTTGAATCAAGATCCCAAGTGGTAGAGGCTTGAAGTTCATCTGAACATGGCCTGGTCAACTGAAACCCTAAAAAGTCAACACAAGTCAACTGTCAATTCAATCATGGATTTGAAGGTGGGAGATGGTTAGAGAGGCCTCATTCATGTCCATATGAGTCTCATTTGACATTTCAAACATCAACAATGAAGAATTTGAGGTCAGATGAAAACTTTCCAAAAATAGTAAGTGACCTGTAATTTGAAATTGCCAAAAATGGAAAGGTCTTCTCCTCAAGATTACATCATCAAGTAAGCTTCAAATGAAATTTTGTCCAACATGAAAGTTGAAGATATTTCTCTCCCCTTTCCAAAAAGTCCAAGATCATGAATTTCTCATGTGTGGCTAAGGAGATATGGATCAATCATGGCCAAGTGAATTTGAACTTCAAACATGCATAACTTTCACACCAAATGTCCAAATGGAGTGGTTCTTTTGGCAACATTCATGTTTTAACATACACTATCCAAAACATGCATCATAAGCCATGCATTCCCATCACAAAAATATTTGGTTTTTCATTTGAATTTTGGAGGGAATTTTCAAATTCAAAAATAATGCATTGTTCTCACTTTCCACCACTTGCATTTGGTTCAAAACAGAATTTGAAATGATGCCAAGCCAAAATCGTGCACTGTTCCATTGGCTTTCCATGCATAAGGTGAATTCTCCAAATTGGCACATGCACCCTATCTTGCTAATTCCAATTGCCACAAGCTTAAGCATGATTAAGGATTGGATTAAGAGGGAGTATATAACCCTAAGCATAACAGAATTCTGTAAAAACAGCTCATAATCTCAGATCTAGAAATTTCTCTCTCATTTTTCTCTCAAATTTTTCTCTCATTTCTTCAAACCAATTCACAAGCCATTGCTTAATTCATCACTATGAGGCATCACTGATCAAGATCCAAGCAAGATCCAGGCCAATTCGTGCAAGCTGAAGCAGTTTGAAGCAAGAACTCATCAATGGTGAATTCAAATTTCTGTGGAATTAAGCACGATTAAACCTTCATTCTTCATCCAATCAACTCCACAAACACTTTGGAAGATCTGTTTGAGCTTTTCAAGACCTGAATCAAGCTATTCCAATTCTGTTTTCTCCAAGAGGTCAGAACTCGAACTTCTTCTTTCTTAAATTGATTATGTGATAGTTGTAGATCTTGTAATGCTTGTGAAACTGAGCTTTGAATCATTGATTTCCATGCCAAATTGATTGAGTTATGCTGTTTTGAAGATTGACATGTAATTCTTCATTGCTTCAATTTGCTTTGTTTAGTTAGAATTAGGTTAAATTATATATGGATTATGGATGTGTGTTGCAAGATCTACAAGATGATGTGCTTGATTTGAATTTCAGAGAACATTTGTTCTTGAGCATGATGAACACGTTGAAGATGATGAATATTTTTCCAGAAATGCATGATAGATCTTTCCCGGCGCGTTTCAGCTTGTTTGCATGTGTTTATGAAATAATCTCCATGTACTGGTCCACGTAGCGCATGGTTGGCACATTGATTGGATCACATTGCTTCGCCTTGCCACATATGATTAATGAAACGACGTGTTTCATGTATTGAGCGCCACAATTCAAAATGTAACCGACTTCGATCCTCAGCCATTCCAAAATTCAAATGCCTTGCCTATTTTTCTCATTTTTCTCCATAACATGAACCATGCTTCCTCATGTTTTTTTTTATTTTTTCATCCACTTCCAAAATTCATAAATAATTGAAAATACATCCAAAAATTATGTGATTTTTTGCATGATATCACATTTTGTGTCTAGTTTTTTTTGAATATTTTTCCAGGAATTGTGCTTGGCTGGTTTTTATTTTGCCCTAGGGTTTGTTAACAACTATGCTATCTTGACCTTGCCTTGCTTCTCCATTTGTGAAATGATGAATTTTAATCCAATGAACCTGAAATTTTGCATGCTTAAACTAGACTCTTGGCTTGACATTTTGGTGTTGAGTTTGCATTTTTCTCATTTGTGGTTGCTGAGATATGCTCATGTTAATGTAGGTGTGACAATGTGTGTCACACCTTTGCCTGCTCAACTTGATCAATTGTTTTGCCATGCCATATAAACTCCAATTGATCTGATTTTTTGTATGATGCTTCCTATGGATGTTATGTTTGATCATGAATTTTTGTGGAAATTTTGGAATCATTTCTGATTTGTTTGAGATTTTTCTTTCTGGATTTCCATTTGTGAGCTTTTGAATAGTCTTGAACTTCAATGATTTGTGAAATGCTTATGCTTTATCATATGAATGTGAAATTTTGCACATTGTTTCTAGACATGTTGAAGTTTGTTTTGGCTTTGGTTTGATGTCTTTACCATTTGTCATTTCTGTTTTAGGCTTGTGCTAAGTTGATGTGCCAAGTTGTGTCCTATTTGAGTTTGTTTGGCTTGCCTTGACTTGACGAATTTGATTACCATGCTTAGACTTGTCGAAATGCCTTGATTTTTGGTGTGTTGATCATGTTATGTGTGCTGTTTAGCCATGATGTTTCTTGAGATTATTTGAATCATTTTTGAATTAATGTGCATTTGTTCATTCTGATGTCTCTATGTGCTTTCAACTTGCATACCTTGCCATGATTGGTTTATGAAATGAATTTGGTTAATGCTATTGATATGAGACATTTTAGAATGTGTTCTTGATTGGTTAAGGTTGATTCATGTTAATTTTCAGCTTCTGTTTTAAATTTTTTCCTTCTTTGACCCTAGGCTTTGACCTAGTGGTTTGCCTCTCATCTTTGAGCTTTGTTTTCAGGTTGATCACTCAAGTCCCATAGTTGTTGATGCTCCATCATTTGAGCACTTGATGTTTACCATTGTTTACTAACTTTGTGTGTTTTGTAGGGTTGTTAACTCATTTGAGTTGTGCTTATGGCTTATGCCTTTGCTTATTGGGTTTGACTGTTGATATTAACTGTTGTTGGATTGTCTGAACTTTGTACTGATTTGTGTGATGTTTCCACAGGTACATAAGTTGCTTAAGTTCATTTTGAACTTGCTTTTGCTTGGTTGCTTAACCAATTAGGTATAATTTCTAATCTTCATGTAGTCTGGAAGACCTACTGTTACTTGGTAGGCACCTGTCTAAAGCCCTCCTTAAGAGGCCATGTTCTTGTGTGTTTATGTTTGTGCTAAGCAGGAAAAGTCCTTTGATAAGGCAATTGGCAGATAAAAGAGATGTGTAATCCATCTCCTGCTATTCAGTGTGTCATCCCTTTGCTCACATTACATGTTGATGCATTGTGGATAGGAACCCAAGATCTATAGAGTCTATAACTTGTGGAGAAGAGTTCCAACTTTATGAACTCCCACACTTTCTATCATCTGAAGCTCTCCCTGACCAGGGATAAGAGCTATGAGGCACACCCCTCATCTCCATTTCATCTGGCTTCACCTTAACCCTCAATGTTAAGGTTAAGAGCTCATATTACCCTATTCCAGTTGGCTTTAATGCCTAACCTTGCTTGAGCCCAATTGATTGTATATAGTGTGTGCTAACTGATTTGTCTGTTTGTTTTGCTTGATTCATCTGTGCATCTTTGCTTATGTGTGCCTCTGTGCATTTATCATCATTAATTGTACATCATTGCATGATCAATTGTTCATTGTTTTGTGACATCTTTGTCTTGTATTTGAGGAGTCAATTGTAAGCCCATTTATTGGCAGTTGTTTCCTATGACCATTGAGGAGTCAATCATAAGTCCATTTATTGGCAATTGTTTCCTGTGATTTGGTAGGAGTTAAGTGTAAGCCCATTTATTGGCAACTTGTTTCCTCTTTCTTATTGCACTTGTTTGCTTGTGTGAGGAGTCAATAGTAAGCCCATTTATTGGCAGTTGTTTCCCATGATCATTCTTTGGAGATTGGTATAAGTCCATTGATTGGCATCCAGTATCCATGTTTTGTTTTGTTTCAGGAGATTAGTATAAGTCCAGTTGATTGGCATCTGATATCCATGTTTGTTTTAGGAGATTGGTGTAAATCCATGGATTGGTATCCGGTATCCACCTTTATTTGTGAGATTGGAATAAGTCCATTGATTGGCATCCGGTATCCATTTGCTTTGCTTATTTGTTATTGTTCATTGCTTATTCCTAAGGACACACTTGGATCATCTTCCATATGATCTCAAGAGGTGAACATCTAAGAAGTTTTACACTCCCTCACCCCCCATCCTTTTGTTTCTTCAAACCTCTTTGCACTTGTTGACTTTTCAAAACTTGAAAATATTATTGTGTAAACTTTTCACCTGTTTTCAAATTAGAAACTTGGGCCTTAAGCCCTTGATTTTCAAATTCCATTTCTTATACACTTCTTTCTGAATTGAATCTTAATCATACTTTGACCATATTTTGTAAATACTCATAATTGATTAATCCAACTCATTCAAATTGTTTTGTGGCTTTGTCCATTCCTGATAATTTTTCATACATTAGCCATAGGTTTCAATTATCATAGTGGTTGATGTAAATCTCACCACATCCTTAGTGAGTTGATTGTAAGTCTTCCATACTTATTATAGGGTTAACCCCTCACTAGTATGTTGAAGCTATCCTCGCATGGTGGATTGTTGGTCTTGGTTGAGTTTTCTCCCGTTGATAATGAAAAGCCTTAGTGCTCTTGTTTTAAAATCAATTCATCCATATTTTGGAAATCTTTTAGCCGAACTACAGCGTTTTGATCCTTACCTTTCATGGAAGGTACGTAGGCAACGGGTTCATCCGTTCAAACACAAAAATAATAACTTGTATATTCTTTTCTCATCTTCCCAATCATGTTTGCACAATAATATTTTCATAAACAAATAATATTTCCTACAACAAGTGTGAAAAGGGCTCCCTAGGAGTACCTAGGACGTTTTGAGTGCCTAACACCTTCCCATTGCGTAATTAACCCCTTACCCAGATTCTCTGATCTTTTTCATTAGTTTTCTATATGTAAAACTTCTTAGGCTTTTGTTCGCTTTTTAGCCATTCCTTAGGATAAATAAAAGTGCGGTGGCGACTCGATTTCTTTGTATGCTTTGCTTTTGATTTAGTCAATAAATCATAAAGTGACGAATACACCGCTAGAATAATGACTGGAAAAATCCTCCTTCGGCGCATGTGTTATATATTAGACATATTGCTCAGAATTTCATGCGGGAAATTAAAGATAAGACGTTGTGGAAGAAGGTTGTCAATGCAGGTTACGCATTATCAGAACCTTCTTTCAAACACTACCACGAAGAAATAAGATTGTCAAACGAAGATGCAGTACGGTGGATCGATAGTATTCCATTGGAGAAGTGGACTAGGGCATACGACAATGGTCAACGTTGGGGCCACATGACAACAAATCTTGTGGAATCAATGAACTCTATCTTCAAAGGCATCCATAACCTACCTATAATCGCTTTGGTACAGGCGACATATTTCAGGCTAGGGGCGCTGTTTGAAACCAGACACTCAAAATGGAGTTTAGTGTTGCAAACTGGACAGTTGTTCAGTGATGCTTCAATGAAATTCATTAGACATGAAACTGCTAAAGCAAACACACACGTGGTTACGGTCTTTGACCGCACTAAAGGTTGGTATAATATTGTCGAGTTCATGGATCATATTGAGGGTATGCCGATGGGACAACAGAGTCGAACTAGATAGAGGTTGGTGCGATTGCGGAAAGTTCCAAGTCTTTTGTACCCCCTGCTCCCATGTAATTGCGACATGCTCAAAGGTTCGAAGGGATCCATCATACTTGCTATCTGAAGCTTACAAAGTCGCCAACCTTTTAAATGTTTATAAAATTAGTTTTTTCTGTAGTGGGAAAAGAGGATTATTGGCCAGAATATCAAAGGGACATTGTCTGACACAACAAAGTTATGCGAAGGAAGAAAAAGGGTCGCCCAAATGGCACCAGAATTCAAACCGAAATGGATACGGCGAACAAAATGGTTAGACTATGTAGTTCATGCCATCAACCAAGTCACAATCGTAATAACTATCATAATGTTGGAACGAGCACAATCAGATAAATTCACATGTACCTCTATTGCAATATATGAAAAACAAAATTTCATATTAGACGTCTGTGACGAAAGTACCATTACATAAACAGTAAAACAAATAATTATAACAACTAGAATACAAGAACTATGCGATTATAACCATCAAAACTATTTTGAACATGTAATGCATTTTCCTACGAGCGTCTTGGTCGATCTTAATATCCATTCATTCGCGCACTTCTCCGTTTTGGTTGAACGTGGACATAAACCATTATATTCTTCTAATCCTTTAAACCTCTCCAATTTCTCCCTCTAACCAACTGTACAACGTCCGATTAAGACGTTCAAACGTATCTGTGTTCCAAAGTCGAATCTGTACTGGAGCCGCAACGACAGAAAATATTACATCAGTATTTTGTTTCTGAATGTATGTAGACATTGTAAAAACAGAAAAATTTGAAGGTGAGTGAGGTTGAACTAGATAAAATATGGTATTAGGAGATGATTTTGTGTGAAAAATATTGCATCCAAGGCGTGACATTTATGCATAGTGGACATAAAATGCATGCGCCAAGAGTGCTGATGCCCATATGACATGCAGGCGCCAGAGGCATTGGCGCCCACACCACAAGCAACACTAAGGCTTCAGAGGCATTGGTGCCTCCTCATGAGGACCAATGTATGCGCCAATAGCATTGACGCCTCCTCTTCATGCTTAAGGGATGCGCCAATTCATCTGACGTATCCTCTTTTAAAAGCGGTTATTTTGATAATATTTTTGAATTATTTGTTATTTTCAATTTTTTAATTTTAAAATAGTTATTTAAAAAAATTCTCATTTATAATATATACATTATGTATTTTGAAAATATTAATTTAATAAATTATTAAAGATATTTATAATTATATAAGGATTAATTATTATATTAATTTGTACTCCATTATTTATTTTTTAACGCAACCGTGTTTGATTCGCGCTACAGAAACCAAGGCATGCAATAATTAATTTTTTATTTTTCCAACCAAATCGAATCTCCTATTTCGTTACCGTCGCCGGCGATGGCATCTCCCAACAACCACCGTGAACATCTCCGGAGACTCGCCGGCAAAAACAACCACCGGCCTCGCCCTACTCGGCAACGATCTTTCACCGGAGATATTGAACACGTCGCCGCAGAAACTTACTTAATCACTCACCTCGCTTTCACGCTTCTTCGATATCTCGGGTACTTTTATTGTTTAGCTTTTTCATGAGATTATTTATTAAGTTCTTAATTTTATTTTTACGGTTACTTTTGGTTTTACTGAAACACAAAATTACCAAATTAAGTTGAGGTTTGAAGGTTTAACTTTTTTTTGAAAAAAGTGTTGTTTTGTGTTTTAGTAAGTTGGTAAATAAGTAGTCACATATCATATGAATTTATAACACAACTAATAATAAGATACTGAATTGAATTTATAGTGTTTAATAAATCCCACTAACCATGTAAGTATATGAACTTTCATACGGAAACCCTAGGCCGATGTTTCTAGATTGAACGTATAACCGGGCTTCAAACCCTTGGTCCTCGCAGTTCTGTGTGAATTTCTAGTGGCTATTATTATACCGTCTAACAATAAAAATATATATTTTTAATTCATATTTAGTTTTTTAAGGACTGCGGTAAGACCTGTTATGTTGTACGAGACATAATGTTGGGCTGTTAAGAATTAACACGAGAATAAAGTAAGTGTAACATGGATGAGGATGAAACATAATGTTGGGCGGTTAAGAATTAACACCAGAATGAGGATGTTGTATTGGATGTGTGGTAAGATTAGATAACATAACATTACAAATGAAAATGTTAGACAGTGTTCGGGTAACACCTATAGTTGAGAAGATGGTAGAAAATAGACTTAGGTGGTTTGGGCATGAAGAGAGAACACCTGTAAATTCGGTGGTAAGGAGAGTAGATCAGATGGAGAGAAGTCAAACAATTAGAGGAAAAAGAATTTATTAAGATTGACCTCGAGATTAACTATTTGGATAGAAACATAGTCTTAAATAGAATATTATGGTGAAAGTTGATCCATATTAGCCGACCCCACTTAGGGGGACGAGGCTGGGTTGTTGTATTTAATTTTTTATTTTTCAAGTTAAGTTAGCAAGAATGGAACTTAGATAGAAAATATTAGTTATAAAGTCCTGGTATAGGACTCACTCTTTATATTGATAGGCATGAAGATTATCTTGTTGTAGCAGAAATTAAATTCTGATTTGTTATCTGTGGTGTGTTTGATTTTCTATTGAAATTCTATTCAGGGTTGGTTACCGTTGGATTATGAAATTACTAGCTCTTGGATGTTATGCCATGCTACTTATGCCCGGTTTTCTACAAGGTTTGTTGAATACATTGTGCAGTTCCGCTGCTTTCGCATCTTTAGTTTTTATCTTTCTCTTACTTTTAATTTTTTGCAGTTGCATATTACTATTTCTTCTCGAGCAAGGTAAAGCGAAGCATTGTTTATGGTGATCAACCTAGAAACAGGTTAATTAAAACACTAGTAAATCTATCCTGTAATATCGATCGTTCCGTGTGCATTGAGTACCCAATTTAATGCAAATTATGGTTTTGCAGGTTGGATCTGTATCTACCTGCTGATGTCAGTGAACCTAAGCCAGTTTTGATCTTTGTAACTGGGGGAGCATGGATTATCGGGTGAGTGGATTGAAAATTTGAAATATAAATGTGGTTTTGCTTGAATTTAGGTGTTAAGCAAACTATAGTACATCCTTTTCCATGTTGAGCCTTCCCAATCCCATCTCTGCAGTGCCACACTGCTGATTTTATACGAAAATCATCCCAAACTGACCATGTACTTTGAATGTTCAGAATTGGAAGAAAACTTTGGGATAAAATTTTGAACAATTTCATTGCCTAATCTATAGTGCAAAGATTCCTATGTTGTTGGAAATGCCATGTACCTTAAAAAAGTGGCAAGCAATGTTGTTTGTGCTTTAAGTCTTTACTTGAAAATATTATAACTACATGTTATAGATGTCAATTTAAAACATACAGCAGTAGTCTTAGGTGTACATGAGACAACATAATTTATCTGCTTGTGATTGCATAGCTTCTTCAATTAAGAAGTGTGCCACGCCTGGTGGTTGAAATTGAATTTTGAAAATTCTAACAGACTTAAGGGATTTAGTTGATGTAACAATGAGTTTGAATTGTTTCATACCGAAAGTAATGCTTCAAACCAATTACTTTCGGGGAGAAGGTAATGCTTCAAACCAATTACTTTCGGTATGAGAAAGTGCAAAAAAATCAAACTTAATTGTTTCATACTGAGAAAGCAATATCAGGTCGGGTGTGTGACAAATAAATCAGTTTCCCAACCAATCTCTGATATCTCCCAGTATCAACAGAAACATTACCTTCTCTCCAAAGTTTAGCATTAGGATCCATAGGGGTATCTGCAGGACGACATCCACTCATTCCTGTTTCTTTCAACAAGTCTATAATGTATTTCTGCTGTGAAACCACAATACCATTTTTTGACCGAGCAACCTCCATACCTAGAAAATATCTCATGAATCCCAGATCCTTGATTTCAAAGTCTACTCCCAATTTCTCTTTTACTCTTGCCATTTCCACTGTATCGTCTCCAGTAAGGACAATATCATCAACATAAACAATCAGGACAACAACTTTCCCATCGTGGGAGAATTTTGTGAACAAGGTGTGGTCAGCCTGTCCTTGGATGTACCCTTGTTTCTTCATGAACTGAGTGAATTTTTCAAACCAAGCTCTAGGGGACTGCTTTAATCCATACAAAGACTTATTTAGTTTGCACACATTTGATCCAAATTTGTTTTCAAAGCCAGGAGGAATGTCCATATATATTTCTTCTTCTAGATCGCCATTAAGAAAGACATTCTTAACATCTAACTAGTGCAAAGGGCAATTCATGTTAGCAGCAAGAGACAAAAGAATTCTGACAGTGTTCAATTTTGCAACAGGAGCAAATATCTCTGAGTAATCTATACCATAGGTCTGAGTAAAGCCTTTAGCCACCAATCGAGCCTTGTACCTTTCAATTGACCCATCTGAATTATACTTCACAGTAAACACCCATTTGTATCCAACTGTCTTCTTGCCATCTGGTAGTGGCGTAACACTCCAAGTTTTGTTCTTTTCTAGAGCTTTCATCTCCTCAAGTTCAACTTCCCTCCACTTTGGAATTTCTAGAGCAACCTGTACACTTTTTGGAATTTCTACACTTGATAATTTTGAAGTGAAGATAGACATAGATGAAGACAAATTTGAATATGATATAAAATTGGAAATGGGATGTTTAGTGCAAGATCTGACAGGTTTTCTAATGGCAACAGGATCATCTATATCAGGATACAAAATACGACTCTTAGAAACAGAGATAGACTTACCTTTTCTTTTGTTAGGAAATTGATCATTCCCCGGTTCAGATTCCTGGCAGTGTTGAGATGTGGACTTGTCCTTTCCTTTATGGTGCTTTTTCACAAAAACCTTTTCTTTCCAAGTCCCGTTTCCTAATTCAAATTTGTTTTGTTGAAGTGACTCATTATTTTGTGGCATTTCAATTAGATCATCATTATCATCGTTTTCAAGATTCTCATTGTTTTCTACAAGAGAAAATGTAGGCTCGGATTCACAAGATTCCTTACTCATGGCAGAAGTAGGATCAGATAAAGAATCGCGGCCATTTTCTGTTGGTGCAGGTGTAAAAAACTTAGAATTTTGTGATATTGGTAAAGATAAGTTATTTAAAAAACTCATGTCCTCAATTTGAAACGAGTCTTCGTTTATCTCCCCCCCTTGAAGATGAGTGTCATCAAAAAAATGTTTATTTTCAAAGAATGTAACATCCATAGTGACAAACATTTTCTTATTTTTTGGATCAAAACATTTATATCCTTTTTGGGTTGGGGAGTATCCAACAAAGACACATTTTATAGCACGTGGCTCAAGTTTTCCAACATTTTTATGTTCATGAACAAAGGCTGTGCAACCAAAGATTTTTAAAGTCAAATCAGTTAAAACACGAGTACTAGGAAAACATTCTTTGAAGACGTTAATAGGAGTTTGAAATTTGAGAATTTTAGAGGGCATTCTGTTAATTAAATACGCAGCTGTTAAAACAACTTCGCCCTACAAATAATTTGGTAATTTATTTGAAAAAAGTAGAGCTCTAGCAACCTCTAGTAAATGTCTATTTTTCCTTTCGGCCACTCCATTTTGTTGAGGAGTATTAGGGCATGAACTTTGATGTACAATCCCATTTTTTAGAAAAAAATCACCCAGGATAGTGTTAAAATATTCTTTGCCATTATCACTTCTAAAGATTTGGATATTTGTTTGAAATTGATTCTGCACCATTAAAACAAAATTCTTTACAGCCTGACAAACATCTGATTTCCCCTTTAACAAGTACACCCAACATACTTTTGTATGGTCGTCTATAAATGTGATAAACCATTTTTTGAGAGAGAGTGTACTTGTACGGTTAGGGCCCCAAACATCACTGTGTATAATAGAAAAAAGTTTTGATGGTTTATAAGGTTGTATTGAAAACTGGGAATGATGATGCTTTGCAAATTCACATGCTTCACATTTAAACGAAGAAAAGTTTTTATTGTGAAATATCTTAGGAAACAAGTGTTTTAAGTAACGAAAACTAGGATGACCTAATCTTAAATGCCATACCATAATGTTGTCATCTTTATTATTCAAAACAGAAAAAGATTCAAAGCAGGAATTTATTGTTTTTGAAGGTAGTTGTGATGCAGATCCAATTTCAAGGTAGTAGAAAAATTTGAGAGGAGTTTTGAATATCAGAATATGTTTCCTTAACAGCTTCCTAAACATCCTTTGCGGAAGGTAAAAACATGTAAGGCTTACCTATTCCAGTTTCCATAGGAGCTTACCAGCCACGCAATAATTAAGGAGTTTTCCGACTTCCATTGTTTGTAACGAGGGTCTCCTGTTGCCGGTTCAGCTACTGCTCCTGTTAAGAAATCAATTTTTCCTTTGCTATCCAATACCAATCGAACGATTTGAGCCCATTCATTGTAGTTATTCCCATTCATTTTAGGGATATTAACCTTGAGGGAGTATGAGGAACCCTCTTGATCATTACCGCCTATGTTGGAATAATCGTCACCAAAAACAATGTTGTTCCTGTTTCCATTATTGCCGTCATTACTGCCCGGCGGTTCCTCATGTACACCGTTTCCGCGGCCACCGCCGTTTCCACGGCCGAAGCCCGAATCAGATTGTTGTTGGTCGCCATTACTGCTATTGTTTATGACTACCGGCGGTTCCTCATGTATACCATTTCCGCGGCCACCGCTGTTTCCACGGCCGAAGCCCGAATCAGATTGTGGTTGGTTGCCATGGTTGGATTCAGTGTAGGCTTGTGATAGGGGAGGCCACCGGATGTTGTCATTCGCCATAGGAGGTTAACCGGGTATGTGAATTGGGTCGAACAAAAAATATTGGGAAATTTTATGGTAACCCCTAACCCAACAAAAATAGGTTGAGGAAAGCTTTTACGGTAACCCCTAACCCAGTGCTCTGATACCATATTGAAAAAAATAGGTAAAAGCTGTTATATTTTATTCGTCAGCCTTAACTGGTTTATATAGTGAAGATACAATTATTACAATTTTTTTTTCTTAATTGAGGATAAAGAAAAATAAAGGTAGTATTAAAGACAATAATAAAATCGGAAATAATATATTTTTCATCGATATGCATTTATACCTATGTTCATCTATATATTTTTAATTGATTTTACTGGATTTTGATTCAGGTATAAAGCATGGGGCTCCCTTTTAGGACTACAGTTGGCAGAAAGAGACATTATGGTGGCATGCATTGATTACAGGTACCTGGTCTAAGTCAAGAAGTGCAAGATTGAGTCTACAATTTACCTTTGGTCCGACTTTCTCTATGTTTGAGGTATTCTGGTGGACAAATTGGGTGCTTTGTAGTCCATTACTATTTTAGGGCATCGAGTCCTGACTATGCATAAATTTTTCCTCACACTATTTCCTAAACTTAATCATGCTCAGTAGCATATAAGTGTTAAAAAACTTAAAAGCATAAAGGGTAGAAACTAACATATTTGGTAGAATTAATTTGAAAAGCTTATGCTATCTTTAGCAGTTAAAATATCTTCTTTACTTTTGAATGCAGAAATTTTCCTCAAGGAACCATCAGTGACATGGTAAATGATACTTGTCAGGGAATTTCCTTCGTCATTAACAACATAGCCAGTTATGGAGGTGACCCTAATAGGTGACATTCTACTGTCATGCATTATTCTCTTTCATATGGTATTTTTATACATTGAGATTGATATTTCCTTTTTGTTGATAACTATGTAATAGGATTTACCTTATGGGACAATCTGCTGGTGCACATATTTCATCTTGTGCTTTATTGGAACAAGCAGCCATAGAATCTGGAAATCGAGATAGTGTTTCTTGGAGCGTTTCTCAGATAAAAGCTTATTTTGGTTTATCAGGAGGGTAAGATATTTTTTCAAAAGTCCCTGTTGGCATCTTCTGCAATAATACTAGAAAACGGTCATTTTCAATAATATATCTCATTTCTTTTTGGTTTGTCTAGAAAACGGTCATTTTCAATAATATATCACAGTTCTTTTTGGTTTGTCTAGAAAACCTAGTTGGGGAATAATTGCTTATAAGTTCCAGTTTATTGAAAGAGAACCTGACATAAAACGACCATGAAATTTAAACAAAAAAAGGAATAGAAATGAGGGAACATTAGGTGATAAAGGACTAACAAGTGCATGAGATATAAGTGTTGCGGAGAAGAGAATATTGTGTTGGATAAGTGGCCACATTAAAAAAGATAAAATAAAAAACGAATGTATCCAAGAGAAATCAGAACTGGTTCCTATTGCGGTAAAGATGGTAGATTATGCATACAATGATTTGAGCGCAAACAGAGTTTTAGTTAGAAATGTTGGTCAATAGAGGATAGCCACATTGGATATATCAAGAACTAGAAAACTCTTATATCAAATCAATAAAAAGGATTTAGATCTAAATAAATTGACTGAAAAATTAGTTTGAGAAAACACAACGACATTTTGACAGGACAATAAAGAAATTAGACATTAGCACAACAACATCATGTGATCCATGAGCTGATACACCATCTACCGGGAAACTTATTTGCTTTTTGTTGTTTAGAAGTTTTCTGCCTTAGGTGACCATATTGCTGATTTGATACGCCTTTTCCTCGTGTGGCGGAGATTTCAGATCCTGAATATATTCAAAATCCGTTCCCGCGATGGAAAACACTCGCGGTGACTTTTAATATCAGACCATTATGTTTTACGAGAGCTGGTCCATTCTCCAACCTCCAATTAAGTTACTCTCACAACACTTAGTTACGGCTTCTTTTAGTCCAACCTCCTATAACTAAGTGTTTAAAGCATATTTGGTGCACCATGTTTTAGCCGACGTCTATCCTCGTTGAGGTGTATTGAAGCCTAATTTTGCAAGTTTCAGTTATGCCCTTAGGCAATTGATAGTATTTCAAGATAAGGGAAGGCCATTTAGCAAGTTTATTTGGTGTATGGATACTAGTGATCATGGTGATGTCCATCAAGCCTAGCTTTGCAAATTGCACCCACTATTTGCTGAGCCATCAAACTTTTTAATCTATATGCTTAATGTGATGGGAAAATTGGTGGAGTCTCTCAGTCTAATGTTCTGTCTCTTGTATGTTTCAAATAATCAATTTTATGTTGACTTTGCTGTTCACAAGGCAAAGGGATTTAGAAAATGGGTTTCAGGCTTATTTTGTGAGAACAAGTCCGGTCACGACTGACAACTGTCCTGCTGAATTTTGTTCCCTGATCAATTGGTTTATATATGGAAAAGGATCGTCAGTTAACCCTTTCAACATATGTGCAGATACAACTTATTGGATTTAGTTGATCACTTTCACAATCGTGGCTTGTACCGTTCCATCTTTTTAAGGTATGTCCCGAGTAACATTACTTAGTTTCATTTCGGCTGCGGTGTGCTAAATTATTGTTCAATCGTAATAACTTATTATCACTATAGTATAATGGAAGCTGAACAGTCTTTGAAGAAATTTTCTCCGGAACTCAAAATTCAAGACCCTTGCATCAAAGATTCCATTCCTCTCTTGCCCCCTATGTTTCTTTTCCATGGAACCGGTGATTATTCCATACCTTCAATTGCCAGGTGAGTGTGCAGACTTGGAATTCATTGATGTCACACTCTTTTAGCACATTTGGAAAAACTACTGCCGGTCTTAATGATGAACTTTCGAGCTGTATTACTAAGTGATTGTTTGCAGTGAACGGTTTGCTGATGCTCTTACGAAGGCAGGGGCAAGAGCTGAGGTGATTCTATATGATGGAAAAACACATACAGATTTGTTTCTTCAAGTAGGTTAAAATTTATGCCAAATTCTCTTTGTCTAACTTCAACAAAAAAAAATTGTTTTGTCTAATAAGCTTTCTTAATATCAACTATGCTGCACAGGATCCACTCCGAGGTGGTAAAGAGGACCTATTTGAACATGTAGTTTCTATAGTACATGCCAATGATAGCGATGCTCTTGCAAAGGACGCCATGGCACCGCCAAGAAGACGGCTTGTTCCTGAGATTTTATTAAAGTTAGCTCACAATATCAGTCCCTTCTAAGATTGTTACTGACTGGATTATCATCCTCTATGGCTTAGCTTTTTCTATATTGTGTTTTTGTATTTCTTATTCATAAACTTCTCCTCTGGTTTTAGTATAAATGTATACCTCAACGCAAACTCTTCATTTATTCTGTCACACACACCATATTTATTGGGGGTATAGGTTAAGATTCCTTATAAATGTAGCCTATCAGAATGCAGGGTGTTACATTCATTTACTCTATCCACTTTTATACGTCAAATTTAATTACTAATTTGAAAGTGAAGTAATTTATTGTGCTATTCTTTGTGTTTGATATCATTAATTTGAAAGTCTAATATTTATGTCTAATTTATTAGTTTTTAAAGATCAAACCCATACTTTTTAAGGGGAATCATCTGTTTTAGATTATTAAAAAAATTGTTCATTTTGAATATTTATGTCTCCAAATATAGGACTCTTTTGAAAAAATTATGGAAATTAAAAAAAGCTGATAGAAATATTAATTGATACTCCCTCCATCCCGTAAATTTCATCTTTCTAGATTCATTAAATAACTAATGTATCTAATTTATATATAGATTAGATATATTAATTATTTAATGAATCTAAAAAGATATTGATTTTACAAATTTGTTTTTTAAAATGTAAAGTTAATTTAAGAATCTGGAAACATCAAAAATCTATCCATCATTATTGTATTTTCATGTTTGTTTTTTTGTCAAACATCTTAAAATTGAGTATTCATTGCGCAACATTAGAAATTAATCTCTCGAACTCGAGAGTCACAATGTTTGCATATCTCTCTCTCAAGAATTTTAATTCAAATAAAAACTATATTATTAAAGTTTCTTCTACCATATAGTAATATCATAAATTATGTTGTGTTTCAAATTACTTTAATCTGCTTCCCAATAAAAAGAATTACAAAAGTTAATACTATAATATTGTAAAATTTAAATATGTTATGTTCTACTATCAAAATTTCTCAAAATATATTTCCAATATATATCTGCATTTTCTTTGATGAAAAATATACAGTAGAACTTCTTTTTCGGTTAAATCAAAATATTTTAAGAATTTTCTAACGCATTTATACTTTCAAATTTATGAATGATTGGGTTAATTTTTAAAATAAAAAATATCTCTGATTATTGTTTTGTTCTTATTTTACTTTTTTTTATACATTCATCAAGTTATTTGTTCGTAGTTTAATAACACACTTAAGAAACAAATTATAAATGTGCAAGACCAGAATTCTTTGAATTTTGATGTAAAAGATCTATAGACGGAATTAACAATTTAGATAATATATCCAAATCTATTCCTTCTTGGCTGAAAGAAATTCCAATGGACCCAACGAAGAAAGTAAATAGTACTAATATAAGCATAGAAAATATCATAGTATTGTCTGATTCATGAGGATAAAAAAAAGGAATGTTTTTAGTACCAAAATGGGTACTATCAAGAAAAAGATGTCTTATGCTTTTGACATTTCGATTTCTTCGATTGTTCCTAAATATTACTTTCATTCTCTTTTATAAATAAATTTTAATTTAATTTTCAATAAATGATGCATTTATATTATTTATACATAAGATATATTAATTATTCAACAAATCTAAAAATCAAAATGTTACTTATAAAAGAGAACAAAAGGGAGTACACCTTTAGTATTTAACAAGTTTGAACCATCAATATATTTTTGTACCATTTATATTTGACATGTAAATTCCATGATTTTTCATGCATAATAATCTCGCATCTCCTAAGAATATGTATACAGTTTTTAAGAGCGTAAATCAAATTTAAAGATTCATGCATAATAATCTTCCATCTCCTAAGAATATGAATACAGTTATGATTGAGTTTGTCATTCAAAAAGAAGTAACAACCGCTTAGATTCCATTTTGTGTAATCATAAAAAGTTTTTTTAATAAATTTTTTAAAATATAATTTACATTTACAAGGAAATCATCATATTGCTAGTACTTCTTAATTACATGTATGATATTTATCACCTAATTACATGGCTAACTATGTTACATGAATATATTTGCTACAACTTTCAAGTCAATTCACATTTAAAGGATTTATGAAATACTGATCATTGCTTGAAGTTGAAGGAACCTCTACCATAGGTTTTTTTCCTTTGTCCTTATCACATAATTCTAGTACCTCAAACATGTTTGTCTCTCCTTCAATACTGTTTTCACTAGATGTATCACTCAATGTGTGAAACATTGTTAGCTTCTGCTTCTTTTCACCTTGAAATGAATAGCTTTTTCCTTTTCCAATCTGTAAAGGAAGCATAGATTTTTGTTGTGTGTTAGTCCTGTCCCTCCCTAAACTATAGGTAGTTGATAACTTCCTATCTATGCATTCCTTTTTTCTTACTATATCACCCAACTTTTGGTAAACTTCATTGTCTACTGATTCCTCTGCAGCTTTTTTCTCAAGCTCAGTAATTGTCTTAACCAAAGCTTTCTTTTGAAGCTGAAGAGAACACTGAAAATGGTCCAAAGGTTATAAACATGTGAGTTATGAAAGAAGATAGATTCTTACTTGGTGAAGAAAGACGGTCTAATTATTGAGAATCGAGAATTTTTAGATAGGTCCATAAACTCGTCAATAATTTGTAACTTGGTCTTTGAGCTCTAATTTGTAATTGAGTCCTTGATTTTGAGCGACTCAATCACTTAAAAGTTCAGGAACTCAATTTCAAATTACGGACAAGTTCAAGGACTTAGCTACAAATAATTTAGTTCATGAAACTATTTAAAATTCACAAATAGTTTAGAGAGATCAACTAAGTAATTCAACTAAGAAAGAGTGAGAAGAAGGAGGACAAGAACAAAAAAACAGAAGGATTTCGACTTACTCGCTTGTCGAGGAAACTTCCAAGGCCTTGATCTCGAAGTTTCTTTTTTGCCCAGAATGTACAGCAGAATCTTACAAGACCAATTAGTAGCACCAACATAAATGACTCAAACAGCAGAAACAGTTCTATAGTCCTTTCATTGCCTGAATAGATGTTGACAAGCTTATTCCTTGCTTGAGAGCAGCTAGATGCAAGCTTCTGACCTATGAAGTGATCAAAAATCACTTATAATAAATTTGTTCTTAAAATATAGCAAACTAGAAGGAATTCTAATCAATAATAGATGGAAAAATATAGCAGGTCGAAATTTGATGATATGACACAACGTGTGTGTTTAGGATTTGTGATTAAAGTAGTGGTAAACAAAGTGACTATTTATCGAATGGTGGTGTAGAAAAGATCTTTACCGGAAGTACGGCATGGCAGCGGGGTATCCACCCCTGCATTGAATGTCAGGACCAAGCTGTTAGTTCATTCAAACAAACTACTTTGCTACTGTTAGAATATCATATGAAATATCTCAGAATATATGTTGAGATATAATCTAATAGCTACGAGCATATAACTTGCAATAAATGTTTATCGTATAAGTGTTTATGTATTCGCGCGCTATTTCTATATAAAAAAAAGAATAAATGTGTTTATAGAATAAATGTTTATCAAATAAGTGTTTATGTATTCACGCGCTATTTCTCTGTAACAAAAAAGAAAATAAAGTCCAATTATGATTACTTAAGAGATTGCGCTCTTACTTGAGGCAGCAAGAAATGTAAGAAGAATCTCCTCATTCACAACAAATTGACTTAGATCACTCTTGGATAATAAAGTTGAAACTTGACCTGAATTGAATCAAATCAATCACTTAGAAAGTAAGAAAGCTTTCTTCTATGCAACGAGAAAACGAAAACGAAAAACAGGTACCGGGATAGACTTCAGACCAATAGATTGATCCAGTTGCAGGAACCAACATAGTGAAGATTGCAGCTTTCGGTCGAATTGCCGAAACAGAAGTGTATTCGCCAATACTGTGGCTAACTTTTCCTTCCATCTCTATCTGTGAACTGTAGACAGCAAATCCAGAACAATCAAGAAAAGGACCAACTTGAACAATAGAGTTCTCTGTATTTCTTCTTGAGAATTTCTTGAGTACCCCGGTTGGCGAAAACGAGTAAAGGAATCCATCCAATGAACCAATAGATATCCATCCTGCTTATATACCAGTATCGTTAAATTTATGGCGCTATATCGTAGCATAATTTAATCAAATTGTTATTGTTCCGTGATAAGCTATGTAGTACAAAATGTTGTCAAATAGCAGCATTGTCACATAGCGAAATTTGAGTCCACAACAGGAAGTGGCTTACCATTAGAGTCCACAACAGGAGCACAGTCAATTTTGCTTAATGGCCCAACACTACCCTGCCACAAGATATTACCCGAAAAGACATCGATAGCTAGTACAAGAGCTCTTGTTGGCACTGTTACATACAGGTGACCATTGTTTCCAGGAGTTATGGTGAAATTTTTGTCCAATGAACTAAAATCTTGTATCCATCTAAAGTCACGGCCACGAACCGACAAACTATATAGTTCTCCTTCCGTGTTCGCAATCTGCAAAATGGAAAAACATATTCTTTCAAAGAGGTCATACGAATAAGCCAGAGAAACGACATGAATGGTTTCATATGTAACATGAGTAAGCCTTACATAAATACTAGCCTCGCATTGATCAAGCACGGGAACTGATGAAAAGGAACAATCTGTAAGATTTTTCTTGCATCCTTGACGGTAACCGAACTGGTAAAGCAGAGGTCCTACACTCCAAAGTAAACGTCCGTGCGGTTGATATGCAAAGAGTCCGTGATTCTTTATATTGATGAATACAGTTGAGCTTAATGTGCTTACTGAGAGTCCAACAATTTCAGATTCTGCCTTTTGTCCTGGTTCTGGACCAAAGAAAAGTTCTACCGCAGGCTCAGAAGTTTCTATGTTTCCATAACTAATCTTCAATATTCTATTTTCAGCTACCAAGTAAATCTGCAATTGCCTTACAAGAATTAATAACAACCATCACCATACTCTCCCAGAGTTATGTTAATGAATGAGTAAAATCAGCGCAAAACAGAAATAGATCAAGCAAAAAAGTAACCTTGCAACAGCAAAATCATGAAATTGACTAAACAAGACAAGCAGTAAATAATTTCAATCCTTGAAATTCAATTATCTAAACAGAAACCTAGCACTACTATGCAGAGAATAATTTCAGAGCAAAAACATATTTATGCAGATTGATAAATGTAAAGGCACAGCAAATTTGAGTCTACATTCCTTTTTCTATGCTAAAAATTATGCCTTTTTGTATCCAGCATAACTCAAGCACACAAAATCAGTTTGTGAAATGAGGGTTATCCAACCCTCAAAAGCATTACAAAAACCTAAGCAACCTTGTATTTTCCCTACACAACTAGTATTTTAAAAACAAGACGGTTCAACCAATTGAATTGTGAGCCAGCACCGTCTACTGTTATTTGAGCAGTTTGGTCGCCCGGTTTCTTCCTGGTTCCAGCAACTTGATTCAGTTAAACAATAACGCAAACACCTTGCAGGGTCGATGTCCGAATAAATTTTCAAAATCTTGGCCGCAATAATTAACACACGCCCGATCACAACATTGACACGTCAATATCAATAATAATTTTTAAAATATAAGTAATTGAATATAATCAAATTCAAATAAAATATACAAGAGTAGCACCATATTGAAACCAAAAAGTGAGTGACCTTTCGATGACCAGCGTGAAGAGGTGCCATATGAAGATTACATGTGTAGTCAAGACGAATAGACCAAGCAATAGTACCATTGGTTTCAAATGCGAGAAAGGTTTTATGAGAACAAACATAGATTCTTCCATCGTCTCCAATGAGAGGTTTTGAAAGCCAATGACGCGTAGAAACAGAATGCAGAGAAGGAACGAATTGTAACAATACAAAGAGAAGAAGTAACAAATTTTTTGACATTGTTAAATAATGAACCAAAAATTTGGAACTCAAGAGAGAAACAATGGTTATAAAGCAGTTTCATAACTGGAAAAAAAAAACAGTTGAGAAAAATTCAAATATTTAAATCTATATAAATTATCCTTTAAATAATTTAATATTTACTAAAAAAAATCATATTAATGATAACTGTAGACACAGTAGAAAAAGAAGAAACTTATATCTATGCATTGTTTTCTCTGCGGAACAGTTTCTTTTCATGTTAGCGGCAACTGCTTTCTTACAAATATGAATATTTTAATTGTGAAGCACTGCAACCATGAGCAAATTTGGGAAATTGTCTATACCATATAGCTAAATTTTAGAAGTCAATTGTTGATCTTTTAATGGTTAAGACCAAACTCAATATCATGTCCATTTTCATCTCCAATTATTCTTTTCATGGGTATGCAACAATGTTGTTTTGTATTATTGGGTTAAATACTCTTCGTTGAATTTTATAAGATAAACATAACTATCATATTAAGTGTTTGCTGTTGAGTTTAAGAGTTTTATTGAATCAATATATTGTTTTTCAATTTTGATACCTCATCTTTTTTAGTTTAATGTGGTCACTATGTTGTATGAGAGTTTTGGTTTGCTTTAGTCTCTTCTATTTTATTGATTTTTGATGGTTTCGATTTTGAAAAATTTACCACAAGGAAAATTATCGAGACGAGTCGCGTATTAGGTCGTTTTTTAAGACGTTTCGCCGTACTGTCAATAATTATGCAATGCAGTCGAATTTCGACGATGTCTACAGGATAAAACAGTCCGTTCAATTTTACGATTATCACTTGCATTGTAATAAATCGTTCAAAGAAATACACCTTCAGATGGTATTTAAACCACTCGTCGTATCTGGGAAAAAAAATCAGTCGTTGATGGCACAATAGGTCACTCGAAAAGTAAAGATGAATAGAAATAATTTGAGATGAAGAGAATAAAGAGGGAGAAAAGAGATTCTAAAAATTCAGAAAACTGGAGCAAACTGCAACTGAGCTGAGGAATCCTATTTATGGGTAAAAGATTTAACTGAGTGGAGAGAAAATAGTGAAAGGGAGTTACTTAGTCAAACTAGGTTAAAACTAGGTTTTGATGAGTGACATCTTATAAATATTAATTAATTAGTTTCCACCTAATTAACTTCCATTAATTAATAGGATGACTCTTTCAAATTCACATCAATTTTTCAACAACCCTCCACTTGAATTTAAAAGGTGATTTTAGAAGTAACGTCAAATGTTTCTAAGATTGTGCATAAGCAAAGGTGTCTACGACTTGAACCTTTGCGTAACAAGTAAGATTTTGATTCAACAAGAGTGACACAATTGTCTTGAACTTTATCTCAGACATCAGACTCACACACAACCTTTTCTTAAGGTGTATTCTAATGGCATGTGATTTAATGGTCCTGCACGCGTATCCCGGTTTAGTGAAGGCTCTAGGAATTCTGCCCCGAAATTCCATAGGAATCGGCCTAAGTTCCACAATCACAAAGATGAGTCTATCAAGAGTACTCTTGTAGCCTAGGTACTCCCTCATACAAAATATAGATCTCATTAAGAGCTTTTATCATCCCATCCTCTTATTACTCCAGGATTCATGCTTCACTTACATGATCATCTCATTTTACTCATAACTTGTTATTATCCATTGAACCTATTTCTTTGGATCTTCAGTCATCTAGGTCGGGTTACCATCATGAGCAACTCATTTCTTTATAGGCATTAGTCACATCTTCTTAGATGTATCGTGGACTTTCTCTCTAACTAATCCTTTCGTCAAAGGATCTGCTAAATTTTCATCAGTGCGTACATGATCCACTCTTACAGCTCCTTTAGAGATACAATATCTAATGGTGATGTTCTTTCTTTTTATTTGACGTCTTTTTCCATTATAATAACGGTTCTCAATTTTTGCAATAGCCATGGTACTATCGTAGTGGATCAACACAACTGACATAGGTTTTTACCATAAGGGGATCTCAGCTAGTAAGCGTCGTAACTAACTTGCTTCTTCACTAGTTGTGGCTAGTGCTATCATCTCAGACTCCTTTGTGGATTGAGACAGGATAGTCTGTTTCTTTGATTTCCAAGATACTGCTCCTCCAGCTATACTAAATATATAGCCACTTGTATCTTTGGAATAATCCGATAAGGTGTTCCAATTTGCATCATTATACCCTTCTAATACAACAAGAAATTTCTGATAATGTAGGTCGAGATCCATGGTCTTTTTCATGACTCTCTCAATAGTGTGTCAGTGCTCGTTACTCGGTCTACTCGTAAACCTACACAACAGTCCTACAACATATGAAATATCGAGTCTAGTACAATCAGGAGCATACCTAAGACTGCCAATGATGCTCACATATTCTGTTTGTCTGACACTTTCACCAGTGTTCTTAAACAACTTGAACTTGGATCATCTGGTGTGCATGCAGGTTTACAGTCAAAGTATCTATATTTCTTTAAGATCTTCTCCATATAGTCTGATTGATCCAAAGAAATTCCTTGTTAGGATCTCGTGATCTTGACACCAAGGATCACATTTGTTTCTCCGAGGTCTTTCATGTCAAAGTTGTTGCACAACAATGATTTCACATCATTGATGGTCTGAATGTTTGATCCAAATATGAGTAGATCGTCAACATAGAGACATATGATAGTGCAGATGCGATTCTCATTTTTGTAATAAATGTATTTGTCACTTTCATTCACTTTGTACCCATTCGATATCATTAAGTCATCAAAATTTTCATGCCATTATTTAGGAGCTTGTTTTAGTCCATATAGAGAATTGTCTAACTTACAGACCTTATTTTCTCGTCCATAGATCACAAACTCTTCCGGTTGTTCCATATAGATTTTTACTTCTAAGTCACCATTTTAAAAAGTTGTTTTAATATCCATTTGGTGTACTATTAAGTTATAAATAGCAGTTATTAAAATAAGTACCCTAATGGATGTAATTCTAATGAATGGAGAAAAGGTGTCAAAGAAATCTATGTTTTCTCTTTGTCTAAAACCCTTGGCTACAAGGCGAGTCTTGTATTTATCAATAGTTCCATCAAGTTTTAGTTTCTTTTTCAAAATACATTTACAACCAATTGATTTGCAACCAGGAGGTAAGTCTACTAAGTGCCAGGTCTTGTTAGTTTATAGAGATTCTATCTCATCATTAATGGCCTCTTGCCATAAATCTGCATCTAGAGATGACATGGCTTCTTGAAGATTTATTGGATCTTCTTCTACATTATAAGCCGCATAATCGAGTCCATAGTCTTTAGAAATTCTTACTCTTTTACTTCGCTGAAGTTCTGTTTCTACATTGTCGTTGCTTTCTGTGCTTCTAATCATGAGAATGTGACTCGATTGAGTGCCCTCACTATTTCTTGATTTGAAAGGAAATTTGTCTTCATAGAATTCAACATCATTTGATTCTATGATCACTTTTGCATTTAGGTCATAAAACCTATATGCCTTATTGTTTGTTGCATACCCAATAAATACACATTCACAAGCTCTACTAGCGAGTTTAACTCGTTTGGGATCCAGAATTCTGACATAAGTCAGACAACCCCAAGTTCTCAAATAAGACAAGTTCGGTTGTCTTTTATTTTATATCTCATAAGGAGAGATATTACTTTTTGACTTGGGAACTCTATTCAGGGCATAACAAACAGTCAATAAAATTTCTCCCCACCAGTGAGGTGCAGCACCAGAATTCATCATAATTGCAACAACAAGTTCAATAAGAGTTATATTATTTCTTTCTGCTTTACCATTCATTTCAGGAGAATATGGAGCAATCATTTCATGTACAATTCCATGTTTACTATAAAAATCATTACATAACCCATAATCGTATTAAGTTCCTCTATCACTACGAAATCTCTTAATCTTATTACTAAGTTAATTCTCAATTTTAGTTACATACATCTTAAACATGTCAAGCGTTTCACTTTTATTCTTCATTTAGTACACATAAGTATAATCAGAACAATCGTCAATGAAGGTGATAACATTTACTATTTCTAGTTAAAGTTCCATCTAATTCGCATATATCAGAGTGTATAAGATTTAGGGGATCAAATTCTATAATGATTGATTTATGTGAAGTCTTACTTATTTTAGTTTGACTACAATATTCATATTTATTTGAATCATTGACATTTAATTTAGGGATTATGCCTAAGTTGCATGTATTAGAAATAACTCGCTTATTAACATGATAAAGTCTAGCATGTCAAATATTAAAATCACACAGAGAGTAAATAGAAGGAGAAATTTTATTCAATTCAACATTCAACTTAAACATGTCGTCAGTGACATACCCTTTCCCAATAAAAATACTATTCTTAGTGATAGTGTACAAATCTGCCCCAATAGACTGACTAAATTCTGCCTTATTTAAAAGAAAACCAGAAACAAGATTCTTCCTAATTTCAGGAACATGCATGACGTCCTTCAAGATCAAAGTCTTTCGTGAGGTGAAGTTCAACTCAACATCTCCAATTCCAACAACATTAGTGGTGTGAGCATCTTCGAACAACATTTTCTTATCTTCAGCATTCGTGTATGTCTTGAACATAGCACGAACATAACAGACATGATGTGAGGCGCCAGTGTCTACCCACCAACTATCACTTCCACCAACCATGTTGATTTCGGTGATCATAGTAATGAATTTCTCATCAGTCAGGTTAACATGTGCACTAGAGCCAACAGATTTAGGTCTGCTCTTACATTTCTCAACCATATGACCCAGTTTTCCACAATTAAAGCAAGTGAAGATCGGAGCGTCATTTCTTTGAGGTGGTGGTTGTTGTCTAGTAATCGGAGCATATGGGGCCCTTGAGGGATTCCCATTCTTAATTCGGTTCACAATATTGCAGTTCTGATTCTTTAATGGTTTGCCTGTATTCTTCATAACCACACCGAATCTCTTGTTGTTGTTAGAAACAACTAAGACTTCATCTTTCTGATCTTGTCTCATAGCTTCCTCTTCAATTCGTAGGCGAGTGATCAGACTCTCGATTGAAAACTCTTTTGTTTTGTGCCAAAGCAAATTTTTGAAATCTTTCCAACCAGGGGGCAGTTTGTCAATTATAACAACAATTTGAAATTGTTCATCGAGAGGCATACCTTCAATTATGATTTTGAAAAATGTATTTGATGTTGATCAAACACCTTTTATTTTAGTATTTTTGAAAGGGTAGCTTTAATGGTCATTTTGTCTTTTTGGATTAACAATTATGCATAAACTAAAAATACAATAAAGTAAACTAAAAAATAAATCAATAAAAAAAACTAACAAAAATAATAAAAGGGAGGGGACACACTATCAACACAAGAGGTAAAAGAATTAAAAAAAGCTAAAGGAAATAAAAGAAATAACATAAATAAGACTTCAGAACCGCACCGAATCTCTTGTTGTTGTTAGAAACAACTAAGACTTCATCTTTCTGATCTTGTCTCCTAGCTTCCTCTTCAATTCGGAGGTGAGTGATCAGACTCTCGATTGAAAACTCTTTTGTTTTGTGCCAAAGCAAATTTTTAAAATCTTTCCAACCAGGGGACAGTTTGTCAATTATAACAACAATTTGAAATTGTTCATCAAGGGACATACCTTCAGTTATGATTTTGAAAAATATACTTGATGTTGATCAAATACTTTTTATTTTAGTATTTTTGAAAGGGTGGCTTTAATGGTCATTTTGTCTTTTTGGATTAACAATTATGCGTCAACTAAAAATAGAATAAAGTAAACTAAAAAATAAAATAATAAAAAAAGCTAACAAAAATAATAAAAGGGAGGGGACACACTATCAACACAAGAGGTAAAAGAATTAAAAAAAGCTAAAGGAAATAAAAGAAAGAACACAAATAAATAGATAAAGCAATAATAAAAAAATATACAAAAGATAAAAATAGAATAAAAATTGAGGGTGTAGCTAGAAATATGCTTTATACCCAAAAGATGGGGGGCCACAGGGGTGTGCTGAGCAATCAAGGGATGTGGGGAAACTTCGTCTTCCCCAACCCCATATTTGATTACTATTTCTGTAGCAACAAAAATGGAAGAAAACAGATTTCAACAAAAATGTAAAAACAACATAACTTTCTCAATTTTTCACGGAATTAAGCAAATAAATAATGAAAATTTATCTACTCGATCTCACAAACACAATGGTATATTCAAAATAAGAAAATAAACAACAACAAAAATTTGAAAATCAACAAAATGCAACAACATATATTTGTTTGATTTGAAAATTTTATCCATCCTCATGACAAACTAACTATGGATTCATACTCGGGGTGATGTTAGGAAGTTATTGGATACATTATTTATGTAAAACAAACATCAATTTGCATTTGACCATTTTTATTAATGGAGGTTCAAGAACACTTTAAACTCTTGATTTTGAAATCAATTGAGTTTCCATATAAAATGATGATTATTAAGGTACTAAATAAATAAAGCAAAAGTAAAAGTACAATAAAATTTAATAAAAAATAAGCATAAGATCCATTTAAACAACAAAAAATCACTTTTACTTATGGAGGTTCAAGAACACTTTTCAACTCTTGATATTGAAATCAATTGAGTTTCCATATAAAATGGTGATGATTAAGGTACTAAATAAATAAAGCAAGAGTAAAAACGTAATAGAATTAAATAAAGAACAAGCATAAGATCCATTTAAACAACAACAAATCACTTTTACTTATGGAGGTTTAAGAACACTTCTAAACTCTTGATTTAAAATCAATTGAGTTTTCATACAAAATGATGATGATTAAGGTAATAAATAAATAAAGCAAGAGTAAAAATGCAATAGAATTAAATAAATGACAAACATAAGAGACTACCTATTCAATTAAAAGAAAGAAATGAGTTGAAAGAAAACGAAGAGAAAAATGAATAGAGTTTTGACTTAGCTTTTGTGAATGATTAGTGGTGCGATATGTGAATGAGAATGATTTTACTTATAGGCTCTAAAAAATGTAATTTATGAATTATGCAAAGAGTGTGAGTGCCTTCTAGAAACTTATTTATTAAATAGTGAATAATGATGTAATATATGCATAGAATAATGATGTAATATATGCATGGAATATACTGATGTAATAAATGAGATATTTTGGAATTTCTAGAAACATTGATTTTTTATGATGCATTAAAATGATTAATAAAATTCAAATGAATATTTTGATGATAAATCAAATGATCATGAATTTATTTTTCAAAATGTATAATGAAAAAAAATGCAATTTTAGTCAATTTCTTCAACATATAAAATATTGACTTTATGTTGACTTTTTTACTATATATGCATATATGAATAGTTACCGTGACTTTATTTGATAATAAAAATGCATATGGCTAAAAATGTCAAATTGGACAAATGAACATGTATCAGATAAATTTAAAATGCCTAAACAAAATTAGGGTATGACACATGAGAGAGGGATATAGATGAAATTTTATTTTATGAGTGAGAAGGCAATGGTTTCCACGAATTCATGTATGCGAGCATGGTGTTTTTTCTTTTGTGAAGGACTTTGATTTAGGATGGTCACCTTCACCATTTCTTCCTTCCATTTTTCATTGATTTTTTTTGAAATCGAGATGGGTCAGATTTATGTACCGTCGATCATTGGTTGGTAGGTTAGGTCTTTTTTTTCAATGCTAAGTGTTGGTACTTATAGCACAACTTAGGGTTTTATTTTTTTCACAAATTCCAAAGTTGCCCTTTTGAATATTATTTAGTTCAAAAAAGTTGAAAATAATAAAAATCAAATACTTTTAAGTAAGCAAAATAAAATTTAAAAGACTGAATGGAAAATTTTATTTAATTGTTATGAGCATTTGACACAAAAATAAAGATAAAAGAACTTAAAATGGATAAAAGTTAGGTGCAAAAATGCTCAAAAAATTAAAATGAATGCACTAAAATGACCAGTACGAAATAAACTTCTCGGAAACATACAAATTTTGATCAAATTTTAAAATAAAAAAATGACCGGCTAAAAGGCTCAAGTTGATCAAATTGCGACTGAAAAAATAGTCAAAAAAATAAAACGAGCATACCATATTAAACTACGTGAACCGTATATTAATAAAACTAACGTCTGCAAACTCGATTTAGAAATTTTTTGCCCGCTAATTTCACATACATTTGTGGATCAATTCGAATGGTCTGTCTGTAAATCTGAAAATTTATTCTGGTCGATATTTTAGGCATTATATAGGATGAAATGCATGCCATGCTATGTAGATGATGCATATGTCATGATGCATGTATCGATTTATTGAATGAGCGGCAAAATTGGGGTATGACACTAGATATTACAAGGAAGATATGAGGAGTCGAAATAAGACTGGATGGTTGAAAGCCATAGATGATTAGATGAAATCTCTTCATGATAACCACACTTGAGAGCTGATTGAGAAACCTGCTAGAGCTAGGTTAGTCAGTTGTAAGTGGATTTTTAAGGTTAAGGAAGGAATCAAAGGAGTGATGTGGAAGAAATTTTAGGCAAGGTTGGTTGCTAGGCAGTTCACTAAGAAAGAAGGTGTTGACTTCAATGATGTGTTCTCACCTATTGTAAAGCACAGATCCATTAGAATGTTATTGACCCTAGTGGCAAAGTTCTACTTAGAACTTGAACAGACGAATATAAATACAACCTTCATGTATGGTGATCTAGATAAAACAATCATGGTGAGCCAACTTGAAGGGTATGCAGAAAGAGGAAAGGAAGATTATGTGTGCAAGCTGAATAAGTTATTATATGACATGAAGTAATCTCCTCTATAATGTAATAGGAGATTCGACAAGTTCATGGAGCACATAGGTTTCACTAAGAGCCAGTTAGACCAATGTGTTTACTTCAGATTTCGACCTAGAAGCTCATTTGTTATTTTGTTGCTTTATGTGGATGGCATCCCCATAAAAAGCAACAATATTGAAGATGTAAAGAAGGTGAATGTTAAACTCGATAATGATTTCGACATGAAGGATATGGGAGCTGCCACCAGGATTCTTGGGATTGACATTTAGAGAGATGAAAAACAGTCAAGATTATGCTTATCTTAAGAGACATACCTAAAGAAGATTCTCGACAAATTTGGTATGTCAAAATCAAAGCCCATTGTAACACTGATTAATCCTCAATTCAAGCTGAGTACGACTTAAAGTCTTAGTATTGAAGTTGAAAGACCCTATATGAATAACATTCCATATGCTAGTGTAACATGTTCTTTGATGTATGTTATGATATGTACGAGAACAGACATAACATACAAAGTGAGCCTTGTAAGCAGGTATATGACCAATCATGGGAAGGCACACTAATAAGCTTTGAAGTGGATTCTAAGATACATAAAAGGATCCCTGAGTAGGGTCCTGGTTTATGGTGGATCCATGAGTGATGGTGAAGCCGAAGTCGAAGGATTGTCGACTCTGACTATGTAGGATGTATGGATACCATAAAATTTATATTTGAATATGTTTTCACAATGTTTGGCACAACAATCTATTGGAAAGCTTCCCTTCAGAAGGTTACCATCTTATCAACCACTGAAGATGAAAATATTACCCTCACTGAAGTTGTGAAAGAAGCATAGTGGCTTGAAGGGTTTGTTAAGGAACTAAAAATTCAAGGTCGAGGTATCACTGTTAAATGTGATAGCCAAAGTGGCATACACATGTCAAAGAATTCAACCTATCATGAGAGAATAAATAACATTGATGTTAGGTTGAATTTTTTCAAGGAGAAAAATGAAAGTGGATAAGTCAAAGTGATGAAGATTTCGACATATCGCAATGCTACATATATGATCACTGAGTCATTGCTAAGTAGCAAGTTTTTCCACTGTACGTAATTGATAAAACTGCATGATGAAAGCTAGTGTGTTCCCTTAATATTATAGAGTTTGTTCCAAGATGGACATTTGTGGTATTTTAGATCGAACTCTAGTCTCGACAGAGATAACTTCATGTTTTAACAAAGGTTGTACATGTTGTAGTCAAAGTTTGTTCAAGCATGCAGGAGTCGAAGATGTGCGCGTTATAGTCGAAACTTGTTTTAGCATGCAATTGTATAAGTTAGTTTGTTGGTTAAGTTAGCTTATTGGTTAAGTTGGCTTGTAGTCTATAAATAAGCTGCTCTCTCATGTTATTGAGAGAGAGTTAAAGTTGGTTGATATTTGTTTGTAAACAACTTACCCTAGTTGTGAAAGTAAATAGTAACACAATTTTAACCAATTATCATTCTCTCTCTCTCTCTCTCTCTCTCTCTCTCTCTCTCTCTCTCTCTCTCTCTCTCTCTCTCTCTCTCTCTCTCTCTCTCTCTCTCTCTCTCTCTCTCTCTCTCTCTCTCTCTCTCTCTCTCTCTCTCTCTCTCTCTCTCTCTCTCTCTCTCTCTCTCTCTCTCTCTCTCTCTCTCTCTCTCTCTCTCTCTCTCTCTCATCTAAAAAGGGTTACTTGCATTTGTTCAAAAAACTCACTATTTCTCATGGTTTTATTCGTTATTAGTGCGACATTTGTTACAACATAGATTATTTCACGTTATTTGTTAATCGTTTATGAAAGAATCTTATAAATTTGTAATGACTTTATGTATTTATTGAGTTGTAAGTTATGACATAATACACTTTACAAAAATTTTATTTGCCAAGTTTTATTTATAATTGTTGAGTTTTATGATTGCAATATTCATGGCTACGATCTAAGCGCTCCAAATCTTATTATCCATTTGCTCCAAATGGCTCAAAAAGCTTTAGGGATGCGTCTAAAACATATTTTTGAAACACAACCATTTATATGTCGTTTATTATTTTGCCTCGATTTGCAAGAGTTTTAAGGTGTGTTCAAAAACATATCTTTTAGGCACACTCTTTTATACTTCGTTATTCATTTTGTCTCACTTTGCAAAAATTTCAAGGGTGTGTTTGAAACATATATTTGATATACATATTTTGTCCCATTTTATAAAAGTTACATAGATGTGTCTAGAAAATATCTTTTGAACAAACCTCTTCTTACCTATTTTCCTCCACCTTGTAAAAATTACATGGTTGTGTCTAGAACATTTATTTTAAATAAGTCCTTTTGACCTCATTTTTCATTTTTCTAGTTAATTGTAGAAGCTACAAGGATGTGTTCTAAAAAATCTTTCAAAAAACACATATTTCTTTTTGATATTAACATAAAAAAATATTACTTATGAAAAAAGACCCTTATTCATAATGATTCATTTTCGCAAGATATCATGTTGACACACCCATATACTTTTACAAAGTAACTATATATAATTTCCAATAATCAATCAAATTTAGAACTCTATATAATTTAAAGACAACCCAATTTTTATAAATTCAACACTCATTACACATAAAGGACTATACGCACTAAAATGCATCAAAATTGGTGAAATCATTTAAATTTAATATGCATTCTACATTTTGCTATTTGATTTCTTTTGAATATCATTCAATGGGTCAAACTCATCGATCATATCTAAAAAAGGAATCTCCCAACCAACTACTTCTTACTTTTAATGGTCTCTCCATTCCACATATGGTAGTGGTGGAGGATAATTTGGTTTCAAATAAACTTCTACAAAATAAATTTTACTTGAAAGTCATCCAATACAAATACCTCGACTAATAGAATTTTTAGGAGCGAGACTTTGTAGAGAATTTCCCCCCTAAAAACCATGCTTTGTCAACTCAACAAAAACTCGATCATATGCCCTTGTTACAAAATGATCCATTTTAGAAAAAACTAATCCATTTTTCACTCGGTGTTGAGAGACTAATTTTATTAGGAGTCAAATAATATTTTAGTATCACTTGATTTTTTTAGTCTCATATATCCTTAGTAATATTTTTTTTTATGAGAAGTTAACTCTGACAAAGTTATGGTAGATAAGTAGATGATTCACCTTCGCATTGCCAATTAAGGATGAAATACCATTGAATCTATGATTACCATCGTTTGAAACATTTACAAATTTGTTAGTATATCTGTGCATAAAAACATGCATATCCTCATAGGTGAAAGATTAATAACATATTTTTGACAACAAATTTAATTAATTTTCATCTGTAGCTAATTTATCTTGATTTAAATTATCTGATAGATTCAAATGAGATTAAAAAATTGAAATCAGAAAACAAACACATGTATTTATATATAACTATAGTATCCATTAATCTTCAACAATCTTAGACAAGCTAGTGTGATTCTAAACTCAATGACAATTTTTTTAAATCTATATTATATGCTCAAATTATTAATTGTATTATGATTAGTTTTTATTTTATTTATAAGATAAAAATATTAAATTTATTTAATTAATTGATTAGTGATACATGTTCACCGAAATATTTGTGGAAGGTAAAAATATGATGACTCAAATTTAAATTCATGACTGGTAAAATGTCTTTAATATATTTTTTATAATTATTATTTTGATAATTTTTTTTTTAAAATCTAACTAATTTATTAATCTCAAATGTTTTTTTATTAGAAAGAGTTTAGGTGAGTTAATCTTTGGTGGATGGATAAATTTCAAGGCTTCTACATATTAGACACCAAAGAGATCATTGTATACCTAACCCATGATTTCTCAATTTATGACTCAACCTAGATCTAAACTTAACTAATCACAAATATTTGTATCATATATAATTTTTATATTAGTTAAAACCATTATATTAACATTATTTTTTATTTTATTTAAAATATATAAAAAAATTATAAATTTAGTTTATTGATTAGAAATGACGTTCAAATAAAATTAGAAACTTTTAACTAACAGTAAAAAAAAACGAGACATGTACAACTTAAGTGCAAGAGGGTTTAAATAAAAAAATAATATAATTAATATTTTAACCGATATATATTTATGTTTCCTAACCAAAAACAAATTGCTCCATGAAAAAGTAAACTTGGCATAGATAAATTGGTATAAGGATTCTATTGTAATTTTGGTAGTAGATTGTTTTCTTTATTTGAAAAATATTAATTTATAATGATTATTTAGTGACAAATTATTCTCCCATATATGATTTTTAAAATAATTTTTAATTAGTGTATTTAAATTTTTATTTAAAAATATTTTTAAAAAGATTGACAAATAGTTGTTGCATGTATGCATGTATCTTTTAAGAATAGTTTTTAGTGTCAAATTTTTTAAAAATAATGTCAAAAATCATAATGTTTATATTATGATTGTTCTCTTTTTATCTCGAATATATAAGAAAATAGAAGTTTTAGTAATTTTTTAATGAAAAATATTTGTTCATGTATGATTTTTATAATATATTTTAATTAGTATCTTTTAATAACTTAAATTTTTATTTAAAAATAAAAATAAAAACAAAAGTTAACGACACATAGTTGTATTATGTATGAATCATACATAGTTATTAACGTTCACTTCAAACAATAATGTCAAAATAATGAAGTGGTTATTTAATATAAAATGAAGTTGACAAATCACAATATATATAATAATATATATTTTTTTTAAAATTATTTAGCCACAAATATTTATCTTGTATAAAATTTTGATAACAAACTAAAATAAACTAATTGATTAATAACATATAGTTATTTTATGATGAATTGTATTACTCAACAAACTAAAATGGACTAATTTCTTAAAAAACAATGTAAAAACTATTGAATTGTAAAAAAAGATGATAATTGATGTATTATAACTTTTTTATATTACAAAATATTTTTCTTGTATAAAACATACAATAATTATTAGTCGGATTATTTTTTTAAAATAATTAACATTTTCAAAATTAATTCCAAAATAATAATTTTTTTAATTTTTTTTCCAAAATAACCACATTTAAAAGAAGATGCGTCAATTGAATTGGCGCATCCATAATGTATCAAGAGGATGCGTCTAAGGCCTTGACACCTACATTGGAAGCCTCATGAGGAGGCACCAATGTCCATGGCACCTGTATTGGGCCTCATGAGGAGGCGTCAATGTCTATGGTGCCTAGTTAATGCATGTGGTGTATGCGCCAATTCATCTGGCGCATACATCCTTGTATTTTTTTTTTTAATTTTTAATTTTTTCTTTTAATTATATTTATTTATGAAATAATAAAAAATAATGTATTTTTTTAATTCATGCTACAATAAATGTTACATGAGATTGACAAAAAATTAATGACCGACCCGATCGAGACGTCCCCCTGTTCCACATCCAGGTGCGTTAGTTTGTCTCTGAGGTCTCCCACAATTTTCCTGAGGTGTTTGGGGGTTTTTGTGTGCTGACCTGATCGAGTGATGACTGGTGTGAAGGTCAGACGGAAGTTCCAACGGTATTTGACAGATGTGTCATCATTTGTTCCCAATATCCGGAGGGGCTCTGGCCAACTGCGCTTCCGTAATGGAGTTCGGTACCCATGTCATCGTAGTTAGGTCGATGGGTTTGGGTGGATTGTGGACAGTATAGTTGCCTGAATTGGGACATTGAATCGTTGCGGCATGCTCAAAGGTTCGAAGGGATCCATCGTACTTGCTATCTGAAGTTTACAAAGTCACCAGCCTATCAAATGTTTATAAAATTAGTTTTTCCGTAATAGCAAAAGAGGATTACTGGTCAGAATATGAAGAAGACATCGCCTGACACAACGAAGTTATGCGAAGGAAGAAAAAGGGTCGCACAAACAACACCCAGATTCAAACCAAAATGGATACGGCGAACAAAATGGTTAGATTATATAGTTCATGCCGTCAACCAGGTCACAATCGTACTAACTGTCCCAGTGTTGGAACGAGCATAACCAGATAAATTCAAATGTTCCTCTGTTGCAATATATGAAAAACTAAATTTATTTCATATTATAAGTTTGTGAGCAAATATCATTACATAAACACCAACATAAACAATTAAAACAACTATAATACAATAACTAGGCGATTACAACCATCAAAACAATTTTGAACATGTAATGCATCATCCTATGAATGTCTCAGTCAATCTTAATATCCATCCATTCACGCACTTCTCCATTTTGGTTGAATGTGGACACAAGCCATTGAATTCTTCTAATCATTTCACCATCCTCAATTTCTCCATCTAACCAACAATTCAACGCCCGATTAAGACATTCAAACGAATCTATATTCCAGAGTCGAATCTTTATCGGAGACGCAACGACGGAAAATATTAAATCGGCATTTCGCTTGTGAATGTATTGAGACATGGTTAAAACACAAAAACTTGAAGGAGAATGAAGTTGAATGAAAGAAAATATGGTAGTAAGAGAAGATTTTGTGTGAAAAATATTGCATCCAAGACGAGGTATTTATACTGAGGAGAGATAAAATGCATGCGCCAAGAGGCTAGGCGCCTGAACATGTCAAGACATGCAGACTCCATAGGCATTGACGCCTCCTCATTAGGCACAATGCAGGCGTCATGGACATTGGTGCCTCCTCATGAGGCCTCTAATGCAGGCACCAAGGCCTTATGCGTCTCCTCTTGGTACAAGACAGATGCGTCAGTTCATCTGACGCATCTTTTTTAAAATGTGATTATTTCAGATTTTTTTTGAAAAGCTTATTATTTTGGAATTATTTTTGAAAAAAATTGTTATTTAAAAAGAATCCATTAGTCATGTCTATGTATATTGTTTTATGATAATTTTAGTTAATACATATTAAAATTAATTTAGTAAATATAAAATAAATTTAATTGAAATACACTAATGATGTAAAATGATTTTTACCGTCAATTAATCATAAACGTTGGATATTGAAATAAATTTGACTTTTATTTTAAAAATCTATAAAATAATACAAACGAGTGATAATGATGAATCGACAGTGTAAAATTTTTTAGACTGATAATATATAATAATTAATTTCATACAAAATATTAAATTAAATGTATGTATAAAATATCAAAAATAATATTTAAAAAGGAACCGAAGAGTATCTTGTATATGAATAATTGTGTAAAAAAATAAATGTGTGGAATATAAAGAAGTTTTAATTTTATATTGAAAATTAAATGACCATACTATTGTATAAAGGGTTTATAATAAAGTAATCTATTTAAAAAATTAATAGTCAAAAGATTGAACTTTTTTCCTAAAACATAATACTAATATACTCATAAACTAAGAGTATAGTTAACTACCCCAACCTTGTCCAAATTTTTGGATCTGACTTACCCCCAAAAATTGAATGAGACTGAACTCGAAAACTGAGCAATCTTTCTAGGGTTCTTAACCCTTCACTCCCTCGACGACTCTTCGACTATCACCGTGCGAAATTCACTCTCTTGTAGGAAAAAGTGTTGGTGTGGAAATGGATGATGTTCCTTCTTCCGTGGGAATTTCTGGTTCTGGAGCTGAAAACAGCAGTGTCAAGGACATGGAAATAAGCGATTCTGTGGATGAGGAGAATAATCTGGAAGCTGAAAAGTCTGTTCAATCTGAAGAAGAGTGTGATAATAATTCATTGAAAGAAAATAAAGATTTGGAATTGGCGGAGACGGTTGTGAAATCGGAGGAGGGAGTAAGAGAAACGGTGCATGCTGCTGAGACTGTTAGCCTTTCTCTCAAAGATGAAAGTCCCAACGGAAGCGTTGAGATTGGTAGAAGAGGTATACTTTCATTCTACGAAATTTTGTATATATATATATGAAGATTGTTTTGTAATTTGTTTTCTGTAGTTTCTTTGTAATTGGTTTTCTGACAATGGTGTTTGAGAAAATCTGTGTGAACTGTGAAATATCTTCAACTTTTTTTATTTTTATTAATTTCTTAATTGCGTTTTTTAATTCTATCAGAGTAAGAAGTCTGTAATTTCGGTAAAAGCAATAGTTTGCTTCTAGTAATTAACTACAATTTATTATTTTCCTCTATCCAAACCATGTAATAAATACATATAAAAAAATTAAACAGCCATATTATGATAGGAGGAAGATTTTGCTCTGATTGAAACTAAATTTCACTTGTTTGCCAAATAAAGTTGCTAGATATGTTCTTAATTGTTTCCAAAACATACCCTATCTTATGGTTCATGATCATATTATGTTACTTGATTAGATTAATTCTATGCAGACATCTTCCTAGTTCTACTCTGGTGTATTATGGATTAAGTCTGACAAATACTTTGGAAAAGCTGTATCCCAAGTTTTCATGTTATTATCCCTACTATAGTCTGTTTCATTTATATGACACAGCTGTTTCAGGTGTTAAAAGAGCCCGGATTACTGTTGATGATGAACATCAGCCATCTGTTCATTTTATTTACAAGTCCCTGACAAGGTTTGTGGTACTTCCTTTTTCTTCAGGTTGACGCCCCAAAATCAACATGTATATGTTGATTTTTTTATTGGGTTAAAAATATTTTTAGTACCTACAAAATGACAAGTTTTCAAGTTTAGTCACTGTTAAATTTTAATTGAAATTTTGGTCCTCCATATTATTGCAATTTGTAAAAATAGTTATTTTGAAACCTTTTACAAAAATTGGATAGTTTTAGCCCTCAAAATAGTCCCTATGAAATGCAAATAGGGACTAAAAGGGAAAAAGTTATTTTGAGGAACTTAACTTGAAAGCTCATGATTTTGTAGGGACTAAAAATATATTTAACCCTTTTATTGCAGTTTGGTTTTCACTTATTGAAATTTGGACTTGTGTTTGAATGCTTTTCAGAGCTAGTAAAAAAAAGCTTGAGGAATTACTACAGCACTGGTCCCACTGGCATGCTAAACATGTTTCCTCATCCAATGTAAGTCCAATTGATTTAAAAATTTTCAGTGAAAGAATATTTCCCTTAGTGATAAATAAGTGAGTAAATAGAGGATACTGAATAAAATAACATGACAAGAAAACATGTAAATACAGTGGAAAACATGAAGACAAGGATTTTAAATTAAGTTGGAGTCTGTGCAGTTGTTGAGCTATAATCCAAATACCTATGGTCGGCTTCTCTTGGAAAACTTTAGTACCCATGATTGACTTTCAGTTTCAAACCAAGCATGAAAGATCATTGGATATTTGGTGTATTGTCAGGTCAAATAGGCCCAATTGCGCTATTAAGAAATGCAATTTTCGCTGTTTTAGTTATCCACTGAATTATAGAAGTTGAGAATGGTTTTCTGTGCAGGATCCTAGCGAAATGTTGGAATCTGGTGAGGAAACGTTTTTTCCTGCTCTGTGTGTTGGACGTGAATCAACATCTTCCGTGGTGAGTGTCCTTGATCTGTTTTTGTAAACCTGCATAGCTTCAGTCTGTGATCCTTTTAATTCCATTATTTGGAAAGTTTACAGTAAATATTACAGTGTTAAGCACACATATACTGAATTTTGTAATATTTCCTTCATCTGTTATTAATACTATCTCTTGCTTAACTCTTGTTCAAGTTTGACATGTATTCATGCTGTCTTATTCTAAGTGCCTTCATTTCTACATTCTAATTAATGCATTTTATGAGATTTCTAGAGTAGTTGTTAGAAACCTATATGTGACATAGTTATGCCAATAATCATTACAAGGATAGTAAGCATGATATTTTTTGCATGTACTGTCTCCTCTTGAGATTATTTATATTAGAATAAGAAAAGGAAACGGTTGTTGTTCACGACATCAAATATATAACTTTCCCTCCATTTATTTAATTTGCAGTCATTCTGGATGGAGAATCAGACAATGAATGGTATTAACACAGATGTTAGTCCTATAGATGATAATTCCGTGCCTCTATATGATCGTGGATATGCTTTGGGATTGACTTCAGCTGATGGTTCGAGTGTTGCGGACGGGTATGCACGTTTACTTTGTAGTATTATTTAAGGATGAAGCTGTGGCTGAAAGTGTATGAAATGTTACTTTTATCTATAAGAACTAGAAGAATGGGGGTAAAAAGGATTGGACTCTAAGCCACAAGGAACTTACTGTCCGAAAAGCTTTATTATTAGGCGAAAGATAAATGAATGGTTTATATTATATCTCTATCACCCGCCCCCCCTCTCTCACACAAGAGCCTTAGGGATCTGAAACATGGACAGTGCCGCAGGGTGAAAGGATCGAACTGACAAGGTTTTTTATTAGAATAATGGAGCGGCAACGACCAAGCTGTAAAACCCCCTACTATCCCAAAAGCTTCTGCTGTAGGGTGAAAGTACATGAATGGTTCTTTATATCTAATAAATATCACGTTTTGCCATCTAGCTTGTATCTTGTCTGTCCATAATTGCAATAATTGGTTTGAATGGAAAAACATAGTTTCAATTATGTGATGCAAAAGCTAATTCTTGTTTCTAATTTCTACTTAATGTAGATTAAGCATTGTGTTGACTATTTTATTAGGATTTTAGAAAGAAGGCTTATTTTAATTCTTTATGGAAGTGTTAATTCGGGTTCTATAGGATCTGGTATCTAATCCCACATGCTTGTTGAGGTATATGGTTATTGTGGAAAAGTGAGAGATGACATGCATTTAAAAATGGGAGGGAAGAATAGAACGGGTCTGCAAAATTAGTTGTCGCTTGTGTTAGAGGCTAGACATTCAAATTCTCTATTTGTTTTTGTAACGGCCAAACTTGCAATTCTATGTGAGTCTACCCGAGTTTTAATTTTTGTAGCCAGACTGGAGCGGACTAGACCACTAATCAATTCCAGTGGAGGTCCAGTGAGACTTTTTTTTTGTATTTTGTATTTTGAATTTGTAGCAAATAAGTGGCATATTGTGTGTAGAGAAGGATATAGGCATTACCCGTGTTGTTATTATGTGGTTATGGTAGCACCATAACACTGTTGTGTTAAGAACTCCCAAATACAATTTTTGGATTATGAGAATTTCTATTATGGATTCTTATGGTGGAATCTAATTACTTCCTTCATATTTTACATGTTTTGTTCTATCTAGTGTCTCAAAGTACCTTTTTTCATGCATCTCTTGTTATGGTGGTATGTTTCTAATTAATATGAATCATTTAATTACTCAGGTAAAAGAGTTTCTGTTCATTAGTGTAACTGTTATTGCCATGTACCTATTTGGGAACAGAGTATACCTCTTGCTTGAGTCACAGTTTGTGCCTTTGATTTTTTTTTAATTTTCTAATATTGCAGTGGTCTGGAAATCATAGATGTTCCTTCCAGGTGTTTCAATTGTGGTTCATACAGTCATGCTTTAAGAGAATGTCCAAGGCCTCGTGACCACGCTGCTGTCAATAACGCTCGCACTAAACTTAAATCCCGACGGAACCAAAATTCTTCTTCTCGTAATCCTACTCGTTATTATCAGAATTCTCCTGCTGGAAAGTATGACGGTTTGAGGCCAGGTGCTCTTGATGATACCACACGTCAACTCTTGGGCTTAGCGGTAAGAGTTATTGAAAATGTTGTTTATGTATTAGAATTTAGAATACATTAAAATTTAGGTCTTTATTTTTGAATGGATTGAGAAAGTTGTTTTATAGGAAAGATGTGAGGTAAAATTTAATTAGGTGACAATACTAATAGGATATCCTTAAAAGTCCAAGGTAGTTAGAAAAATGATATTACCCGAGAGCAAATCAACAATACCCCAAAGCTGTACAATCTCTACATATTGGAGATATCATCTATGTTGAGACAATATGCAGTGCAGAACACTTAAGAGAATCTATGAACACTTGAACACAGCCTGCTGATGTCGTATATATGCAAATATTGGATTAAATTTATAGTATTATATGTAAAACATAGTAGGTTTAGCAGTGTAGTACTGTAGTGGTTTATTGTTCAACTGATATTTTGCCATTCTACTACTTTTATCATCAACTTGTTATTAGTAATAACTAATAACAGGTTAGTAACAAAATTTTTCTTTAAAAAAAGTTAGTTACAAAATTGGTAGAATAGCAATATTGGTTGTATCTTTTTATTTGGGTATTGTTACAACAGTTTGGATTTTGAAAAATGATATATTATGAATTTCATGGTACTCTAATGAACAGGGAAGGAAGATATATTTTGAGATTAACTGTTTGAGTCAAATGAATTCTACACATGATGAATACATGCATTCTACTAATTACAAGAGACAATAAATTAATAGAATCATTCCCATGATAACTGAGGTTCCAATGCTTCTTGGAGCTAATTATCTATTTGTTGATGTGTTAATTTCAACAATTACATTTAAAATACTCTCCCTCAATCTGAAGCTTATATATACAAAATATTCAACTTCTCACTGATGTAAGCTATATTTTTTGTGATGAATTGCTTGAGTCGAAGTCAGTATAAACACATTCAATTATTTACAAGAGATAATAAATGAGTACAGAACATTTCCTAGACTATAAGGTTCAAATGCAAATTGGAACTATTTATCTATTTATCATTGTGTTAAATTGAAAAATTCCAACTGGTGTCTTACAATTTTACGTATGATGGACTATAACTAAACTTTCAAGTGCAGACTTTTGTAGCAGGATTTTATCTTCATAAATTGTTCTTTTTGTGGTTATGCAGGAACTTGATCCACCTCCATGGCTTAACAGAATGCGAGAACTAGGATACCCGCCAGGATATCTTGGTAAAAAACATTTCTTTGATCTTTTAACTATATCATCCTTGGGAGGGAAGATTGTATTTTGCTTGTGTTTTTTTTTTTTGAATTATTGATGGAAAGCCAACTAAGAAAACAATAATGCATGATAAATCCGTTAGGCTAATCTGTTTTTTTGCTAGTTAAAACGAACACGAAACCTTTTCATATGCGAGAGAAATTTAAATGGTTGAATTGTTGTATTTAAATTGCATCTGGTACTCTTTTATAGATCTGAAAAATGTTGGTTGCTTCTGAAAGTTATTGAATTAGTCTTTAAACACTTAACAGAGTGGTATCGTTATTTCTATATTCTTGGCTCTCCTATTTTATTGTTTTTGATTGATAAATCCTTCTTTGCTTTCCATTTTTCTTATTTGGTATCATTATCTTAACTCGTATTGGAATTCAGACGCGGATGATGAGGATCAGCCTTCTGGCATAACAATATTCACTGATAAGGACATGGCAGAACAGGAAGACGGTGAAATTGTTGGAGCAGATTCTTCAAAGCCAAAGCAGAAAATGAGTGTTGAATTTCCAGGAATAAATGCTCCTATTCCAGAAAAAGCCGATGAAAGATTGTGGGCTTCTAGAGCTGTAGTACCCTCAATCTCGTCAGATATATCAAGGAACTGGTCACAGCAGAGATCAGCGAGTTTTGGTAGCCGAGGACATCATCGTGAGCAGAGAATAGGCGACTTAAGGGATGATGGTCCTCCAGGGGACCCAGGGCTCAGTTCATCACAATTTAGTTTTCAACCTAGGTTTGGTAGTGGCCATGTTTCTCCGAATACAAGGGAAGAGTGGAGTAGTAGAAGGCATCCTTTGCTTGAAGAAGAGTCCCCAAAGCCTTTTTCATTCCATTCTCAATATTATTCAACCCCGGAGAGGTATTTTTCATCACTGGAACGAGATTCTGGTGGCAGACATGGAAGCCGGAGTTCTGGTAGCATGCATGACAGAGATAGAGACCGTGATCATTCATCTCGATTTAACGATAGGCGTTCGGAAGACCGTCATTATCATAGTAGAAGGTGATAGTTGAAATTGTATTAAACATGACTATGTGTGAGTTCCTATTAGCACTTGTAGAGCAACAAACTTTGATCAACTCAACATGATAGATATTCGTTTCGCCACTCAGGATAAAGTTTCATACAAACCAAGCATATTGGTAGGTTATGAAGACACATTGGAATTGTTTATACTCACACCTGTTAGTGACATGAGTTATTTTTGGTAATTTTGTGTGCACTATTTCCTTTGTGGTTAGTTGCTTACTTAACTCTCATTTGCTTGTAGAATGGATTATTAGTTCTAGAACTAATGACTCTTTTTTAAGTATATGATTATCAGTTCTATATGTTTAGGCCATGTAGTGTGAGAATTTTTGCAACAGAATATGATTTTATTTGTGAAAGATGAATTATGACTATACTGTAGTTTTCTATATTAGTTAAATGTGTGTTGGCCTATGTCTCAAAGGAAACTAGTTAAAATACACATTGATAAAACAAACTTTCTTATTTTTAGATCCTTAATTTTCTTTCATATCTCAAATTCATCACCAATTTTAAATATTTTGATAAAAAAACTAGAGGTTGAAGGATTATGTGAAAAAAGTTTAAATAACAATTTTGGTCTATCATTTTACTTTTTAAAAATAATTTTTCTCTATTTTAAATATAAATAATTTTGATATATTTTTTTATATTTTTGTATTGAATATTGACAAAATTCAATTTTATAATAAAATGTAACTTATATTTTTTTATCTTTGAAGTTTTACAATTGTTCTTCTTCTTATGTTTTTGCATTTAAACTTAGTGACATGTTTATTTTTAATAACATATAGTTTATATTTTTTATCTTTAAAGTTTTACAAATATTTTTATACAATAATTTGCCATGTTTAAAAAATGCATAATTAATTTAATTGCAATGAGAACTAAAATTTTATTATTAATTGATTTTTAATCTTAACAATATATTTTTAAATTATACTGTTGTTTCCGTTCCTTTATAAGCGTCACTTGTTATTTTCAAGGGGGTATTTTTATTTTTATATTGGTATCTAAAATAACTCTACTAATATATTATGGGATTAATTATTATACGCGGTCAGTGTAAAAAGTTTTACTCAGTCGATTCATCACCATCACCCGTTTGGATCACTTTATAGATTTTTAAAATAGGAGTCAAATTTATTTTAATATCCAACGTCTAAGATTAAGTGACAGTGTAAAATTCCTTTATATTGTGTATTTTAATTAAATCCATATATTATTTTCAAGGTAGTATTTTTATTTTTATGTTGGTATCTAAAATAACTCTACTAATATATTCAACATATTTGATTGAATGTTGTCTAAAAAAATTAAGTGTTAATTTTGAGATTTTTATAATTTTTAAGATAATGATTAATTGTGTTGACTTTAATGATGAAATAAATTTTATTTATTAAAATATAATCTTATTAATAATAGACAGTGAAGTATTTATATGAATTAAAATATAATAAATAAAAATAATTTTGTGAAAAATATAATAAATAAAAATAATTTTGTGAAAAATATAATAAATATCACATTGGTATTTTAAAGGAATAAATAATTTAGACAAATAAAAAAAAGGACACCTATTGTGAGACATAGGAGGTAACTTATATATATTTTTTTTATCTTTGAAGTTTTATAATTTTTTTTCCGCCTTTATGTTTTTGCATTTAAAATAAATGACTTGTTTATTTTTAATAACATATAATTTATATTTTTTTATCTTTAAAGTTTTACAAATATTTTTATACAATAATTTGTCATATTTAAAAAATGCATAATTAATTTAATTGCAATTAAAACTAAAATTTTATTATAAATTTTAATCTTAACAATATTTTTAAAATTATGTTAATTTATTTTGAATACGAACCCCATTATGTTGTTTATAGACTTAATTTATGCATAATAATTGTAGACCTTTATGTAAACTTTTTTTTAGACATGTATTCAATTAAATGATTTTGCTATGATTTTTTTTAATGATGGTCTCTAAAATAACTCTACTAATATATATTCGTCTTATTTGATTGAATGTTGTGTAAAAAAAATTATCCCACTAGGGCATACGAATCTTTTTATTTATTTAAAAATATTTTTCTTTCTGATTGTTAAAAGAAAAATCCACCCATTACAGTGAAATATATTAGAGTTTGATAAAATGAGTATGTTAAAAGAAGAACATAGTTTATTATTAACTAAATTATACAAGTGAGAATTCTATTTATAATAAGTATTACATAACTGTCAGCTTATCATAACAAACTCAAAGTTTATTGTGCAAAGTTTATTGTAGATCTCAGTTCAACATAACTGATTCAGATGTATTATCTAGCCTACTGTCAGCTCAGTATAGTTGACTTGAGCCTATTTTCATATTACTATATTACACTCTAATATTTTTCCTTCAAATGGTGCTGCCTGCTGAGGGAAGACACTTTCTTTGTTGGAGTGTGGTTTTGTCTATCACCTTGAGACTATCTCTGAGTGTGAGAAACCTGAGTGCTGAAGAGATTTAGTTATAATATCTGCATTCTGTAGATTAGCTGGGATGTGCTTAATCGAGAAAGTTCCGTTGAACACTTTTTCTCTGAGAAAAAATATATCCAACTCCATGTGCTTAGTTTTGACATGAAGTATAGAATTGTGAGACAACGCCACAATGCTAAGATTGTTATAGTAAGAGTTGGAGCTAAAGTTGTAACATGTAATTATGAGTGCAATGACTGAGTTCAGAGAACTTCAGATGCATTGCTGGCCAAACTTCTGTATTCCGCTTCAGTGCTAGATCTGACAACTAGAATTTGTTTCTTTGACCACCAAGAAATTAGATTTGGTCCAAGATAAATGCAGGACCATGATGTGAATTTTCTGTCATCAGGGTCTGAGCCTTAATCAACATCAGAAAATGTTGTGATGGAAATAGGCTGCAGAGGGTTAGCTGATTGGAACTGTAAGCCATGATGTATGGTACCTCTGAGGCATCTCAGTATTCTTTTGACAGCCACCAAGTGACTCTGCATATGTTGAGCCAAAAATTGGCAAGCCTTATTCACAGAAAAACTGATCTCAAGTCTGATAATGGTAGCATACTGTAAAGCTCCTACCACTGACCTGTAATAAGTAGGGTCAGAAAGATAGTTTGACCCATGTCTGGTTAGCTTTAGATCAAACACCATGGGAGTAGGGAGACTTTTAGCCTCACTCATATTTGTTTTGACCAATAAATCCCTAATGTACTTGGTCTGAGACAAAAACATACCCCCTTGAGGAGTTTGAGAAACTCCAATGCCTAGAAAATAGTTAAGATTACCAAGTTGCTTTAGGGAGAATTGAGAATTGAGCTTGGTAACTTGGCTTTGAATATGGCTAGGAGAGTTCCCAGTGACAATAATGTCCTCCAGATATACTAACATGAAGATAGTATATAAAGATGTGGTTAATGTAAACAGTGATGGATCACACTTGCTATTAATGAAACCAAACTGATGTAATGCAGGAGAGAGCCTTTCAAACCAAGCTCTTGCTGCATGCTTTAGCCCATAAATAACCTTGTTAATCTTGTAGACCAGGGCAGAACCAGTTTGAACGAACCCTTGGGTTGTTGCATCTAAACCTCTTCAGTCAAAATGTCATTTAAGAATGCATTGTTAACATAAAGTTGGGTGATCTGCTACTTTCTGGATAGAGCTAAATTTAAAATAATCCTGACTGTGACTGGTTTACCACTAGTGAGAAAGTTTCTTGAAAGTCAAAACCTTGAACTTGGTGGAATCCTTTGGCCACAAGTCTGGTTTTGTATTTCAGAATGGAATAATCAGGATTTTGTTTGATTCTAAAGATCCATTTGCATCCAATGGCTCTTTTGTTTGGAGGGAAAATGGTGAGGGTCCAGGTGTTGTTGGTTAGAAGAGCATCATGTTCAACTTTCATGGCTTCAAGCCATTTTGGATGCTTGAGGGCTAGTTTGTAGGATGTTGGTTCAGTTCAGTCAAGAGAAGAGTAGGGTGAAGTCTAGGTTGCACAATACCATCTTTAGCCCTTGTGATCATAGGATGAGATTTTTGGGGATAAAGATGAGGTGTAAGTGGTTGTTCAGAAGAAGAAGAAGATAATGAGTGGTTGGAGGATGGTTATTCGTTTGAGTGAAGAAGGGTAGTATTTGGTAAAGGAGTGACATGTGTGGAAGATGAAATAACAGAAGATTGATGTAAGAATAGATTATGAGAGGTAGTGGGCGACTCTTGTTGAAGAGGAGTTGTCAGTGCCATGGTATTGTATTTTGAGGGATGAAGTTCAGTATTGGAAGGTTGGGAAGAACCTGGAGAGAATGCGAGAGAAACTGGGACATAAATCTGAGTAGGAGATGTGGAAGATGTTGGAGACTTGAGGAATAAGGATGTGTATTGAAACCTGGTTTCATTGAAGATTACATCTTTAGAGATGTAGATCTTGCCATCAAGAGCCATACACTTGTAACCCTTGTGGTGTGCAGAATACCCTAGAATCCTTAGTGATATGGGCATAATTTTTAGAGTTATAGGCCATGAGGTGTGGGTAACAGACACATCCAAACACTTTGAGAAATGTGTAGTCAGGTTTAGATTGATATATAAAGTGTTGTAAGGTGACTGCATATCTAAGACAATAATTGGCATTCTATTGATGGGGTAAGCTACTGCTTGAAAAGCATGATCCTAAAATTTAGAGGTAGGGATATCTGAGCCAAAAGTGTGAGCTCTTTTTCCACAACATGTTTGTTCTTTCTTTCTACAAACCCATTTTGATGATGGGTGTGAGGACATGTAAGTCTGTGTATAATACCTTGTGTGGCAAGTAATGAAGTGATGAGTTGGAATTCACCTCCTCTATCAGTTTGAACTGTCTTGATCTGATAGTTAAACTGAGTTGTGTCATATGCCATGAAGGTAGTGAATATGAAGGTCACTTCATATTTTAGTTTAAGCAAGAATATCCAGGTGTACTTTGTGAAAGCATCCACACATGTAAGTAAGTATTTGAAACCAACAGTTGAAAGCATGGGTGCAGGACCCCAACCATCAGCAAATATAAGTTCAAATGAAGCATGATATTGAGTAGTAAAATGAGTAGATAGTAACCTATGAACTTTACTCAAGCAACAAGCAGTGTAAAAATCTAATTTGGATTGATGAGGAATATGAATATTACATCTGGATAAAACATTCTTGAGGACCTCATGAAGAGGGTGCCCCGATTTGTTGTGCCACTGAGCATACAAAGAAGGTCCTATAGCATTGATATTTGGAATTGTACATGAATTCAAAATTGTTGAATGTAAATTGCCACTAGTGAGTGTGTGCACAGAAGGTGATATACTAGGAGAGTAAGAGGGAGCCTTGAGAGTGCCAAAGGAGTATAGTCCATCCTTCCCAAGGGATTCTTGTAATAGCACTTCAGATGTAGCCTGGGATTTTACAAGATAGAAATCAGGGTGAAATCCAAAATATAATATATTATCTCGTGTAAATTGACTCACTGATATAAGATTCTTGGTGATCTTAGGTACCAGTAACAAGTTATTCAATGTGAGTGTGACATGTGGTTTGTGTGCAGATGGAAATGCAGTATTACCAATTGAAGTGATAGACATACCTTGACCATTACCAAGCATGACTTGGTCAGTTCCTGAGGTAGAAATGTTGTCAAGGAAGTGATCTGCAGAGTTGGTAACATGATGTGTGGCGCCTGAGTCTGCATACCATTGAGAATTTGCAGCTTGACTTATGCTTGTGTCTGAACCTGCTAGATACGCTTGAGGTTGTTACATGTCTAGGTATGAAGCCAGATGCAGGGATATGCCATTGAGAAGAAGATATCCATTGTTGTGGCATCTGTGGTGGTACACATGCAAAATAATGAGGATTCTGAAAGTTGGATGTAGACTGAGGTGGTATGATTGGATTACGACACTGATTAGGTTCAGTAGGCATAACATTTAGTCTGTAGTAGCAAACCTTAGCATCATGTCCTGTTTTAGCACATATTTGGCATTGCATTTTTAACCTGCCGCTATTACGACTACCGCCTTTGGAGAATCGACGACCACGACCACCGTGATTGCCATCAAATTGAGGTGGAGGATCCAAAACAGATAGTTGTGGCGTAGGATCAGAGATAGTTGAAGTTGGAGAGTCTTGAGCTTAAGGAGTCATACCTTGCATGAGATTTACGGAGATTGAATCATGGGATACCACACGTGTAGATCAATCAAAACACGCTTCATGAGAGAGAAGCATAGTTTATGCTGAAGGAGAAGGGCGATCCAAAATGCATCAGAATTTAAAAAAAATCATCCTTCAGTGATCCTTACGAATGGACATGATCAGTGATAGAATCATTACCTCTTGTGACGATCGAAACCTTTGATGCATATCTACGGAGCGATCACGAACGTTGAACGATGACAACGCCTCTACTCAGTCCACACAAACGAATTCCTTCAATCTCAGTGCTAGCTGCTACGAATGAAGGCTTTGAGTGAGAGAGAGAGAGAAACAAAATTGCAACTGCACAAATGCTTCTGCACAAGGGTTCTATTTATAGAACCACTTGTGTGGGCTGCAAGCTAAAAAGTCCACTTAAGTGTATGTGACCCGTATCTTATAATATGGTAAAATCACTTAAGCGCGTGGTACTTTACCATATTTCGTATTCTACTTAAGTAGACCGCACCTTACGATGTTCTACAATTCATTTAAGTGCACCGTACCTTACAGTGTTTCTTAGCTACTCTATCTCTCATCAATCCGTCCTTTTGTGTGTGACCCTGTAGGTTTTCGCGGAATTGGCAATTATATTAAATCACGTATTTGACATAATAAACAGTGAGCGGTATCTAGCAACACATCACTGCTACCCAAGACACGAAAATGTCATGTGATCTGACAAATCCTTTTGTGATAATATTTATGTATACAATTACCCTTTTGCCCTTATGTCTATATTGAACACAAAGCATAGACCGTGTCATCCTTGTCCAGTTCAATATTGGGCCCATAGACATTTATCCTGTTATGCAGGATAGGCAAATTCCATCTAGGTCACTCATGTCCCTCAGCATGCTTCGTGGAGTACCCATCAACTGTCTTTATGGTCATCCAGTTACGGACAATGTTTGGTTAGCAATAAGACACTCGACTCTACATCTAGGGTCCATAGTGTTTTAGGTCGAAGGGTGGTATACACCATTATCACCATGAGAATAACTTACGACACTTTGCATAACATTCTATATAGTATTCTCATAGAGGGTCAATCCAATATAAATATTACTCTTAATATTCATACCTATGTTTAAGAATTGATAACTCCTTATCCATGATCCATGAGATGTGATCATCAGTCTATATACATAATAGTCTTAATGCTTTAATGTTATCCCACTTCACAATAAAGCTCGACTACAGATACTTTAAGAATAATGTCCTTATGTTTAATGTGATCTCATGATTAAGTCACACTTGATACATTAAACGGACTAGCTATTCTAGGGACTTTATTAAACAAACATAATAAAGAAAAAGCCTTTTATTATTAATAAATAATTCGATACAAGTACTAAAAGTATTGGCCTCTAGGGCTTACACCAACATATGCAACGATGATTTCACATGGTTAATCACGACATTGGATGATCGAAGCTTGGGCTTTATACTCCGATGGAAATCTGTCGATGATCGTCTCAAGTTGATCTTGACGCGAGACTGGATCACCGATCAATTCGAGAATGTCCATGATTTATTGGATGCACCCTAAGTACTGAGAAATTGTACGATCACCTTTCTCCATGCTTTGCAGTTCATAACACAACTGCTGTGACTTCGCGTCGATATGAGTTCGTTGGAACTGATCAATGGTTGTTCACACTTCGTGCCCGTGTTCGCACTTGACGACCCGTGGCAAGATCTATTCCGACAGGGTGGTGAGAAGCCAGGTGAAGAGGATATAGTCTTCTTGATGACATTGCATATAAGCTGGATTTTCAGTATCTGAGGCACAATCGACCGTTGAGAGATAACGTCGAGGAATCACCCAATTAACTAGGTGATGGTACAATTTGTGAATTCGAATAATTCCTTCGACTTGTTGCTTCCATGAGAGGAAGTTGTGGTTGTCGAGTTCGATACTGATTTGTTGTGCAAACATTTTGAACGGATTCTTCAACATTTAAACTATTGCGTTTTTCCGAGAAGAAGTAGTGACACTCGCCATAGAATTGCTTTCTGTTGACAGTTTTGAATCATCAGTGGAATAAAGCACGACTTTGATGGATCACAAGCTCATAATACCATATTAGAGTTTGATAACGTGAGCATGTTAGAAAAGAATATAGTTTATTATTAATTGAATTCTTAACTGAATTATACAAGTGATAATTCTATTTATAATAAGCATTGCATTACTTCCCGTTCATCATAACAGACTCAGAGTTTGTTATAGATATCAGTTCAGCATAACTGACTGAGATCTATTATCTAGCCTACTGCCAGCTAAACATAGCTGACTTGAGCCTATACTCATATTACTATATCACACTCTAATTGAATACACTTAGATTTGGATGGAAAAATACTCTTAAATAGAAATTGAAAAGCGTTAAAGACTAATTTATTATAAATATAAATAAAATATATGTTAATTAATTTTTGGTCATCCATCTTTAATGTTGAGATGTAATTTTTTTTATACGTGTTACTTTTTTTGATGACGTAGCACGAGACTTATTAATTTTTTATTATCCACGCCATTTTATAAATAAATTCTTAATTAATATTTTTCTTTAAGTTTTTTTAAAAATTCATATGAAAATTAATTAATAATTTTTTTTAAAACATACTATTAGACTAAAGGCCAACCTATTTCTCTAGCCAACCAACAAGTTGTTATTTGACATTGTTTATGTATCATATATATATATATATATATATATATATATATATATAAAATCAAATTAAACATAATATACACGATGTGATACTTTTCTATAGACATTTTCTTCTATCAACTAAGCAAACACTTGCAACAAGTTTTATGATATTTTTGCTACTATGGGAAATACGAAACCTGTCAACATTCAGTTGTTACCATACGAATTTTCTTGTTCTTTATTATTTACCTCTCTAATGTCTTGTAATTAATCATGCGCATTAATATGAGTTTTATGTAAAAGGATTTCTTGCAATTAAACAAATCACATGCAGATACTGCTTTGTCCTTGATGTTCATACAAAAACCAACATATAATGAAAAATTAAACAGAGATTCTAGTACAATTATACAGGTTGAGATTAATATATAACTAAGTACATCAATCTGTTTGTTGGGAGAGCTAGGCATACGAGAGACATCCAAAAGCCTCAGACTTTAAAATAAAAATGGCATAAACATATCAAGCTCATAAGTTTTGAAACACAATCTATATTACAATGGAATGTTACATTAAGATTGTGGCATTAATTGTTCTTAGAGCATAAATATCACCACACTTTTACCGTTCATACACGACAACCAAAACTTCAATTGTCAGAACTCATGGATGATTGAGCAAAAAATAACATCTTCTAGTATGTGAACATTATCTAGTTTGTGACCGTTTTCTACGTGTCAGTTGGATTATTAATTGAAAGAAAAATTACAATGGCTATAAATAGGTTACTAATTTTGCTACATGTAAAAAATATTAACGGTAACATTTCTACTTGTAAAAAAAAATTAACGGTAACATTTTTCAATCTTATAAATAGGTTACTAATTTTATTATAACTTTCATTCACAACTAGTTTATTTTTGAACTATTGATTTTATCTCATTTTAATTATTTCTTCTATACATTTATTTCCCAATGGATCTCAATCAACATAGCTCTTGGTCTAATTTAATGCAAAATGGTGGTGGTCCTCCTTCTATTCCAAATCAACAAAACAACCCATACTTTAGAAATGCACCTTTTATCTCAAACTCACACCATAATCCAAATTTTCAAAACTCTAAGTTTATTCCAATTCGACAAAAAAATCCACACTTAGGAAATTACTCATATTATACACCACCTTATCCATATCAATATCAACCATTTATATCCCAATCAACTAACTCCACTATATCTCATGTGACTCAAATAGGTAGTAGTGGTGTGCAATCAAATGATCAAGAACGTGAAACACCATAAGTTTACACTAAAGGTAGTTTAGAAACTATTAACCTTGGTGAAGAAGTTGCATCCACACCAGTTGTGAATACGCATAAATAAAGGTTCCAACAAAAAGATGATGAAATTCTCATTCAATCATGGCTCTGTAGCGGGGATTTCGTTACCTTATGGTTTATTGACTAAACCAAAAGTAAACATACAATTCGAATCGCCACCGCACTTTTATTTGTCCAAAGGAAAGGCTAAAAAGCGAACAAAAGCCATGTAAGAAGTTTTATCAAATCAAAAACTAATAAAAATGTCAGAGATCTAGGTAAGGGGGTTGGTTATGAAATGGGAAGGTTTTACGCACCCAAAACATCCTTAGTACTCTAAGGGAACCTCTTTTTGCAAACATGTGTTGTAGGTTGGTATTTGTGAAAATATGTGCAAAAGATTGGGGGAATGAGAAAAGAATAGATTATATTTACAATTTGTTGTTTGAATGGATGAACCCATTGCCTACGTACCATCACAAAGGTAGGATCAAAACCTCGTAGTTCGGGGTAAAAATCTCAAAGATTGGTGAATTGATTTGACCAAAAGCCTAAAGGTCTTTTGTTATCAAAGGGAGAAAACTCAACCTAAACCAACAATCCACCATGTGAGGAGAGATTCGACATACTAGTGAGGGGTTAACCCTATAATAAGTATGGAAGACTTATAATCCAATCACTAAGGATAAGGTGAGATTCACATCAACCTCTATGATAACTCAAACCTATGACTAATGTTTATGAAAAGGTTTTAATAAGGTGGCCATTGAAACCACAAAACAACTTTAGGTGAGTTATATTTACAAGTTAGATTTATTTACAAAAAGAAGTCAAAGTTGGATTAAGATTCATTCACAATGAGTATTAATGAAGAGAGTTTGAAAAGTCAAAGGCATAAGGCTTAGGTTTCTAATTTGAAAGCAATGTCAAAGTTTAAAGAAAAAGATTTTGGCTTGGGTTAGAGTGAGGATAAGAAGAGAAAGGCTAGTCCTAAAGCAATACAAAGATAAGAGAGAGGATAAAACCCTTGGAGTTCCTTTTCTTGAAATCATAGAGATGATTCAAGACGCTCCTTTCCTTTTGACTTAGAAAGCACTCAAGCAATCAAACAAATATATATTCAAGCTCTTAGGATCTCCATTTGACTTGTCTCTCTTAACTTGGTTACTCATGACAATGGTCCTCCTTACTATCTCAAGATGGAATCCCTATCACACAAGAGCAAACATCAAAAAGTTCACAACACAATAAGAGGAATGGACAAAGAATGAGTTTGGAAAGGAAGTCTTTTGAAGTCAACTTTGAGATTTAGCATTCTAAAGGCATGAGACCTAGTTGCTCTTCAACAAATTTAGCATTCTAAAGGCATGAGGCCTAGTTACTCTTGAACTCCTTTAAGCATGAGTATATCCTAATTCTAAGTCCTTTCTCCTTTTTGCATTGGGTTCACACAAAACAAAAGCAAAATCAACACAAAATAACAAGATATTTATATACAATAATAAGCTCAAATGAGCAAAAGGAGAATGACATAAACATAAAATATGTGCTCAAGTGAGAAAAATAAAAAGCAATATGAATAAATGAGCAAGAAGTAAATTATATTAAAGTAAAGGGCAAGAAATTAAATGCTCAAATTAAAGTTAGTAATTAGTATGGTTATGTTAGTTTGTCATAAGCCAATTTAGCGATATGTTAAACAATCGTAAGTGGACTAATGTAGTAGTCACACCTATTTGAGGTCGGTCAATAAAACTATAGGCAAATAAACACAAGTTAGAAATCATGACTAGTAAGCCAAGCTCCTAAAACTTGCCATGCCAAAAGAAAAGAGGAAAGACCTTGTATGGACTTTAGGTTTTTTGCTTGACCAAGAAGCAACCTATCTTGGACACAAAACAACTCACTTGATCTTGGATAAAGTTGAGTTTGATTTGGATCAAAGAAGGTTAAAACTCTCATTTGTCAAGACCAACCATAAGACATTAACTCATTGGTCAAAAAAAAAAGAAAAAAAAGAAATGGGATGAAGATAAAATGGATGGAAAAAGAAATAAAGTATCAAACGCAAATGATCAAATGTGAATCAAATCATCATCAATCAATGGTAAACAGAAGAGAAATGAAGATCACAAGTCAAACATATTTTTTTGGTATTTTTGAATTAAAAATAAATGCAAAAATAAAATGGACAAAATATGGTCAAACCTCAAATTTAATTCAAATCAACTTCAACAAGTCCAATTAAATTCTCATAGGTCTAACATGGTCAAACAAGCTTTGAAAATTTTTCTCAATAATCTTTGAAATCAGAAACTATTTAAAAACAATTAAAAATAATAAAAACAACACAATATGAATTAAAATCTCAAATAAATCTCAAATCAATTAAGAAATTGATGAGACTATTTTTCATTGGCTTATCATGATCCATATGTGTTAGGAAAATATTTTTGGAATTTTCAAATATCAAAAAGTATTTTAAAATGAATTAAAACTATTAAAAACCAAATAATTCACAAAAAGTATTAAATGAAGTCACAAAAATAATTAAAAATCAAAATATGAAACTAGATTTTTCAAGAATTTTTTTGGCATTGGTCTCATATTTTTGTAACTTCAAATAAAATATTTATGAATTTTTGAAAATAAAGTGAATTAAATGAAATTAAAACAGAAATAAGAAAAATAGAAAAAACCTGCGCCCTCAGATGGTTTCATTAATTGACGTGACAATGATCTGAGGGTTCAGAGGCGCGGATGCACGAAAGACCAAAGTCAAGCGCGCTATATCTGGATTTAAAATTAGTCAAAACAATGAAAGGCCAGGATTATAACGTTTCAGTGAGATCCAAGGGCCATGAAGCTCCCACACGGGGACGGTGGTGGAAACCACCATCTTCTCCGACGATCTAACCAGATCCGGCCACCACGCGCAGGAAATCAAACCTCAATAAAAATGAAAAAGGAAGGTATCAAAATGAAGCTGATGTGATGTACATCATCCCTGTAACCATGGGTCCTCCTCAAAGTTCCTATTTAGAGAGAAACCTAAGCTTGAAGATCATGGTACATGAACTAAAATGGCACGATTTGCAAAATTGAGACCACCACTGGCCTACCTCATGTACGAGGACTTCAAAAAATAACACAAACCAAAGGAACTCACATCATATTGCAAGATCTAGATCAAGAAAAATTAAGGTTCTACCTCTGAAACGCAGCTTCAAACAACACGAATTCTCCAAGCTTTTGATCTAATCTTGCTCTGGAAGTGTGATGGTGATGCAAGGTTAAGGAATTGAGCTGTGAAGATCAACTAATGATGTTGTAATTCAAGCTTGAAATTGAAATAGAAAACTGAAAATTCCTTTAGTGAGGGTTTGGTTTTCAATTCAGCAACACTTCAGATCTCCTTGTGGTTACCATTTGAATGAGATTGCACTACTATTTATAGGTGGAATGGATGCAAGGTAATGCTTGACTCGTGTGCATGAAATTTGGATCCTCCATGCATGGGCCTGTACAGGCACATGTGAGGCCCAAGAATGAATGCAAATCCATGCTGAACTCACATGTAAGTGAACTGGACGTGCAATTGGAGCTGCATTAGCTTGCACATGAAGTTTTGATGTGAATTGCAAAAATGAACCTAAACATGAAGCTCTTCGAAACTCACTCATGGAAAGTCAAAAAAATTAATGTGAGTAATGGTTGGAAATCCCTTGAAATAAGGAACAAAAGTCATGTTGGAAAAAAATTCATTTGGAGTTTGGAAATTTATGAAAACTGGCTGTGAAGGTTTGGGTACAAAACATGTCTAGGTTCCCTTTGAATTTTTTTACCAAAAGTAAGCATCTTCAAACCCTTATGTCTCAATGATGCAAGCCTCAAATGGAAAAACCTCCAACATAAAAGTTGTATATATTTTCAAGATGATCAATTTAGACTCAAATGTTGCATCATTTGGATTTTGTATGAGAAAGTTATGGGCACTTGAAGTTGGGCATTTTTCAAATTCAATGGCTTAGGTCCAAAGTGACCTATAATATTTTGTATTATCACATGTATTTATTTTAGTATTATGAAATTTTGTCCAACATAACATTTTAAGTATACATCTTAAGCTTTCCAATTCAATTGGTCTCACCTCAAAATAATAAAAAATAGGTAAGTTGGGTCCTTGGGAAGTTGACCCAAAATTAGGGTTTCAGTTAAAATGACCTATAATGTTTTGAAATGAATGATGACCTTCAAAGTTTCAAATGGATTTTAGATGAACATGAAATTTGTTCATATGGTTCTTAAAAACATTATTTCTCTTGGGGTAATCTTCATTTGACAAACACATCAAAAGTTGTATCTCAGTGACCTTCAGTTTAGTCAGATGACTTGACTGGTCAACTTCTCAAGGCCAAACTTCAAATATTAATGAATGAATGATTGAGGATCCTCACATAGGCTCATATATTCATAAAATAATGAATGAAATAACTTCCCTTGATTAAATTTGATCATAGGTTGAGGTTACTTCATGATCAAGGCACAGTCAAAGCATAGTTGAATTAGGGTTTCCTTGGGAAAAATCCTCAAGCCCTTTGGGTTATCTTGATCAAATTGACAAATTGAGATACTTGGGAGACATATATGATGATTAGGAACTTTGTGGACCATTGTCATGCCTTTTCTCATCTCCATCTAGCCACTTCATTGAGCTTAGGAGCCTCCTAGGAGCATGGGAGCACATGATCACTTGAGCTTCAAAACAAAAAGAGTTAGTGACATATTTTTGTGCTTTTGGTTAGTAATCAAAATAGGAAAAGAAATAATATATAATACAAGCATGCTTGGTGGTCTCAAACCACTCACACAAGTCCCACCCTAGGGTTAAGGAGCCAAACATGCTATGATCCATGAGGCAATGCATTGAGCAAATGATAGGATGCCATGAGGGATCTTAGGGTCAAAATTAGGGTCTTACAGATGCCCCTATTTAAGGTCATTCTATCCGAAGATATGAAGGTTAAAATCTTTGTCTCGACGAGGTAGAATGGGCTTAAATAATAACAAAGAGACGAATTTTGATCCCTAAGAGACCTCATGATGCAAATGTATGCATGCAAAATAAAATCTTCATGGTGAGTAACTTGCCACGAAGGAAAAGAAATCAGGAGAAACTGAAAAATCCATAGGAGTAAAACACTCACTAGGGAAACAGAGACTCTAGGGAAAAATAGGGTAAAAATGCGTGAGCTGGTCACTTTTGGAAAACTTACTGGGAGACACGAGGGGATTCCACGAAAGTAAATCGATGGAAAGACTTGAGCTGACACAAAGATGCATGTATTGGGGAATATGCCAATACAACAAAACTATCCATGAAGGATACATTGGATAAAAATCCGGACTCAGACGGGCATGTCCACAAAGGAATCAGCTGAGAAAGAAACAACGAGATATTACCGACTACTGGGTAATAAACTCAAAGGGAGACATATTGTCAAAGCACCGGTTACTGGGTGAGAGAACAACACGCTCAGGGAGAAAGAATATCTAAGACCGGTATAAGGGTGAGAGACATCAATCATCCGAAACATCTGAGGAGGACCTAAAAGGCACATCTCAACTCAGGAAAATCTGACTCCACAGGGGACAAAAGGTCATAATAGGGAGCAGAAGGAAGGAACACCAGGGATACCGGTTGCTGGGCATATAATAGGTGACCAACCAGGCGTGAATTTGGAACATATCCAAGACACTCATCATCCGAAAGGAGGGCTGAAAAAGAGAACTCGACTTATAGGATGGGCATTCGATTCCACGAGGAAATACGAATATTACTTAACTGGGGAAGACAAAGACTTCGACCGAAGAGCGCGTGAGATATATTATCTATTACCGTCATACCTTAGATAACATACTCGCATGGAAGATTATCCACAACCGGTTACTGGGTTAATAAAGGATAAATCAACCGAAAAGAAAGGACATTAGGATACCGGTTACTGGGTATAAAAATAATGACCAATCAGAAGGAGAAACAATCATTACCAAACAAGGGTAAATGAAAGATGACTCGGCGGGGGATGAATTGCTTGATAAGAGTAATTATCCAAGAGATATATCACCGGTTACTGGGTGGTATACTAAAAAAATGAAGGAATATCAATACCGGTTACTGGGTAAAGATAACCAACAAAGAGAGGATTACATCTACCGGTTACTGGGTAGAAAACCACAGAAAAAGGACTTACAACTACCGGTTATTGGGTAGAAGGCCACAAAGTTCGCTGGGGAAAAGGATGAACAATTACTGGTTACTGAGCAATTGAACAACCGAACCGCAGGGAACTGCATGGGAATAACAAGAAAGGAGTCAATCTAGGAACTTAGAAAGACACAATTAAATAAGACTCAACCCGATGAGGATATAACTCATGGGAGTAATTCCATCCCGAAACACAACTGGGGAGGGAACAGAAACAAAAATCATCCATGAGAACATAACTCAGTGGGGAATAAAGAAGGAAAGATAAACACTTTCTGCCTACGGGGCTGACTCTATATGGAGAGATCAGACACAAACATCTGCTTGGGGAAGAATATTTCGCCAATAGCAGAAGATAACAAGCAAAGATATATGGCCAAGAATGCATCATGAATATCTGAATGCTATGATTATGCATGTATATGCGTGACTTATGTATGATTAATGCTGATAGACAGACATATCTAACACAAGCAGGCTCCAGAGCCACGAACGGACATCCGATGCAACATCTTCACAGAGAAGGGCCAGGCCCACAAGATAAATCAACTCTGACGGGGATGATCTAACACCAGGAGACATAAACCATCGCTAGGGATAGGCAAAGTCACAGCTACCAACTGCCGGGGATCTTACAACAATTCTTGGGAACAGGTGACTGGATATCAATAAGATCTGTCACAGAAGAACCTCTACTGGGGATCTTATCAAGGGAAATGAGATGAAACTCCATGGGGAACAACCACCAACCATATACACATTAATCAACAATCCCTTCTAACCGCTGGAGAGACATCTTTGCTAAGGGGAGAGAGAACAATTTGCTCTGCTGGGGAATGAAACAACACATCCTCCTCAGAATCCCTCAATACTGGAAGAGATCTTCAGACTCGGAGGGGATACAAATTATCAAGCTCGGATTAGGCAACCCTACCGGGGATGAACTGTAGGCGACCATACTGGGGATAAACTGTAAGTACTCCCGGAGGAACTGTCCTGGCTGAGGGAAACGAAAACAAATCCTTTGTCAACACGTGCCATGCTGGGGATGAAAACGGAAACAAGCCCTTCACCAACTGCTTTAGACATCTTCAAGCTGAGGAAACAACTGAAAGCTGATGAAGAGGATATAAACATGTCAGAAATATGAACAAATGCCTTACCTTTTGGAGATCGTACTATCCTTGGGAGAGCACTGAAGACATTCCATTTATCCATTTTAGTGTTTGTGAATGTTCATTTTGTTTAAAAACAGTTTATAAGAACTTTATTTGTTTAAAACAATGATATTTATCAATTAAAACATGCAAACATTTGTTAAACAGAAACAAGTGAGAGTGCAATTGGATAAAGGCTCAAATTTATTTGATAGAATGGTGGTCCGCAAATGGCGAGACTCTATGGATCTTTACAAATATGAAATTGGTGATATATATTGGAAAAAGGCTACATTGAACATAATGACCGTTTCTTCGCCAACTCTGAATCCGATGTATTTGAAGCTTCAGTTGACGATGACTGAGCAAGACTCTTTGATAGATGACAGTTGTAGAATAAAGTCTTGTCAGGATGCAGTTACTTGCCAAATCCCTAATTTTTGCCTAGATTGCCCCAGGGTGAGGTACTCAATCTAGCGGGATATATATTATATATATATATATATATATATATATATATATATATATATATATATATATATATATATATATATATATATATATATATATATATATATATTCATTTTTTTATGTCTCTAACTTTTCCCTGGACCGCCCTTTCGAGTTTTCAATCCACCGAGACGCTCATTTTTGCTTAAGTCGCCCTTTCGGGTTTTCAACTTAGCGAGCTATTCTGTTTTTATTTTTAGGCGAAGTATTTCTTGACTGCATCTGAATTCACAGGACGAGTGAAATCCTCCCCATCCATAGTTGTAATCAACAAAGCACCGCCTGAAAAGGATCTCTTAACAACATATGGACCTTCATAGTTTGGAGTCCACTTGCCTCTGGAATCGGGCGCGAAAGACAAGACTTTCTTGAGCACGAGGTCACCTTCTTGGAACACACGAGGCTTGAATTTCTTATCAAAGGCTTTCTTCATCCTTTGCTGATATAACTGACCATGGCGCATGGCAGTTAATCTCTTTTCTTCAATCAAGTTCAACTGGTCAAAACGACTTTGAACCCATTCAGCCTCAGTCAACTTGGCTTCCATTAAGACTCTCATTGATGGGATATCAACCTCCACGGGGAGCACAACCTCCATGCTATATACAAGAGAGAAAGGGGTTACCCCTGTTGAAGTACAGACTGACGTACGATAACCATGCAAGGCGAATGGCAGCATCTCATGCCAATCTTTATACGTAATAACCATCTTCTGAATAATCTTCTTGATGTTCTTGTTAGCAGCTTCAACAACCCCATTCATCTTGGGTCTATAAGGAGAAGAATTATGATGTGAAATCTTAAACTCGCTACACAACTCTTTCATCATCTTGTTGTTCAAGTTAGATCCATTATCAGGAATGATCTTGTCTTGCACACCATATCGGCATATGCGTTGGTTCTTGATAAACTTCACAATCACCTGCCTGGTCACATTTGCATATGATGCAGCTTCAACCCACTTGGTGAAGTAATCAATAGCTACGAGAATAAAACGGTGACCGTTCGACGCCTTAGGCTCAATCATGCCAATAATGTCAATTCCCCACATGGAGAAAGGCCACGACGATGAAATAACATTCAGAAGTGTCGGGGGAACATGAATCTTATTCGCGTAAATCTGACACTTGTGGCATTTCTTCACGTATTTGCAGCAGTCAGACTCCATTGTTAGCCAATAGTAGTCTGCTCTCAACATCTTCTTAGCCATATCATGTCCATTGGAATGAGTACCAAATGAACCCTCATAGACTTCACTCATCAACAGGTCTGCTTCGTGTCTATCCATGCATCTGAGCAGAACCATGTCAAAATTCCTCTTGTAAAACAGATCACCATTAAGGTAGAAACTTCCAGATAGTCTCCTCAAAGTCTTCTTATCTTTAACAGATGCCCCAGGCAGGTAAGTCTGACTTTGGAGAAAGAACTTGATATCATAATACCACGACTTATCATCTTTCACTTCTTCAACTGCGAACACATGAGCTGGTCTATCCAAGCGCATCACGGTGATATTAGGGAATTCATTCCAATATTTCACCACAATCATTGAAGCAAGCGTAGCAAGAGCATCTGCCATCCGATTCTCATCTCGAGGAATGTGATGGAAGTCAACCTCAGTAAAGAAAGTTGAAATCCTCCTCGCATAATCTCTATAGGGGATGAGGCCATACTGATTCGTTTCCCATTCACCCTTAATTTGATTAACAACAAGGGTCGAATCCCCATAAACATCAAGATGTTTGATCCTAAGATCAATACACTCTTCCAAACCCATAATACAAGCCTCATACTCCGCCATATTATTCATGCATTTGAAAGTTAGCCTGGTTGTAAAAGGAAAATGTGTGCCTTGAGGAGTAATAATTACTGCCTCAATACCATTTCCATACTGATTAACAGCACCATCGAACACCATACCCCATCGGGAACCAGGCTCTGGCCCTTCATCGAGCGTAGGCTCATCGTAACCTTTCATCTTCAAATACAGAATCTCCTCATCCGAGAAGTCGTACTACACAGACTGATAATCCTCAATTGGTTGATGTGCCAAGTGGTCAGCCAAGATACTACCTTTAATAGCTTTTTGAGCTTGATACTCAATATCATACTCAGATAACAACATTTGCCAACGGGCAATCCTCCCAGTTAAAGCAGGCTTCTCAATGATATACTTGATTGGATCCATTTTGGATATCAACCAAGTCGTATGATTCAACATATACTGGCGTAAGCGCTTAGCAGCCCAAGCCAAAGCACAACATGTTTTCTCAAGCGTTGAGTACCGAGACTCACAATCAGTGAACTTCTTACTCAAGTAGTATATCGCATATTCTTTCTTCCCTGATTCATCTTGCTGACCAAGGACACACCCCATGGAATCATCAAGCACAATCAAGTACATAATCAATGGTCTTCCTTCAACAGGCGGAGACAAAATCGGAGGTTCAGACAAATACTCTTTGATACTGTCGAAAGCTTTCTGGCAATCCTCGGTCCAATCATGACGTTGATCTTTCCGGAGGAGCTTGAATATAGGCTCACATGTGGCAGTCATGTGGGATATAAATCTCGAAATGTAATTCAAGCGACCAAGAAAACCCCGGACTTCAATACGTCTCTTGTATTGCTTTGACCTTGGCAGGATCAACTTCAATACGTCTTTCGCTGACAATAAAGCCCAATAACTTGCCGGAACGGACTCCAAATGTACACTTGTTTAGATTCAGGCGGAGTTTGTACTTCCTCAAACGCTGGAAAAGCTTCAACAAGTGCTCTACATGTTCAACTTCCGTTTTCGACTTTGCAGTCATATCATCAACATACACCTCGATCTCCTTGTGCATCATATCATGAAACAAGGTAGTCATAACTCGTTGATACGTGGCTCCGGCGTTCTTCAAACCGAAGGGCATCACTCGATAACATAATGTTCCTCAAGGTGTGATGAATGTTGTCTTATCCATATCCTCGGGTGCCATTTTAATCTGATTATAACCGGAAAAGCCGTCCATAAATGAGAAGACATTGAATTTAGCTGTATTTTCTACCAACATATCAATGTGTGGTTGAGGAAAATCATCTTTCGGACTAGCTTTATTCAAGTCTCGATAGTCAACACACATTCATACTTTTCCATCTTTCTTAGGCACGGGAACAACGTTGGCCACCCATTGAGGATATGTAGAAGTCACCAGAAACCCCACATCAATTTGCTTATGAACTTCTTCTTTAATCTTCACTGCCATATTAGGATGAGTTCTTCTGAGCTTCTGCTTCACAGGTACGCACTCAGGCTTTAATGGCAAGAAGTGTTGCACAATATCGGTATCTAGACCAGACATGTCTTCATATGACCAGGCAAAGACGTTGACATATTCTCGTAGCAACTCAATCAACCCCTTCTTAATAGATTCTTCCAGGAGTGCCCCAATCTTTACTTCATGAATGCAGTCCTCACACCCCAAGTTGACTGTTTCCAGATTCTCAAGATGCGGCTGAATGATCTTCTCCTCGTGCTCAAGCAGACGGGTAATCTCATCAGGAATCTCTTTAACATCATCTTCTTCCGCCTCAAATACAGGGAAATCAAAGTTGGGAGACGATGTTATATCATTATGTTCAATGGGTTTGATCAACCTGCATAATAATTTTGAGTATAAAAGAGATTTCAAAATTCAAGAAAAGCAAATCATTATGCAGATGAAAAGATTAATTTTATTCTCTTTTTAGGGTTTTATGGTGATCACCAATTTCATTCAAAAAGCAAAAAGCAAAAATAGTTTGGAAAAACAAACAATTAACATGTGATCATTGAATAAATATCATTGTATTAATCAAATATGCCAACAATGTCTTCACTTCTCCTTTTGGCATGGGAGAAGGGTTTTTGAACAAAATGAACACATTACGTTGACTTATGGATAACTGTTGGAACATCAACAACGACCCAATTATTGTAGATTCCGCCAGGTATGACAAAGTTGCCAAGGTCTTCCTCTTCATCATCTTCAACAATGGCAACAACTTCCTGATCTTCAACGGTGTGGATAAAACCACCACTCTGGAATAGCCCAAGCTCATTGGAAATGCCTGAAGAATACCCTATGCCAGCTCAGGATTTATTATCTTTCAATTTGATCATTTTCCCCAAACCATTCGTTGCACCATGCTCAATGGCCAACTTCGCATCGTTATAGGAGACAAATGAAGAAAGTCCTTTCCTTTAAGGCTCAGCAATAGATAAGGCTTGGAACAGAGTCCCAACCTCATCCTCAACATCAATGTAGGAGAAGGAAGATAAATGACTGACCAGGAGAGCCTTCTCTCCCCCTATCACCACCAACTTCTTGTTTTTCACAAACTTCAACTTTTGGTGTAGGGTGGATGTCACGACGCCTGCCTCGTGAATCCATGGTCTTCCAAGCAAACAACTGTTAGATGGATGAATATCCATGACCTGGAAGGTGATCTGGAAATCACTAGGTCCAATCTTGATCGGGTGTTCTAATTCATCGATCACAGTTTTGCATGATCCATCAAACGCGTTCACAACCACTCCGCTCTGCCTCATGGGAGGCCTCTGGTATGAAAGTTTAGCAAGAGTGGATTTTGGCAACACATTAAGCGATGGTACTGTGTCCACCAACACATTGGACAAGGTATCATCCTTACAGTTCATAGATATGTGTAGAGCCAAATTGTGGTCTTTTCCCTCCTCAGGAAGATCAGCATCACAGAAGCTCAAGTTATTGCAAGCGGTTATATTTGCAATAATGCTATCAAACTGTTCTATTGTGACATCGTGGTCCACGTATGCCACATCCAACACCCTCTGCAAAGCTTCGCGGTGTGGCTCAGAATTTATCAACAAAGATAAGACAACTATCTTTGATGGAGTTTGTAGCAGCTGATCAACAACATTATATTCACTCCTTTTGATGAGCCTTAGCATCTCATCACCATCCTCTTTCAATATGCCAGACTGGCCAACCAGGATAGGGGTGTTATTATTCTTGATAAGGGTCAACAACAGGAACATAATTATTTTGAGAAGAAATCCCCATGGGACCGGCATGATTAACAACTGTTTTCTTCACAACATCTTCGTGGGATTTCGATTGCGCCGAGAAAACACGACCGCTACGGGTCACACCACTGACGTCTGAAATGCTCACTACGGAAGTTGAGGGTAACAACACCTCCTTGCCATCTTCTAGCATCACAGCGTTGTATCGATAGGGAATAGCCTTGTCAGATACATACGGGACAGGGCCCGCTGGCTTGATCACAAGAGTTGGTGATACCTTCTTCTTGCTGCCATCATACTTGACAATAACAGGCTTAGGAATTTTAAATACATGGGAGATAACATTAACTTCGTCCTCATTATGATTCTGAAGTATTTCAATCATTCCTTGATCAATCATCTCTTGGATGTCCTTTCTAACTTGTCGGCATCCTCTCTCATTGATAGTGCACACCTGGCACCTATCATGGTCATGCTCGTAGTGGTTGTGTTCACACAACAACTTATGCATCTCGACCAAAGACTACCTTATGTCATTAACATACAGGACTTTATATTTTCCAGGGCATCCCTAAACCATGTTAACAACTGCTTTCCCATGCTCGGGAAATGGGTTCTTCTTCACATTAGGGCATACGTCCTCGAAAAACAAAATCCCACTTCTCACAAGGTCTTGCACCTTGGTCTTCAATGGGTAACAGTTCTCCACATCATGTCCGGGAGCACCAGAATGATATACACAATGAAGTTCTGGCTTATACCACCATTGAGGGTTGGTCGGTACAACAGGAGGATCTCGTGGAGTTATCAGCTTTCTATCGATCAAAGAAGGATAGAGCTCAACATATGTCATCGGAATCGGGTCAAAAGTTACCCTTTTCCTCTCGTAGTTGTTGGTGCTGGTGTTATTATTGTTTCGAGGCTGGTAGGTCTGTTATTGTTAACGATGTTGTTGTTGTTGATGATGATGAATTTCTCTAAAAGCAGGTGCTATATGAGCCACCTGGTGTTGGTTGACGGCAGGACGCACATCCTTCCTCCTTACATAGGGCCTTCTTTTAGTGTGAGAGGACATAACATGTCTCTCTCCCTCTTTCTTCCTAGCAAAGCTTCCATACTTCTTTGCTGAAGAACTGTCTTCTCTGGATAACCGTCCTTCACGGACCCCTTCTTCCAATCTCATCCCCATATTCACCATTTTGGTGAAGTCTGAGGGAGCACTGGAAATCATTCTTTCATAATAGAAAGAGCTCAAAGTCTTCAAGAAGATCTTTGTCATCTCCTTCTCTTCTAGGGGTGGCACTATCTGAGCTGTCAACTCTCGCCATCTCTGGGCATATTCCTTGAAGGTTTCCTTCTCCTTCTGCGAAATCGCCCTCAACTGGTCCCTATCTGGATCCATATCCACATTATATTTGTATTACTTTACAAACGCCTCTCCAAGATCATTGAAAGAGCGAATGCTAGCACTCTCCAACCCCATATACACCGGAGCGCAGCACCTGACAGGCTATCCTGGAAGTAATGGATAAGTAGTTGATCATTATCGGTCTGTGTTGACATCTTGCGAGCATACATCATAAGATGGCTGAGCGGGCATGTGTTTCCCTTATATTTCTCAAAGTCATGCACTTTGAATTTAACAGGGATCTTCATGTTGGGCACTAGGCACAACTCAGCAACACTTTTACCAAAGAGGTCCTTACCCCTCAAAGTCTTCAGTTCCTTGCGCAGCTCAAGGAATTGGTCTTTCATCTCGTCCATCTTTTCATATACGTCCGGGCCCTCAGATGGCTCAGAATGATAGATGGTGTCTTAAACACGGGGTAAGGTGTGCACAACGGAAGGTGGCACAAACAGGATCGGGCTAGATGCCGGTAAAGAAGCAAGAGTAGGAGCAAAACCCTCTGGCACAAAATTAGTAGGCATTCCCCAAGGGAACCCGGTTGGCATAGACGGGGCGAAATAGGCTGTTGCAGCAGGCACCGTTGAAGTCGCTATCTCGGATATAACAGTCCTCGCTGTAGCGGGGTATTCGTTACCATTAGAGATATCGACTAAATCCAAGGTAAACCATACAAGTCGATTCGCCACCACACTTCTATTTATCCAAAGGAATGGTTAGAAAGCGAACAAAAACCTAAAAGTTTTATCGAATCAAAAACTAGTAAAAATGTCAGAGATCGGGGTAAGGGGGTTGGTTATGCAATGGGAAGGTGTTAAGCACCCAAAACATCCTAGGTACTCTTAGGGAGCCCTTTTCACACTTGTTGTAAGGTTGGTATTTTGTGAAAATTTGTTTGTGCAAACATGATTGAAGAGATGAGAAGAGAATATATAAGTTATTTACATTTTTGTGTTTGAATGGATAACCCATTGCCTATGTACCATCTTAAAAAGATCAGGATCAAAACCTTGTAGTTGGGGGTAAAAATCTCAAAATGAGTTGGTGAATTGATTGGTCCAAAAGCCTTAAGGTCTTTTGTTATCCAAGGGAGAAAACTCAACCTAAAACCACAAATCCACCATGTGAGGATAGCTTCAACATGCTAGTGAGGGGTTAACCCTATAATAAGCATGGAAGACTCATTGTCCATCACTAAGGATATATGTGAGTATTATATCTACCTCAAGGATAACTCAAACCTAATAGCTAAAGGTTATGAAAAAATTTGATTAAGAAAGTGGCCATTGAAACCACAAAAGTATTTGAATGAGTTATATTTACCAATGAAAAGTATTTACAAAATATGGTCAAAGTTGACTTAAAGGTTCAATTCAAAATAAGTGTTATGAAAAGAAAGTTTGAAAATCAAAAGCATAAGGCTTAGGTTTCTAATATTTGAAAACAAATGTTAAATGTTTGCACAAAAGTTTTGGCTTGGGTTAGAGTGGAGGGAAGAAGAAGAATGGCTAAAGTCCTAATCATACAAGAGATAAGGGATAAGAAACAAGACCACAAATGGAGTTCCTCTCTTGAGATCATATTGATGATCCAAGTAGCTCCCATCCTTTTAAATATGCAAGCAAAATAATAGTAAGCTCAAACAATCAACACAATAAAACAAGCTTCTTAGGAGATCCTCAATGTATCTTGTATCTTCCACTTTGGATGAACATGGCAATGATTCTTCAGTTTGAGCTCTCATAGAATTCCCTAGCACAAAAGCACACACATCAAAAGTTCCATGAAGTAAATCAAGAATGGACAAGAGTGAGTTTAGAGGTTTGGTCCTTCTAGTCCATCTTCAACATTAAGGTCTTTTTACTCCAATTTTCATAGGGAAAGTCCTAGAAACTAAGTCCATTGGTCCATTTCTTTGCATTTGGTCCACAACAATCAAAGCAAAATACAAGCACAATAGTATATACACAATTATGTGCTCAAGTGAGCAAAAGACAAATCGCATTAACATAAACATGTGCTCAAATGAGCAAAGGAAAAAGAAAATGAATAATATGTACAAGAATAGTAAATTGCATAAATGTAAAGTGCAAAAAGTAAATGTTAATGGTTAATGGTTAGTGTTAGTAGTTAGTGTGCCATAAGGCAAATTTAGCGCTATGTTAAGCAATCGTAATTGGACTTATGTAGAAGTCACAACTATTTGAGGCCAGTCAATAATAATGTAGGCAACAACACAAGCTAGAGGTCTTGATTAGTGAATCAAACTCTAACAACTTGCCATGCCAAAAAAAAGATGAGAAATGATCTTGTATTGGTTTAAGTCCTTTGCATGATTTAGAAAGTAATCTATCCTTAATGCAAAGCCATTCACTTGATCAATTGATCAAGATGAATTAGATTTGAATCAAGGAAGATTAAACCTCCCTAATCAATGCTAACCATCAACCTTTAACTCATTGATCAAAAAGAAAAGAAGAAGAAGAAAAGAAATGAAGAAAATAAAGTGCATTAAATGAGATGGAATGTACCAATCAACCAATGTTGACCAAAGATAGGGAAGATCAAGGTCAAACAATAGAAAAACAGAAGCAAGATGAAGATTGGAAGTCAAGAAATAAACAAAATATTTTTGGAATTTTTAATATTTAAAATAAAACTTGAATTAAAATATTAAAGAAGAGTTAAACTTCAAACTCACTTCAAATCAACTTTGAAAAGTCTAAGTGAATTATCCCAAGTTCAATAAGGTCAAACAAAGTTTGACAAAAAAATTCAGCATTTTTAGAAGTCAGAAACTATTTTAAATCAATTAAAAATGCATAAAAACAACCTAATTGAATTAAAATCTCAAATAAATCTCAAATCAATTAATAAATTGATGAGAATATTTTTCATAGATCTATCATCATTCAAAGAGGTTGAGAAAATATTTTTGTATTTTTTGAATATAAAAAACAATTAAAAATGAATTAAAAATAACCAGAAAAGAGAAAATTATTAAAAAATAGCAAATGATAAAATATAAAATATATTAAAAATCATTTTTAGAAACTAGAAATTAAAAGAGAAATAATGCAATTGGTCCCATAATTTTTGGACCAATAATGAAAGAGATATGGATTTTAGAAAATGAAATGGAATTTTAAAATAAAGTAGAAATTAAAATCAGAATTAAAAAAAGATGGAAAAACGTGAGCTCTTGGATCTGAGCTCATTAATTAAGTTGGCAGATCCAAGCATCCACAAACGCGTGCCCAACGTGTTCCAAAGTCAATGCAACCACACGCTGTTTAATAAAAAGTCATAACAATGAGAGGCCTAGATCTAATCTGGAAACGAACATGGACGGCCACGATTGGATCTGGAGACAAGACGGTGGCCAGCGCCACCGTCTTTTGTTGAAAAGTATATCTTCGGCAAATATTTTTATATCATATCCACAGAGATTGGTTGTTATTACCGCCGTTCTATAATCCAAATTGTTATAAGTTTAGGAAGTAACAAAGTTGTTTTGTTTGGAAAATTATCTTGTGAGTGAATGTCACTAAAAACAGTAAAATGGTTTTAATCAAATGTAAAAGCTTGGTAAGATTGGAGTTCACTATTCTAAATGCTTATGATTCCTTATGATAACTATATAGATTCAAGAGTATTGATGATGTTCAAGTATCCTCTCAAAGTCATTTATGTCTAAATGATATTGTGATAGTCACTATATTGATCCTTAGACGATCTCTTCACCTAACTATCAATATAGAAATCTTTAATGTTTAATGCCAAAGAAGAGTAATGAATAAATCTATCTCTACAACTTACTCACTACTTGAAAATCTGTTTTATGTCAAGACTCAAATAATCTCTTTCAACAACTACTCAAATCTGGTTTTCAACTTAGGGCAAAAACAGTATTCAATACATCAACAATCTTTATCATATATAAAAGTCAAATGGAATACATAAACAAATGAGAATAGCTACTACCTCCAATCTTGACAAAATGGAGTTTAGCTCCTCATCATCATTGTTATAAGCAGAATAATAATGGAAGAAAAACTCTGTTTTTCTCTCTTACAAAATATCTCAATAGCTCAATGTGTGTAAAAGACGGAATCCCTTAGAATAATGTATTCTCCTATCCTAAAAGAGTTGAAATTTCCTTAATTTCTCATTTCCATCCAAAGCAGAAAAGCTATTCCAAGACAGACACCAAAATGGCAAGACAGCTGGTCATGAAAGACATCACTTTTGGCCCAAAATCAGCTTGCTGGATTCGCAACCTTCGCGGCGCGAAGGCGGTTCACGGCGCGAACTGAAGCTTATCCAGCTTCCTTGCTTTGCAAGCTTCATCCAAAATCTTCCAAATTGTGGTGTTGCATTCCAAGAGCCCTTTCATCTAAAAATTCTAGAAAACTTACAAATTTGTGAAATAACTATTCAAAACAAAATAAATTAAATCTAATTGCATTTATACAAATTAATAAGAATAAAAGTGTGTAATTACATCAAAGTTTGGTAAAAGGGACCAATAAAATGATATAAAAACTAGTACTAATTGGTCCCTAACAACTCTCCCCAACTTAGCATTTTGTTTGTCCCTAAACAAAAGTTTCCACCCTCACAACCAAAGTAATGACACAAAAGATTGGAACAAGGATTTACCAAGGACATTCAAATGGTTCAAAAGTGTTTGACAATTTCTCAATCCACCTATCTCAATTCTAGACAAAACATGAATAAGGAAAATGGTTGAGTGCAAAAATCATTCTAAGGAATTCAAGCCATATATGTCAAAATTGAATCAAACTTACACACATCATAATAATGATGAATAACATGAAGGGTTACTTTCACTCATCCAAACCATTAAATCAACAACAATTCAAATCATACGGTTATCACAAAAAATACCAGATCATGTGAAAAATGAGAATCAAGAGGTCTTTCAAAGGTTGTAATGTGGCTTAGGTTACAAGAAAGGACATGATTAAGAGAATTTACAAAGTTGCATATCCTAAGGGAGCATTCCCAAAAATTCAATTCTACACAATTTCCCTTTCTTTGATCCCTATCTTTTTCTTTTTCTCTTTCTTTTCAAATCCACACAACCATGAACATTTTCTTTGCTTTTTTCTTTCTTTTCTTTTTTCTTTGCTCTATGGTTTCAAGGGTGATTTCTTTTTCTGGTTTCTTTTCATATTTTTACCCTTTCATAAAAACTCACTTTTCCAAGTTTCTAATCAACTTTTCACTTTACTCTCCCCAACTTTGGATTCCAAAACCAAATTTATTCAATAATGCTCCCTACTTAGACATAAGCAAAAAGCAAAATTTGCAACAACTCGGTTTGAGGTTTTAATTGATACGAAAGAAATTAGGATTCATTTTCCACAATCTTCAATTGATTTTACAATGATTAATCAAATGAATCCTAAAATAAGCTCAAGGGGGTTTAACTAAGGATTACTCCTCACAAGGTTAATTGATTCAAACTTTTTTGGTCAAGTGGTTTCTCTCAACAAAAAATGCCTCTATCATTTTCAAAATTTTCACACAAAAGTAGATTGATGCATGATTTAGCATGATAAGAATGAGTTAAAATAATGCTTGGTTTCCCGCTTTTTAGTGAACAATGGAAAGCTTCCTCACAATTGGTTAAGTCCTATTTTGATTCAAAGGTGACATACATTTCAATGAGTTTATGATATGAAATTTGCACACACCATCAAACTACTCATGTTAAGTCTAGAAAGCGATAAAGTGTACCTTGAAATGCCAACACTAATTCTTATCATCACCACTCGAAGTGTCCTATGCTTCTTTCTTTGCGAACATTTCTTGGTTGCTTTAAGCTTGACTTAAGAGTAAGAAAAATTAAACAAAAATGTTGGTAAACCAATTAGATTGTAACACACTTAAATTTCAAAAAGTATTCATGCAATTATCAAAACAACTAACAAACCAAAGTTCAAAATTCAACAAAAACAGTAATAATACACAGAAAACTCAAAATAAAAACAAACCCTACAGTTCAACAAACTCCTCAATCTTCCTTCATTTCATTGCCATGGGTTACACCACCTCCTGCACCCCCCCCAAAAAAATAGGCCTGCCCTCAGGCCACTTGGCATAATCAACATAATCCTCCTAGGAAGGGAATGGAGAGGAATAATTTTGAAATTTGGAGGTTTGGAAGTGGAGCAGCGAGGTTGTTGAAAGAATCTCCTAAGTTTGTGAAAATAGGAATGAAACGAAAATGACATAAAACAGAACTTAAATGGTTCTGCCACGCTCATTTCGCCGGGGGAACTGAAGGATTTTTTTTTTTTTTTTTTATAAATATTCAGTTCGCTGGGCGAACGGCAAAAAACAGAACCCAATTTTTCAAAATTTAACACAACAGAAAATCAATAAAACAGAATTGAGAACATGTAAAATTCAGACTTACAACATTGGGTTGCCTCCCAACAAGCGCTTTGTTTAACGTCGTTTGAGCTCGACGATTCAACGGTCTTCACGATCCGGCTTTGTTGAGCAACTTCCTCAAGGGCTTTGTTGTCTTCAAGAGGTTCTTGATGAACCTTCGATAAAATCTGATACCACCCGTTTTCGGAACTACTTGCACAACACTTACCCATTCACCATCGGAGATAGAACAATTCGTCCCGGCCTCTACTAGTTTGACAACTTCCTTCTTTTTCAGCACTCGTATCAATTGATTCTCCTCATTTGTGGATAATGTATTGCTAATGACCACCGGTTTAGTACAATCATCACCAAGGAACACATACTTCAAACGTGGTTCTAGTTTTGGCTCTTCCACGTTCTTTGTCATATCCAAGCCTTCATTTGTCTCTTCATGATAAATAAGTTCTCCACAAGACTCTAATTCATGCAACATTGCTTCCATCTCTTTTCCTTCATTTTTGGTCGAAACTTTGTAGACTCCGATAAGAGATTTCTCTGATGGATTAGAAACATGAACCTGGTCTGCGATCTCAACTAGTCCCTCCTTGGTGGCATCGATTCGGAAGGAGTCATGCTTAACCTTAGGATGCTTTTTGGCTTCAAAAAGATTGAAGGCTACCTCTTCATCTTGCACCCTCACTTTCATTAGTCCATCATCAATATCAATCATCATTCGGGCCGTTTTCATGAATGGTCTTCCAAGAATTATAGGAACCTCACGATCCTCATCCATGTCTACTATCACAAAATCTACCGGAAACAAGAATTTGTCCACCTTCACTAACATGTCTTGAGCAACTCCATATGGTGAAGTAGTAGACTTATCAGCTAGTTGTAAAGTCATCCTTGTAGATTTGATCTCAACATTTCCCAATCTTTTGACAATGGATAGGGGAATTAAATTGATGCTAGATCCCAAGTCAATCAAGCCATTACCAATATAGGTGTCTCCAATGGTTACCGGTAAAACGACTCGGCCCAGATCAGATTCCTTTCTTGGGAGATTCTTTTGAATGATGGCACTACAACGTGCATCGAGCAAGATTGTCTCGTCTTCCACATGTCTTCTTTTCTTTGTGAGAATATCCTTCATGAACTTTGCATACCGCGACATTTGCTCTAATGCATCGGCAAATGGAATATTGATTTGAAGTTGTTTGAATATGTCCATAAACCGTGCATAGTGTCTAGCATTATCCTTCTTTGATGGTGCGTGCGGATAGGGTAGATGTTGAACTGGAATGACATTCACTCCTTTGTCTCTTGTTTTCTTTTTTCTTGGTTTAATTTCCTTCTTCATTTCCGCTTCACACTGTTGTTCTTCCATCAATTGCTGATTCTGCTGTTTTCGCGGCGCGAAGGAAGATCGCGACGCGAACTGAGCAACTTCTGCCACTTTCTCCTTCCTACAAGCCACATCCTCATTTTCCAGCACATCATCCATATCATTCTCAACTGTAATTTCCTCACTTTGTTTACTTGTCAACTCTCTACCGCTTCTAGTAAAAATTGCTTTACAATGCTCCTTTGGATTAGTTTGAGTGTTAGCGGAGAAAGAAGATCCTGCAGTTTGTTCCGACAGTTGTTTCGCAAGTTGACCTATTTGATTTTCCAAATTCTTGATTGCTGCCTCGTTGCTCTTCTGATTTGCCATGGAGGCTTGCATGAATTGTTGGAGAGTGTCTTCTAGCTTTGAATTTCCTCCTTGCGATTGTTGTCCTTGAGAATTTGGGTGTTGATAAGGACTTTGCTGCTAGAAAGTTTGGTTGTTGAACCTTGATGGTTGATAACCTTGATTGTTCCTTTGATAGCCTTGATTTTGATTGTTCACATAACTTACTTCTTCTAGTGGAGGGCAAAAACCAGTAGGATGATCTCCTTGGCATAATTCGCAACATGCTACTTTATGTCGAACTTGAGACCCTTGAATTTCTTTCATTTGCTGTGGAAGCTTGGCCATTTGTTGAGTGAGCAGCTCCACTTGTTGAGAGAGTAGCTTGTTTTGAGCAAGAATGGCATCATTGGTATTCAACTCAAGAACTCCCGGTTTACATTGTGAAGGGCTACGATCATGTTGACTTTGGCGATCATTGAGTGCCATCCGTTCAATAATGACTTTAGCTTCTTCCGCAGTCTTTGACATAAGCGAGCCACCCGCGGTAGCATCCAAAAGTGTTTTGTGAGTTGATTGGAGCCCATTTAGAAAAATATGGATTTGAGTGAGCTCATCAAAACCATGACCCTTGCATTTCCTCAACATTGACTTGAATCTTTCCCAAGCCTCATTCAAAGACTCGTTGCTTCCTTGAGTGAATACCGCAATAGCCGTTTTGGCTTCCATAAATCGGGATTGAGGGAAATATCGTTCTAAGAACTTTTCTTCTAGCAAATTCCAATCCGTCATCACTCTCGGTGCTTGATCAAGGTACCACTCATTTGCCTTTCCCACTAAAGAGTGTGGGAACATCCTTTTGAATAATGCCTCTTCACCCGTTTCATCAATTCCCGTAGAACCCGCAATCTCATAGAATTTGATGAGATGGGTATACGGATCTTCATGGTCCATTCCGGTGAATGGATTTGCATAGAGAAGTTGGAGGATTCCGGTATTCATCTCCGTATTTCTTCCTCCACGGGCAAATTGAGCATTTCTTCTTGGACTATTAGCGGACATTTCGGTACGATTGTCATCCGCCATGTTTCTGTCACAAGCTTCTACAACCACTTCTTCGATTTGAACAAGTGCGGAAGTAGATGCTTCTTCTCTCCGGTTCCTCTCTTCGGCTAGTTTCCTTCTTCTTCGTGTTTTGCTATTGAGCTTCCGAAGTGTTCTTTCAATTTCGGGATCGAATTGAAATTGCTCCTCGGTAGCTTTTCCTCGCATGCACTAAAATCTACAAAACTAACACACCAAGTGAAACAAAAGAGGGATAGTAATACAAGTAATAAAACTTAAAATAATGAATTATTGCAATGCTTGTAATATCGAACACCAATCCCCGACAACGACGCCAATTTGTTGAAAAGTATATCTTCGGCAAATATTTTTATATCGTATCCACAGAGATTGGTTGTTATTACCGCCGTTCTATAATCCAAATCGTTATAAGTTTAGGAAGTAACAAAGTTGTTTTGTTTGGAAAATTATCTTGTGAGTGAATGACACTAAAAACAGTAAAATGGTTTTAATCAAATGTAAAAGCTTGGCAAGATTGGAGTTCACTATTCTAAATGCTTATGATTCCTTATGATAACTATATAGATTCAAGACTATTGATGATGTTCAAGTATCCTCTCAAAGTCATTTATTTCTAAATGATATTGTGATAGTCACTATATTGATCCTTAGACGATCTCTCCACCTAACTATCAATATAGCAATCTTTAATGTTTAATACCAAAGAAGAGTAATGAATAAATCTATCTCTACAACTTATTCACTACTTGAAAATCTATTTTATGTCAAGACTCAAATAATCTCTTTCAACAACTACTCAAATCTGGTTTTCAACTTAGGGCAAAAACAGTATTCAATACATCAACAATCTTTATCATATATAAAAGTCAAATGGAATACATAAACAAATGAGAATAGCTACTACCTCCAATCTTGACAAAATGGAGTTTAGCTCCTCATCATCATTGTTACAAGCAGAATAATAATGGAAGAAAAACTCTGTTTTTCTCTCTTACAAAATATCTCAATAGCTCAATGTGTGTAAAAGACGGAATCCCTTAGAATAATGTATTCTCCTATCCTAAAAGAGTTGAAATTTCCTTAATTGCTCATTTCCATCCAAAGCAGAAAAGCTATTCCAAGACAGACACCAAAATGGCAAGACAGCTGGTCATGAAAGACACCACTTTTGGCCCAAAATCAGCTTGCTGGATTCGCAACCTTCACGGCGCGAAGGCGGTTCGCGACGCGAACTGAAGCTTATCCAGCTTCCTTGCTTTGCAAGCTTCATCCAATATATTCCAAATTATGGTGATGCATTCCAAGAGCTATTTCATCTAAAAATTCTACAAAACTTACAAATTTGTGAAATAACTATTCAAAACAAAATAAATTAAATCTAATTGCATTTATACAAATTAATAAGAATAAAAGTGTGTAATTACATCAAAGTTTGGTAAAAGGGACCAATAAAATGATATAAAAAGTAGTACTAATTGGTCCCTAACATCTTCTCCGGCTAGCTCCGGTGAGAGCTCAATTTTTCAGAGAAGCAAATGTGCACCAAAATGCACGATCCTGGTACCAAATGAAAGGTGGAGTGATGTACATCACTCCTATGCCACTCAATTCCACTCTAGATCCCTATTCAGAGAGAAATTAGAGATGGAACTTTGGTGGTGTTCAACTGAACTTGTTTGATTTCAACAATTAAGAACACAATAATGATGCCTCTTTGCAGAGGACTTCAGACAACACACAATCAAGGCAAATGGAGCCGTATATGAGGTGTTTCGAAGCAAAATGCAATTGAGCAAAACCTTTGAATTGTGAAGAAATGAGTCACGATCTTTGATTCCTTTTGCAAATAGAAGCTTCTATAGATCAAATGAAGAAGGTTTAGGAACTATGGATCTAAAAATTCAATAGATGCAATTGAATTTCAGATCTGAAATTTTTGAAAGAAAGTGAAAAGTTCCTTTGGTGAGGGTTGGGTTTTGAGTTCAGCAGAGGTTTAGGCGCCTTTAGGTTGAAGAATTGTGAAGCTATGGCATGGTATTTATAGATGGAGATGGCTGAATGCATGAGCTAACTCGTGTGCACGGGAGAAGAGGGCCTTCATGCATGGGCCTGTACAGGCGCATGGAGGGCCCAATTCTGATTGGAATTGATTGCTATACATCACCAAATGAGAACTGGACGTGCAGATTGAAAGTTAACAGCTCATGGAATGTGTTTTAAATGAATTTCACAAAATGCACTATAATGTTCTCCTCTTAGAAAATGATATTTCCAACATTGAAACATAGGCTTATGGGTAATGGTTGGAAAGCTTGTTGCATGAGGAACAAATTCTATGTTGATCAAAACTTCATTTGGGCCTTGGAAATTAATGAAATTTGAGCTTGAAATGTAGGGTGCAAAACATGCATATGTGAAGTTTCCAAATTTGGCCAATGTTCAAGCCCTTCTAATTCAATGATGCACGCTCCAAATGATAAAATCTTAAACATAAAAGTTGTACATAGTTTCAAGACAATCAATTTGGACTTAAAGTTTTCGCCATTTGGATTTTTGATGAAGAAGTTATGGGCACTTGAAGTTGGACTTTTTCACATTCCAATGCATTTGGTCCAAAGTGACCTATAATGTTTTGCATTATCACATGTATTTATTTTGAGATTTTGCAATTTTACTAAACATAACATTTGAATTAGACACATTAAGCTTTCCAATTCATTAAGTCTCACCTCAAAATTATGAAAAATGAATGAGTTATGTTCTTGGGAAGTTGACCCAAAATTAGGGTTTCAGTCAAAATGACATATAATGTCTTGGAATGGATGATGACTTTCCAAGCTTTAAATAAATTTTTGATGAACATGAAAGTTGTTCATATTGTTCTTAAGAACATTGTTTCTATTGGGGTCATATCCATTTGATCAACACATAAAAAGTTGGGTCTCAGTGCATTTCAAAATAGTCAGATGAATTGACTGATCAACTTCTCAAGTCCACACCTCATATCCTGATGAATGGATGATTTAGGACACTCAAATGAGTTCAACTAAGCATGAAATGATGAATTAAAGAACTTCCCTTGATTGTATTTGACCATGGGTTGAGGTTGCTTCATGAGCAAGGCACAGTTGATGAACAGATGAATTTGGGTTTCCTTGGGAAACAAACCTCAAATCCCTTGACTTGCTTTGATCAAAATGATGAATTGGGATACTTGGGAGACATATTTGATGGATGGGAGCTTTGGGAACCATTACCATGCTTGCTTTCATCTTTCTCTTGACCATATCTTTGCACAAAGGATCTCCTAGAAGCTTTAGACCTTGTGACTGCTCAAGCTACAAAAAAAAGATTTTAGTGACATATTTTTGTGCTTTTGAGTTAGGAAATAAAATGAGAAAAGCAATAATATACAATTCAAGCATGCTTGATGATCTCAAACCACTCACAAGAGGTCCCAACCTAAAGACAAAGGGAACCAAGATGCTTATGATCCTTGAGGCTATGTAAAAATGCAATGTTATGATGCCATGAGGGGTCTTAGGGTAAAAATTAGGGTCTTACAGATGCCCCTATTTAAGGTCATTCTAGTCGGAGAAGTGAAGGTTAAAGTCTTCGTCTCGACGAGGTAGAATGGGCTTAAATAATAACAGAGAGACAAATTTTGGTCCCTAAGAGACCTCATGATGCAAATGTATGTATGCAAAAGGTAATGCTCTATGGGGATACGTGTCCACAGAGAAGAAAAGAAATCCGGAGAATTTGACAATCCATATGAGTAATTCACTCCATGGGATAGAGACTCTGGGACTCTTATGGAGATAAGAAAGGAGATAAATTGCGTGAGCAGGTCACGACTTAGAACTTACTGAGAGACACGAGAGGGGTTCCAATGGAAATAAATTAATGGAAGGACTCGAGCTGACTCAAAGATGCATGTATTGGGGAATATGCCAATACAGCGGAACTATCGACAAAGGATACTTCGGATAAAAATCCAGACTCAGATGGGGAAAATCCTACGAGGAATTTCGCTGGGGAAATATCCAAACAGGACTCCTCTGGGGAAGCACCAGGATGAGGTATTACCGGTTACTGGGTAATAATCTCAGGGAGACATGTGATCAAAACACCGGTATAAGGGTGGGAGAACAACATACTCGGGGAGAATGAATATCTAAGACCGGTATAAAGGTGAGAGATATCAAACATCCGAAATCATCTGAGGAAGACCTAAAAAGGTATTTTTTCAACTCAGGGAAATCTGACTCCACAGGGCACAAAAAGTCATAATAGGGACCAGAAGGGAAGGAACACCAGGGATACCGGTTACTGGGCATATAATAGGTGACCAACCAAGGCGTGAATTGGGGAATATTTCCAAGACACTCATCATCCAAAAGAGGGCTAAATAGCAGACTTGATTATAGGATGAACATTTGATTCCATAAAAAGGAGATATGAATCTTACTCGATTGGGGAAGAACAAAAGACTTCGACCAAAGAGTGCATGAGATATATTATCTATTACCGTCAAAACATAGATAACATACTCGCATGGAAGATTATCCATAACCGGATACTGGGTTAATAAAGGATATATCGACCAAAAAGAAAGGACATCGGGATATCGAAAACCAGGTATAAAATGATGACCAATCAAAGGGAGAAACCATCATTACCAGGCAAGGGTAAATGAAAGATGACTCGCGGGGATACATTGACAAAGGCAACAATCCGGGAGACATCTCACCGGTTACTGGGAGATATACTCAGAAGATGAAGGAATATCGATACCGAATATTGGATAAAGATAACCGTCAAAGAGGGAATTACATCTACCAGATACTGGGTAAAAAACCACGGAAGAGTAACCGTCGTCGGTTAGGATGAAAAAAAGATTAACTCTGCAAAGGGATAAAATAGGGTTTGCAACTACCGGTATGAGGGTAGAGAACCAAAGAAATAAGACTTATAATTACCGGTATGAGGGTAGAAGGCCAAAGACTTCGCCGGGGAGAAGATGGACGATTACTAGTTACTGAGCAATCATTCATCTAAACTACGAGGAAGTGCAGGGGAAATCTCAAGAAGCCCAATCTAGGAACAAACTAGAGAGGCACGATGAAATAAGACTCATCCCTATGAGGATATAACTCAGGAGGGGAAATTCCATCCAATATATGTGTTGGGAGGAAACAGAAACAACCATCATCCACAAGGACATAACTCAGTGGGGAATATGGAAGGAAGGACAAACACTTTCTACTTATGGGGGTGACTCTATATGGGGAGATCAGACACAAACATCTGCTTGGGGAAATATATTACCAACTAGCAGGAGATAACAAACAAAGATATATGACAAAGAATGCAACATGGATATCTGAATGTTAACATTATACACACATGCGTGGTTTATATATGATGAATGCTAACAAAACAGACATATCTAACACAAATAGGTCCAAAGATCAATGAACATGCATCCGGTACTACGTCTTGAGAGAAAGCCAAGCTCACTGGAGAACATACAATCTGATGGGGCAATAGATACCAGGAGACAAAGATCTCTGCAGAGGAATGAACATCAGTCATTCTAGCTGGGGACAAGATCATCGTACAGATAAGATTTGCTGTAGAAGCAACTCTACTGGGGAAATTATCAGAGGAGGGGATGGATATCTGTGGGGAACAACCACCAATCAGAAGCTTCCATGGTCACCTCCAAACACTGCACTATCAAAGAGATCACATCTGCGGAGGAGGATCACTACTCTGCTGAAGGAAAGAGAGATGAATCCCTATACCATCCACTCTGCTTGGGAGAAAAATCACAAAAGGCTCTGGAGGAAGAGGATATAAGCATGCTAGGAATATGAACAAATGTCTTACCCTGTTGGGAATCATACCATCTTTGGGAGAGCACTGGAGACATCCCAAGTATCTTTTTATCATTGTGAATGTTCACTCTGTTTAAAACAAGTTATGAAAATTTATTTGTTTAAACAATGATGTTTCTCAATTAAAACATGCAAAACATTTGTTGAATAAAAACAAATAAGAGTGCAAATAATTGGATAAAGGCTCAAATTTATTTGATGGAATGGTAGCCTGCAAATGGCAAGACTCCATAGATCTTTACAAATTTGAAATTGGTGATATATATTGGAAAAGAGCTACATTGAACATAATGACCATTTCTCCACCAACTCTGAATCCGATGTATTTAAAGCTTCAGTTAACGATGACGAAGCGAGAATTTTCGACAGATGACAGTTTGTAGAACAAAGTCTTGTCAGGATGCAGTTACTTTCCAAATCCCTAATTTTTGCCTAGATTGCCCCAGGGAGAGGTACTCAATCTAGCGGGATACATATTCATTTTTTTATGTCTCTAACTTTTGCCTGGATTGCCCTTTCGGGTTTTCAATCCACCGAGACGCTCATTTTTGCCTAAGCCGCCCTTTCGGGTTTTCAACTTAGCGAGCTATTCTGTTTTTATTTAGGCGAAGTATTTCTTGACTGCATCTGGATTCACAGGACGAGTGAAATCCTCCCCATCCATAGTCGTAAGTATCAAAGCACCGCCTGAAAAGGCTCTCTTAACAACATATGGACCTTCATAGTTTGGAGTCCACTTGCCCCTGGAATCGGGCGCGAAAGACAAGACTTTCTTGAGCACAAGGTCACCTTCTCGGAACACACGAGGCTTGACCTTCTTATCAAAGGCTTTCTTCATCCTCTGCTGATATAACTGACCATGGCACATGGCAGTCAATCTTTTCTCTTCTATCAAATTCAGTTGGTCATAACGACTCTGAACCCATTCGGCATCAGTCAACTTGGCTTCCATCAAGACTCTCATTGATGGGATCTCCACCTCTACTAGGAGCACAACCTCCATGCCGTAAACAAGAGAGAAATGGGTTGCCCTTATTGAAGTGCGGACAGATGTACGATATCCATGCAAAGCAAATGGCAGCATCTCATGCCAATCTTTATACTTAACAACCATCTTCTGGATAATCTTCTTGATATTCTTATTAGCGGCTTCAATAACCCCATTCATCTTGGGTCTATAAGGAGAAGAATTATGATGTGCGATCTTGAACTCGTTACACAGCTCTTTCATCATCTTGTTGTTCAAGTTAGATTCGTTATCAGTAATGATCTTATCTGGCACACCATAACAACATATGAATTGATTCTTGATAAACTTCACAACCACCTTCCTGGTCACATTTGCGTATGACGCTGCTTTGACCCACTTGGTGAAGTAATCAATTGCTACGAGAATAAATCTGTGACTGTTAGATGCTTTCGGCTCTATCATGCCAATCATGTCAATTCCCCACATAGAGAAAGGCCATGGTGATGAAATCACATTCAGAAGTGTCGGAGGAATATGAATCTTATCCATATAAATCTGACACTTATGGCATTTCTTCACATATTTGCAGCAGTCAGACTCCATTGTCAGCCAATAGTAGCCTGATCTCAACATCTTTCTAGCCATGGAATGTCCATTGGAATGAGTACCAAATGAACCCTCATGGACCTCAGTCATTAACAGGTATGCTTCGTGTCTATCCACGCATCTGAGCAGAACCATGTCAAAATTCCTCTTATAAAGCACGTCGCCATTGAGGTAGAAACTGCCAGATAATCTTCTCAAAGTCTTTCTATCTTTCACAGATGCCCCAGGCGGGTAAATCTAACTCTGAAGAAAACACTTGATATCATAATACCATGGCTTATCATCTTGCAACTCCTCTACTGCAAATACGTGAGCTGGTCTATCCAAGCGCATCACAGTGATATTGGGAACTTCATTCCAAAGTCTTACCACAATCATTGAAGCAAGTGTAGCAAGAGCATCTGCCATCCGATTCTCATCTCGAGGAATATGATGGAAATCAACCTCAGTAAAGAAAGTTGAAATCCTCCTCGCATAATCTCTATATGGGATGAGGCCAGGCTGATTCGTCTCCCATTCACCCTTAATCTGATTAACAACAAGGGCCGAATCACCATAAACATCAAGATGCTTGATCCTAAGATCAATACATTCTTCCAATCCCATAATACAAGCCTCATAATCAGCCATATTATTCGTGCATTTGTAAGTTAGCCTTGCTGTAAAAGGAAAATGTGTGCCTTGAGGAGTAATAATCACTGCCCCATACCATTTCCATATTGATTCACAGCGTCATCAAACAGCATGCTCCATCTGGAACCAGGCTCTGGCCCTTCATCGAGTGTAGGCTCATCACAATCTTTCATTTTCAAATACAAAATATCCTCATCTGGGAAGTCATACTAAACAGACTGATAATCCTCAATTGGTTGATGTTCCAAGTGGTCAGCCAAGATACTACCTTTAATAGCCTTCTGAGCTCGATACTCAATATCATACTCAGATAATAACATCTGCCACCGGGAAATCCTCCCAGTTAAAGCAGGCTTCTCAAAGATATACTTGATTCGATCCATTTTGGATATCAACCAAGTCGTATGATTCAACATATACTGGCGTAAGCGCTTAGCAGCCCAAGCCAAAGCACATCATGTCTTCTCAAGCATCGAGTATCAAGACTCACACTCGGTGAACTTCTTACTCAGGTAGTAGATAGCATATTCTTTCTTCCCTGATTCATCTTGCTGACCAAGGACACAACCCATTTAATCTTCAAGAACCGTCAGATACATAATCAATGGTCTCCCTTCCACAGGCGGGGACAGAATCGGAGGCTCAGACAAATACTCTTTAATACTGTCAAAGGCCTTTTGGCAATCTTCGGTCCAATCATGAGACTGATCTCTCCGGAGGAGCTTGAATATCGGTGCACACGTGGCAGTCATGTGGGATATGAATCTAGAAATATAATTTAAGCGGCCAAGAAAACCTCGGACTTGCTTCTCAGTTTTGGGCGCATGCATCTCTTGTATTGCTTTGACCTTTGCAGGATCAACTTCAATACCTCTCTCACTGACAATAAAGCCCAATAACTTGCTAGAACGGACTCCAAATGTACACTTGTTAGGATTCAGACGAAGCTTATACTTCCTCAAACGCTAAAAAAGCTTCAACAAGTGTTCTACATGTTCAACTTTCGTTCTTGACTTAGCAATCATATCATCAACATATACCTCGATCTCCTTGTGCATCATATCATGAAACAAGGTAGTCATAGCTCGTTGATATGTGGCTCCGACGTTCTTCAAACCGAAGGGCATCACTCGATAACAGAATGTTCCCCAAGGTGTGATGAATGTTGTCTTCTCCATATCCTTGGGTGCCATCTTAATCTGATTATATCCGCAAAATCCGTCCATAAATGAGAAGACATTGAATTTAGCTGTATTATCTACCAACATATCAATATGTGGTAGAGGGAAATCATCTTTCGGACTAGATTTATTCAAGTCTCTATAGTCCAGACACATTCAGACTTTTCCATCTTTCTTAGGCACGGGCACAATATTGGCCACCCATTGGGGATATGTAGAAGTCACCAGAAACCCCGCATCAATTTGCTTCTGAACTTCCTCTTTGATCTTTACTTCCATATCAGGATGAGTTCTTCCGAGCTTCTGCTTCACAGGCACGCACTCAGGCTTCAAAGGCAGGAAATGTTGCACGATATTAGTATCTAGACTAGGCATGTCTTCATATGACCAGGCAAAGACGTCGAGGTATTCTCGTAGCAACTCAATCAACCCCTTCTTAACAGATTCTTCCAGGAGTGCCCCTATCTTCACTTCTCGCACACAATCTTCAGAACCCAAGTTGACTGTTTCCAGATTCTCAAGATGCGGCTGGATGATCTTCTCTTCATGCTCAAGTAGACGGGTAATCTCGTCAGGAATCTCTTCAACATCATCTTCTTCTGCCTCAAATACAGGGAATTCAAAGTTGGGAGATGGTGTTGGATCATTATGTTCAATGGGTTTGACCAACCTGCATAATGATTTTGGATATAAAAGAGATTTTAGAATTCAAACAAGGCAAATCATTATGCAGATGAAAATATTGATTTTATTCTATTTAGGGTTTTATGTGATCACCAATTTCATGCAAAAAGCAAAAAGTGAAAATAATCGGAAAAACAAACATTTAACATGAATTTATGAAAATATCATTGTGTTTATGTGCCAACAATGTCATCACTCCTCCTTTTGGCATGAGAGAAGGGGTTTTAAACATAATTAACATTAGTTTGACTTATGGATAACTGTCGGAATATCCACAGCGACCCAATTATTGCAGATCCCTCCAGGGATGATGAAGTTGTCAGAATCCTCTTCCAAAATGGCAGCAACCTCTTCATCTCGACCAGTGTGGATAAATCCACCACTCTTGAATAGCCCTTGCTTGTTGAAGACACCAGAAGAGTAGCCTATACCAGCCCGGGATTGTTGTCTTCCAACTTGATCATTTTCCCCAATCCAGCAGTTGCACCATGCTCAATGGCCAACTTTGCATCTTTATAGGAAGCAAATGAAGAAGTTCCCTTCTTAATAGGTTCAGCAATAGATAAAGCTTGGAATGGGGTTCCAACTTCATCCTCAACATCTATGTAAGAGAAGGAAGACAAATGGCTAACCAGGAGAGCCTTTTCTCCCCTACCACCACCAGCTTCTTGTTTTTAACAAACTTCAGTTTCTGGTGTAGGGTGGATGTCACGGCGCCTGCCTCGTGAATCCATGGTCTGCCTAAGAGACAGCTATACGATGGGTCAATGTCCATAACCTGGAAGGTAATCTGGAAATCACTTGGTCCGATTTTGACTGGGAGATCCACCTCTCCAATCACAGTTTTGCGAGACCCATCGAAAGCTTTCACAACTACTCCACTCTGCCTCATAGGAGGCCCCTGATATGATAACTTTGCCAGAGTGGACTTTGGAAACACATTCAATGATGACCCAGTGTCCACCAGCACATTGGACATGGCATCATCCTTGCAACTCATAGATATGTGTAATGCCAAGTTGTGGTCTCTTCCCTCCTCGGGGAGATCAACATCACAAAAACTCAAATTGTTACAAGGGGTGATGTTTGCAACAATACTGCCAAATTGTTCAATCGTGACGTCGTGACCTACATACGCCACATCTAACACCTTCTGCAGAGCTTCTCGGTGTGGTTCTGAATTCATCAGCAAGGATAGTACAAAGATTTTGGATGGCGTCTGTAGAAGCTGATCTACCACATTGTACTCACTTCTCTTGATGAGCCTCAGCATCTCATCACAGTCTTCTTTCGCATTGCCACTCGGGCCAACAAAAGCAGGAGTTCTCAACGTAGAGGTAGGCTTAGCAACAAGTGCCGGATTCGGAGCATTCACAACATTCCCAACCGGGCGTTCAGCAAAATCAGCAGTATCATTCCTTCGAACATCAGCTTGAGGCTTCGGCGGAGCCGAGAAAACACGACCGCTGCGGGTCAGGCCGCTGACGTCGGTAATATTAACAACAGATGAAGAGGGTAAGGGCACCTCTTTCCCATTCTCCAGTGCTACAGCATTGTAGCGATAAGAGACCGCCTTCTCAAAAGAATACGGTACAGGGCCGGCTGGCTTAATGATCAGAGCAGGAGAAGCCTTCTGCTTGCTACCATCATACTTGATGATAACAGGCTCGGGGATCCGAAATACTGGAGAAATTACGTTGACTTCATCAGCATCTTCGTCAACATTTCTATTTTGAAGGATCTCAATGACTCCCTCATCCAACATTTCCTGAACATCTTCGCGCACCTGGCGACAACCTCTTTGATTAACAAAACAAACTCGACATCTATCGTGGTCGTGCTCGTAATGGCTGTAATCACACAGTAATCTATGCATCTCGACCAAAGATTGTCGAATATGACTGACATATTTGACCTTGTACTTGCCAGGGCAGCCCTGGACCATGTTGACAGACTTCCCATGCTCGGGCAATGGGTTCTTCTTCACGTTAGGACCTATGTCCTCGAAACACAGAATACCACACCTCACAAGGTCTTGAAACTTGGTCTTCAAAGGGTAGCAATTTTCCACGTCATGTCCGGGAGCACCAGAATGATAAACACAATGTAATTCAGGCTTATACCACCACGGGGATTGGTAGGTATAGCCGGTGGATCGCATGGAGTAATCAACTTCCTCTCTATCAAAGAGAGATATAACTATGCATACTGTTGAGACAGTTTTTAAGTGTCGGGTTTTGTTATCGTATCCACAGAGATTGTAAGATATCACTGCCGTTCAATGGTTGAATTAATCTTAACTTAATGTAACACTAGGGTTTTGGGTTTTAATCAAGTTATCTTGCATACAAAGTAATTAATTGCGGTAAAAGTTACGTTTTGATTAATATGAGAAATATTGTCAGAGTTAGGTTTCAATGATTACATTTGCTTTGCATGTTTTTGCACGGTCAACAATATTATAAACTCCTTTAGATGATAAATAATTTCACAAGGTCCTCTCAATGCGTTTCTCTCGAACACCCATTGTGAGTTTTGTCATTTGGATCCATTGTTTCTCTCGAACACAATCTATCAAAAAGACAACGTTTTGGTTCAACCTTATGGTGAACAAAATCATTCGTTACTATCTCTAGCTAACAAACAAGTTTGGATGAAAACCTAGGTCAAGAATCGGTAAACATCTCTCGATCAAATACCAACACAAAGAGTTTTAAATAGAAACAAAGTTTTCATCATATATTTACCGTTAAAGAGTTTACATATGAGGATCCTTACATTTACACACAAAGCTAGCAATCACCTACGTCTAACCTTGACAAATGGAAGACTTAGCTACTCATTTTCATGGTAGCTTGGTCGGCAAGTAAGAAAAGAGGGTTGATCAACATCCAAGTCGAATGATCGAAGTTGGATGGGAATCCACCTTCTTTTTGTGGAAGATGGTTGCTAGATGAAGAGAAATGAAATTAGGGCATCAAAAATCCCTCCAAACAATGCTGTAAAATATCTAAGAGAAAGTACAAAAAATGGAAAAGTTGGTAAAAAGTGGTATGGGCACAAAAAGTGGCACCTGCTACTTATAGACAAGTGCAGAACTGTCACGTTCGCTAGGCGAGCAGAATGGCTCGCCTAGCGAAGGCCAAAAATGGGCACAAAATGCCCCTGCGCCCAGAGAAAACTGGGCCTGTGGAACTGTCATGTTCGCCTAGCGAACAGACCTTCGCCTAGCGAAGAACTCGCTTCAACCTTCGCCCCAGCGAGGTTGAGAGGTTTTGCTACTGGAATGCTCGCTAGGGACTCGCTAGAGCCTCGCCTAGCGAGCTAGTGCTGGCTGCTCTTTTCACCAAAACAGACTGAATTCGCTGCCACTTCGCCTTCAGTTCGCCTAGCGAATTAATTAACCAATTTACTGGAGCCTTTCGCCAGGAGCTCGCCTAGCGAAGGTTTTGCTTCGCCACATCCTCGCCTAGCGAGCTGGCAGATGAAATGCTCCTTTGCTTTGGTTCCTTTGCCAATTCTCTTGTGTCTTTATTATCAATTAATTCATGCCTTTCCTGCACAATAACAAACACATCAAAGGCACCAAGCTTGTTTATCAATGTACGCATTCCATGTAAAATAAATGTGATTTTGACAATTTTAGCAAGGCAAAAGAGTGAAAGATGCCCACATATGATAGCTCAAATAAGCACTTTTGGGCATCTAACAACTCTCCCCAACTAGATTCTTGCTTGTCCTCAAGCAAAGTATGCCTCTTTGAAGAACAAGAGGATTTGCTTTTAAGAAAACGGTTTCTCCGAAGTTGGATAAACGGCTCAAACACAAGCGAAATCCGCAAATACACGTTTCCAACGGTTTTGAATAAAATAATACATAAGAACTAAAACTTAAATAGCAATGCAAAATATTTATCTATCTACAACAATGCTATTCTGAATGAATCATCCTATCTCTCCTCTTCGAATAAGGAATGAAGATTTTGCGCGTTTGCAACCGCGGGACTAATCTCACTCTCTAACAAATAATGAAGAAATCAAACAGATTCATACAATGTCTAATCAATCATAAATGGTACTGTGGAAGCATACAGATCACTAAGGGCTTTTCGGTTGAAACTTGGTCGGGTTAACAAACAAGGGACATTTCTAAGGCCATTGAAACGAAAGTGCCGATGCAAAAGAGACATTCACAGTATTATTCACACTACTCGACTTTGTTTCCTTTGTTTCTTATTTGTAACCTTCACAACACATTTTCCACAACTCCACTTTTATTTTTCACTATTTTTCTTCCAAGCAAGCATTCATTTTCTATTTTTGTTCTTTTCTTTCACATCAAATATACAAAACAGATGTTTATTTTCTACATTTTCTATACATATATTTTTCTATGCTTGCTCGGTTTTTCTTTTCTTTTTCAAGAGTTGTGGAATTTACCGATTCTTTTTCGTTCTCCCCAACTTATTTCTTCCACAACCTAAGTGAATGCTCTTAACTTCTTACGGCAAAAGAACAATAGACACGATTTTCCGGGTTGTAAAAAAAAAGATTTTTGAGATCCCGCTTTTTTTCAAGCCGAGATTCAACTGTTCAGGCTCAAAGGGGTTAACAAATACTCTCTCTGCTCACAGGTAAGTTGTTTTTGGATGTAGTTGTGCTCGAAAGAAAACAAGTGCCTTGATCATTTCTAATTGCTTCCACAATCTCACAATAATAACAGACAAATAATGAATCAAATGAATCAACAAAACTTATTAGACTCCAGCATTTAAGTGTACAATGGAGGTTTCCTCACAATATATGGTTCTAAGTTCTAGATGAAACATTCATTCAATTATGTTGCAAAAAGACAATATTCTATTTACCAAAAATAGTAAAGTTCCTAATGCATTCTAAAATTCTAACCGACGGTAACCATGTACCTTAGCTTCATTCACTTGTTATTCTTATCATTGCCATCCAAGCTCGGATGCACCTTCATTGGGTACTTCTTGAGGAGCAACCAATCTAGAAGGGTTTGCCACTTATTCAACCAAAAATTTATTAAAACACACAAAATTAACAACAAACATAAATAACATTAACTGAAAAATAAAATTTTGTTCGTGGGGGACAAAACACCCCAATAGTACAACCCATGGTCAAAATACAAAATTCAAAAGTACAAATAAAAATGCCATAATAAAAACTGAAATACAAAAACAAAAACTTAACCCACAAAGGGCTCAAGACTCCTCCTCACTACCGGCCTCAGAACCGGTCGCCTCATCATCATCCTCATCATCATCATCAGCTCCCACCCCCTCAGAATAGACTGGCACGTCCACGGGCCAATTTGCATTAGTCAGAAACTGCTCCCGTGTCATCAAAGCATGTGCACCACTACCCTGCAGCTGCAAACGCTGCATCGAGTCGTGCATGTCAATCATAGCCCTCTGCGATGCTGCCATCCACTCGAAATTGAATTCACACGCAGCCCGCAGGTATGGATCGACCCTGGGAGTAGAAGCACTAGGACCATCAGAAACCCTAGTGCTACCTGAGGCTGCACTGCTGCCGGTGGCCTTAGCTCTGCAGTATTTTGCCACATACCGGTCATCAATAGGAGCCGGGATCCTAACCTGACCCCGAGACGGAAGTCGCACTCGTGCCTTAATGCACAGACTCATAATCAAACAAGGGAATGCAAGGGGGCAATTCACCCGAGCCCCCGACTTCAGTCCGCTCTCTATTACCGTCTTCAGCTCATTGGCAATGATCCTCGCCACATCAATCTCGACATTGGCGAGGATGGAATGTACTAAATGTGCCACTGGGATCGGCACAGTAGAGGTGTGGGATTTGGGTTGGATGTTGGTCAAAACCAGAAGTAGAATCAGCTGAGCCATGGGAGTCATGTCCTCCCGATGATATCTCATAGGAACCCCAGATGGGTTCGGCTCAACTGATTTCCCTGGTAAAAGCAGGGCGGCCGTAATTGCTGGGACATCCTTGTGCAGCCGGAGGTCAATATGGTACTGGTCTCTTTGGTCAGCACCCAGCTGAAGCGGCTCCCCGAGGATTTGGTTGATCGTATCCCTGTCAAAAGGAACTGGCCGACCGGCCACTCTAGAGACCCAAGTGAAGGGCTCATCATCATCTGGCAATGCGTTAGCGTAGAACTCCCGCACTGTAGCGATGTCATAGTGTTCCAAGGGATTTATCAACCTATCCCATTTCTTTGTATCGATCAACCCGGCAAAACTCCGATACGTGCCCTGTGGGTTAATCAGAAAACGCTTCTCAGGCAAAATTTTTCGCTTCTCCAAAGCGATGTACCGTGCCGCTTGCTTTGCACCGACAAACTTGTCGGTATCGAATTGGATCGGCACGGTTCGTGAAGTAGTTGCCGCTCCCTTTCTTTTCTTGCCAGCACTAGATCTTGACTCCATTCTGCAAAACAAGAGATAAAGCAACAAACACGAAACAAACAGATTAGAACCAAAACAGTTTTTATAAGGGACTGGTTTGCTCGCTGCTGCTTCGCCTAGCGAAGTGGCAGCGAATGCTCGCCCCAGGTTCGCCTAGCGAGTGCTAGCGAACCTTACGGGTTTTGGGGTTTTCTGCATTTTCAAAATTGTTTCCCCCAAAACCCGTACATACAAGGCTTCCACAGCAAAACCCAATGATTTCTCATGACTATGAATTGTTCTATGCTATTGGGGATACCTAATTTCATGGAAAACCTAAGTAAGAGTAAATCCCCAATTTAAAAACCTAAATGCACAACATTGCAAACTCCCAAAATTGCATGCAACCTCAAGGTTCCTATCACACCTATCCTATTTACCATTGAAATTTGGAAATAAATAATGCAACAAAAGAAACATGCAATAGGGCAAACCTTGAGGTAAACGGATTTGGAAAGGAGAAGTGGGAAGTGTTTGCAATTGACCGACACACAAATGTTGTTGATATGGATGCACAGTAGAGAATTTGAGAAGGCAAATCGCACTCTTCAGCAGAGCAGTTTAGAAGAATTTTTAGGGTAAGGGCAAAACTGCCCTGCTGAACTGTTTAAATAGAACAGTACTGGTGCGCTCGCTACTTCCTCGCCTAGCGAGCAGCCAGCGAGCGCGCTCGCTGCAGCCTCGCCTAGCGAGCTGCAAGCGAGCATGACAGCAAGTGCTTTTGCAAATGCAGCACTTGCATGTCATCCAGCCTGAAAAAGCACACAATACTCATACAACATCAAACATAAAACAGGAAATACTTACAATGTTGGGGTGCCTCCCAACTAGCGCTTGTTTAACGTCGGCTAAGCTCGACGGTGCGATGCTCACAGAGGAGCATCGAGCGGCTGAGCACAACTCTCGCGATCCACATGACCGCCGAGATACACTTTCAATCGTTGGCCGTTCACGGTCCAACTGTCTTTCTCGTCCATGTCTTCAATGATAATGGCCCCGTATTCTTTTACTTCTTTCACCCGAAATGGCCCGGACCATTTTGATTTCAACTTCCCGGGAAACAACTTCAACCGGGAGTTGAACAATAAGACCAATTGTCCGGGCACGAATTCTTTGGTTCGGATCTTCTTGTCATGATATTTCTTTGCTTTTTCCTTGTACAACCAACTTGAGTGGTATGCGGCATTGCGCATCTCCTCCAACTCAAGTAGTTGTACTTTCCTTTTGTTACCGGCCAACTCATGTTCAAAATTTAGAAATTTTAGGGCCCACAAGGCCTTGTGCTCCAATTCAACCGGCAAATGGCAAGTTTTACCAAATACCAATTGAAACGGAGTTAGGCCAATTGGAGCTTTAAAGGCCGTACGGTAGGCCCATAATGCTTCGTCCAATTTTTGGGACCACTCTTTTTTAGAATTAGACACGGTTTTTCTAGGATTCTCTTAATCTCTCGATTAGAGACCTCCGCTTGCCCGTTAGCCTGAGGGTGGTACGGAGTTGTCACCCTATGCGACACACCATAATGTTTTAGAATTGTTTCCAAAGGTGTATTGCAAAAGTGTGACCCTCCGTCACTTATCAACACTCGGGGTGTTCCAAAACGGGAAAAGATGTTTTTCTTTAAAAATTTTATCACCGTTTTGGCATCCGCCCGAGGTGAGGCAATCGCCTCAACCCACTTAGAGACATAATCAACAGCTACAAGCATGTACTCATTCCCGTAAGAGGGTGGGAAAGGTCCAACAAAATCTATGCCCCAACAATCGAACACTTCCACTTCTTGGATATTTTGGAGAGGCATCTCATCTCTCTTACCTATCCCACCACTTCTTTGGCAACTGTCACAACTTTGCGCATGGGTATGTGCGTCTTTGAAAATAGTTGGCCAATAAAATCCCGATTGAAGAATTTTAGTGGCCGTTCTAACCCCATTATAATGACCACCATAAGGCGAGTTGTGACAATGCCAAAGGATGCTCTGGGCTTCATCACCAGTTACGCATCTCCTTAACAGGTTATCGCTACCCAACTTAAACAAGTATGGGTCATCCCAAACATAATACTTCGCATCCGAAAGGAACTTCCTCTTTTGGTTCGAAGTTAGGTCGGCCGGCACACAACCACTAGCCTTGTGGTTTGCAAAGTCTGCAAACCACGGCCTAACTTGAACCTTAAACAATTTTTCATCAGGAAATTCTTCCCGGATTTCCTTTTCAGATGCGGTAACCTCGACATTCACCAAGCGGGATAAATGATCCGCTACCAAGTTTTCCGACCCCTTCTTGTCTTTAATTTCGACATCGAATTCTTGTAACAAGAGGATCCAACGGATGAGCCTTTGCTTCGAATCCGGCTTGGTCAGCAGATATTTAATCGCCGCGTGGTCGGTGTACACCACGACTTTAGACCCTATAAGATAGGACCTAAACTTTTCTAGCGCATACACTATTGCGAGTAGTTCTTTTTCCGTTGTGGCATAATTTATTTGAGCCTCGTTAAGAACCTTGCTCGCATAATGTATAGCATGAAAAGTTTTGTCCTTTCTTTGGCCAAGTACCGCTCCAACGGCATAGTCACTCGCGTCACACATTAGTTCAAAATTTTCATTCCAATCGGGAGCGACTATTATTGGAGCGGTAACCAATTTTTCTTTTAAAACCTCGAAAGCTTGCAAACAATCGTCGGTGAAGAGAAATACCTGATCTTTGGCGAGTAAATTGCTCAAAGGTTTAGCCACCTTTGAGAAGTCCTTGATGAAGCGCCGGTAGAACCCCGCGTGCCCCAAAAAACTACGGATGCCCTTCACATTGACCGGAGGGGGTAATTTTTCAATTACATCAACCTTAGCTCTATCCACTTCAAGCCCCCTTTTAGAGACTTTGTGGCCTAGCACAATCCCCTCGGTCACCATAAAGTGACACTTTTCCCAATTTAGCACCAAATTAGTCTTCACACACCTTTCCAACACCGTCTTCAAATTTGCCAAGCATAGACTAAACGTCCCACCAAACACCGAGAAGTCATCCATGAAGACTTCCATTGTTTTCTCAATTAGATCGGCAAAAATAGCTTGGACACATCGTTGGAATGTCGCCGGCGCATTGCAAAGCCCAAAAGGCATTTTTCTGTATGCGAACACTCCAAACGGACACGTGAAAGCCGTCTTCTCATGATCAACCGGGTCAACCGCAATTTGGTTGTACCCGGAGTAGCCGTCTAAAAAACAGTAGTATTGTTGGCCCGATAGTCTTTCAAGCATTTGATCCATAAATGGGAGTGGAAAATGGTCCTTACGAGTCGCGGTATTCAACCGTCTATAATCTATACACATTCTCCATCCCGTGGCAACTTTAGTCGGGATCAATTCGTCTTTGTCATTACGGATTACGGTCATTCCACCCTTCTTCGGAACCACGTGCACGGGACTAACCCACGGACTATCCGAGATCGGGTAAATCATTCCCGCATCCAAAAGCTTCACCACCTCCTTTCTTACAACCTCTTTCATTGTAGGATTTAAGCGGCGTTGTGGTTGAGCCACCGGCTTGAAATCCTCCTCCATCAAAATCTTGTGCATACAATAGGATGGACTAATTCCTTTAAGATCGGAAAGAGTCCAACCCATAGCTTCTTGATTGGTCTTTAGCACAAATATGAGACGGGCTTCTTCTTCAATTGTCAAAAGGTTGCTTATGATAACCGGCTTGTCCTCGGTATCATCAAGGAATACATATTTCAAAGTCGAAGGTAACTCTTTTAATTCAATTGACGCTTTCTCGTCAATTACCTCCTTCTTCAAATTTTCTTCCTCTACTTCCCACGGTGGTAGGTCTTCCAAGCTATCAAGTTCCTTCAAGCATTCCTCAAGAGCTAGCTCCTCTTCAACAGTGAAAACCTCCAATGAGTCGTCGAGAGCTAACTCCATAGGAGATATCTCGTGGATATGCTTTGAAACTTCCATAATAGCGTCTTCGATCACATCGATTCGAAAGCTATCATGTCTATCTTTGGAATGCTTCATCGCCTCGAATAGATCAAAGGTGACCTCCTCATTTTGAACACGCACCTTCATTAAACCGTCATCAACATCAATCATCATTCTTGCGGTCTTCATGAATGGTCGGCCCAATATGAGCGGAGCATCATCATCTTCCTCCATATCAATTACAATAAAATCCACCGGGAAAAAGAATTTGTCGACTTTCACCAACACATCTTGGGCTACGCCATGAGGATGGGTCGTCGACTTATCCGCCAATTGTAATGTCATTCGGATGGACTTAATCTCAATGTTGCCAAGCCTCTTGATAATTGACAAAGGTATAAGATTTATGCTCGACCCCAAGTCAATAAGTCCCTCTCCGACATACACATCACCAATTTTAACCGGCAATGTAACTCTTCCCGGATCAACCTCTTTCTTAGGAAGCGTCCTTTGAATGATGGCACTACAGCTCGCATCAAGGACGATGGTCTCCGGTTCCGTATACCTCCGCTTTTTGGTTAGTATGTCCTTCATGAACTTGGCATACTTTGGCATTTGTTCCAAAGCTTCAGCAAACGGAATGTTTATTTGTAATTGCTTAAAAATATCCATGAACCGGGCGTAATGCCGTTCATTCTCCCTTTTGGAAGGGGCATGAGGGTAAGGAAGGTTTTGGACAGGAGTAGCGCTCACTACCTCCTTCCCTTTCGCTACTCTAGCGCTTTTCCATCTCGGCTTCTTCACTACCTCCCTTATTACCTCATCATTTTTATTCTCCTCAATCTCCACATTTTTTTCATTTTCAACTTCACCATTATTTTTATTCTTTTCAACTACTTCCTCATCACTCCACACTCCTACTTCACCATCAACATTTTCTTCCACTATCTCCTCCTCAATCTCCTTCTCATTCTCTCTTTTTTCACTCTCCACTCTTTTTTCGTTTTCACTACCCAACTCCCTTCCACTTCTCGTCACAATCGCCTTACAATGCTCCTTAGGATTTGTTTGCGTATTGGCCGAGAAAGAAGGACCGGTTTGTTGTTCAGCTAGTTGCTTGGCAAGTTGCCCCACTTGAGTTTCAAGATTTTTTATGGCCGCGTCATTACTCTTTTGATTGGCCATTGACATTTGCATGAATTGCGTCAATGTCTCTTCCAATTTAGAATTGACTACCGGCGGTTGTTGAGATTGATACGGATTTTGGGGAGGATTTTGACGGCTAGAAGAACCACCTCCATAACCTTGGTTATGATAATAGTTGCTTCTAGGTTGGAACCCTTGGTTCCCTTGGAATTGTTGTTGTTGTTGTTGTTGTTGAGGGTGCGGTTGATAAGGTTGTTGTTGTCTTGGTTGATAGTCCCGTTGATTGGCCATGTAATTTACTTCGTCAAAACCGGGAGGTGGACAAAATCCGGTGTCATGTTCACCTTTACAAAGTTCACAACAAGCTATTTGTTTAACTTTTGACGGTTCTCTTAACTCTTTGATTTGTTGCGTTAAAAGTTCCACTTGTTGTGAGATGAGCTTGTTTTGGGCAAGTATGGCATCATTCGTCCCTAACTCAAGCACTCCCGCCTTCTTCAAAGAACTCCCACGACTTTGACTTTGAAGATCATTCAAAGCCATACGGTTGATAATGTTGGTGGCTTCTTCGGCACTCTTTGACATCAACGAGCCACCCGAGGTGGCATCCAACAACGTCTTACAGTTTGGTTGAAGTCCATTTCTGAAGATATGGATTTGAGTTAATTCATCAAATCCATGCCCTTTACATTTCCTTAGCATGGACTTGAATCTCTCCCACGCTTCATTCAACGATTCACTGGTTCCTTGAGAAAACACCGAGATGGCCGTCTTTGATTCCATGAATCGGTTATGAGAGAAAAATCTTTCAATGAATTTCTCCTCTAACACATTCCAATCTGTCATTACGGCAGGTGTTTGATCGAGATACCAATCCTTTGCTTTACCGAGCAAAGCGTGAGGAAATAAACGTCTGAACAACGGAAGCTCCTGAGCCTGATCCACTCCGGCAGCCAATGCTATCTCATAGAATTTTGTGAGAAAAGCAAATGGGTCTTCATGGTCCATTCCGGTGAATGGACTCCCATACAATAAATTCAGAGTTCCCGTCTTCATCTCAGCTTGCCTTCCTGTGTGGTTAGCAAACTGAGCGGTGTTCCTTGGACTGTTGATACATGGAGTAGAAATCGGTGGTGGTGGTTGTGGCTCCATGTTTGGTACGAATGGGTGTGGATTTGTGGTTGAAGAACTTTCTCCTTGCTCTTGGCGTTGCCTAGCCTGTTGCCTCCTACGTCTTGTTTTGCTATTGAGCCTCCTTGCGGTTCTCTCGATCTCCGGATCAAAAAGAAGTTCGTCCACAGGGATTTTCCCTCGCATAAAACGTAAGCTGCACACTAAACCAAACGAATTACAAGCACAAGTCAAAAATTCACAAGCTAAAACTTAAACAACCAATGCGATGCTCGCAATATCAATTTACAATCCCCGGCAACGGCGCCATTTTGTTGAGACAGTTTTTAAGTGTCGGGTTTTGTTATCGTATCCACAGAGATTGTAAGATATCACTTCCGTTCAATGGTTGAATTAATCTTAACTTAATGTAACACTAGGGTTTTGGGTTTTAATCAAGTTATCTTGCATACAAAGTAATTAATTGCGGTAAAAGTTACGTTTTGATTAATATGAGAAATATTGTCAGAGTTAGGTTTCAATGATTACATTTGCTTTGCATGTTTTTGCACGGTCAACAATATTATAAACTCCTTTAGATGATAAATAATTTCACAAGGTCCTCTCAATGCGTTTCTCTCGAACACCCATTGTGAGCTTTGTCATTTGGATCCATTGTTTCTCTCGAACACAATCTATCAAAAAGACAACGTTTTGGTTCAACCTTATGGTGAACAAAATCATTCGTTACTATCTCTAGCTAACAAACAAGTTTGGATGAAAACCTAGGTCAAGAATCGGTAAACATCTCTCGATCAAATACCAACACAAAGAGTTTTAAATAGAAACAAAGTTTTCATCATATATTTACCGTTAAAGAGTTTACATATGAGGATCCTTACATTTACACACAAAGCTAGCAATCACCTACGTCTAACCTTGACAAATGGAAGACTTAGCTACTCATTTTCATGGTAGCTTGGTCGGCAAGTAAGAAAAGAGGGTTGATCAACATCCAAGTCGAATGATCGAAGTTGGATGGGAATCCACCTTCTTTTTGTGGAAGATGGTTGCTAGATGAAGAGAAATGAAATTAGGGCATCAAAAATCCCTCCAAACAATGCTGTAAAATATCTAAGAGAAAGTACAAAAAATGGAAAAGTTGGTAAAAAGTGGTATGGGCACAAAAAGTGGCACCTGCTACTTATAGACAAGTGCAGAACTGTCACGTTCGCTAGGCGAGCAGAATGGCTCGCCTAGCGAAGGCCAAAAATGGGCACAAAATGCCCCTGCGCCCAGAGAAAACTGGGCCTGTGGAACTGTCATGTTCGCCTAGCGAACAGACCTTCGCCTAGCGAAGAACTCGCTTCAACCTTCGCCCCAGCGAGGTTGAGAGGTTTTGCTACTGGAATGCTCGCTGGGGACTCGCTAGAGCCTCGCCTAGCGAGCTAGTGCTGGCTGCTCTTTTCACCAAAACAGACTGAATTCGCTGCCACTTCGCCTTCAGTTCGCCTAGCGAATTAATTAACCAATTTACTGGAGCCTTTCGCCAGGAGCTCGCCTAGCGAAGGTTTTGCTTCGCCACATCCTCGCCTAGCGAGCTGGCAGATGAAATGCTCCTTTGCTTTGGTTCCTTTGCCAATTCTCTTGTGTCTTTATTATCAATTAATTCATGCCTTTCCTGCACAATAACAAACACATCAAAGGCACCAAGCTTGTTTATCAATGTACGCATTCCATGTAAAATAAATGTGATTTTGACAATTTTAGCAAGGCAAAAGAGTGAAAGATGCCCACATATGATAGCTCAAATAAGCACTTTTGGGCATCTAACACATACGTCATCAGAATAGGATCAAAGGTGACCCTTTTCCTCTCGTAACTTGTGCTGGTTTGATTACTGTTTCGAGGCTGATAGGCCTGCTATTGAGGACGATGTTGTTGTTGTTGATATTGCGGATGTGGTTGTTGCTGATGTAACACCCTTCTACCCAAACGACATATTTAAATAGATTATCAGAGTACAACATGTAGAAGAGTTTACATTTCTTACAACATAACACTTATCGCATCACAGCATAAAACATATTATTTATTTTATTAAAACTTCGCAGCGGACAACAACACAAATATTATCATTCATCATATAACAATTCATAATAATGTTTCAACATTATCTCAACAAAGCATCTCAACATATTAGTCATCATAAACAACGTAAATAATAATCAATTATCTATCGAATCCCATAACCCCGGTGTCACATGACCAGAGCATTTGACTCGACTCTGTAGAATAACTCTACACTTATTCTTCAAACCTCAACAATAGCTACTCCTCTTTATCTGCACATTGCTCATCATAGATGAACATAAACACATGCAGAAGGGGTGAGAATTACATTATTAAATAATAATATAACGACAGAAATATAAACATAAATATATTTCACATATGCCAACATAGCTCATCATAATCATCATAATCAACATACTCATGAACATCAACAAAACAACATATCAAATGCAATGCACACACCCATGCATGACTCAACACGACTCGGTATACCCATTTTGTGACCAACTACAGGATCACCACTCCCAGATTCATCACCATAGAATCCGAGTTCCCCGCAAGGAACCAAGCCTCTCAACAAGCCCGGAGTCAACAACATCATTGGAACTCAGTCCGTTCATCACTAGGCATCGGCCTTTCATGAATGCATGCACACCAAGCATGCATCATAATCAACATAGGAACAACAGCATCATATAGTCATGTTATCATCATCATTAACACATTCTATCACAAGATCATATCACCTCATGCCACATAATCAAACACAGTATTATCACACTCTACTAATATCTATACTACTCAAAACAACGGGAAATGATCCCTCGTATACCATGCATCAGCTAAGTTACCTCGCTCAGCCTAAACAACCAAAACTGCACAACAACAGCCCAGGAAAGACCACAAGTCTGCCCATACGCGTATTGCCTATGCCCATACGCGTATTGCCCACGCCTGACCAAATCCATACGCGTATTGCCCATATCCATACGCGTATGCTACGCGTATCACATTCCCATACGCGTACCAACAGAGACCAAAACACGTTCAAAACATCATCTTCCTCATCCATACGCGTATTGCCTAGTGCCATACGCGTACCAGCAATCTCATACGCGTATTGCCTAGTGCCATACGCGTATGACCAGAAACCAGATTTCCAGATCTGCAATGGCTTTTTCTGCTACGAGATCTATCCAAATTCATCCTTCCACAGTCCAAATTTCACACAAAATCACTCATATCATCTAATACAAATAGTCCCCTATTCGATTTCACAAATTCTAACATCATTGCATATAATTTCTACGAATCCCTTCGATTAAAATCCTAATTTTATTCATCTAATATTTCACCATTTTCAGCATATTATTGTTTAATAAGGTTCAGACCCCTTACCTCTTTGGATTGAAGGAAGCTCTGAGCAATCTTTGGCCTTTTCCTCTTCCTTCTCTTTCTCTTCCGTTTCTCCCCCTTTCTCTGACTCTGAGGCAAAACACGTGAAACAACCTGAGTCCTCACTTTGGCCTCTTTTATCCAATTTCCACTTTTACCCTTCCACTCTTCATATTCCATTTATTTTATTTATTTAATTATTATTAAAATAAATAACATCTATAATAATAATAAAAATAATCCAATAATTCAACTTTATTTAATTAAATTAATAAAATAATATTAACTCAATTAAATAATTCTCTTATTTTAATCGGGGTGTTACAACTCTCCCCCACTAAAAGAGTTTTCGTCCTCGAAAACATACCTCAAGCAAATAGAGCCGGATACGACTCCTTCATCTGATCTTCACGCTCCCAAGTCAAGCTCTCACCAGCTGGACCTCCCCAAACAACTTTCACTAGAGCAATCTTCTTACCTCTCAGGGTCTTCTCTTCTCGGTCATCTATCCGAATTGGCAACACCTCAACGGTCAAATTATCCCTCACCTGGATATCATCCAACTGAACAACATGCGAAGGATCCGCAATATATTTTCTCAACTGAGATACATGAAACACATCATGCAGATTAGAAAGCGACGGCGGTAAAGCTATCCGATACGCCACTTCCCCAACCCTCTTCAAAATCTGATACGGACCCACAAACCTCGGAGTAAGCTTTTTAGACTTTAAAGCTCTACCCACACCCGTCGTCGGAGTAACTCTCAAGAACACATGATCTCCCTCTTGGAACTCAAGTGCCTTTCTCCTGTTATCATGATAACTCTTCTGACGACTCTGAGAAATCTTCATTTTCTCCTGAATCATCTTAACCCTTTCAGTCGTCTGCTGCACAATCTCAGGTCCGAGTACAACACTCTCACCTGATTCATACCAACACAATGGAGTTCTACACCTCCTACCATACAATGCTTCATATGGAGCCATACCGATACTAGCATGAAAACTATTATTATAAGTAAACTCCACCAACGGCAAATAACTATCCCAAGAACCACTCTGCTCCAACACACAAGCTCTCAACAAATCCTCCAAGGATTGGATAGTTCTTTCGGTCTGACCATCAGTCTGAGGATGATAAGCTGAACTCAACCTCAACTTAGTTCCCAACGCTTTCTGCAAACTTTCCCAAAATCTAGAAGTAAATCTGGGATCTCTATCAGACACAATACTGGATGGAATACCATGCAGCCTCACTATCTCCTCAATATACAACTCTGCCAACTTCTCTAAAGAGTGATTAATCTTCATCGGCAAGAAATGCGCCGACTTAGTCAATCGATCCACAATCACCCAAATAGAATCATTACCTTTCGTCGTCCTCGGCAATCCCGTCACAAAATCCATGGAAATGCTATCCCACTTCCATTCAGGAATCTTCAAAGGTTGCATCATACCTGCCGGTTTCTGATGTTCAATCTTTGACTTCTGACAAGTCAAACAGGCATACACAAACTTAGCAACATCTCTTTTCATACCAGCCCACCAAAACAACTTCTTCAAATCTTGATACATTTTAGTTGCACCTGGATGGATGCTCAATCCACTCCTATGGCCCTCTTCAAGAATACTCTTTTTCAATTCAGACACCTCAGGAACACAAACTCTACCTTTAAATCGCAGGATGCCATTCTCATCAATCTCAAAATTACCACCATTACCCTGGTTAACCATAGTAATATGATCAATGTCATACGGTGAACTGGACTTTTTGTGTTTTTTATCGCAATGTCGCGGTTAGCAAGAGTCGCCACCGACTTTTCTTTTATCCAATAAGGAAAGGTGGAAAAGAACAGGAAAAACCTTAATTTAGATTTTGGGTTCGGGAGGTACATTATACAAAGGGAAGGTGTTAGCACCCTTTGTATCCATGGTTATCCATGGGCTCTTAATTGCTCGATCACTTATATTATTTTTGTCTGAAAAAAAAGTGTTTGTGAATTGTTTAGAAAAATTGTTTTGAAAAGAGAATTTAACTTTGTAATGATTCTTGTATGAATGTATACAAAGTGATTATCTCGTTTAGTTTCGAAAATTGTTTAGAAAAATATAACTCGGTAATGATTCTAGTATGAATGTATACCAAGTGGTGATTTTCTGAAGGTATTTTGAAAGGTGTGAGATGTGAAAAAATGTTTTAGGTTGTGAGCCAGCAATTAAGAGTTATACCGACCCAAGGTCTTTATGAGTATTTCCTATCCTTATGAGGGTAAAACTGTCCTTATTATTGAGAAATAAGTAGTTTTATCCTTTGGATGTAAAAGGGTCATCGTAGGGTCATCGATTGGTCATTGAAGGCAACAGTTACGAGGATAACTTAGCATTCGAAGGGACTATCATCTTTTAACCGTAGGCAACATCGGAGGGTCATCGAGGGACAAAGTTGTATATTCGAAGGCAACATCCGAGGGACTATAATTTATTTTATGATGATTTAACCGAAGGGTCTTTGCTAAGGGTATCCCCACGTTCGCGGGACATGACCGTAATATCGTAATCGTAAGGCAACAAAGAGAGGTCCAAGATCACTTATTCAAAGGCAAAGTTTTACAATTAATTATATAATTAGGATGAAACTCCACATTAAAATTATTAAAAATAATATATTAAAAAATTAATACATTAGAAATTAATACATTAAAAATTAATTTAGGGTGAAACTCCACAAGGGTATCCCACAAATAAAGTGGAATACCTAGCCAATAACCTTTTCCTGGGATATGTGAACCTTTACGAAACTCAAAAAAAAAAGAAACATGTCAGAACACCAAATCAGGGTGCAATCGAAGATTACACCGGAGAAATATCACAACAATAAATAGGATAGGATGAATAATGCATGGCTATGATAAAAACATAAAAAAAAACAGACTAGAAGAATCAGGTACTGTCTCGTTCGCCTCTGCCTCGCCTAGCGAAGGCCACGGATTTTGAATTTGAAAACAGCCCCATGTTAGGAACTTTGAATTTTATGGCATTTTATCACAGGAATAACATGGTCAAACATTCAGGGTATTCAGGCATATTTAAATTCCCATACGAAAGCAAATTATATATCAACATTTAATCATGATGCATTATATATGTAGATATGGCCAATTGAAAGTATAAACAATAGAGATACGCAAAACCTGTTTGCCAATTCAAGGTTGAAGGGATTGACCACTTGTAGTTTCGGAATAAGTTAGGCAGCGGGAATTGGACGGCGATGGCTTCGGTGCAGATGGGCTGCCTTCAGGGTTTCTTTACTCTGAATTCTCCGGGTAGGCAGGGTTCCTATGCCAAAGTTTCTATCCGTCCTTCTCTGTTCTCTTTCTTTCTTTTTCCTCAAGGTTTTGTTCCAAGGAAACCTCAGAGTGTTTTGCTTCTCTTCCTTCTTTCTCCAGTGAATCTCCCAGTGTAAACTCCAAGTCTCACTCCCCCTACTGAAACTTCAGTATTTATAGACTAATTTCGTGGGTAATGGGCTTGGAATGAGGGAGACCCAAGTCCAAAATAATTTGTTATATTTTATTTATTTTAATTAATTAATTAATTAATTAATTAATTAATTAAAAAATTTTTTTTTTTTCTTTTTTTTTCTTTTTTTTTTTTTTTTTTTCTTTTTTTTTCGTTTTTTTCGTTTTCTTTTTCGTTTTTTTTTTTTTTTTTTTTTTTTTTTTTTTTTTTTTTTTAGGAAAAATGATGGGTAATTTTTGGGGTATGACAATCAACTAGAGCGACATCAACTTGCTGACCATTCCGAATATCTTCCAGAATTCCACTAGTCAACTTCAGCATACCCAACTTTACACTATCGGCGGAAACTTCACAACCCAAACTCATATCACGGAACTGTTCAATTAACTCAAGCTCCCGAACCATCATCATAGACATATGTAGAGACTTCCTACTCAGCGCATCTGCAACTACATTAGCCTTACCGGGATGATAACTCAATTCAAAGTCAAAATCCTTCAGTAATTCTAACCACCTTCTCTGCCTCATATTTAACTCTTTCTGATCAAACAGATACTTCAGACTCTTGTGATCACTGAACACTTCGAATCTGGAACCATACAGATAATGCCTCCACATTTTCAACACAAATACAACAGCTGCAAGTTCTAGATCATGCGTAGGATAATTCCTCTCATGAACTTTCAACTGTCTAGAAGCATAAGCTACAACTTTACCATTCTGCATCAAAACACCACCAAGACCCATCAAAGAAGCATCACAATAAACAACGAAGGACTCACCAGGATTAGGCAAGATCAACACTGGAGCACTGGTCAACCGCCTCTTCAACTCAACAAAACTCGCTTCACAAGCTGCATCCCACACATACACTTGACCCTTCTTAGTCAACTGCGTCAACGGCAATGCCAACCTAGAGAAGCCCTCAATAAATCTGCGATAATAACCAGCTAACCCCAGAAAACTGCGTATCTCAGTAGCAGACTTCGGAGTCTCCCACTGTAATACGGCAACAACTTTAGCAGGATCAACAGAAATCCCACCACTCGAAATCACATGGCCAAGGAAACTCACTTCCTTCAACCAGAACTCACATTTAGATAACTTTGCATATAATTTCTTTTCTCTTAACACCTGCAAAACAATTCTCAGATGTCCTGCATGCTCTTCTTCCGTCTTAGAATATATCAATATATCATCTATGAACACCACACACAAATTATCAAGGTACGGATGAAATATACGATTCATATATTCCATAAACACACCTGGAGCATTAGATACACCGAACGGCATCACAGTGTATTCATAGTGACCATACCTCGTACGGAAAGCAGTCTTCGCAATATCGTCTGACTTCACTCGGATCTGATGATAACCCGACCGCAAATCAATCTTACTGAAAACATGAGCTCCAACCAACTGGTCCATCAAATCATCAATCCTCGGCAATGGATACCGATTCTTGATAGTCACCTTATTCAACTGCCTGTAATCGACACACAACCTCATCGTACCTTCTTTCTTCTTCACTAACAATACTGGTGCACCCCAAGGAGAAACACTTGGACGCACAAACTTCTTCTCAAGCAATTCTTCAAGTTGCTTCTTCAATTCAACTAATTCAGTTGCCGACATTCTATAAGGAGACATCGACACTGGACTCGTACCTGGTACTAAGTCAATGGCAAATTCGACTTCACGTTCTGGAGGTAATTCACTTACATCCTCCGGAAACACATCTTGAAATTCACAGACAACATGCAAATCTACACTCACCACTTTCTTATCCGCTTGCAGAGACGCAAATAAAGCGAATATCTGAGCTTCATCTTTCACAAAATCCCCCACCTGCTTAGCAGATAGAAATCTTGCCTCATCATTCTCACCAACTTCAGAAAATCGCACCGTCTTCCTATAGCAGTTGATAAACACGCCATAGAATTCTAGCCAATTCATTCCCAGAATAATATCAATTTGGTGCAAGGGTAAGCACACCAAATCAACCACGAACTCTCTCTCAAAGATCGTCAAATGACAACCTCGACAGACAACAGAAGTCTTCACAGAACCATTAGCAGGAGTATCTATCACCATACTTCCGCCTAGGGACGACATAATCACACCAATCCTGGTCGCACACTCATACGAAATAAACGAATGGGTAGCACCAGTGTCAACAATAGCAAGCAATTCAACATTATTAATCAAGCAAGTACCTTTAATCAGATTATCTTCTTTAGGAGTTTCAGTCCCACTCAAAGCAAACACCCTACCAGTAGTATGAGCTGCAGTAGCCGCCTTCTTCGGTTTCGAGCACTGCGAACTGATATGGCCTTTCTCGCCACAATTAAAACATGTCGGACCAGCATCCTTACATTCCGTAACTCTATGACCAGCCTGACCGCATCGGAAACATCTCAGCACTTTCTTGGCACAGCTATCAGCACGGTGGCCTGGCTCGCCACACTTGAAACATTTACCAGCTATGGGGGATCCTCCTCCACTTGGCTTCTTCTCATCTACCACTTTCTGCTTACCTTTACCATTCGGAGATGCATAAGGACTACCACGATCCTTATTCTTCTTCTCACTAAGACTCTTGTAATGAGCAGTCCTAGCCTTGCTATCTTCATCAAATATCCTGCACTTATTAACCAGTGTAGGAAATCTACGAATCTCCTGGTAACCAATGCCTTGTTTGATCTCGGGACGCAACCCGTTCTCAAACTTGACACACTTGGATTCCTCAGCATCAGCATTATTATAATGAGGACAATACTGCACCAGCTCCTCAAACTTCGAAGCGTAATCAGCAACAGACATGTTACCCTGCTTCAGTCCCAGAAATTCCATCTCCTTCTTACATCGCACATCAGCAGGAAAATATTTCTCCAGAAAGGCCGTCTTGAACCTTTCCCAAGTCATCTCAGCACCTGGTACTTCGATCCTCTGGCGAGTGTTATCCCACCAGTTTTCAGCCTCTTCAGATAACATATGCGTACCAAACTGCACCTTCTGTGCTTCAGTACACGTCATCACCCGGAAAATCTTCTCAATTTCCTTCAGCCAAATCTGAGCACCATCTGGATCATAGCGCCCTTTGAATGTAGGAGGGTTATTCTTCAGAAACCTTCCCAAATTCCTAAACTCGTCGACCGGCGGATTCTGCTGCGCCTGCATAGCCTGCGCCATAGCAGCCAAAGCCTCAGCAATCGCACGGTCATTTTCTCCAGCCATACTCTGCACGACACAACTACAACCGTTAAATATCGACAGTGTCATTTACACTAATCGACCAACAGGGAAAACATCACATTATGACTCGACTGGACTGACCATGCTCTGATACCACTAATGTAACACCCTTCTACCCAAACGACATATTTAAATAGATTATCAGAGTACAACATGTAGAAGAGTTTACATTTCTTACAACATAACACTTATCGCATCACAGCATAAAACATTATTTATTTTATTAAAACTTCGCAGCGGACAACAACACAAATATTATCATTCATCATATAACAATTCATAATAATGTTTCAACATTATCTCAACAAAGCATCTTAACATATTAGTCATCATAAACAACGTAAATAATAATCAATTATCTATCGAATCCCATAACCCCGGTGTCACATGACCAGAGCATTTGACTCGACTCTGTAGAATAACTCTACACTTATTCTTCAAACCTCAACAATAGCTACTCCTCTTTATCTGCACATTGCTCATCATAGATGAACATAAACACATGCAGAAGGGGTGAGAATTACATTATTAAATAATAATATAACGACAGAAATATAAACATAAATATATTTCACATATGCCAACACAGCTCATCATAATCATCATAATCAACATACTCATGAACATCAACAAAACAACATATCAAATGCAATGCACACACCCATGCATGACTCAACACGACTCGGTATACCCATTTTGTGACCAACTACAGGATCACCACTCCCAGATTCATCACCATAGAATCCGAGTTCCCCGCAAGGAACCAAGCCTCTCAACAAGCCCGGAGTCAACAACATCATTGGAACTCAGTCCGTTCATCACTAGGCATCGGCCTTTCATGAATGCATGCACACCAAGCATGCATCATAATCAACATAGGAACAACAGCATCATATAGTCATGTTATCATCATCATTAACACATTCTATCACAAGATCATATCACCTCATGCCACATAATCAAACACAGTATTATCACACTCTACTAATATCTATACTACTCAAAACAACGGGAAATGATCCCTCGTATACCATGCATCAGCTAAGTTACCTCGCTCAGCCTAAACAACCAAAACTGCACAACAACAGCCCAGGAAAGACCACAAGTCTGCCCATACGCGTATTGCCTATGCCCATACGCGTATTGCCCACGCCTGACCAAATCCATACGCGTATTGCCCATATCCATACGCGTATGCTACGCGTATCACATTCCCATACGCGTACCAACAGAGACCAAAACACGTTCAAAACATCATCTTCCTCATCCATACGCGTATTGCCTAGTGCCATACGCGTACCAGCAATCTCATACGCGTATTGCCTAGTGCCATACGCGTATGACCAGAAACCAGATTTCCAGATCTGCAATGGCTTTTTCTGCTACGAGATCTATCCAAATTCATCCTTCCACAGTCCAAATTTCACACAAAATCACTCATATCATCTAATACAAATAGTCCCCTATTCGATTTCACAAATTCTAACATCATTGCATATAATTTCTACGAATCCCTTCGATTAAAATCCTAATTTTATTCATCTAATATTTCACCATTTTCAGCATATTATTGTTTAATAAGGTTCAGACCCCTTACCTCTTTGGATTGAAGGAAGCTCTGAGCAATCTTTGGCCTTTTCCTCTTCCTTCTCTTTCTCTTCCGTTTCTCCCCCTTTCTCTGACTCTGAGGCAAAACACGTGAAACAACCTGAGTCCTCACTTTGGCCTCTTTTATCCAATTTCCACTTTTACCCTTCCACTCTTCATATTCCATTTATTTTATTTATTTAATTATTATTAAAATAAATAACATCTATAATAATAATAAAAATAATCCAATAATTCAACTTTATTTAATTAAATTAATAAAATAATATTAACTCAATTAAATAATTCTCTTATTTTAATCGGGGTGTTACAGCTGATACTATTGATTGTCTCTGAAAATAGGTGCTATATGAGCCACCTGGTGCTGGTTACTGGCAGGACGCACGGTCTTCCTCCTCACAGAGGGTGGCTGAGAGGGCAAGTACTTCCCTTGTATTTTTCAAAGTCAGGGACCTTGAACTTCACAGGGATCTTCACATTCGGAACCGGGCATAGTTCGACAGTCGACTTGCCAAAACGATCCTTTCCTCGAAGAGTCTTCAATTCCTTGCGGAGCTCAAGAAATTGATCATTCATAGCATCCATCTTTTCATAGACATCTGGGCCCTCAGACGACTCAGAATGATAGATGGTGTCGTCTACTCTGGGCATAGTATGCACGACAGGAGGAGGAACAGCAAGGACCGGGCTAGATGCCGATAGAGAAGCAAAGGTGGGTGCAGGACCCTCAGGCATGAAATTAGGAGGCATCCCCCACGGAAATCCGGCTGGCATGGCTATCAGAGAAAAGTGTGCGCTGGCCGCAGGCATAGTTGAAGAGACAATCCAGAGATGACTTTCCTCTGGGGAGGAGTTGAAGGTTTTGGAGATGACTGGCTCTGGGCAGCCATGAATGACTCCATCAGGGAAGTTAACCTGGCTACTTCCTCCTTCAGCTCGCGGTTCTCTTGTTCCAAATGATCCATCAGTCTTGAAATGTTGGCTCTGGTGTAGTACCGGTAAGTCAGCTTGTCTTCAAAATAAATGAAGAACACAGAGTTAGACCATAGACCAAGAAACCTGGAGCAAAACCTGCTTATGCATATGATGCATGTAATGCTTATGCATATGATTTATTTTTATTTATTAAAGGAACTTTAGAGTTCTATTTGCAAATATTGGAAATATTAAGCATTTATCACATATGGAATTATAATATTAATAACATTTGGAAAATATTTTTACATCAAAGGAGTACAATATTGGTAACCAAACATAATACAGGAGAGAAGGAAAATGATCATCCTATGGATCCCTATAAGCAATCATCTAAAGCTCGGGAGACCGGAAGATAAGATGCAAGAAGCCTCTTCGCTTCCTCCTCGTAGGCTGCCTCCATGTCCGCCTTTTCTTTGGAGAGTCGATCGTACTTCCTCTTCCAAAACTTGGAAGACTAAGGAAGTAGAGAAGTCCATGCATCATCAGGATCATCAATAACCTGGTTCTCAAGGAACTCTATCAAAGCATCCTTCTCCTTGATCTGCTGAAGCAACTCTTCTCGTTCATGGATCCAAGCACGCGAACGGTCTTCATCTCTCAACTCCTCTACTCCTGGTCAGGGAGGGTTGAAGGCCCAACCATAACCAAAGGTGTAGGTCTCGGATATTCGTAAGGCATGAGGTACTCAGAAGCTCTCTTCCTCACCCAAGAAGTGTAAGGCTCCAAAGCGATACAGTTCTTCAGACCTAACTCCTTCCTTCCTTTCCTATGGATCTTGCGCCAAGTGCGAACCATCCTGCCCTTTAAGCCTTGGGGATGTTTACCCTCCTGAAAGAACACACCTTCTAACAGAATGTTATTGGATTTATCTTTTAGGGGGAACCCAAGTTGACGACGTGCCAAAATAGGGTTGTAGTTAATTCCACCACATGTACCAAGAAGAGGCACATTGGAGAATTCACCACAAGAGTCGATAATCTGCACACCAACATATACACGGTTGTACCAAAAGATATCATCATTAGTGAGAGACGTAAGCCTCGTGGACCACCGTAGACATCCTTTGTTCTCCTTGAAGGCGACCATCTGCGGCAAGTGCGAAATAAACCACTTGTACAACAGAGGCAAACAACACACAATGGTACCACCACCCTTTGCATTCCTCATATGCAAAGAAAAGTAAGTGTCACCCAACAGAGTCAGAATGGTATTAAGAGTAGAGAAGATCCTAATAGAGTTCACATCTACAAACTTGTCGATGTTGGGGAATAACACCAACCCATAGATGAGAAGCACAAATATGGCCTCAAAGGCATCCTCACTCATGGCCTTCCCATACATAGTAGCTTGAGCGATGAGGAACTCAGAAGGGAGACCTTGAATTCCACCTTTGGTAGTCATATGAGCACCAACCATAGATTCATCTATATGCAACAGATCATCAATCTCTCGAGAAGTAGGAATACTCTCTAAGCCACTGAACGATAACTGGTCTAGAATAGGTATACCCACAAGGTAGGCATACTCCTCAAGCGTGGGCAAAAGATGAAAATCCGGAAATGTGAAGCAACGGTACAAGGGATCATATAACTGCACCAATACTCTCATCAATCCTTCGTCCACTTGAGTAGTCAGAACAGAGAGAAGCTTTCCAAAACGTGCCTTGAAACTCAAGGGATCTAATACATAGGATGTCAAATTCCTTAGCTCTTTCAAGTTTGGTTGTCTGAAACTGTACTTCTTCGTATTCCTTCTTTGTCTTTCCATGTCTGAAAATTTGCAAAAAGACCTCTTAAGTTCCTTGAAAATTTTCTCATTTTTGATGATATGGATGCAAAATGGGTGCATGAATGCATGAATGCAACAATCATTCTCAAGGATCAAGCAAAGCACACCAAACAAAGGTCATGGGATGGATCATGTCATCCTTAATATCAATCATCCATTTTGGTAGATTATGGTTTACACCTTATCAACACCCAAGTTCCATTGATATTAAGGATACAAGAACGGATCAACCATGAATCAAGGGTTTGTTGCAAGTCACGAGCATGGAGTCTTGGTTGAGAACCACCCAAAGGGAGTGTACTAGGGTTTAAACCTGCCAAACATGTTCTACAAGAGGTTCCCATAGTCATCATCCCATCTTTCAGATATTATCGAAGAAACGACTACTCGTATTCTAAAAATATTCTCAAGAGAGACTCTTACGAGTGTAGTATCGCGTAACAATCGTATCAAATCTTACACTTGAACGACTTTCGCACTACATCCTAAAAATAGGCCAAGATGGGCTTGGTAAACTAAGGTCCTTGGCTTCTAAGGTCTATATTGGAAAGAGTAATGTCTAACCACAACTACTTGTGTGACATTATTGATCCCGACATGACCTCCACCAAGTGAATGGGCTTGCAAGTCAACTTGCTAAGGAATAACTCCACACAAGTCAACAAGACTATGCCATTCTCCTATCCTAAGTGCACTCGAGTTCATACAGTAATCCCAAATTGCACAAAAATATATCACAAAATAATATACAATACAATACAAGAAACATGAAAAGTAGGCAAAATCCACTAGGCAAACGTCCCCAGCAGAGTTGCCACTTTTCTGTAGCGGGGTATTCGTTACCATTAGAGATATCGACTAAATCCAAGGTAAACCATACAAGTCGAGTCGCCACCGCACTTCTATTTATCCAAAGGAATGGTTAGAAAGCGAACAAAAACCTAAAAGTTTTATCGAATCAAAAACTAGTAAAAATGTCAGAGATCGGGGTAAGGGGGTTGGTTATGCAATGGGAAGGTGTTAAGCACCCAAAACATCCTAGGTACTCCTAGGGAGCCCTTTTCACACTTGTTGTAAGGTTGGTATTTTGTGAAAATTTGTTTGTGCAAACATGATTGAAGAGATGAGAAGAGAATATACAAGTTATTTACATTTTTGTGTTTGAATGGATAAACCCATTGCCTACGTACCATCTTAAAAAGATTAGGATCAAAACCTCGTAGTTGGGGGTAAAAATCTCAAAATGAGTTGGTGAATTGATTGGTCCAAAAGCCTTAAGGTCTTTTGTTATCCAAGGGAGAAAACTCAACCTAAAACCACAAATCCACCATGTGACGATAGCTTCAACATGCTAGTGAGGGGTTAACCCCATAATAAGCATGGAAGACTCATTGTCCATCACTAAGGATATAAGTGAGTATTATATCTACCTCAAGGATAACTCAAACCTAATAGCTAAAGGTTATGAAAAAATTTGATTAAGAAAGTGGCCATTGAAACCACACAAGTATTTGAATGGGTTGTATTTTCCAATGAAAAGTATTTACAAAATATGGTCAAAGTTGACTTAAAGGTTCAATTCAAAATAAGTGTTATGAAAAGAAAGTTTGAAAATCAAAAGCATAAGGCTTAGGTTTCTAATGTTTGAAAACAAATGTTAAATATTTGCACAAAAGTTTTGGCTTGGGTTAGAGTGGAGGGAAGAAGAAGAATGGCTAAAGTCCTAATCATACAAGAGATAAGGGATAAGAAACAAGACCACAAATGAAGTTCCTCTCTTGAGATCATATTGATGATCCAAGCAGCTCCCATCCTTTTAAATATGCAAGCAAAATAATAGTAAGCTCAAACAATCAACACAATCAAACAAGCTTCTTAGGAGATCCTCAATGTATCTTGTATCTTCCACTTTGGATGAACATGGCAATGGTTCTTCAATTTGAGCTCTCATAGAATTCCCTAGCACAAAAGCACACACATCAAAAGTTCCATGAAGTAAGTCAAGAATGGACAAGAATGAGTTTAGAGGTTTGGTCCTTCTAGTCCATCTTCAACATTAAGGTCCTTTTACTTCAATTTGCATAGGGAAAGTCCTAGAAACTAAGTCCATTGGTCCATTTCTTTGCATTTGGTCCACAACAATCAAAGCAAAACACAAGCACAATAGTATATACACAATTATGTGCTCAAGTGAGCAAAAGACAAATTGCATTAACATAAACATGTGCTCAAATGAGCAAAGGAAAAAGAAAATAAATAATATGTACAAGAATAGTAAATTGCATAAATGTAAATTGCAAAAAGTAAATGTTAATGGTTAATGGTTAGTGTTAGTAGTTAGTGTGCCATAAGGCAAATTTAGCGCTATGTTAAGCAATCGTAATTGGACTTATGTAGAAGTCACAACTATCTGAGGCCGGTCAATTATAATGTAGGCAACAACACAAGCTAGAGGTCTTGATTAGTGAATCAAACTCCAACAACTTGCCATGCCAAAAAGAAGATGAGAAATGATCTTGTATTGGTTTAAGTCCTTTGCATGATTTAGAAAGCAATCTATCCTTAATGCAAAGCCATTCACTTGATCAATTGATCAAGATGAATTAGATTTGAATCAAAGAAGATTAAACCTCCCTAATCAATGCTAACCATCAACCTTTAACTCATTGATCAAAAAGAAAAGAAGAAGAAGAAGAAGAAGAAATGAAGAAAATAAAGTGCATTAAATGAGATAGAATGTATCAATCAACCAATGTTGATCAAAGATAGGGAAGATCAAGGTCAAACAATAGAAAAACAGAAGCAAGATGAAGATTGGAAGTCAAGAAATAAACAAAATATTTTTGGCATTTTTAATATTTAAAATAAAACTTGAATTAAAATATTAAAGAAGGGTCAAACTTCAAACTCACTTCAAATCAACTTTGAAAAGTCTAAGTGAATTATCCCAAGTTCAATAAGGTCAAACAAAGTTTGACAATTTTTTTTAACATTTTTAGAAGTCAGAAACTATTTTAAATCAATTAAAAATGCATAAAAATAATCTAATTGAATTAAAATCTCAAATAAATCTCAAATCAATTAATAAAATTGAGGAGAATATTTTTCATAGATCTATCATCATTCAAAGAGGTTGAGAGAATATTTTTATATTTTTTGAATATCAAAAACTATTAAAAATGAATTAAAAATAACCAGAAAAGAGAAAATTATTAAAAAATAGCAAATGATAAAATAAAAAATATTAAAAATCTTTTTTAGAAACTAGAAATTAAAAGAGAAATAATGCAATTAGTCCCATAATTTTTGGACCAATAATGAAAGAGATATGGATTTTAGAAAATGAAATGGAATTAAAAAATAAAATAGAAATTAAAATCAGAATTAAAAAAAGATGGAAAAGCGTGAGCCCTTGGATATGAGCTCATTAATTGAGCTGGCAGATCCAAGCATCCACAAGCGCGTGCCTAACGTGTTCCAAAGTCAATGCAACCACACGCTGTTTAATAAAAAGTCATAACAATGAGAGACCTAGATCTAATCTGGAAACGAACATGGACGGCCACGATTGGATCTGGAGACCAGACGGTGGCCAGTGCCACCGTCTTCTCCGGTGAGAGCTCAAATTTGCAGAGAAACAAATGTGCACCAAAATGCACGATCCAGGTACCAAATGAAAGGTGGAGTGATGTACATCACTCCTATGCCACTCAATTCCACTCTAGATCCCTATTGGGAGAGAAATCAGAGATGGAACTTTGGTGGTGTTGAACTGGACTTGTTTGATTTCAACAATTAAGAACACAATAATGTTGCCTCTTTGCAGAGGACTTCAGACAACACACAATCAAGGAAAATGGAGCAGTATATGAGGTGTTTCGAAGCAAAATGCAGTTGAGCAAAACCTTTGAATTGTGAAGAAATGAGTCACGATCTTTGGTTCCTTTTGCAAACAGAAGCTTCTATAGATCAAATGAAGAAGGTTTAGGAACTATGGATCTAAAAATTCAATCGATGCAATTGAATTTCAGATCTGAAATTTTTGAAAGAAAGTGAAAAGTTCCTTTGGTGAGGGTTGGGTTTTGAGTTCAGCAGAGGTTTAGGCGCCTTTAGGTTGAATAACTATGAAGCTATGGCATGGTATTTATAGACGGAGATTGCTGAATGCATGAGCTAACTCGTGTGTATGGGAGAAGAGGGCCTCCATGCATGGGCCTGTACAGGCGCATGGAGGGCCCAATTCTGATTGGAATCGATTGCTATACATCACCAAATGAGAACTGGACGTGCAAATTGAAAGTTAACAGCTCATGCAATGTGTTTGAAATGAATTTCACAAAATGCACTATAATGTTCTCCTCTTCGAAAATGATATTTCCAACATTGAAATATAGGCTTATGGGTAATGGTTGGAAAGCTTGTTGCATAAGGAAAAAATTCTATGTTGATCAAAACTTCATTTGGGCCTTGGAAATTAATGAAATTTGAGCTTGAAGTGTAGGGTACAAAACATGCATATGTGAAGTTTCCAAATTTGGCCAATGTTCAAGCCCTTATGATTCAATTATGCAAGCTCCAAATGATAAAATATTCAACATGAAAGTTGTAGATAGTTTCAAGACAATAAATTTGGACTTAAATTTTTCTCCATTTGGATTTTTGATGAAGAAGTTATGGGCACTTGAAGTTGGACTTTTTCACATTTCAATGCATTTGGTCCAAAGTGACCTATAATATTTTGCATTATCACATGTATTTATTTTGAGATTTTGAAATTTTAATCAACATAACATTTTAATTAGACACATTAAGCTTTACAATTCATTAAGTCTCACCTCAAAATCATGAAAAATGAATGAGTTATGTTCTTGGGAAGTTGACCCAAAATTAGGGTTTCAGTCAAAATGACCTATAATGTCTTGGAATGGATGATGACCTTACAAGCTTCAAATCAATTTTAGATGAACATGAAAGTTGTTAATATTGTCCTTAAGAACATATTTTCTCTTGGGGTCATCTGTATTTGAGCAACACATAAAAAGTTGGGTCTCAGTGCATTTCAAAGTAGTCAGATGAATTAACTGATCAACTTCTCAAGTCCACACCTCATATCCTGATGAATGGATGATTGAGGACACTCAAATGAGTTCAAATATGCATGAAATGATGAATTAAAGAACTTACCTTGATTGTATTTGACCATGTGTTGAGGTTGCTTCATGAGCAAGGCACAGTTGATGAACAAATGAATTAGCGTTTCCTTGGGAAACAAACCTCAAATCCCTTGACTTGCTTTGATCAAAATAATGAATTGGGTTACTTGGGAGACATATTTGATGGATGTGAGCTTTGGGAACCATTACCATGCTTGCTTTCATCTTTCTCTTGACCATATCTTTGCACAAAGGATCTCCTAGAAGCTTTAGACCTTGTGACTGCTCAAGCTACAGACAAAAGATGTTAGTGACATATTTTTGTGCTTTTGAGTTAGGAAATAAAATGAGAAAATAAATAATATACAATTCAAGCATGCTTGATGATCTCAAACCACTCATGAGAGGTCCCAACCTAAAGGCAAAGGGAACCAAGATGCTTATGATCCTTGAGGCTATGTAAAAATGCAATGTTATGATGCCATGAGGGGTCTTAGGGTCAAAATTAGGGTCTTACAGATGCCCCTATTTAAGGTCATTCTAGCCGGAGAAGTGAAGGTTAAAATCTTCGTCTCGACGATGTAGAATGGGCTTAAATAATAATAGAGAGACGAATTTTGGTCCCTAAGAGACCTCATGATGCAAATGTATGTATGCAAAAGGTAATGCTCTGTGGGGATACGTGTCCACAGAGAAGAAAAGAAATCCGGAGAAACTGACAATCCATATGAGTAATTCACTCCATGGGACAGAGACTCTGGGACTCTTATGGAGATAAGAAAGGAGATAAATTGCGTGAGCAGGTCACGACTTAGAACTTACTGAGAGACACGAGAGGGGTTCCAATGGAAATAAATTAATGCAAGGACTCGAGCTGACTCAAAGATGCATGTATTGGGGAATATGCCAATACAACGGAACTATCCACAAAGGATACTTCAGATAAAAATCCGGACTCAGATGGGGTAAATCCTACGAGGAATTTCGGTAGGGAAACATCTAAACAGGACTCCTCTGAGGAAGCACCAGGATGAGGTATTACCGGTTACTGGGTAATAAGCTCAGGGAGACATGTGGTCAAAACACCGGTATAAGGGTGGGAGAACAACATACTCGGGGAGAATGAATATCTAAGACCGGTATAAAGGTGAGAGATATCAAACATCCGAAATCATCTAAGGAAGACCTAAAAAGGTATTTTTTCAACTTAGGGAAATCTGACTCCACAGGGTACAAAAAGTCATAATAGGGAGCAGAAGGGAAGGAACACCAGGGATACCGGTTACTGGGCATATAACAGCTGACCAACCAAGGCGTGAATTGGGGAATATTTCCAAGACACTCATCATCCAAAAGAGGGCTAAAAAGCAGACTCGATTATAGGATGGGCATTCGATTCCACAAAAAGGAGATATGAATCTTACTCGACTAGGGAAGATCAAAAGACTTCGACCAAAGAGTGCATGAGATATATTATCTATTACCGTCAGAACAAAACCTGCTTATGCATATGATGCATGCAATGTTTGTGCATATGTTGTATTTTTATTTGAGGAACTTTGCAGGGATCTATTTGCAAATATTTGAAAATATTAAACTTTTAAGACATATATGAAATACTGATAGCAATAATATTTGGAAACTTTTACACCAATGAAGTAATACAGTTTTGGTAACCAAATACAATACAAGAGAAAAGGAGAATGAACATCCTATGGAGCCCTAGAAACCATCGTCCAAAGCTCTCGAGATCGGAAGATAAGCTGCACGAAGCCTCTTCACCTCTTTCTCATAAGCTGCTTCCATACCGGCCTTCTCCTTGGCGAGCCGATCATACTTCCTCTTCCAAAACCTAGATGAATGAGGAAGAATAGAAGTAACCACATCACCAGGCTCATCAATAACCTGATGCTCTAGAAATTCTATCACTGCATCCTTATCTCTGAGTTGCTGAAGAAGTTCTTCACGCTCACGAGCCCAAGCACGCGACCGGTCTTCATCTCTCAACTCCTCTACTCCTTGGTTAGGGAGGGTTGAAGGCCCAACCATAACCATAGGGGTAGGTCTCGGATAATCGTATGGCATGCGGTACTCAAGAGCTCTCTTCCTCACCCAAGCAGTGTAAGGTTCCAAAGCAATACAATTCTTCGGATCAAGCTCTTTCTTCCCTTTCCTTTGAACTTTGCGCCAGGCGCGGACCATCCTATCCTTCAAGTTCTGGGGATCTTTATCCTCTTGAAAGAACACACCTTCCAACATAATGTTGTTAGGTTTATCCTTTAAGGGGAACCCAAGCTGACGGCGAGCCAAAACAGGGTTGTACTTCATTCCCCCACATGTACCAAGAAGAGGCACATTGGAGAATTCATCATAAGATTCAATAATCTGAACGCCATTATAAACACGGTTGTACCAAGGGATATCATCATTAGTGAGAGACATAAGTCTCGTGGACCACCGTAGACATCCCCGGTTCTCCTTGAAAGAAGTGTCTGAGGCAAGTGCGAAATAAACCACTTGTACAATAGAGGCAGACAACACACAATGGATCCATCACCCCTTGCATTCCTCATGTGCAAAGAGAAATAAGTGTCACCCAACAGAGTCGGAACGAGATTAAGAGAAGAGAAAATCCTAATAGCGTTCACATCCACAAAATTGTCGATGTTGGGAAATAACACTAGTCCATAGATGAGTAGCACAAATATGGCTTCAAAGGCGTCCTCACTCATGGCCTTCCCAAACAAAGTAGCTTGGGCAATGAGAAAATCAGATGTGAGACCTTGAATTCCACCTTTGGTAGTCATATGAGAAACAATATCAGATACATCTATATGAAGCATGTCAGCAATCTCTTGAGAAGACGGAATCCTCTCTAAGCCACTGAACGACAACTGATCCAAGATAGGTATACCCACATGATAGGCATACTCCTCAAGTGTAGGCAAAAGCTGGAAATCCGGAAAAGTGAAGCAACGATACAGAGGATCATAGAACTGCACCAACACACTCATCAGACCTTCATCCACTTTGGTAGAAAGAATAGACAGGAGCTTCCCATGGCGAGCTTTGAACTCCAAAGGCTCCAATACATAAGATGTCAAACTCCTTAACTCTTTCAAGTCGGGTTGTCTGAAACTGTACTTCTTTGTATTTCTTCTTTGCTTATCCATGTCTGAAAATTTGCAAATAGACCTCTTAAGTTCCTTTGAAAATCTTTATTGTTGATGATATGGATGTATCTGAATGTATGAATGCATGGATGCAACAATCACACTCAAGGATCAAGCAAGTCACACCACACAAAGGTCACGGGATGACTCACGTCATCATCAATATCAATCATCCATTTTGGTGGATTATGATTTACACCTTATCAACACCCAAGTTCCATTGATATTGAGGATATATGAGAATGGATCAACCGCGAATCAAGGGTTTGTTGTAAGTCACGAGCATGGAGTCTCGGTTAAGAACCACCCAATGGGAGTGTACTATGGTTAAACCTGACAATCATGTTCTAAAAAGGTCCCCATAGTCATCATCCCATCTTTCGGATATTATTGGATAAAACGTCTACTCGTATTCCAAAAATATTCTCAAGAGAGACTCTTATGAGTGTAGTATCGCATAACAATTGTATCAAATCTAACACTTGAATGACCTTCGCACTACGTCCTAAAATAGGCCAAGATGGGCTAGGTATATAAGGTCCTTGGCTTCTAAGGTTTATATTGGAAAGAGTAATGCCTAACCACGACTACTCGTGTGACATTATTGATCCCAACAAGACCTTCACCAAGTGAATGGGCTTGCAAGTCAACTTGCTAAGGAATAACTCCACACAAGTCAACAAGACTATGCCATTCTCCTATCATAAGTGCACTCAGTTCGAGTATAGAACTCATCTCACAAGAAACCACCAAGCATACAAGCAATTAATATATCAAGCAACTCATACATTACAAACAATACAGTCATCCCAAATTTGAAAAAAAACATGTCACAAATAAATATAATCTCACAACACACATAAGCAAAAAGTAGGCTAAGCCCACTAGGAAGAGATGATCCCCAACAGAGTCGCCACTTTTCTGTAGCGGGGATTTCATTACCTTATGGTTTATTGACAAAACCAAAAGTAAACATACAATTCGAGTCGCCACCTCACTTTTATTTGTCCAAAGGAAAGGCTAAAAAGTGAACAAATGCCAAGTAATAAGTTTTATCAAATCAAAAACTAATAAAAATGTCAGAGATCTAGGTAAGGGGGTTGGTTATGAAATGGGAAGGTTTTACGCACCCAAAACATCCTTAGTACTCTAAGAGAACCTCTTTTTGCAAACATGTGTTATAGGTTAGTATTTGTGAAAATATGTGCAAAAGATTGGGGGGATGAGAAAAGAATAGATTATATTTACAATTTGTTGTTTGAATGGATGAACCCATTGCCTACGTACCATCACAAAGGTAGGATCAAAACCTCGTAGTTCGGGATAAAAATCTCAAAGATTGGTGAATTGATTTGACCAAAAGCCTAAAGGTCTTTTGTTATCAAAGGGAGAAAACTCAACCTAAACCAACAATCCACCATGTGAGGAGAGCTTCGACATACTAGTGAGGGGTTAACCCTATAATAAGTATGGAAGACTTATAATTCAATCACTAAGGATAAGGTGAGATTCACATCAACCTCTATGATAATTCAAACCTATGACTAATGTTTATGAAAAGGTTTTAATAAGGTGGCCATTGGAACCACAAAAATAACTTTATGTGAGTTATATTTACAAGTTAGATTTATTTACAAAAAGAAGTCAAAGTTGGATTAAGATTCATTCACAATGAGTATTAATGAAGAGAGTTTGAAAAGTCAAAGGCATAAGGCTTAGGTTTCTAATTTGAAAGCAATGTCAAAGTTTAAAGAAAAAGATTTTGACTTGGGTTAGAGTGAGGAGAAGAAGAGAAGGGCAAGTCCTAAAGCAATACAAAGATAAGAGAGAGGATAAAACCCTTGGAGTTCCTTTTCTTGAAATCATAGAGATGATTCAAGATGCTCCTTTCCTTTTGACTTAGCAAGCACTCAAGCAATCAAACAAATATATATTCAAGCTCTTAGGATCTCCATTTGGCTTGTCTCTCTTAACTTGGTTACTCATGACAATGGTCCTCCTTACTATCTCAAGATGGAATCCCTATCACACAAGAGCAAACATCAAAAAGTTCACAACACAATAAGAGGAATGGACAAAGAATGAGTTTGGAAAGGAAGTCTTTTGAAGTCAACTTTGAGATTTAGCATTCTAAAGGCATGAGGCCTAGTTGCTCTTCAACAAATTTAGCATTCTAAAGGCATGAGGCCTAGTTGCTCTTGAACTCCTTTAAGCATGGGTATGTCCTAATTCTAAGTCCTTTCTCCTTTTTGCATTGGGTTCACACAAAACAAAAGCAAAACCAATACAAAACAACAAGATATTTATATACAATAATAAGCTCAAATGAGCAAAAGGAGAATGACATAAACATAAAATATGTGTTCGAGTGAGCAAAATAAAAAGCAATATGAATAAATGAGCAAGAAGTAAATTGCATTAAAGTAAAGGGCAAGAAATTAAATGCTCAAATTAAAGTTAGTAATTAGTATGATTATGTTAGTTTGTCATAAGACAATTTAGCGCTATGTTAAGCAATCGTAAGTGGACTAGTGTAGTAGTCACACCTATCTGAGGCCGGTCAATAAAACTATAGGCAAATAAACACAAGTTAGAGATCATGACTAGTAAGCCAGGATCCTAAAACTTGCCATGCCAAAAGAAAAGAGGAAAGACCTTGTATGGACTTTAGGTTTTTTCTTGACCAAGAAGCAACCTACCTTGGACACAAAGCAACTCACTTGATCTTAGATTAAGTTGAGTTTGATTTGGATCAAAGAAGGTTAAACCTCTCATTTGTCAAGACCAACCATAAGACATTAACTCATTGGCCAAAGAATAGAAAAAAAAAAGAAATGGATGAAGATGACAAGTCAACAAGTCAAACATATTTTTTTGGTATTTTTGAATTAAAAATAAATGCAAAAATAAAATGGACAAAATTTGGTCAAACCTCAAATTTAATTCAAATCAACTTCAACAAGTCCAATTAAATTCTTATAGGTCTAACATGGTCAAACAAGATTTGATAAATTTTCTCAATAATTTTTGAAATCAGAAACTATTTAAAAACAATTAAAAACAATAAAAATAACACAATATGAATTAAAATCTCAAATAAATATCAAATCAATTCAGAAGTTGATGAGACTATTTTTCATTGACTTATCATGATCCATATGTGTTAGAAAAATATTTTTGGAATTTTCAAATATCAAAAAGTATTTTAAATTGAATTAAAACTATTAAAAACCAAATAAATCACAAAAAATATTAAATGAAGTCATAAAAACAATTAAAAATCAAAATATGAAACTAGATTTTTCAAGCAAAATTTTGGCATTGGTCTCATATTTTTGTGACTTCAAATAAAATATTTATGAATTTTTGAAAATAAAGTGAATTAAATGAAATTAAAACAGAAATAAGAAAAATAGAAAAAACCAGCGCCCTCAGATGGTTTCATTAATTGACGTGGCAATGATCTGAGGGTTCAGAGGCGCGGATGCACGAAAGACCAAAGTCAAGCGCGCTACATCTGGATTTAAAATAAGTCAAAACAATGAAAGGCCAGGATTATAACGTTTCAGTGAGATCCAAGGGCCATGAAGCTCCCACGTGGGGATGGTGGTGGAAACCACCATCTTCTCCGGCGATCTAACCAGATCCGGCCACCACGCACAAAAAATTAAACCTCAATCAAAATGAAAAAGGAAGGTATCAAAATGAAGCTGAGGTGATGTACATCACCCCTGTAACCATGGATCCTCCTCAAAGTTCCTATTTAGAGAGAAACCTGAGCTTGAAGATCATGGTACATGAACTGAAATGGCACGATTTGCAAAACTGAGACCACCACTGGCCTGCCTCATGCATGAGGACTTCAGAAAACAAGACAAACCAAAGGAATTCAAATCATATTGCAAGATCTAGATCAAGAAAAATTGAGGTTCTACCTCTGACATGGGGCTTCAAACAACACGAATTCTCCAAGCTTTTGATCCAATCTTGCTCTAGAAGTGTGATGTTGATGCAAGGTTAAGGAATTGAGCTGTGAAGATCAACTAATGATGTTGAAATTCAAGCTTGAAATTGAAATTGAAAACTAAAAATTCCTTTAGTGAGGGTTTGGTTTTCAATTCAGCAGCACTTCAGATCTCCTTGTGGTTACCATTTGAATCAAATTGCACTTCTATTTATAGTTGGAATGGATGCAAAGTAATGCTTGGCTCGTGTGCATGAAATTTGGATCCTCCATGCATGGGCCTGTACATGAGCATGTGAGGCCCAAGAATGAATACAAATCCATGTTGAACTCACATGTAACTGAACTGGACGTGCAATTGGATCTGCATTAGCTTGCACATCAAGTTTTGATGTGAATTTCAAAAATGAACCTAAACATGAAGCTCTTTGAAACTCACTCATGGAAAGTAAAAAAAATTAATGTGGGTAATGGTTGGAAAACTCTTGAAATAAGGAACAAAAGTCATGTTGGGAAAAAATTCATTTGGAGTTTGGAAATTTATGAAAACTGGCTGTGAAGGTTTGGGTACAAAACATATCTAGGTTCCCTTTGATTTTTTTTATACCAAAAGTAAGCATCTTCAAACCCTTCTGTCTCAATGATGCAAGCCTCAAATGGAAACACCTCCAACATAAAAGTTGTATATCTTTTCAAGGTGATCAATTTAAACTCAAATTTTGAATCATTTGGATTTTTTATGAGAAAGTTATGGGCACTTGAAGTTGGGCATTTTTCAAATTCAATGGCTTAGGTCCAAAGTGACCTATAATGTTTTGTATTATCACATGTATTTATTTTAGTATTATGAAATTTTGTCCAACATAACATTTGAATTAGACATCTTAAGCTTTTTAATGCAATTAGTCTCACCTCAAAATCATAAAATATAAGTAAGTCGGGTCCTTGGTAAGTTGACCCAAAATTAGGGTTTCAGTCAAAATGACCTATAATGTTTTGAAATGAATGATGACCTTACAAGTTTCAAATGGATTTGGGATGAACACGAAATTTTTTCATATGGTTCTTAAAAACATGTTTTCGCTTGGGGTCATCTTCATTTGACAAACACATCAAAAGTTGTATCTCAGTGACCTTCAATTTAGTCAGATGACTTAACTGGTCAACTTCTCAAGGCCAAACTTCAAATCTTAATGAATGAATGATTGAGGATCCTCAAATAGGCTCATATATTCATAAAATAATGAATGAAATAACTTACCTTGATTAAATTTGATCATAGGTTGAGATTGCTTCATGAGCAAGGCACAGTCAAAACATAGTTGAATTAGGGTTTCCTTGGGAAACAATCCTCAAGCCCTTTGGGTTATCTTGATCAAATCAGAAAATTGAGATACTTGGGAGACATATATGATGATTAGGAACTTTGTGGACCATTGTTATGCCTTTTCTCATCTTCATCTAGCCACTTCATTGAGCTTAGGAGCCTCCTAGGAGCATGGGAGCACATGATCACTTGAGCTTCAAAACAAAAAGAGTTAGTGACATATTTTTGTGCTTTTGGTTAGTAATCAAAATAAGAAAAGAAATAATATACAATACAATCATGCTTGGTGGTCTCAAACCACTCACACAAGTCCCACCCTAGGGTTAAGGAGCCAAACATGCTATGATCCTTGAGGCAATGCATTGAGCAAATGATATGATGTCATGAGGGATCTTAGGATAAAAATTAGGGTCTTACAGGCTCAACGTTTCAAAGGATTCAATTTTTGGGGTTGATAAAAAAGGAGATAGTTTTTGGAAGAGGTTCAGTGAAGCTTACATCAAGCATCGTGACATCAGTTATAAAGAGAGTAAACCGGCACAACTAAAAGATCGATGGCCCAAAATTAGTCCATTTGTTCAAAAGTTTGTTGGATGCTGCAAACACCCCGTGTCTACACAACAAAGTGGGAGTTCCGAGAGCAATATCATGCAAGCTGCATATAAAATCTATTTCCAAGATGAAGGTGAAAAATTTACATTTGAGGCTGCATTAAGATTATTGAAAGATGAACCTAAATGGATCACATGTTCATCAGAAGCTTCTATAAAAAGAACAAAGAATTCAACTTCATGAGCATATTCTTCATATTCTAATCCACTAATGAGAAGTGAATATGGTCCATCATCACCTACTTTGTCTAGTCGTCTAATCGGTCAAAAGGCAACTAAAAGGAAGGAGAAAGAAAAGCTTGTGGAAATGTCTTCTACTCCCAATGTCAAATATGATTCTTTGAAAGATGACTTTAAAAAAAATTGATTTGATGTTAATGTTTGCACGAGGCTATGCACACATTGAGGGTGAAAAAGTTGATATATATAGAGAGAAAAAAGGTTGATGCAAAGATTGAGAAGACTGAGAGTGCTGAGGAAAGATTGAAGATGAATGATCTACAAATACTCTTAAAAGATACATCAAATATGGATAAAAGACAACTACAAGCTCATGAAATATTGTGCGACACGATTAAAGAAAAATATGGAACTAATCAGTATGATTATGCATTCAAACTAGCCATTATTCAAAGTAAAACTAGCCGTTATTCAAATTCAAACTTGCCGTTATTCAAACTAGTCATTATTCAAATTCAAACTAGTCGTTATTCAAAGTGAAATTAGTCGTTATTCAAACTAGCCGTTATTCAAATTAGCCGTTATTCAAAGTCAAAGTAGTCGTTACAAATTAGTCTTATAAATAGTATTACCATGCAGACTGACTTGGTATCATACTGTACTTGTAAGACCCTAATTTTGACCCTAAGATCCCTCATGGCATCACATCATTGCACATTGCATTTGCCTCAAGGATCATAACATCTTGGTTCCTTAACTCTAGGGTGGGACTTGTGTGAGTTGGTCTGAGACCACCAAGCATGCTTGAATTGTATATTACTGCTTTTCTTATTTTGTTTACTAACCAAAAGCACAAAAATATGTCACTAACATCTTTTGTTTTGTAGCTTGAGCAATCATAAGATCCAAGGCTCCCAGGAGGCCCCTATACTCAAAGAATGGGTAGGTGAAGGTGAAAGCAAGCATGACAATGGTTCCCAAAGCTCTCATTTATCACATATGCCTCCCAATTATCTCAATTTGTCAAGTTTATCAAAGCAAACCAAATGGCTTGAGGCTTGTTTCCCAAAGAAACCCTAATTCATCTATGCATCAACTATGCCTTGCTCATGAAGCAACCTCAACCCATGATCAAATACAATCAAGGGAAGTTTTTTCATTCATAATTTCATGCATATTTGAGCTTATTTTAGTGTCCTCAATCATTAATTCATCAAGATTTGAAGTTTGGACTTGAGAAGTTGATCAGTCAATTCATCTGACTATTTTGAAATCCACTGAGACCTAACTTTTGATGTGTTTTTCAAATGGATATGACCCCAAGAGAAAAATACTAAGATCCATATAAACAACTTTCATGTTCATAAAAAATCCATTTGAAACTTGGAAGGTCATCATCCATTTCAAAACATTATAGGTCATTTTGACTGAAACCCTAAATTTGGGTCAACTTCCCAAGGACCTAACTCATTCATTTTTCATTATTTTGAAGTGGGATAAAATGCATTGGAAAGTTTAAGATGTCTAATTCATTTGTTATGTTGAACAAATTTTCATAATCCTAAAATAAGTACATGTGATAATACAAAACATTATAGGTCACTTTGGACCAAAGTCATTGAAATGTGAAAAAGTCCAACTTCAAGTGCCCATAACTTTCTCATCCAAAATCCAAATGATGCCAAATTTGAGTCCAAATTGATTGTATTGAAAATATCTACAACTTTTATGTTTAAAGTTGTGTCATTTAAAGCTTTCATCATTGAAACAGAAGGGCTTGAAGTTGGTCCATTTTGGCAAAATTCAGATATGCATGTTTTGTACATTGGACTTTATGACTAGTTTTCATTAAGTTCCCAATTCCAAATGGATTTTTGTTCAACGTAACAATTATTCCTCATGTCAATAACTTTCCAACCATTACCCACAAGGCAATATTTCATTTTGGTAAGAGGTATTTTCGAAGAGGAAAAGGTTTATGTGCATTTTTAGAAACCATGTGAAATGTTCATGCACAATCCAATTCCATCATATCCATACATCCATTTCAGCTTAATATGACTTCAGCATGCCAAATCAATTGGATTTGGGCCCTCCATGCGCCTGTACAGGCCCATGCATGGATGCCCTCATCACACATGCACATGAAATTCCCATGCTTTGCATCAACTTCCACTATAAATAAGCATGCCCAACTTCATTCTAAACCAACCTCAAGGCGCCTTATATGCTGCAGAACTCAATCCAAACCTCACTCTAAAGGAATTTTTGCATTTCACTTTCATTTTTCAGATCCAATTTTCAACTTCCTTGGTTGTTCATTGGACTCTAATTCCTTAGCCTCACTTCCTTTTCACCTCAAGAGCAAACTGCAACAGAGAATTGGAAGATATCGTGCTTCATAGATCTGCATTTCAAAGGTGGATGTTCAAACTTTTTTCAATCGAAACTCACTGATTATAGCTCATTTCTTGTGGTTATTGGCTCCTCCGAAGTCCTCTCATAAGAGGCATTTGAATTGTGCATTTAATTTTGTAAATCCATCAAGTTCAGTTTGAACTCCATTATTTTCCATCTCTGATTTCTCTTCCTATGAGAATCTAGAGTGAAAACCAATGGCACAGGGGTGATGTACATCACCCCAGCTTTCCAATGATATGAGGATCGTTTATTTTGGTTAAGTTTTTCATACCTGCAACTCTGGCCGGAATCACCATACTCGCCGGAGAAGACGGTGGTGTACACCACCGTCCCTTTTCCAGTTTTAATCCAGGCCGTTGATGATGATTTCCAGATTGAATCATGGTTATTGGATGTTATGACTATTTTTAATTCATTGTGCTTCTCAGTTGACTAAAGCCTATGATGCGTGCGCATTCCATTGCCCTCAGATCTTCCACGTCATTTAATGAAAGGAGATCCAACGCGCCAGACTTTTTTGCATTTTCAGATTTATTTATTTTAATTTCTTTATTTCACTTTATTTCAAAAAATCATAACTCTTTCATTTTAAATCCAAAAAATATGGGACCAATTGCATTATTTCCCTTTTTAATTCTAGTTTCTGAAAATGATTTTTAATATTTTTTATTTTGTCATTTGATATTTTTTGTGAATTTTCTCTTTTCTGGTTATTTTTAATTCATTTTAAATAGTTTCCAATATTCAAAAAATACAAAAATATTTTCTTAACCTCTTTGAATGATGATGAATCTATGAAAAATATTCTCATCAATTTATTAATTGATTTGAGATTTTAGTTCAATTAGTTTATATTTTATTCATTTGTAATTGTTTAAAAATAGTTTCTGGTTTCCAAAAATGCTGGAAAATTTTGTCAAACTTTGTTTGACCTTGTTGAACTTAGGATGATCCATTTGGACTTTTCAAAGTTGATTTGAAATGGATTTGAAGTTTGACCTTCATTTGTTTATTTTAATTCAAGTATTATTTTAATTTTCAAAAATACCAAAAATATTTTATTTGTTTCTTGACTTCTAAACTTCATCTTGCTTCTGTTTACTATTGTTTGACCTTGATTCCATTTATCTTTGGTCAATGTATTTTGCTTATTTCATTTGAATTTCAATTCATGTATATTCTTATTCATCTTCTTCTTCATCTTTTTCTTTTTGATCAATGAGTTAAAGATCGGTGGTTAGCCTTGATATATGGGAGGTTTAACCTTCCTTGATTCAAATCTAATTCATCTTGATCAAAGATCAGGCGAATGGCTTTGCATTGAGGATAAGTTACTTCTTGATCAAGCAAAAAACCTAAATCAATACAAGATCATTCTTCTTTTCTTTTGGCATGACAAGTTGTAGAAGCTTGTCTTACTAGCCAAGGTCTCTAACTTGTGTTTGTTGCCTATATTTTTATTGGCCGACCTCAGATAGGTGTGACTACTATATTAGTCCACTTACGATTGCTTAACATAGCGCTAAATTGCCTTATGACACACTAACACTAACTATTGACCATTAACTTTTAATTCATGTCATTTAATTCTTGAAATTTACTTTTATGCAATTTAATATCTTGTTCATTAATTCATTTGCTTTTTCCCTTTGCTCACTTGAGCCCATGTTTATGTTAATGCAATTTTCCTTTTGCTCACTTGAGCACATTATTGTGTATATACTATTGTGCTTGTGTTTTGTTTTGATTGTTGTGAACCAAATGCAAATGGACAAAAGGACTTGGACTTTAGGACATTCCCTATGCTAATGGAGTCAAAGAGCAACTAGGCCTCATGCCTTTAGAGTGCTAAAATGTCAAAGAGCAACTAGGCCTCATGCCTTTAGAATGCTTAAAGCTTGAAGATGAATTAAAAGGACCTAATCTCTAAACTCCCTCTTGTCCGTTCTTTATTTGTTTTTGTGGAACTTTTTGATTTGTGTGCTCTTGTGCTAGGGATCCTTAACTTGAGCCAAATAGAAGAACCATTGTCATGAGCATCCAAAGTGAGAGATACAAAAGCCATTGGAAGGTTTCTAGGAGCTTGCTTGATTGTGTGCTTGATTGCTTGAGTTATTTGATTATTGCTTGCTATTCCAAAGGAAAGGGAATAACTTGGATCATCACTATGATCTCAAGAAGGGAACTCCATTGTGGTTTATTTTCTCCTCCTTCACCTTTGTATGTTTAGGACTTAGTCATTCTTCTTCTTCCCTCCACTCTAACCCAAGCCAAAACTTTTGTGCAAACATTAACATTTTGTTTTCAAAATTAGAAACCTAAGCATTATGCTTTTGATTTTCCAAACTTCTTTTCATAACACTTATTTTGAATTGAATTTTAAGTCAACTTTGACCATATTTTGTAAATACTTTTCATTGGTAAATACAACTCACTCAATTGTGTTTGTGGTTTCAATGGCCACTCCTTGCCAAAGCTTTTCATAAACATTAGCTATTAGGTTTGAGTTATCCTTGAGGTTGATATAATACTCACCTATATCCTTAGTGATGGACAATGAGTCTTCCATGCTTATTATATGGTTAACCCCTCACTAGCATGTTGAAGCTATCCTTACATGGTGGATTTGTGGTTTTAGGTTGAGTTTTCTCCCTTTAATAACAAAAGACCTTAAGGCTTTTGGACCAATCGATTCACCAACTTCTTTTGAGATTTCTACCCCGAACTACGAGGTTTTGATCCTAATCTTTTGTAAGATGGTATGTAGGCAATGGGTTTATCCATTCAAACACAAAATTGTAAATAATTTGTACATTCTTCTCTCATCTCCTCCAATCATGTTTGCACAAATAATTTTTCACAAATACCAACCTACCTTACAACAATAGTGAAAAGGACTCCGTAGGAGTTCCTAGGATATTTTGGGTGCTTAAAACCTTCCCATTGCATAACAAACCCCCTTACCCAGATCTCTGACATTTTTATTAGTTTTTGATTTGATAAAACTTCTCGGTTTTTGTTCACTTTCTAACCTTTCCTTTGGATAAATAGAAGTGCGGTGGCGACTCGATTTGTATGATTTACTTTTGATTTAGTCAATAAATCTAAAGGTAATGAAACCCCGCTACAATACTCAATATCCAACTTCTTTTCATTCTCTGCCTCTTTCATTCTCTATAACTTGTCGAATGATTTTAATATTGATTTTCAAGAGCTCCTACGTAGAAGATTTGGTATTCGTGATAAATAAATTCATCAACATCTTCAACAAAATTTGATAGAGCATATATGACAATGTTGTTGACAAGAGAATAACAACAATTGAAATTATTTTAACATTTATCCTTTTTAATGTATTTTTTAATAAATTATTTGTGTCATGTATTTTGCTTTTTAATATATATTTATTTTATTTTGATTTATTTTAAATGCATAATTTTAAATGTATTTTGTTATTTTTGAATTATATTATTTCAATGATATTTTTATATAATATAAATGTGGGGTACATTGTGGGATTTGGTGGAACCCATTTTAGAGTTTTTGATGGGTTGTATGGATATTTGAAAAATATATTAGAAATGTTTAAAAAATGAAAAAGTATAATACTACAATATAAAAAAATCAATGTGTCTCATTTAAAAAACTTAGATAGAGATGATGGATGTGGATGCTCTTAGTCTTTAAACAAATATATAAATGTAATTTTAAACAATTTACACCTCGACACAGTGGCTAGTGGCTAGTTATGCTTTGAAAAAGGAGCGGGTTGGAAGTTCGACTCATAAACATTGTATTTTTGCATCTCCTTTATATTTACTTTGGAAGATATAAATTAAAGTCTATAAAATTGCAAAATTCTGAATTTCAACCGTATTTTTCTTCTAACATATACTTAGATTGGAAATTGAAAAAGATGAGACAAAAGTAATTTGCAAGTATCTACCTGAAGGTGGTGACAAATAATAAAAATACATAACATCTAAAATGATATAAATAGAAACAATAAGAAGAGTTTATGTGCTATGTTAGTTTTGTTGGGTTTGCACTCCCTTTCTATGTGGAGAAAAGCTCAAATATGATTAACCCATTTCTCTCACTTATTTAAGTGGACACTTTAAGTATCTATTGTACCCTTAATTGATTATAGTGGAGATATTTCTTTGGTATGGACGCCTCGTGATTTTTACTCTCATATTGATGGGTTTTACATGTTAAAATATCAATGTTCTTTTGTACTTTTATTTATTCGATTTGCCGTCAGAGTAACATCAGAGATCTTGTTTAAGGGTTATTTTTACTTGTTTGAATGATGAAGTCAAATATAAAGACGAAGATTGTATTGTTGAATGGTTCTAATTATCATTTATGGAAGGGAAAGATGAAAGACTTACTATTTATGAAGACATTGCATCTAAAGATTTTTGGTTCTCCAAAGCCGAATTCTGTGTCTGATGAATAATGAGAGTTTGAACATCAACAAGTATATGGTTTTATTAAATAATATGTAAAATATAATGTTTATAATCATATTGATAATGAGACACATGCAAAAACTCTACGGGAGAAGATATGGTCCTTGTATGCCTCTAAATCAGGGAATAATAAACTGTTCTTGTTGAATAGTTTCATAAGTTTGAAGTATAAGGATGTGACTTCTATTTCAGATCATTTGAGTGAATTTCAAGGCATCCTTGATCATATGTTAGGAATGAGTATCAAATTTGATGATGAACTTTTGAGACTTTTTCTATTTCTATCTTTACCATAGTCTTGGGAGACGTTTCAGGTTTCTATCACAAGTTCTGCTCCTAGAGGTGTTATTTCTTTGGATGATATTCTTAGTACGGAGATGACAAAGAAGTCACAAGGTTTTACATCTCAATCCGAGGTACTTGTGTAACACCTCAAAATTTGCCCTCCTCTCTTGGGACTAGCATTAACATATTGCATATCATTTTAGGTCATTAGGCATTGCATATTGCATATCATGTGGTTACATTGTGCAAGTCATCCTCTCAAGTCTTGATCAGAAGATGAGAAAGTCAAAGTGCAAGCCTAGGGTTTATTGACTGATCATGGGCCATCTGAGGATTGGGCTGTGAATTAGGGTTTTGTGATTCTCAATGGATGTTGGTCTTCATCTTGATTGCAATGATACATCATCATCATCATGGTTGGATGTCATCAGGAGATTGAAGAAGATTCCTTGAGATTAGGGTTTTGACCACTGGTCAACCCTAATCAGTTGCATTGGGCCAATCAGGGCATGATCAGGAGATGGGATTTATGATGGTTGTGGGGTTCATTCTTTGATTATATTGAGCTAATTGAGGCTAGGGTGTCACCCTTGAGCCATTTCAGTTGGAGATTGGGGCTCAGATTGATCTATGCATTGCCTGATTCATCTGTCAGTTGAAAAGTCAATTGTGGTCAACTGTACATGATCTGATGGATTTGGAGGTGGAAATGAGTTGGACACACTTCATTTATGTTGGAACAAGTGTTAAATGACATTTCAAAGCTTAAGAATGAAGAAAATCAAGTCAGGACAAAAACTGCCAAAAATAGAAAGTGACTTGTAATTGAAGTTTCCAAAAATGGAAAGTTTTTGACCTCAAGACCACGTGTCCAAGGAAGCTTCAAAGGAAAATTTGTTCAACATGAAAGTTGTAGATCTTGTTCTCACCTTTCCAAAAAGTCCAAGAACTTGAAAATCCAATGTATGGTTGGAAAATTAGGGCTCAGTGAAATTCAAAAATGACCCATAATCAGGAGGCCATAATTTCCACATGGTTTGTCTAAATTGCAAGTTCTTTATATGCACAAACTCCATTTGACATGTACTTTCATGGTGCATAATTGGATTTTCTCAAAAGTGGCCAATGCAAAAAGTCAAATTTCAACTGGACAGTTAAATGAACCAGGGGCAAAATTGTCCAACTTGTGAGATAATTGGAATTTTTGAGTGGGGATTTTTGCAACACCTCATAAATGGTATTTGAAAGTTGTTGGAATCATCATAACATGGCAAAGGCTTGTGGTTTGAAAATTGACTTGTAAAATGAAATGGCAAAAATTGGACAAAGTACCATACACATGTGAAAATGCAAAATATGCATCCAATGAGAGTGGGATAAGTTGCAACAGCTCACACATGTCATTTAGAGAGTGTGTGAGCTGTCAATGAGGTGGCAATGAGCTGGCATGGGAAGTTTCAATTTTGCCCTTACTTGAAATTAACCACTTTTGCTAATCGTTTCCAAATTGTTTAATTAGCATGATTAAGCTTGGATTAAGGTGGCATATATAATCCTAATCATCATCTAATCATAACAGAAAATCACAATTCCCCAAAACAGATCTGAAATTCTCCAAATTCATCACATTCTCTCAAGAACACAAGAACTTCAATTGACCAAAACTCTCCCAATTCTTGCTCAATTTGCGAAATTCTTTTTGGTCCAATCTCCATTCATCATCCTCTACATCTGTTTCATCAAATTGAAGTGAGAAGGTGTCCCAATCGCAACTGTCATGCTTGAGCTCAACAATGGAGTTTTCACCATTCTTGCATTTGGATCGTGTTTAAGCCAATTTAACTTCTCCAATCATCTCCTTGGATGTTAATCTGCACCTGTTTTCATGATTTGAAGCTTGAAGCTCGCGGATTCCTTGCTGCCTTCGCTTTAAGGTGCGAATTCGAATCTCTTTATTTCTTGAATTGAGATATGGTTTTTGTAGTTCATTCATTGCTGAGCGTGCTGCAATTCGTAGTTTTCGATTTGGTTGATTGTAGAATGAGATATCATGATTTTTAGTTTTGAATGTGAAACTTTATTCGATCGATCCGTAAGCTGTGTTAAGAATTAGGTGAAATTGATTACGTATTTGAGATCCTCACATTCAGACCTTTCCAACGGTTATTAGTTTGTTAATTTTGGTGATGAAATGAGCAAAGTCGAAGCTGCCGTTGATGAACGTGTTAATACCGCGCGGTGAAGAAGATGAAGTCTGGGAACTTTTCCTGTTTGATTCACGTTTCAGGCCTTTTCCAAATTCAAAATGTGTTTCCCGCGCCTGGCATTGAAGATTTACCATATTGCCATTAGTGACTTTAATTAATTTATATTAATTCAAATAAATCATAAAAAATCATAATCACTTTAGAAAATTCATAAAAAATTAATTAAAAATCATAAAAATATGTGGATTTTTTGTTGACTTCCTAATTCCCTGTAGAATTTTTTTGACCTATTGATTGAAGTTGTGCATGGTGGAAATTGTGTTTGACTTAGGGTTGATTAACATGTGTGACATTTTGATACATTCTACCATATCCATTGTGAAATCCTCATGGTTACAAATAAATGCTTGAAAATGTTTGTGGTAATTGTAGACTGGTTGATGGTGATTTACATGTAAATTTCATGAATTTTGGATTCCTGGTGATTGAGTTATGAATTTTGGAATCTAGGTGTGACAATTGGTGTCACACCTCATTGTGTCAACTTGCTGGATTTATTTGAATGACCTAGACTTGTTAGAATGATGTGAAATTTTGCATGGATGTTCATTAACATGTTAAGATGCTATGTGTATTTTTCTGGATTTTTCCACTGCATTTTCAATTTGATTGCTATTTTTCATCTCTGGTGGTTGAATTGTGCAAGCTCATGTGATACATGTTGGTAGATTTAATGTGAAATGCTCATATGGTATTGAATGATCATGAAATTTGGTATGATAGTTGTAGACACATGATGTGACATCCCTGTTTTGGTCTCACTCATTTATTTACTGTTTTCATTGAGTTATGAATTTTTGAAGTGGAAGCATGTGTTGATGTTGTGATTTGGAGCATGTAATTGTGTCTATTTTTGTTGATTTTCATTGACATGGTTTCCTTTGCCCAATTAAGCTGAAATTTGGTGTGCCATACCTTGAATAGACCCTGTTTAGGTGTAATTTATTTGAGATTTTTTGGATTTGTTTTGATATGGATTTGAATGCAATAGTTCTGTTTGGATGTTTGGTGTTCCATTTGAACTAGTTTGGATTGTTTTATGCATAAAAGGAACATGATGAATGATATGGACATGGGACTAATTGTGTTGGTTTTCTATTTGCATTAATTTGACTTTGGTTAGAGATACCTTGATGTTTAGGAATTTTTCTTGCCTTTGGACCCTAGGCTTGGCCTAGTGGTCTAGTTGCTAATATTTGCTTGATTTTTCAGGATGAATAGCATAAGGTTCATGGAGAATGATCCAAGTTGATTGAAATGATGTTGTTTGATGTTTGTACACTAACATAACATTGTTTTGTAGGTTGTGAAGCTTGGGCTTGAGCTCATAGCTTGCCTTTGTGTGCCTTGGCTTGCATAGTTTGACTGATTAACTTGTTGTTTTCTGATTGGTTGTCTGAGTTATTAACTGGTTAGCTTTTGTACAGGTACCTTTAGTCGCTCTAGTTCTTTTAAGAACTTGCTTGGTAGCCGCTGCTCGGTTGTGTAAACCGCTTGAGGTAGGTCCTCTTGACTTCATGTAGTCTGGGAGACCCGGCTGTTACCGGGCCGGGCAAATGTCTGAAGTCCTCCTTAAGAGGCAATGATTGTGGTTGTTTAATTTTGTGCCAAGCAGGTGAAAGTCCTTTAAATAAGGAAATTGGTGGAAGGTAGGGGTATGCAGTCTACCCCCCACTATTCTGTGAGTCTTCTCCTTGCTCCCATTACATGGTTGTAGCATTGAGATTACAAGCCCAAGATCCGTGCAGTGCATATTGTGTCAGAGTCTCTGAGTATAGAAGGGTTCCCCCATTCTGGACCCATGCTCATTTGTCAGAAGCTCTCCCTGGTTAGGGATAAGAGCTGTGAGGTCTGATCCTCACTTCATCCTTTCATCTGCTTCACCTTAGCCTCGTAATGGCAAGGTTAAGAGCAAACACAGCCCGTACAGACGACTTGCTGAGGCAGTCAAACCTATTGTGTGAGCCACTTGTTTGGTTATAGTGCGTGCTATGTGGATATCTGTTTGAGATGCTTGTTCTCATTGGATGTATGCTTGAATTATTCTGTATGCTTGTGTGCTTGCTTCTTTCCTGGATAGGAGTAGTTTGCTTATGCAAGTAGGATAGAAAACTGAACTTAGGGTAAACGATGCATGACAACACTAGGCTCGAGTCCAGCTCCCTAGTAGTGTGTCGTTCCCCGGTTTCTGGCTGAAATCTTTTTCCCTTTCAGGGGAACTACATCGCCCTGATCCTCGTTCCAGACGAGGTATGTAGGCAGGGGGTCGTGCGAGACCTCTCCGGGCAACCTTTTTCTTTTTTGCGTGCGTTTACTTGTTATCTGATTGTGTTTTGGTTCGGATGCCGACGTAAGCCCAGTGATTGGCAGTCGGGCTCCACGTTTGCCCTGTTGAGTGCGTTTTGGTTCGGATGCCGACGTAATTCCATCCGGTGGTTGTCGGGCTCCATGTTTGCCACCCTTGTGTGTTTGTTTGTTTTGTGTTGTTTGGCGTGCGTAAGCCGAACTACAGTGGCTCTGATTCTTGTTCCAGACAAGATATGTAGGCATAAGGTGCGATACCTTATCGAGCTCCCTTCTCTTAACCCCACCTGCGTTCCCCGTGTGTGTGTGTGATGTTTAGCAACCTTTTCTTTATTCTAGGACGTGGATCCCGTCGAGTACGACGGACGTGAGGGGTGCTAATACCTTCCCCTTGCGTAACCGACTCCCTTACCCTTTCTCTCTGGTCGCGAGACCATGTTCTTTCCAGGTTTCTCTGAGCGTTTCCTTTCCCTATTTTGGGATAAATAACGCGCAGTGGCGGCTCTGTGTGTTTTTATTTTTAGCTCGCCGGTTGATTTTTCGCAGGATGCGACAGCTGGCGACTCTGCTGGGGACACGAGATGTAGACCTATGCTGGTCCATCGTCCCTAAGCGAGTCTCTCCTGGCGTTTTAGGATTGGTTTGGGTTGCTTATTGTGTTCTATTTATTGCATTTATTATTCTAACCTGTGTATATATTTGCATTAATGTCTGCATGCATCATACTATCATATTGTTGCCGTCCTCTGTACAGGTGGTTCCTCTGTTTTGGGGTGGGAGTTACTCGAGGTAAAAGGCCCAATACCCAGGCTATGAGTGCAATCTAGGAAACCTAGGAATAGAGTGATTCATGGGAAGCGGGTGGTATGCGCCACTTAGCGGAACATTGACATCACGAGCAGTTCAGACCCTGGTGGGATATTATCGTTACATACTTCGGGTGTGTATATGATGGTATTCTGCGAAAGGTTATTTATGCTGCGTTTCTCTCGACCTTGCCCTGGCCTAGATGACACCCGTGAGTGGGGAGGGAATGATCTTTATCACAGGTACAGATGGTGACGTTGATGGTGACTTTTTGTTCCGTGGATCAGAGTCATATTTATAAGTCGGATTTATGGTCATTTATTGCCGTGACGCCGGAGTGCTGTCCGTGATTTATCAGTGGGGATCCGTTTATTTCAGGATTCCCCGGGCCGAGATATTTATCAGTGGGGATTCGTTTATTTCGGATTCCCTGGGCCGATTCAGATGGTGATGGTGTGTCTGCTCAGAGACCAGTGATGATGATGATGGTGTATCTTTCTTCCGTTTATTTCGGAACCCGTGGGTCAGATTTGTGGTTACAGTTTCCTCAGATGGTTGTGATCAGTCCAGGGATCCGAGCTGTAGTTCAGAGCAACAGATGATCAGATGACTTGGAGGATGGCCCAGTGCATTGCATACATCTGCATCATTCTCATTTTGCATTCATCTGCACCTAACCTATGTCTGGCCATATGGGGAGTATTATGGATTGAGAATCTGGTTGAGAGACATCTTGAATTTCAGAATATGGATGTTAAAATGTTATCTGTCTCGATGAAACCAGAATCCAGGACAGAATCTTCCTCATATGGATAGACGTTGCATTCATGCATATTAACCTGTTTGCTATTTTGCAGGAATCATTGCTCGCGCTCGTAGAGTCATCCCTTTGCACTCAACTCGTCCTCACAGATACTTCACCAGACGCAATACTCCTCGACTGATGGATCTCCCAAACACTGATCTCCTCGAGCTGAAGGACAAGATGACTGAGCTGATCAACGTCATGCAGGGTTTTGCAGTTGGTCAGAAAGCTTTAGCAGATAAGGTTGAGAAGCTTGAGCGGGCTTCTGCAGCTAACAGTGTTGTTAATCTGGATGGTGTCTCCAATCAGGGGCTGGGTGGATCCAGAGACGGTGAAAAAAGAGCAACCGTAGGTATGGTGAACAACAATGCTGGTGGTTTTGGTACTGCTGGTGGTCAACCTGGGCCCGGTCTGGGGCATAATCTGAAGGATAATCTGTTCCCGCCTTTCTTTGGGGTGGATGATGACAGAGAGGAGGACCGAGAAGCTGATCAATTCTCCATGCACAATGAGCCATTCGGTCAATATGGTGTCCAGCCACAGAGCAAAGAAATTCAGTTGCTGGCAGAGAAGGTAAGGGCTCTGGAAAGCCATGCTACTCCGGGGTTTGTCAACATGTCCAACATGGGGCTGGTCGAGGGGATTGTGATCCCACAAAAGTTCAAGGCGCCTGCATTTGACAAATGCAATGGGAGTTCCTGCCCGGAAACTCATCTTCAAGCCTTTGTCCGCAAGATCTCTGCATACACTACAGATCAAAAGCTTTGGATGTATTTCTTCCAAGACAGTCTGTCTGGAGGCTCACTGGAATGGTATACCAAGCTGAAATCTGCTGACATCAAGAGCTGGCAGGATCTGGGAGATACATTCTTTAAACAGTATCAGTTCAATGCTGATATGGCCCCGAGTCGTACCCAGCTGCAGGGTATGTCTCAGAAAAATAACGAGGGGTTTAAAGAATATGCTCAGAGGTGGAGGGAGTTGGCTGCCAGAGTGCAACCTCCATTGGTTGACAGAGAGATGTCTGATCTCTTCATGGGTACCCTGCAGGGGTTTTTTGCTGAAAGAATGGTGGGTTGTCCCGTCACCAATTTTGCTGACATTGTGGTGGCCGGAGAGAGAATTGAGAGTTGGCTGAAAATGGGGAAAATACAAGGTAATGCTCCGTCATCTGGAGTAAAGAAGCCATTCGGGAACGGTCAGCGCAAGAATGAGGGTGAATCAAGTGCTGTGTATGCCCAGAGAGGATACGGTAGGGATCGTTACTATCAGCACGCTGCTGCTGTAACCATCCCTGCTGGTAATCAGTCAGTACGACAGCAACGTCAGCCACCTCAACAGAGAGCTGGGTACCAGGTGAGGGGAAAAGGGGTTGATCGCCATTTTGACAAGCCGCCCGTGACATACGCTGTTCTGTTCAAGAAATTGATGGATCTTGGGTTGGTTCAGCCGAGGGCGATGGTTCCGATGAGAACAGATCAGAGGCCTCCTAACTATGATGAGAACGCCCAGTGCGAATTTCATTCTGGAACACCGGGGCATAATATTGAGGGCTGTAGAGCATTCAAGAATGTTGTTCAGGATCTGGTAGACTCCAAGGCTATCAATTTTGCGCCATCTCCGAACGTTAATGCCAATCCCATGCCGGCACATGGTCAGGCAATGGTGAACGCAGTTGCTGAAGATTCGGATCACGCCTGTGGGATGGATGAAGAGACTGATGGTAACTGCAAGTTTGATGGTTGGATAAAGCCGTGCGTACCAGGAAGCTGGAAGGCTTAAACAGATCAGCACTGACACTCATCCGGAAGAGTAATGATTTTCTGTTTTCAGTTGTTATCTGCATGAAAGCCATACGTGTTGCCCGACACGTAATGGTTCATTGTAAGGGCTACCTCATGTTCATAAATTTGCATTTTCTGCATCATTAATAAATGGATGTTTTTCAGTCAAAAAGCGGTGTTCCCTGTTTTTCATTTATTTTTGCAGTTTTAAAAAACAAATAAAAATGGCAATGTTTATTTTCATTTTTCTCTTTTTTGATTTGTCTCGTTCCGAATTCAAAAATAATTCTCCGGATCTCATTGACAACAATTTGGTTACACCTCATATGACTTCGACAAACCGATCTATCTTGCTGAAGAAGAAGGCGAAGAAGATTGTGATCTGCTGGAATTAACCAGGATGTCGAAACAAGAGGAGAAGGTGATTCAGCCGCAAGAAGAGCGAGTTGAGATTGTTAACCTGTATACCGCCGAGGTCAGGAAAGAAAAAAAATTAGAGCCGCTTCAGAGGCGAGTCGAGAGCAGAATGGTAGCCTTGTTGAAAGAGCATGTGGATGCCTTCACCTGGTCGTGTCAGGATATGCCAGGGCCGGATACCGATGTCGTTGTGTACAAGCTACCAAGGAGAGAAGACAGTCCTCTGGGGAAGCAGAACGCCAGTGCCTGTATCAGAGAGCCATGGTGACTTTGTTTCATGATATGATTCATCGTGAAGTTGAATGCTATGCTATGACATGATAGCAAAGTCCCCAAACAGGAAAGGGGCATCTGGCAGATCTGGCCAAGCTGAGTGGACCAGTTGAGATGATTCAAACTGAGGTTGAATTCGAATAAGTGCACTATCAGAGTGCGATCCGGTAAGATGTTGGGGTTCATTGTAAGGGAGGAATCGAGGTTCATCCTGCTTAAAAAAAAAAAAAAAAATGCCTGAACCGAGAAAAAGTAAAGAAAGAGGTTTGTGGTTTCTTAGAAAGATTGAACTACCTGTCATGGTTCGCATCTTATCTAACAGCCACGTGCGAACCTATATTCAAGATGTTGAAAAAAAGATCAAACGGTCAGGTGGAATAATGATTGCCAAGGGGCATTGAAAAATAAAAGAATAAGTGTAGGAACCTCTGATTCTGACGCCTCCTTGTGAAAGGAACAATTGTTAATCTGTACTTAACGTCCTTCGAGGGGTCTGCGAGGTGTATTGGGTCAGCATGACGAGTCTTGTCGAAAAGAGCATGCAATTTACCTTAGCAAAAAGTTTATCGACTGTGAAACAGTACATTCACTGTTCGAGAAAACTTGATGTACTTTGGCATAGGCTGCTCGCCGACTGAGACAGTATATGCTGATTCATACCACTTTGTGGATTTCGAGATGGATCTGATCAGGTAGATGTTTGAAAGAGCCAGCAGTAACCGGACGGGTTGCAAGAGTGCAAAAGAATGTTGACTGATTTGTGATGCTCTCAGGAAGCAATCAAGGGGTGTATTGTCTGATTACATCGCCCAGCAACCCGTGGAGGATTATCAACCGAGGAAGTTTGAGTTCCCTGATGAGGACATCTCGAGGTGCTCAAATCGAAAGATTGAGAGTAACCGATCCCGGAGGAGGGGCTTGACCCTGAATCCGAACGGATTCTGATGTCTGATGGGGAGGTTAAGGTGAATAAGCTTTTGTTGCCCGGACAACGTTTGAATGCACCGACGGTGTGGTTGTGCAGAAAATGGTGGTAACCTACAGAGACTGGCATGAGATGTTGCCATTGGCATTGCATGGGTATCGAACGTCGGTACGCACATCTACTGGGGCAACTCCTTTCTCGTTGGTATATGGAATGGAGGCTGTATTACCGGTCGAGGTTCAGATTCCCTCTTTGAGAGTCCTGATGGACGTGAAGTTGCAAGAGGCTGAATGGGTAAGGATCCGGTACGAAGAGTTGAGCCTGATAGAGGAAAAGAGGCTAGCAGCCATCTGTCATGGGCAGTTATACCAGCAGCGGATGAAACGTGCTTTTGACAGAAAGGTACGACCTCGGGTATATCACGTGGGTGATATGGTGTTGAAAAGGATCCTTCCTCCTCAAAACGATCGAAGGGGCAAATGGACACCGAATTATGAAGGTCCATTCGTGGTCAAGAAGGTTTTCTCTGGTGGAGCCTTGTTGTTAACGACCATGGATGGTGAGGATTTTCCATCCCCTGTGAATGCGGACGCAGTTAAAAAATACTTCGTGAAAAGAGACCCGCTGGACGAAAAGAACAAAATAGTCCAGGCAAAAATGGGCATCCCGGCGAACCGAAAAAAAAACCGAAAGAAAGGTTCGGGCAAAAATTAGGGATAAAATGAAAAAACTGTACACCCGGCAAGTCGAAAACCTGAAAAGGCGACTTGGGCAAAAAAAGGGTATCCCGGTGGACTGAAAACCCGAAAGGGCGGTCCAGGCAAAAGAGGGATTGAAACGAACAACTGCGTCTCGCATGATCGTTTGCGCTTTGGTTAAAGCATCATGGATAATACCCGGTAAGGATCAGTTGGAATTGTCTTGTTCAGAAGGCAGAAAGCATGGAGAGTCTGAGGACATATGGGGTGTAACTGAGTTGGAACTCGATGAGATCACGGGTTTCACATTGCCATTAGGATAGATTTTTCCTTTTGTGCAGTTACCTCTTTTCAGGAATTGCTTCCTTTTGTATTGCTCATTTGAGCCACACTTTTCCAATCAATAAAATGCATATTCAGTCAAATAATTTTGTTTTTGTTTTCATTACCGCTTTGATTGCAAAAACATCCGATTATTTTGATAAAGAATTTTGCATTTTAAGACATACAGGTCCCTTCCAATGCATGCTTATAAGATTGAAAGCTTGAAATCTTATTTGAAAGGATGAGTGACCCAAGTGTTGAAATCTTGACACGCCTGGGGCACGGTTTTATCTAACGATCTGTTTTGCAGGAGCTGTTGGATGTTTTCACTCACTTGCAGGTTGTGATGTGGAAGCTTTGTAACAGATCCCCAGAGAGTTCACTCGGGGACGAATGGTGAAGAGACGACGAGACACGTCCGACGACCTTTGGAATTAATCAAGAAGACTCTTCAAAGTCGGAAAATTGAAAAGTATGTATAAATCCCAGGAGTACGTTTCCGTCGAGCACGGAGCGATTTGGAATACAAGATGATGGAGCAGAAAAGGTCCAGACGAGTCTGGGAGTTCTTAAAAGTGGAAAGCTGATACGCGTTTGGGAGGTGGATACCGTGGTTCGATGAGTCGACGGGTGTTCTGTGCCAACTTTTCTCATTTCCCAGCTAAGTCCCCAAGCAGAAGTAGAGGACTAGCTCCCCAGCAGATCCAAGGTCTGTGACTTCTCCAGCCGAGTCGGGATGGCTTTCCCCGGCAGGTTTAAATCAATGTTTCCTCAGCAGCCAGACCGGAAGGTTGCTACTCCCCGAGTGGAGCGGGTTCAAAGAAATATATCTCCAGCAGTTCCCCGAGTGGAGCGGGTTTCAATGAAATATATCTCCAGCAGTGTTCATCCTACCAGTGGATTGGACAAGTTCCCGTAGCGGACGGATTTTGCATCCCCAGCTGAGTGTATCCTACGTGTGGATTGCATGGGTTGTCCCCAGCGGAGTAGCATTCGCTTCCCTAGCAGGGTTTGGATGGTGATCCCCAGCAGGTGTCAGATCGATGCTTCCCCAGTTGCCAGACCTGAAGGTGGCTGTTTCCCAGCAGAGTATCTGTGAGCATTTTCCCCAGTGAAGTCGTCAGGTATTTGTGAGGGTTCCCAAAGCAGAGTCGGGATTTATATCCTCAGCAAGTCAAAGATTGTTGTATCCCCACAGAGTGTTGGTGGTGCTTATCCCCAGCAAATTCCCGAGCGGATTGGGTGCAAAGGAGGTTCTTCCCCAGCAAGGGTTACCTTTTCCCGGCAGCAGTACTATTCCCCAACAGGGTGGAGATCGGAGTAATGTCGAGTTCCTCAACGGAGTGTCTCGTACTCCTCAGCAGAGTCCCTTGAGGGGGATGCCTTTTTATACATTCATCATGCAGCATAAGCATTTCCATAATTATGGAGCATTACGCAGAAAAAGATCATGCATCATATTGCACGCATAAGCTAGTCTCAAGCCGTGGTTACCGTTTGAGAAGTGGTTGTGTCAGACAGTGAAGGTGTTACTCCGAAGAGTTTAGCCTCATGATTGGATCAGAGATGTACCCCAGTAGTGCGATACTGGAGGAAGCTTTTCCGTCGGGCAGAGATGGAAATAACAGCAAAGGACGTTACGCGATCAGCGCGATTCGAGCCGTGGTTACCGCTTGAGGATTGGTTTTGCCGGACAATGAAGACGATACTCCGAGGAGTTCAGCATTGTGAGTTTGGAACAACAGTATTTCCCAGTCATCAGTAAGTGTCTGGTCGAGCTTTCTTTGGTGTCAGTAAACATCATCATTCGATGTCCAGTAAACGTCGAGTTATTTCCCAGTCATTGTTTAATGTCTGGTCGGTCCTTGTTTGATGTCCTGTCAACATCCTTGTTTGATGTCCTGTCAACATCATTGTTTGATGTCCTGTCAACATCCTTGTTTGATGTCCTGTCAACATCCTTGTTTGGTGTCCTGTCAACATCATTGTTTGATGTCCTGTCAACATCATTGTTCGATGTCCTGTAAACATCATTGTTTGATGCCTGTAAACATCATTGTTCGATGTCCTGTCAACATCATTGTTTGATGTCCTGTCAACATCCTTGTTTGATGTCCTGTCAACATCCTTGTTTGATGTCTTGTCAACATCATTGTTTGATGTCCTGTCAACATCATTGTTCGATGTCCTGTCAACATCGTTGTTCGATGTCCTGTCAACATCATTGTTCGATGTCCTGTAAACATCATTGTTCGATGTCCTGTCAACATCATTGTTCGATGTCCAGTAAACGTCGAGTTTTCTCCCAGTCATCAGTCAGTGTCTGGTTGAAAGTGTTACTCTGAGGAGTGTGGTACCATGACGTCAGATCAGCAGTGTTCCCCGGTAGTGCGATATTGGAGGAAATGTTTCCGTCGGACAGAGATGGAAATGATATCAGAAGACGTTACGCGATCAGCGCGATTCCGGGGTTCAAATGGAGAAAAGGAGATGTTGCGACATTTTCTGGAGATCGGGGTTCAATCAGAGAAGAGTATATGCTGAGGCATTTTCTGGGGTTCAAATGGAGATAGAGTTGAAGATTATATCCAGGATGAGGTCCTCGGGATTATCTTCTGTTCATGTGTCACCTTAGACTTTGGCGGATGCCAGTGGAGGTCGTTACGGGTGTCTTCGGAAGAAGAGATGCACATGTTACCTTCCTTTTGTGAAGGTGTACCCTCTGATATGTCGCCCTCAGAGTGGTGTTTGGTGTTATTTCTGGCGTTGCCAGCGGAATTATCACGAGAGATTGGAGAACGGGGTTCAAATGGAGAAAAGGAAATGTGGAGACATTTTCTGGAGATGGGGTTCAAATGGAGAAAGGGAGATGTTGCGGCATTTTCTGGAGAACGGGGTTCATATTGGCGATCGCGGGTTATCGTCAGGCGACTGGGGTCCAAATCGGAGAATGGGGTCCATTTATTTTGGCAAACAGGAGAATGGGGTTCAAATGCAGAGATCCGAGGGTCGTTTGCGCAGAGAAAATTTCGGAGTTCAAGAAAATGAAAAAAAAGCAGAGAAAAATTTCGGGGTTCGAGAAAAAGGAAAAAAGAAGAGAGAATAATGATCCCGAGTGGATGTGTGGTGTTCAGGCCATAGTTATCCCTGAGTTACCATTTATTTTGGTATCCAGGTCGACGTTTTGAGTTTGTTTCTTCGCCGATTCTGACAGGCGTTAATTATTATCCCATCAGAGTGCAAATTGTTCGTCTGTTCTTGGTATTCAATCACTCTTCATCCTGATCATCCGAAAGCCGAGGCTATTTCGTATCGACAGGTTCACAGTGGATTGAATAGGGGCAGCTGTAACACCTCAAAATTTGCCCTCCTCTCTTGGGACTAGCATTAACATATTGCATATCATTTTAGGTCATTAGGCATTGCATATTGCATATCATGTGGTTACATTGTGCAAGTCATCCTCTCAAGTCTTGATCAGAAGATGAGAAAGTCAAAGTGCAAGCCTAGGGTTTATTGACTGATCATGGGCCATCTGAGGATTGGGCTGTGAATTAGGGTTTTTTGATTCTCAATGGATGTTGGTCTTCATCTTGATTGCAATGATACATCATCATCATCATGGTTGGATGTCATCAGGAGATTGAAGAAGATTCCTTGAGATTAGGGTTTTGACCACTGGTCAACCCTAATCAGTTGCATTGGGCCAATCAGGGCATGATCAGGAGATGGGATTTATGATGGTTGTGGGGTTCATTCTTTGATTATATTGAGCTAATTGAGGCTAGGGTGTCACCCTTGAGCCATTTCAGTTGGAGATTGGGGCTCAGATTGATCTATGCATTGCCTGATTCATCTGTCAGTTGAAAAGTCAATTGTGGTCAACTGTACATGATCTGATGGATTTGGAGGTGGAAATGAGTTGGACACACTTCATTTATGTTGGAACAAGTGTTAAATGACATTGCAAAGCTTAAGAATGAAGAAAATCAAGTCAGGACAAAAACTGCCAAAAATAGAAAGTGACTTGTAATTGAAGTTTCCAAAAATGGAAAGTTTTTGACCTCAAGACCACGTGTCCAAGGAAGCTTCAAAGGAAAATTTGTTCAACATGAAAGTTGTAGATCTTGTTCTCACCTTTCCAAAAAGTCCAAGAACTTGAAAATCCAATGTATGGTTGGAAAATTAGGGCTCAGTGAAATTCAAAAATGACCCATAATCAGGAGGCCATAATTTCCACATGGTTTGTCTAAATTGCAAGTTCTTTATATGCACAAACTCCATTTGACATGTACTTTCATGGTGCATAATTGGATTTTCTCAAAAGTGGCCAATGCAAAAAGTCAAATTTCAACTGGACAGTTAAATGAACCAGGGGCAAAATTGTCCAACTTGTGAGATAATTGGAATTTTTGAGTGGGGATTTTTGCAACACCTCATAAATGGTATTTGAAAGTTGTTGGAATCATCATAACATGGCAAAGGCTTGTGGTTTGAAAATTGACTTGTAAAATGAAATGGCAAAAATTGGACAAAGTACCATACACATGTGAAAATGAAAAATATGCATCCAATGAGAGTGGGACAAGTTGCAACAGCTCACACATGTCATTTAGAGAGTGTGTGAGCTGTCAATGAGGTGGCAATGAGCTGGCATGGGAAGTTTCAATTTTGCCCTTACTTGAAATTAACCACTTTTGCTAATCGTTTCCAAATTGTTTAATTAGCATGATTAAGCTTGGATTAAGGTGGCATATATAATCCTAATCATCATCTAATCATAACAGAAAATCACAATTCCCCAAAACAGATCTGAAATTCTCCAAATTCATCACATTCTCTCAAGAACACAAGAACTTCAATTGACCAAAACTCTCCCAATTCTTGCTCAATTTGCGAAATTCTTTTTGGTCCAATCTCCATTCATCATCCTCTACATCTGTTTCATCAAATTGAAGTGAGAAGGTGTCCCAATCGCAACTGTCATGCTTGAGCTCAACAATGGAGTTTTCACCATTCTTGCATTTGGATCGTGTTTAAGCCAATTTAACTTCTCCAATCATCTCCTTGGATGTTAATCTGCACCTGTTTTCATGATTTGAAGCTTGAAGCTCGCGGATTCCTTGCTGCCTTCGCTTTAAGGTGCGAATTCGAATCTCTTTATTTCTTGAATTGAGATATGGTTTTTGTAGTTCATTCATTGCTGAGCGTGCTGCAATTCGTAGTTTTCGATTTGGTTGATTGTAGAATGAGATATCATGATTTTTAGTTTTGAATGTGAAACTTTATTCGATCGATCCGTAAGCTGTGTTAAGAATTAGGTGAAATTGATTACGTATTTGAGATCCTCACATTCAGACCTTTCCAACGGTTATTAGTTTGTTAATTTTGGTGATGAAATGAGCAAAGTCGAAGCTGCCGTTGATGAACGTGTTAATACCGCGCGGTGAAGAAGATGAAGTCTGGGAACTTTTCCTGTTTGATTCACGTTTCAGGCCTTTTCCAAATTCAAAATGTGTTTCCCGCGCCTGGCATTGAAGATTTACCATATTGCCATTAGTGACTTTAATTAATTTATATTAATTCAAATAAATCATAAAAAATCATAATCACTTTAGAAAATTCATAAAAAATTAATTAAAAATCATAAAAATATGTGGATTTTTTGTTGACTTCCTAATTCCCTGTAGAATTTTTTTGACCTATTGATTGAAGTTGTGCATGGTGGAAATTGTGTTTGACTTAGGGTTGATTAACATGTGTGACATTTTGATACATTCTACCATATCCATTGTGAAATCCTCATGGTTACAAATAAATGCTTGAAAATTTTTGTGGTAATTGTAGACTGGTTGATGGTGATTTACATGTAAATTTCATGAATTTTGGATTCCTGGTGATTGAGTTATGAATTTTGGAATCTAGGTGTGACAATTGGTGTCACACCTCATTGTGTCAACTTGCTGGATTTATTTGAATGACCTAGACTTGTTAGAATGATGTGAAATTTTGCATGGATGTTCATTAACATGTTAAGATGCTATGTGTATTTTTCTGGATTTTTCCACTGCATTTTCAATTTGATTGCTATTTTTCATCTCTGGTGGTTGAATTGTGCAAGCTCATGTGATACATGTTGGTAGATTTAATGTGAAATGCTCATATGGTATTGAATGATCATGAAATTTGGTATGATAGTTGTAGACACATGATGTGACATCCCTGTTTTGGTCTCACTCATTTATTTACTGTTTTCATTGAGTTATGAATTTTTGAAGTGGAAGCATGTGTTGATGTTGTGATTTGGAGCATGTAATTGTGTCTGTTTTTGTTGATTTTCATTGACATGGTTTCCTTTGCCCAATTAAGCTGAAATTTGGTGTGCCATACCTTGAATAGACCCTGTTTAGGTGTAATTTATTTGAGATTTTTTGGATTTGTTTTGATATGGATTTAAATGCAATAGTTCTGTTTGGATGTTTGGTGTTCCATTTGAACTAGTTTGGATTGTTTTATGCATAAAAGGAACATGATGAATGATATGGACATGGGACTAATTGTGTTGGTTTTCTATTTGCATTAATTTGACTTTGGTTAGAGATACCTTGATGTTTAGGAATTTTTCTTGCCTTTGGACCCTAGGCTTGGCCTAGTGGTCTAGTTGCTAATATTTGCTTGATTTTTCAGGATGAATAGCATAAGGTTCATGGAGAATGATCCAAGTTGATTGAAATGATGTTGTTTGATGTTTGTACACTAACATAACATTGTTTTGTAGGTTGTGAAGCTTGGGCTTGAGCTCATAGCTTGCCTTTGTGTGCCTTGGCTTGCATAGTTTGACTGATTAACTTGTTGTTTTCTGATTGGTTGTCTGAGTTATTAACTGGTTAGCTTTTGTACAGGTACCTTTAGTCGCTCTAGTTCTTTTAAGAACTTGCTTGGTAGCCGCTGCTCGGTTGTGTAAACCGCTTGAGGTAGGTCCTCTTGACTTCATGTAGTCTGGGAGACCCGGCTGTTACCGGGCCGGGCAAATGTCTGAAGTCCTCCTTAAGAGGCAATGATTGTGGTTGTTTAATTTTGTGCCAAGCAGGTGAAAGTCCTTTAAATAAGGAAATTGGTGGAAGGTAGGGGTATGCAGTCTACCCCCCACTATTCTGTGAGTCTTCTCCTTGCTCCCATTACATGGTTGTAGCATTGAGATTACAAGCCCAAGATCCGTGCAGTGCACATTGTGTCAGAGTCTCTGAGTATAGAAGGGTTCCCCCATTCTGGACCCATGCTCATTTGTCAGAAGCTCTCCCTGGTTAGGGATAAGAGCTGTGAGGTCTGATCCTCACTTCATCCTTTCATCTGCTTCACCTTAGCCTCGTAATGGCAAGGTTAAGAGCAAACACAGCCCGTACAGACGACTTGCTGAGGCAGTCAAACCTATTGTGTGAGCCACTTGTTTGGTTATAGTGCGTGCTATGTGGATATCTGTTTGAGATGCTTGTTCTCATTGGATGTATGCTTGAATTATTCTGTATGCTTGTGTGCTTGCTTCTTTCCTGGATAGGAGTAGTTTGCTTATGCAAGTAGGATAGAAAACTGAACTTAGGGTAAACGATGCATGACAACACTAGGCTCGAGTCCAGCTCCCTAGTAGTGTGTCGTTCCCCGGTTTCTGGCTGAAATCTTTTTCCCTTTCAGGGGAACTACATCGCCCTGATCCTCGTTCCAGACGAGGTATGTAGGCAGGGGGTCGTGCGAGACCTCTCCGGGCAACCTTTTTCTTTTTTGCGTGCGTTTACTTGTTATCTGATTGTGTTTTGGTTCGGATGCCGACGTAAGCCTAGTGATTGGCAGTCGGGCTCCACGTTTGCCCTGTTGAGTGCGTTTTGGTTCGGATGCCGACGTAATTCCATCCGGTGGTTGTCGGGCTCCATGTTTGCCACCCTTGTGTGTTTGTTTGTTTTGTGTTGTTTGGCGTGCGTAAGCCGAACTACAGTGGCTCTGATTCTTGTTCCAGACAAGATATGTAGGCATAAGGTGCGATACCTTATCGAGCTCCCTTCTCTTAACCCCACCTGCGTTCCCCGTGTGTGTGTGTGATGTTTAGCAACCTTTTCTTTATTCTAGGACGTGGATCCCGTCGAGTACGACGGACGTGAGGGGTGCTAATACCTTCCCCTTGCGTAACCGACTCCCTTACCCTTTCTCTCTGGTCGCGAGACCATGTTCTTTCCAGGTTTCTCTGAGCGTTTCCTTTCCCTATTTTGGGATAAATAACGCGCAGTGGCGGCTCTGTGTGTTTTTATTTTTAGCTCGCCGGTTGATTTTTCGCAGGATGCGACAACTTGCCACTGAAAATAGAGGGACAAGTCATAAAAATGAAATGAAGGGTGGTAGAGAGAATAACAGAAGCAAGTCCAAACCGCGATACAAGAATTTGGAGTGTCATTATTGTCACAAAATAGGACACGTACAAAAGTATTGCTATCAATGGAAAATAGATAAAAAAGGCAAGAAGGGCAAGTTTAAACAAAGAGACCATGAAGATTATGGTGATGATCATATTACTACTGCTACTAGTGATGATGTTGTTATTCTCTGTGATCATGAGTCTGTTAATCTTATATTAGACGAGAGCATGTGGATAGTTGAAAGTGGTGGTACATTGCATGTTACACCAAGGAAGGATTTCTTCACATCTTATACTTATGGTAATTTTGGAGTATTGAAGTGGGTAATGATGATGTATCTAAGGTAATTGGTGTTGGTGATGTTTTCTTACAAACCAACATGGGAATGCAATTATTGCTTAGAGGTGTCAAACATGCTCCAGAAGTCCGCTTTAATTTTATCTCTATGCATATGCTTGATGATTGTGGTTATGACAATCACTTTGGTTCTGCAATATGGAAACTCAATAAAGGTAACTTAGTTGTGGCTAGAGGGGAAAGGCTTTCTAAACTGTATTGAACAAAATCTTTGGTTGCTAGGGACAGTTTGAATGCTATCGACATGGAAGCATCTTTGTGACACCAAAGACTTAGTCATATTAGTGAAAATGGGATGAATTTTTGGCCAAAAAGGATGTTCTTCCTGGATTAAAGAATGCATATTTGGATAAGTGTTCTCATTGTATGGCTAGTAAACACACTAGAGTATATTTCAAGAGACATCCTCCCTTAAGAAAGTCAAAGTTTCTTCATTTGGTACATTATGATTTTTGTGGTTCATTAAAGGTAAAATCCTTTAGTGGTGAACTTTATTTTGTTACCTTTATTGATGACTGCTCCAAGAAACTATGGGTTTATAACTTGAAGACAAAAGACCAAGTGTTGGAAAAGTTCAAAGAATTCCATGCTTTGGTTGAGAGGCATACAAACGAGAAGCTGAAATGTGTTCGTTCAGACAATGGTGGAGAGTATTATGGACCATTTGATTCCTATTGCAAGCAGCATGGTATTGGACATGAAAACACTTATCCTAAAACTACTCAATTGAATGGTTTAACTAAGAGAATGAACCAAACACTAATTGAGAGATTAGGGTGTATGTTCTCTGAATCTAAGTTGCCTAATCATTATTGGGATGAAGCACTTTACACGACAATGCATCTTCTTAATATCACTGCTACTATTGCTTTGAATAGTGAAGTTCCAGACAAAATTTAGTTTGGAAAGAATGTCAAGTATGATCATTTGAGAGTATTTGATTGTAAGCATTTTATGCATATTCTAAAGTATGAAAGATCCAAGTTGGATGCAAAGTCAAAACAATGTATCTTCATAAGCTATGAGCAAGATGAGTTTGGTTACAAGTTGTATGAACCTGTAGGGAAGAAGCTTATTTGAAGCCGCAATATGGTGTTTATGGAAGACCAAACTATTAAAGACATTGATAAGGTAGAGAAGGCTACACCCAAGAAAAATATTAGTTTTTTTTTAATGTTGATTCAATTCAGTTACCTAGTCATAATCTGGATGCTATTGGTGGTGATGATCACAATGGTGAGACATATGATTATGTTGATGATTAACAACTTATAGATGAGGTAAATATTCCAAATAATTATGGTAAATGGGAGAGCGATATGTTACAGGATGAGAATCTTGGTGAAGCTCTAGAATCATCTCAAGTTTAACTTAGGAGGTCTAACAGGTAGAGACAACCTTCTATGAGGTATAATTCTGATGAGCATGTGAGCTTGACTGATGAGGGTGAGCCCAGTATTTTCAAGAGGCCATGGAATGTGATGAAAATCAAAAGTCGTTGGATGTTATGCATGATGAGATTAAATCATTGTATGATAATCACACTTATGATTTAGTGAAGTTGCCTAAAGGAAAAAGGGCTTTGGAAAATAGGTGGATTATAGAGTTAAACATGAGAGCAACTCTAAATATCCATAATATAAAGCCAAATTAGTGGTGAAAGGTTTCCGTAAAATAAAGGGTGTTTATTTTAATGATATTTTCTCACCTTTTGTAAAGATGTCATCAATTAGAACCGTGTTGAGTTTGGCTGCTACTCTTGATTTAGAGGTTGAGCAAATGGATGTGAAAACGACTTTCCTTCATGGAGATTTGGAGGAAGAGATCTACATGAAACAACCTGATGATTTTCAAGTTAAAGGCAAAGAATTTCACGTGTGTAGATTAAGAAAGAGTTTATACGGGTTGAAGCAAGCTCTAGGGCAGTGGTATAAGAAGTTTGATTCGGTTATGTGTGATCAAGGATACCAAAAGACTACTTTAGATCATTGCGTCTTTGTTAGAAAATTTTCTAACAATGACTAAAGGAATTAGAAGTTGGAACGCATAACATGAATATTTTTATACGAGAATATTTTTTACACTAATGATAACGACTCACTTGATCATATAGGCCACCCGTTCTACACTCTCAAGGCACCTTTTCTCGTACAGGTTTATGTTGATTCACATGAGGTGTTTGATACGAGGTCCCTGAAGCATCACCATCACCACCATCCCTAATAATTTCTTGTAATTCTTCGTAGTTGCGAATCTTCATTAACATGTTGCCATAATTGAGTTTGTTGTCCATATTATTGTAGTTTGGTTGTGTTGTTTGGGTTGATGGGATTATTGGTGGTCGACCTGGTCAATTGAATGACGATATTGGCGTGAATACTTCATTGGGGAAAGAAAGAAATGATTGTTATGGTGTTTGGTAGCCATATGTTTGTTGGGTGTTTATGTATCATGATATTTGGGTGTTTTGGCTATGGTAGGAAGTGTTTGTGTCATATGTTTCTTAGGTGTTTAGGCTATGGTAGGAAGCATTTGTGTCATATGTTTCTTGGGTGTTTCGACTATTGTATCATGTGTTGGTGGCATATCTTTGTTGGGTGTTTTGATTATAATCATGTGGTTGTTGGTGGTATGGGGTATGTTCTTGGTGGTATGAGGTATGTTCATGGTTTTGTGGTTGGGTGTGTGACATGTATTGATTATGGGTTTGGATGTTTGTGGGTTGATAATTTTGTTGGGTAGGGATTTATGTGTAAGTGGTTTAGTAATTTTGCTGGGTAGATGTTGAAACTCGTTGGCGTGGGTCGACTAAATACCTATTTTCTGACACAAACCCAGTTGTAACCGATCTATACCAGTACACATAATTAGGAGTTGTCTTAGATTCGGTTGGCATGAAAATGTCAGTTATGACCAGTTGATGATAACGCTTCTATTGACGACACTTGACTTTAGCGAAGTTTGTCCATTTGAAAAAGTTCTATTGTTCTGAGACTTTATGTTGATGCCATTGACCTAGGCCTCTCAGGGGGGATTTGGGGTTTCTTGATGCATGCCGAACTAGAGTTTTACACTGTCATAATGGTGCATCTCCATAATAGTGAATATGATGATTGATATCATTGTAGTCCAAACATCCGCATCGTCTTCGTTCCTTTCATGTTGATGTTCAAGAGCCATATATGGCCTCCAAATAAACTCTAGAGGAAATATAAATTTGATTAGTAAATGGTAAATATTAAAAAAAATATTATGAAAAATGAATAGTTTAATGGTTATACATCATCTAGTCCTAGGTGATCTAATGGGATACAACCATATTAAACTACATAGAGGTGTTAATTAGGAATAACTACAACTAGGACAATACATCAAAGCATTTTCAGTTTGAGCTAGAGAAAACCAATTACAAACAAGGTAATTTATGTATTCAAGAATGTTATTCAGGATTTTTGAATCCGTGGACATAACACTCTGCTCTTATTCATGTTAATGTTCCCAAGACCTCTCTTGTGGTTGTCCAAGAGGTCTACAACACAAGTAACCGAGATCAGTTTATCATGAAACTTCACCCATAATTTGAAGTTGTCAGAGGTGCTTTGCTTAATAGAAATCCCGTTCCTTTCTTGGATAAATGTGTTGGAGAACTTCTAAGGGAAGAACAACGTCTCATTACCCAAGTTGCCATGTCTCATGAAGCTGTCGTTTTTAAGCCTATGACGGTTGCATACGCGGATCAAAGTAGAGGTAAAGGTCGTGATATGAGACATGTTCAATGTTTCTCTTGAAAAAAATTAGAAATATTTCTTGGAGTTATAGTAAAAAGTTCTAAAATTATTGCAAGCAGCAATGTCATATTCTATCTAATTGTCCCACACATCCTCCACGACCAACACAATGTTCGATGCAAGCATTTCATGCAACTACAAATTTCATAACTGGTCCTTCTGTTACTAGTGTATTTAATGGTGGTACTCTACAACATGAAATGATTCAATAAATGGTACTTTCTGCCTTTTCAGCTTTGGGAATTCGGGGTAAGTCTTCTAATGTTTTACATCCATGGTTTGTTGATTCTAGTGCATCCAATAAAATGATGGGTTTCTCTGAAAACTTGCACAATTTAAGATCTTATCATGGTAATAATAAAATTCAAATTGTTGATGGTAATAAACTATATATCACTAATGTTGGTGACATAAACTCTGATTTTTGGCATGTACTTTTATCATCGGTCTTGCTTCAAATTTATTGTTTGCTGGCTAATTGGTGGATAAAAATTATTATGTTAATTTTTCTTGCGTTGGTTGTCTTGTGCAAGAGTAGGTGTCGGGGAAGGTGATCGAGAAGGGGCCTAAAGTGGGAAGATTGTTCGCATTCCAATTTATTCCTAATCATTTATCTCTTGCTTGTAATAATGTTTTGAATTCTTATGAGGATTAACATAAAAAAATTGGTCATCCAAACTTTTCTATTTTGTCTCATTTATATAAAACTAGTTTGTTGGAAATTAAAATTTTTGTTTCTAATGCCTTTGTTTCATGTTTGGTTAGAAAACTGGGTAAAAGTAAAACACTTCATTTTTCGATTGGTGCTCGTCGTGCTTCCACTTGTTTTGAGGTGATTCTTAGAGATATGTGAGGAAAGTCTCATGTAGTTTCCCATATTCATTATAAGTATTTTGTCACGTTTATTGATGATTATAGTCATTTTACTTGGATATATTTTCTTAGGTCTAAATCTGGAGTGTTTTTTACGTTTAAGAAATTTCTTACATATGTTAAAACTCAATTTCAAGCTAGTGTTAAAAAATTTCGCTTTGACTTTGGTGGTGAGTACATGTCTTATGATTGTTAGGAATACCTTAAAAAAGGCATTTTGTCTCAACTATCTTGTCCAATACCCCTCAACAAAATTTAATGGCAGAATGTATGAATCATCATTTGCTTGATATAAGACGCACCTTACTTCTCCAAGCTTTTGTATCGTCCTAATTTTGGGTGGATGCTCTTTCCACAACTATCTTCTTAATTAACTGTCTTCCTTCTATGATTATTGATCTTTATCACCTTCATGTTTATATACCATCATGATTATATCGTTTTACATACTTTTGGGTGTGTGAGTTTTGTCCACTTACCTCCATATGAAAGGCATAAACTTGTAGCACAGTCTGTTCAATGTGAATTTATGGGGGGGTATAATCACTCTCATAAGGGATTTTTGTGTTATTATGTCTCTAACCATCATTTTCTCATTTCTAGGAATGTGACATTTTTCGATAATCAGTTTATGTTTCGATATGTTTCTCCTGCCATAAATGATAATGCAACTCTTCCTAACTTTTCTATTATACCTCAATCTATAGCATGTTATAAACCAAGCCACACACACACACACGCGCACACACACACACACACACACATATATATATATATATATATATATATATATATATATATATATATATATATATATATATATATATATATATATATATATATATATATATATCAGAAAACACAGACAACGGGTGCCCACACCCTTTCCCGATGCTAAACCCCGCCTGATCCTGTACCAGTTGAACCACGATGTTTTGGTCGAATATCTCAAGCACTAGATAAATATTCACAAGATATGTATGATTCCTCACACACTTCTCTGACTACCACACTCCCTAGCATATATATATATATATATATATATATATATATATATATATATATATATATATATATATATATATATATATATATATATATATATATATGTACTTGTTACTCACAAGTTGTTTAAGATGTGTGTTGGATAAAAGCAATGAATATGGAACTTCAGACTCTTCAAGAGAATTTCACATGTATTATTGTCTCTTGTCTTCCTAATGTTAAACCCATTGGTTGAAAATGGGTGTATCATGTGAAATTGAATTTTGATGGGTCCATTAACCGTTACAAGGCTCACTTAGTTGTCTTATTAACAAGCACACTACGCCAAAAACTGGAATAGACAGCGCACCTTAGAGGGCGCTTTATTACAAAAGCGCACTCTAAAGTGAAGCGAAAAAATAAGGAGCGAACAACTGGAATAGACAGTGCACTTTAGAGGGCGCTTTTGTAATAAAGCGCCCTCTAAGGTGAAGCGAAAAAATAAGGAGGAGATAGAGGGACAACAATACAGGGCGCTTTTTAGAAAGCGCCCTCTAAGGTTACCCTTAGAGGGCGCTTTTAAAAAAGCACTCTATAAGTCCATGTGCATTTCCAGTTTATAAAGCGCTTTTGGAAAGCCTTAGAGAGCGCTTTCATAAGCGCCCTCTTAGGCCCCCTTTAGAGGGCGCTTTTTTTCCACAAGCGCCCTCTAAGGTCCCCTTTAGTAAACATTAAAATTATAACATACTGCGCGTTTTGTTATTTCACTCTCTGTTATTTTCATTCTTTTTCACGTTAGGGTTCTCACTGCTACGATTTTCGCTACTTCTAAGGCGTTCTCCTTCCACCTCTGTTAGATCTACGACGTTTCCTCCTTCTATTAATTCGTTGTTAGCTGTTCGATTTTGACACCATAGGTATTTTTCTAATCTTCATATTACTTGGTTTCTCTTCTGACGTTCGCTATTGTTCATTTTTGGTTTCATTTTTCTTGGTTCATACATTTATTGAGTATTCTCAACAATAATTATTGTGTTGCAATGCTAGCAATGGAGACTAGGCATTATGGGTTAAATTTCACCAACTGTTCCATTTGTTTCTCGATGTAGAAAAAGGAGGCAGCAATATCTAAAACACCTTCTACCAATCAAAGGTACACTATGCAACTTATGAGTGTATTTATTCTAGCATACATAGCGTAGCTAGTAACTTAAGAAGTTTAGGTATGGATGTTATTTGATAGAGTAAATTAGAGTCGACTATTCTTCTGTTAGCTTTCAGTTAGACCATTATACAATTCTACATATATATTTTCTAGTCAATGTTTATCTTTTGTAAAAACTATATGATGATATATAACTATGCTACAAATTAGTGCATACCACTAATGCTTAATGCATGGTTCATACATTCTCATGCTATTGAAGTCAGAGATATCTGAAAATGTTGAGAAACTAACTCAATAAACCAAAATTGTTTTGGTTTTGGGTTGTTGTTGGAGACATGAATGCCCTGCACAGAGACTAACTCAATAAAGCGAAATTGTTTTGTCTCATCCCATTTTTGGTTTCTCTTCTGAAATTGTTTTTTGTTTATTCTAATTAGTAATGGATAATACATGGATGTCTTCCAATCGATTGTCGAGAGAGTGCGAGAATGGGGTATCAGAATTCGTTAAGTTTGCCGTTGCGCACGCCGAAGACCCCAGTAGAATGATATGTCCTTGCTTGGGTTGTTGTTATGGGAAACGGGTTGACGCAGTTCAGTTGACATCGCATCTAATGAGGCATGGAATTGATCGAAGTTATACATGTTGGAATTTGCATGGTGAGAAAAGTAACGAGAATGTTGAACCGGGGGATAGTACGACCTATGCCTCAAACTATAGTGGCGCAGATACATACGATTGTGATCGAGTTGAAGAGATTGCAGAAGCACTTGAAGGAGATCTTAAGGATTGTCCCGAAATGTTTGAGAGGTTGGTAAGTGATGCAGAGAAACCTTTGTATGATGGTTGCACTAAATTCACAAGATTGTCTGCGGTATTAAAGTTGTACAACTTAAAGGCGGGCAATGGATGGTCGGATAAAAGTTTCACAGAGTTATTAGCCCTTTTGAAAGATATGCTTCCTGAGGATAATGTTCTTCCCAATCGAACATATGAGACCAAAAAGATGTTGTGCTCTATTGGCATGAGCTATGATAAGATACATGCATGTCCAAACGATTGCGTTTTGTTTCAAAATGAGTATGCATCGTTAAATGAGTGTCCTAAATGCGGTGTTTCGCGATATAAGAACAAGTTGTCTCCAGCAAAAGTCTTGTGGTATTTTCCTGTTATTCTGAGATTTAGACGCATGTTTCGTAGTGAAACCGATTCAAGACACTTATTCAAAGTATTATTCAGATCCCGCTTCAATAACAGAAAGGTTGAGATGCTTAGCATATGGTCCAAGTTTCCATGTTTTTTCTTATAGCGCATACGCGATTAATGGATACACATTTTATACCAAAGAACAAGATGATAAAAGTACTATGCAGAATAGTGGTGTCACCGTGGTAGCTGAAGCAATGCACATATCAAGTGTGAAGGACTTAAACCCCAAATTTGCAAATCTGTCGTATTTTGGTGTTATCGAGCGCATTTGGGTGTTTGATTATGAGAAGTTTCAGATTCCTATATTTGGTTGCAAGTGGGTTGAAAATAATAACGGCATTCGAATGGATAAGTCAGGATTTTTGCAAGTGGATCTTAATAGGGTGGGATACAAAGATGAGTCTTTTATTCTAGCCTCTCAAGCTAGACAAGTGTTCTATGTCAATGATCCGAAAAGTACGAAATGGTCTATAGTTCTTTTTTCCAACAAAGTAATTGATGAAAACACTGGAGATCAAGGTGATATTAATGTTGAGATTGAATCGTTTACCAGAAATGATCAAGATGAGAATATTATATCAAATGATTCATATATTAGAAATGATCATAATGAGGGTATTTGGATCAATCCAACCGTCCGTGTTGTTAAGAGACATGTAGAACATATTTCAACCAAGAAAAGAAAGAGAACTTAGTGAAAAAGGTACAGGTCAAATGATTTTAATTGTTTTCTTTATTACAGGTAAAATGACTTTTATTACAGCAAATCGAGTCAGTTGCATAAAAAAAAAAGGTATAAACACAATTATATGATATTTATGCATAGAAAATGTTAATTCTTGATCTTATACTTCACCTAACTAATTTTATGATATTTTAGGTTCATGCTATTGATATTGAACAAAAAGAGGTTGTTGCTAAGAAGACTGCGGCTAGCAAAAAAAACATACATCTCAGAGATGCTTTTGCTACTTAGTTTTATTTCTTTTTAAGTTATGAATTGGTTGTATATTTAGAATCTTTAGAAGTTAAACGATTATATATCAGTGGATTGTTGTATATGTATGGATTGTTGTATATAAGGCTTGTTGAATGCAATGTGTGAAAAAGGGCTTCAAATTATACAGTTTTAGGTGTACTGCTTCAATATACAGGTTGTCTAAAATAAATAAAAAAATATAGCGCTTTTTAAAAAAAAAAATTTAAATAACCACCCACTTTAGAGGGCGCTTTCCAAAATAAGCGCCCTCTAAACCCTTTAAATTTCCACTTTAGAGGACGCTTTCCAGTAAAAGCGCCCTCTAAACCCTTAAAAGTTTCCACTTTAGAGGGCGCTTTCTTTAAAAAGCGCCCTCTAAAGTGGCCCTTAAAGGGCTTAAAGAGCCACTTTAGAGAGCGCTTTCACCAGGAAAAAAAGCGCTGTCTTTACCTATGCCAGCGCCAGATTAGAGGGCGCTTTAAAGCGTTGTTATTGGCCAAAAAAAGCGCCCTCTTTTCCCTTATTTGGCGTAGTGGCATGAATATGGAATTTATTATGATTAGACATTTCACCGGTTTCCAAAATAACAATTATTCACCCTATAATACTTATAGATGCTTCTAATGGATGGTCTTTTCATCAATGGATGTGAAGAATGTTTTTTTTTCATGGTGACCTGACTGAAGAAACTTATATGACACCTCCTCAAGGCACACTCTCTTCATCCAAGGGTGTTTGATATCTTAAACACTCCTTATATGATTTGAAACAATCACCCAAAGCATGGTATGAGAAAATTCAGCCACTATAATTGGGTTCTCCTTTACTCAGAGTCATATGATACCTTTATATTTATTCATAACACATCTATGAAAATTGTCTTACTTATTTTGTATGTGGATGATATGGTTATTACTGGTTCTGACCATGCTTCTATTCAGAGACTTATACAACAATTACATGCTTCATTTCTTATGAAATATCTTATGACACTATGTTACACTTAGATTTTCAGCTACTAGAAAGTTAACAAATAATGTCAATGAAAAGACATTTACTGAGAGAAAATATTAATGAATTATTTAAGAGCATTAATGGAAAGTCGTCAACAGACCAACGACGAAGAGTCGACCGAGCGTCAACACAGAGAGACATGGTTTGAAGGATTCTCAGGGATAAATCCCTAAGACCCAGATCACTGGGTAAACATGTCCAGAATCTCAAGAAGGACAATCAATAGGAGCTCTCATTCCACCAAAAAGGACCAGTCGACTAAACAACATAGTATATATACTTGGTAATTTTATAAGTCTCGGGTTCTTGATAGTAGGGGTGTTCGCGGTTCGGTTTGTATTGGTTTTGAGATAAAAAAATCATCCAATTCAAAGATTAAAAAAACATACGGTCCGGTCCGGTTTGTGGATGACTAAAAAAAATATTCAATCCAATCCAATTTATGCGGTTCACTTCAATTTGGTTGGTTCGATTTTGTTCGGTTTTTAAACAAACATTACAAATATTTGTAAATGATTTAAAATTTTATTTTTACTTTAGAAAAAGGAAATTAAGCAAATTTGCTAGTTTATTTTACAAACAAAATGAAATTAATTAATAAGTAAACACATACTAATAATATACATATAAGTGCACTTAATTTTATTTCTAGTAACAATGTGCATACGAGTGTCCAGTGCACTTAATTTTCACTAACAATATGCATACCAATGCACATAATTTTAATCAACAACAGTGCATACCAGTGCACTTAATTTTCACTAATAGCAATGTTAAAAACAACATAATCATGCACTTAATTTTCACTTTAGCAAGGCTAAAAACATCAGAACCATGCACTAACAAATTTAGAACAAAACTAATAAATTTCCAAAACAAATTCAGAACAGTAAACTCTTCAAACTGAGATAAAACAAAATAGTAATTCTCAAAACAAATGTAGAAAAGTAAACACTTTAAACTGAAATGAAAGACTAGTTCCAACTTGATAAAAGAAAAACAGTAAATTCTCAAAACAAATTCAATGAGTTAATAAAATTACTAAATTTCCAAAGTCTTCGATAGAGATATGTGAAACAAAGTCTTCACCATTCTTTCTAATTAGCCTAAAAAAAAAGGAAAAATATATTAATAAACTGAACCAAGTGAAACAACTAAATAAGTGATATAATCATATTAACATAAGCAATACATTGATACCATATAAGAGTAACTCAAAGTTCAACAACTAATCAGAATCAATATCAGATACATCTTCATTCAATTGTGGGATTGGAGCAAGTTCTACACAAGTATATCGTATTCCATATAAAATAAAATTAGATATCAACCAATATGAATGAATAAAAAAGCTCGACAAAAAAAATACAAATTATATGTGATTTACCTAATTCCAGATTTTCTATCTTCATCCACATGCTCTTCAATATCTACTGACACTAGAGAGGATTTACAACAATTTTGTGTACAAATTAATGCTTCAACTGTATTTGGCGTAAGAGAACTTATATAACAAGTAAGAACTCTACCTCCGGTAGAGAAAGCGGACTCTAAAGCTACAGTAGACACAGACATAACCAATATATCTCTAGCCATTTGACCAAGAATAGGATACTTGTTGAAATTCACCTTCCACCAGTTCAAGATATCAAAACCAGGACTTTTCTTCTCCAATTTCTCCATGAGATACAAATCCACTTCATTTTTCTGAATGCTCTAATTAAGATTCATGTCCATCTCAACCTCCAAAGCAAATGCATCCTTTGGTGTTTTAAGTTCTACCAATTCCACTTCATGAGAGCAATGTGTAGGATTTCCAGTTTGACCTTTACCAACAAAAAGCCTATAATACTCAAATATTTTGTATAATGTCTCCTTTGTTTTTTTACACAAAGATTCAGAGCTATCCTTCACATATGTCTTATTCAAGCCCCACCTAACAAACTACATCTTATGTCGAGGATCAAGCACAACAGAAACAAAGATCAACATATTCATTTTTTCAGCATCACCCTAATATTTATCATACTTAGCTTTCATATTTTCAACCATTTTTCCAAGAAAATTGTCTGAACTTTTTAATTTTATCCACCCCTTTAATATAGTCAATATCTTAATGTGTTCATTGAAATGTTGAGAAGAGGTTACAAAAGTAGAACCTGACACCTTCTTTGTGATATCAAAAAACATTTTAAAAGAATTAACAAAATATTTTGCATTATCCCAATCCTCATTATTTAGAATACCATCTTCCATCAACACAAAATCAACACACTTCTCACTCAATCTCTTAAGTTCATTTTGAAACTTCGACGACTTTTCAAGCATAATATATGTGGAGGTCCACCTACTGGAAACATCCAATTGGACAATCAATTTTTCTTGTAACCTAACTTCCTTAACGTAAGTTTTAAACTTATCCATACGACCCGGAGATGAAAAAACATATCTAACAACATTCCTAATCTTACTGATTGAAGAATGATAGTCTTCTAGTCCATCTTGGACCACAAGATTCAGAATATGTGCACAATAGCGAACATGCATATGTTCCCCTTTCAATGGATGTGAATTCCAATCTGCTGTATCTTAAAATTTGCCCTCCCCTTTTTCACCTTTCATTCAACCACTTGGCTTGGGGATCATTTGCATACATTCATAACTCATTCATATGCATCATTCATCCATAGGTGGATCACTATAGATTTAAAGCTCTTGGCTTGTAAAGCTAAGGTTTATGTGTGGATCAACCTTCAAAAGTATGGCTTGACTATTCATCAAAGCATAGGGGATGTGAAACCCAAATTGTGTGATCTTGGGGGTGTGGATTCAACAAGGCTTCATCAAAGCACTCCTCAGGGGTTCCAAACCCTAATTCTTGATGATATGATGAAGGAATCTTATGAAGGTTCTCTGGACCTTGCCTTGGCTATCAAAACCCTAATTGGGGAGGTTCATTCATTGAAAACATGTGTGTGAAGCATTTGTTGGTGTAAACCCTAGAGGCCAATACTTTTGGTACTTGTATCGAATTATTAATTAATAATAAAATGCTTTTTATTTATTATGTTTGTTTAATAAAGTCCCTAGAATAGCTAGTCTGTGTAATGTATCAAGTGTGACTTAATCATGAGATCACATTAAACATAAGGACACTATTCTTAAAGTATCTGTAGTCGAGCTTTGTTGTGAAGTGGGATAACATTAAATCATTAAGACTATTATGTATATAGACTGATGATCACATCTCATGGATCATGGATAAGGAGTTATCAAGTCTTAAACATAGGTATGAATATTAGGAGTAGTATTTATACTGGATTAACCCGCTATGAGAATACTACATAGAATGTTATGAAAAGTGCCATAAGTTATTCTCATGGTGATAGTGATGTATACCACCCTTCGACCTGAAACCACTATGGACCTTAGATGTAGAGTCAAGTGCTTTATTGCTGATCAAACATTGTCCGTAACTGGATGACCTAGATGGAATTTTCCCATCCTGCGTGATAGGATAAATGTCTAAGGTCTCAATATTGAAATGGACATAGATGACACGGTCTATGCCTTGTCTTCAATATAGACATAAGGGAAAATGGGTAATTGTACACACAAGTAGTATCACAAAAAGGGATTTGTCAGATCACATGACATTTTTGTGTCTTGGATAACAGTGATGTGTTGCTAGATACCGCTAACTATTTATTCAGTTAAATACATGATTTAATATAATTACCAATATCACGAAAACCTATAGGGTCACACAGAAAATGTCGGATTGATGAGAGACAAAGTAAATAAGGAACACCGTAAGGTACGATGCACTTAAGTGAATTGTAGAACATCGTAAGGTACAGTGCACTTAAGTAGAATATGAAATGTGGTAAGATACCACGTGCTTAAGTGATTTTTGGTATACCATAAGATATGGGCCATATACACTTAAGTGGGATTTTTAGCTTGCAACCCACACAAGTGGTTCCATAAATAGAACCCTTGTGTAGAAGCATTTTACTTGATTAAATTTTGTTTCTCTCTCTCTCTCTCTCACTCACTCACTGAAAGCCTTCATTCGTATCAGCTAGCACTGAGACTAAAGGAATCCGTTCGTGTGGACTGAATAGAGGCGTTGTCACCATTCAATGCTCGTGATCACTCCTTAGATCTGCATCAAAGGTTTCAATCGCCACAAAAAGGTAACAGTTTCTATCATTGATCATGCCCATTCGTAAGGGTCATTAAAGGAAATTTTTTAATTTCCGCTGCATTTTGGATCGCAATTTTCCTTCAGCATCATATATGATTTAAAGACCATGGATTAAGGGCATACCCCATTGAAACCCTAATCAAGGGGGATTTGGTCCTAGGGATTGACTTCTCATCTAGATAACACCAAACCCTAGTTTCATCCATTGCTTCATCCTTGGCATGTTGAATTCCCTTGCTTGATCCTTGTCTCCCATAACCTTTTTCCCTAGCTCAAGCTTATGGTCCCATAACTTCCATTCTCTCTCCATCCACGACATTTCATCTGGATCATCCTCATGCCTAGTGCGTAGCCCATGGTTTGATCATGCCTTGCTTGAGCCCATTTCATCTGATCATCTCAAGTATATGGTCCACTCTTGGTTTGTTTTCATCTGGTCAATTGTCTTGAATCCAATTCATCTTAGTCTCAATGCCTTGTTGTTTTCTCCATGGATTGTTGGTACATTCATGGAATTGTCTATTCAAGTCAATAAAATCTATTGTGTTTCAATTCAAGTGGGGGTCAAGTCCTTTGATTCATGATTAATGCTTCATTTAAGCCTTAGCCTTATCCATTAAGTCTTAGCCTTGTTCATAAACCATGTTAATATGACCAATCCATTTACAAGTCATGTTCATATTCATTTCAATTCAAATTTAAGCACATACATATACAAAATCCAATGTAAAACCAATTTGAAAGCCATCTAACTTCCATTCAAATAACCATTTACAATCCATTACAAGCCATTACATTGATCATTACATGAAAACTACAAGAATTGGCAACTTTGACCAAATGTTGACTTTGGCCAACCGTTGACTTTATGGTCAACTTTGACCAAAGTCAAGCCTAATCTCCTAAACCTAATCCCAATTCCTCCACGGGCCTTGACTTATCATCCAACATCATGTTTGCTTGATTCCACCTTGATTTCTTCAAATGCAAGCTTCCATTCATGTTCATGTGTAAGCTTACAAAACCAACCAATGTCATAACCATAAAAGCTAGCACATTGCCTTGAATTTCAAAAGCAAGTCATATGAAACCTATCACTGCCCTAACATAAATGATCATAAACCATACCATTTACAAGCCAATGATACATCACATAACAAATACCTCATCATCCAAGAAAACATGAGCTAATGGTTAAGTTGAGATACCTTGATCCAAGCTACATGGCCTTTGGTTCTGATCAAATCAGATGGTATTAATCCTGCAGTAATCAATACCATTCTCCACTGAACTAGCCTAGCTATTACATTTCCATAACATGTCCAAGTCAGAATGTCATTTCCTACAGCAGACCTATGGAATCCTGCAAAACTCCTAACAGCTCATGACCTGCACACCACCATACCAAACCAACTTGATCGGTCACCATTTTCACTATGTTTTTGTTGCTTATCCAACAAGAAACCAAGGATTTTGAGATATTGTGTATGCATTATGGTACCTTTAAAGTTAATTTTCATTCTCGTAGGTTATTTAAGCAATTTTATTAATTGTCAGTTTTATTTTTTGTTTTCGTGATTTTACGCTTTGGTTGTCGTGTTTATGCCCTCCAGGTCCACGGAGAAGATCCAACGGACTCAACGCGAGAAAGTGGAAAGTTCCGGCGGTCGAAAAAAGAAGGTTTCCCAGTTCAGGAGGCCTAACACGACCACCCGTGTCACCTAATACGGGCCGTGTCAGGAGGAAGACCAATAAAGAATAAGTAATGCCCAAGACAGTGGCCTGACACGGCCGCCCGTGTTAAATTACACGGCTCGTGTCAGGTCACCTGGGGCGTGTCAGCAAGGAAACCACAAAGCATAAAGATGACACGACCGCCAGTGTCAGCCCAAAACGCTAATTTTCCAATTTTTGGGCTTTTTCACCGGGCTTGAGCTGCAGGGACATTTTGGAGATTTCCACCTTCTGCCAATGAATTCTCACTATATTAGGAGAGTTTCTATAAGAGAAAATATCATCTTGGAACAAGGCGAACGCAACATTGTCAGACGAGCAAGGTTACAGAGATCAAGGAATTCGGAGAGTGGAAGTGATTGAAGATACAAGTCATCCAATTACTTGTCATATGTATTTTTTATCCTGAATTTGTTTTGAACAATATGAGTATAAAAACCCCCCAATGCTATGGGGGTGTCCCTGATTTAGAATTGTAATGATGATGAGTTTATGATTGTAGTTATAATATTATGTTTATGGTAATCTTTTGATGTGTTTAATGCTTTCTCTTTCGGATCAATCGAGATTGTTGTATGGTTATCAATTAGGCTGGACCGCCATTGGTAAGGTTTTCATAAGATTACTCTGCAGTAGATATCACTTAGGACTAGGAATACCCTGTATGAATCAGAGCATTCTTGATATAATAAAGCTTAACCTCACCCTAATTGCCTATGGACATAGAAATTAGGGTAGAATGATTGAAGGTTTTCTCACCGAGGACTTGGAAGAAAATACCCTTGAGAACTGATAGTAATTGATATTTGTTGATGCAATAGTAACTCAGAGTTGTTACAGGGACAAATCATACACTTTCCCTGACATTGTTCCTCATACCTTGTAAACCCTTATTTTTACAGTAATATTTTCTTTTGCCTTTATTTTTATATCTGAATCTAAAAACCCCCAACCATAGTTTTTGTTTAATTGAATGATAATTTGAACTCGATATTGACTTGCAATCCTTGAGATCGACATTTGGGGAATTTCCCCTTTATTACACTAACAGGAAAAATAGTACACTTGTTATTTTTCCAATCAAGTTTTTGGCGCCGCTGCCGGGGACTGCCAAAATATAGAGTTCACTTTTAGTTCAATTAAAATTTTGTTTCTCTGCAATAAAACTATTTTTCTGGCATTTATATATTTTCATTCACTAATCTGTGTATGCGAGGAGAGCCCTCAACATAATTTCTTTTTGACACAGAAATCGAGAGAACCCTTCACCGGAGACACAGAAACACTACATTGAATTCCAAAGAAGAAGTTCCATTTGATCACTCTGATTCAGAAAAAGAAACTATGGCTGAAATTCCTCCAGTTCCACCTCGTCCACCTCCGGAAAGACTCCTAGGTGACTATGAAAGTGCAAATGCATCAGGCGGTAGATTGACCATTGTCAACCAACCTATGAATGTGACAAATTTTCAACTGCATCCTAGCACAATCAATCAACTTGAAAGAAAATCTTTCACCAGAAAGATTAATGAAAGATGCAAACAAGCACCTGCAGAGATTCCTGACCATGAGTACTACTTTGAAAATTGATGGTCATACTTATGAAGTAAAGAAGTTAAGAATGTTCCCGTTCACTTTATCTGAAGAGCGGAAGAGTGGTTCTACTCTCTTCCAGCTGGAATTATTACATCATGGGAAGAGACGGAAATAACTTTCTTAAATGAGTATTTTCCAGCATCATTATTTCTGAGAAAAGTGTATGAAATCTTGAACTTCAAACAGAAAGATGGTGAGTCTTTGGGAGATACCTACAAAAGATTCAAAAGGGTCCTGGTCGCTTGCCCAACTTATAATATGGATCAGACTGAAAAAATGCAGATGTTTGTCAATGGACTGAAAATAAAGAAAAACATTTGATTAATATAGCAACCGGTGGCTTGACAAATATCTCAACAGCCACCGGTATTAAAAAGATCATTGAAGCGATAACCGCAAATGAGCATCTGGAACTATATGATAGGTGTACAAGCAAACCTGAAGGAGTCATTGATTTGAAACTGGAAGCTAATAAAATTCGTTTGGAAGATATAATCGCTTCTGAAGTAGAAAAGAAATTGAAAGCAATGAATATAGGTACTCAACAGGTAGCTCAAATTCAACCTGCTCAGACCATCACTTGTGAAATCTGTAATGGACATCACCATACTGTGTATTGCTTTACAACTCATCAATAAATTAAAGAGATAAAATTCTTAAAGCAGAATAACCCCTACTCCAACACTTACAATCCAGGTTGGAAGAATCATCCAAACTTCTCTTGGAAAGATCAGAAAGGGAATGTTCCACAACAGGGTCAAGGTCAATATCAGACTCAATATCAACAACAGCAACAACAACAAGCTCCAAAGAAAGCAGACTGGGAGATTGCCATTGAAAACATGACCGCTCAATGTCTTAAATTCCAACAAGAGACTAGAAACAATTATAAAAACAACACTGCCTCTATAAAAAATCTTGAAGTCCAGTTGGGTCAGATAGCGCAACAAATAGAAAGTTCTCGAACACCAGGTTCCTTACCAAGTGAAACAGTTTAAAATCCAAGAAATCAGGAGAATATTAGTACTGTCACGACGAAAAAGAAAAAGGTTGCTAAAAAGGAAAAAGTTATACCACCTGGAAAGCCAACTGAAGACGAAATTAAAAAGGAGACTAAATTGGTGATTAAGTTGCCATATCCTCAGAGAGTGACAAAGAAGGAATCAAGCGAGTCAGACTTTGAGAAATTCATGACAATGTTTAAAAAGGTAGAGGGTCGTATGTATTTGTTTGAAGCACTCTAGAGAATGCTATATACAAGAAATTCATGGAAGAGGTAATGGACGAAAAGAAACCAACAACAGAAGAACCCGTAGCCTGGAAGGAAAAGTATAATGCAAATTCACTGGAGCAGAAAATTCCAAACAAACAGAAGGAGCCTAGAATGGTAACAGTACCATGCACAATTAAAGGAAGAACCTTCAAAAGGGTACTAATAGATTTTGGAGCTAGTGTGAGTTTGACGCCATTATCAATCTATCACAGGTTGGGTATTAAAAATGTCAGTGATACAAAGACAAATCTGAAGTTTGCGGATCACTCGAGAAAGGATGCATATGGTATAGCAGAAGACGTACTGGTAACAATAGAGGACTTGAGTTTTCCTGTTGATTTTGTAATCCTAGACATACCTGAAGATGATGAGGCACTCATCATTCTGGGTCGACCTTTCATGCAGATAAGTCGATGCAATCTCGATATGGACCAGGGTACATTAACCTTGAAAGTTCACGACAAAGAAATAACATTGAATGCTATTGAAGACCAGAAGCTAGAGGAAGATACAAAATCTCATTATCAAGTAGGCTTGATCAGGACAGAGGCGAGAAGGAAAAGTAACATACCAACATCAGAGAAAGATACAGGAAGGCCCTATCGACTCTCACCACTGCCATTAGCAACCTTGAATAGAAAGACTCCTACCTTCATTCCAAAAGCCAAGAGAAAGAAATGAAAACGAAAACAAGGTAAGGAGATGGAGGTTAGAAAGGACTTGCGGCACAAAGGAACCCATACTTATGAAAAAGACGGTTTCCTAGTTTTGGACAGGAGGTACAACAAGGTTTGGAGGCTGAAGTACCCCCCATAACAAGGGAAAATGAACTGTCGAGCCAGGTGATGTTAAACGAAGCGCTTTGTGAGAGACAACCCATGCGTTTTCATTTTTAATTATAGTTTGTGTTTGTTTGTTATTTTAGGTTTACATAGTGCCTTGCATAAAAGGGCGAAGGTACTCTCATGGAAAAAGTTGGAAAAATGAGTAGAACAACAGCCTGACACGGTCGCCCGTGTCAGCTGACACAACTCGTGTCAGGAATACTGAAGGCCACGCCTAACCAAGAGAAGAGACAGGGGCCTGACACGGTCGCCTGTGTCAATTGACATGGCCTGTGTCAGGCCTGCGGATTTGAAATTTGAAATTCTGGTATCAGATATGAGATGTCGAAGGTAATGTCACGACACTAATATCTGAATAATACAAACATGATAAAGATAAAGAATAGTAATGCAAGAGACATAAGCAATTGTTAACCCAGTTCGGTTCAACTCACCTACGTCTGGGGGCTACCAAGCCAGGAAGGAAATCCACTAAATAGAATCAGTTCAAAGACTCTCAGTAAACTACACAAGTTACAGTCTTTTTCACCTAATATCTACCCGTATGACTTCTACCTAATAACACTTAGATATGAGATCCCATCTCACCCCCCTCAATCACACCAGTGATATTAAACAAGACTTACTTATGAAAAGAAGACACTCTTCAAAGACACACACTTGATCTTACTTAGCAGCTTCAATCAAGTAGACACACACTCATGCTTAAAAGCTTAGAGTGACAAATTACAACTCAAAAATCAGACCAATTCAATCATCTATGGATGAATTGAATGGCTTACAAGTCACACGACCACACAAGACTTAAACCCTTATTCTCTCTCAATATTTCGCTCTGTATTTCTTGTGTATCAAATCAGGTTTTCTATGTCCTTTTTATAGAAGCAATTTGCTGGGCTTGGACATCATAAAACCCTAAAACTATTTTCCTTTTAAATCTTCTCATGACAGTTGATTATATCTCTTTGGAAAATAAGTTAAATTACGTTGTAATCATTGATTGATTGCATTTGCAATTAACTCATCAATCAAACATAGATTGCCATTAAAAGCGCAATCACATAACACATAACATTCTGACTGAATGTTCTGTGTACAGATGTCATGACATCGAGTCTGACATCCTGGAACAATCCTGCATAATTCCATTTTAAATATCCAGCAGGTACATTGTATCAGATGTCACGACATCGGGTATGACATCTTGAAACAATCCTGCATAATTATATTTTAAACCTCCGGCAGGTACAAGACATCTTATGTTAAGACATCACATGTAACATCTTGTGAACACTATTTGTTTTACCAAAATTGCTGCCAACACTTAGAACCAACAAACTCCCCCTTTGGAAAAATTTGGCTAAAACATATATCAGTCCATTTTGTTCACAAGAAAAACACATCAGCAGTTAAACAGCATAACAACGTTTAAGCAGCAGCAGAAGCAAATAGAATTACTAGCTATAATAGCAACTAGTAAAACACAGATATGCACATGGGTACTTCTTTTCCCCCTAAGTCTGTTCAATACAGACATCTCCTTCAGCACCTGTAACATTCAGAGTTACCCTCTGACATCTCCTTCAACATCACCTGTGCAACACAGAATATGCACAGAACATCAGACATCTCCTCCAACAACACAGAACAGAACATCATTCTGTTCAACATCAAACATCTCCTTCAACATCATCAAATGTTCATCTGTTTAGCCTAGCTAGCTACATCAACACTGCAGATCTCCACATCCATAGATTTAACTACAGTTCTCCACATACTCACTTCTCCCCCTTTTTAGTCAAAATAGACCAAAGGTGACCAATTAGACAAAATAAATGTCAATCAACCTAGCAGAGAATGTCACAAGAGATGTTATAACATATAAAATGTTAAAACATAAATGTCAGGAGATACAAACCATAATTATACACAGCTGTAATAGCTGAGTTAATCAGAAATCCATGGAACTTATAAAGAGCCCAAATATTACATCATGACATCAAAAAGGACTGCCAAAAATTACAAACATTGACCAGAAAAAAACAACAAAACATCCAAGCTTCCAAAACATCCATAACAACATCCAGAACAACATCCAGAACATACAGTCTTCATAAAAGGGGGACCATCACAACTTAGTCTGAGGAAGTAGCATCTTCTTCACCTTCAGATTCAGAACTACCACTAGATTGATCTTGAGAATTGGACCTCTCACTTGAGGTATGGGCATCTGACTCCTTGGCTGTACCAACCTTATCCATCTCTTCCTGCTCTAAGCTACTAATGAGAACCTCTAAAGCCTCTTTCCTAGCCTTGGCAACCCTAATCCCAATTTCCAGCTCCTTACAAGTTTCCTTCAATTGAGCAATCAAGCCACCTTGAAAGGATGGCTCCTTTCTTGCAGATGTCATGACAACATCATTGACATGGCTTCCTTCAAATAACTTGTAGTGAATGGACAATGGAGGCTTCCTTCTGCTGGGAATATCACTTGTGTTTAGAATACCAGGTTGCTGGCTTAAGATAATTCCACAAATGATAGATGGAAAGGCAATAGGCAACTTTACTGCATTAGTGGAGGCATGTCTAACAATTTGTTCAAACATGAACCTTCCAAAATCAAAGTTAAGCCTGGTTCCAATAGCATATATAATTCTTCCAAGACCATTGGAGATAGTTGAGATATGGTTTGTTGGCACCCGGTTGGCTGAACCAATCTTATGCAAGATGGCATACTTAATAGTTAATTTGCCAACTGATAGATGCTTTTTGCTTGGCCATTCCTTGACTTGGCCAGCAGTGATTGTCCTACAGACTTCATTGTCTATAGCCTCTAACTCTACACCTCCTTCAGTTCCTCTCCCTAGGAACTTATTGATTATGGTTGGGGAGAACCTTACACATCTTCCTATCACAAACACCTTGCAAAACTCCTTGCTACTTTTGTCAGAAATATCCTCTGGGATATTAACCACAAACTCTTTTACTAACCCTTCAAAACATCGGGGCAAAGCAACAACAGTTTTCATCAGACCTGCAATCTTGATTAATTCCATAACTTCCTTCACTTCTACAGCCTCCTTCCCTAGCTCCCTCTCAACAACAACTCTCCTTTGAATAACAAACTTCCACTTGGCAGCACCATCTTCCAAATGGAAAGAAATGTTATCCAAATGTACAGCTGCAACCTTAGCTGGAGACTTTTTAACAGTCTGCCTTTTAGCAGGAGAGATGTCTGGGACATCGTCTTCGACATCATCTTCAGAATCAGAGCTTTCTCTGATCTTCCTCTTCTTGACCTCTACTTTACTCCATGATTTAGAGGGTCCTACACCAGCAACCTTCTTTTCTGTTCTGGCTGTCAACATCTCAGCCACAGTCTTCCCTTTTCTGGTCTTCAGTTTCTTTGCAACACTTGGTTTCACATGATGGACCAAGGTGTCATCTTCTTCTTCTGAACTCTCTTCCTCCAAATCAATAACCTTCTCAGCAGTTTCATGAGACACATCTACTGGTTTCTTACTAGGCAAGGTTTTACCTAGAGAGCATAGTCCCTCAGCAGCCATGTCCTTCTCTGATCTAGATGAATCATCATCTTTCTCAGTTTGGGGTTCCACCTCAGGTGAGGGGTCCCTTCTAGACAGAGGGGTCGATACACCCTTGACGGCATGCCCTTCGTTAAGAATCCTAGTTACTAGGTCCCTAATGACACGATCTGTATAGCGCATGTCATCCTTAGGAGGAGGGTTATCAGGAATGTTACCTTGATTGTTTCCAGTCCTGAAAGAAGGGCCAGGAGCGTCGCTTGGAATAACAGAGAGAGGAATAACCTCCAAAATATCTTCATCCAGAAACTCCATGGAGGGCGTCCTTGCTTTGTGAGTGGGTTTTGATCCAGAGGACGAGGGATGTTGTGACATTTTGTTGAACTTTTGAGAGAAATGTTGTTGCCCTAGCAGAGGTTGTCCGAGAAGTTGAATGAAGATGGAGATGGTTGTGTTGAGGTAGCGCATGGAAATGACATAGATACTAGTTCCAATACTAGGTAATGATTTACCATAAATGTGACACTTTCTTTTAAGTGGGAAGACAATATTTTTACTACCTTTTCCACTCCACTTTAATTGCTATAAATTCTCATGAATAAAAATCCCAAATTTCCCTCTTAAACATTCAAACTGATTAGCATCCCAAGCCTTTGTAAATTTGTCAGCTAATTGCATTTCATGCTTCAGTGCTATGAGTTTCTCTTCCACAAATTCTCTAATGAAGTGTTGACAAATATCAATGTGCTAAGCCCTGCTGTGCTGAATAGAATTTTTGGAAATAGTTATAGCACTCAGGTTGTCATAGTACAATGTCATGACATATTGTGTGACATTGTATTCAGTCAACATTTGTTTCAACCAACCCTATTGAGAACAACTACTTCCAGCTGCTATGTATTCATCTTGATATATAGCACAAACATCATTTTCATCTTTCAAATGTGTAGGAGCAGGTGTCCTTTTATGATCTGTATTCTCCATGCCAGCCTTCTTATCCTTGTTCTTGGCATATTTGCTTTGAGATAGAAAAGTAGACTCTTCTACCTGCTTGACATATAGCCCCAGTCCAACAAGGCTCATCTCAATCTTAGACTGCATTTGTCTAACAACATGTTCTACCATTTGATCTGACCTCCCACCAAACCCAATATTATCCATATCTATTTGAGCCACCATGAGCTTTTCTCTTTTATTTTTCACAGATAGGATCTTTTTAATACCTCCCCTTTTGTAACCATTGTTAGTGAGGAACACTATGAGTTTCTCATACCAAGCCCTAGGAGCTTGCTTCAAACCATAGAGGGTTTTCTTCAATCTGTACACATGCCTTTTAGACTGTTCAACATATACTTCCTCTTTCAAGTAGTCATTTAAGATAATTTTCCTTGATCTAGTTGTGACCCTTTTGCTTGGATCTCTTCGAATGAGATCTTTGGGATGATCCTTCTGAACTCTGATGGAGGGTCCCTTGTTGACTTTGTCAGGTTCAGCTTGAGGAGGTTCATTCACCTTGTCTGAGAAATCAGCTGGGGGGTCATTCAGAGATGTCTTAACATTGTCTGTGACATCAGTCTGTTGGTCATCAACCACACCATTAACAGATTCCATTATTACTTTGGTTCAGGAATTAAAGACTCTATGTGCTCTGCTGTAGCCCAGAAATAATCTTTCATTACTTTTGGGATCCATCTTCCTTATTTGTTCACTTATAATTTTGATAACTTGACTTTCCTTTTCTCCTTGAAGTTTTAGACAAAAATCTTTGAAGACTTCAAACACATCAGATTTGTTTTTGATCCAGGTGTATCTGGAGTAGTCATCCACCACTGCATACTTCTTCCCACCAAGGCTTTCCACCTGCAAGGGTCCCATCAAATCCATATGGAGGAGTTTCAAACCTTTGGAAGTGATGTCATGTCTGAGTTTCTTGTGTGACATCCTTGTCTGACATTTCCCACAGACTTTTCTTTCATCAATCTTTAATTTGGGAGTTCCTCTAACAGCTTCAACAGATATAGTCATCTTCATCCCTTTAAGATGCAGATGGCTCAAACTTTGATGTCATGTCTTCACTTCTTCTTCTTTGACTAAGGTACACTTTGAAGAATAACCAATTTGAGAACTCCACATATAACAGTTGTCTTTGGACCTGAATCCTTTCATAATCACTTCACTTTCTTTGTTAGTAATCAGGCATCCAGTTTTAGTGAAGTTAACATTTAGATCTTGGTCACACAGTTGACTGATGCTTATTAGATTTGCAGTCAAGCCCTTAACAAGTAGAACATTGTCAAGATCAGGACCTCCAGAGCAATCAAGCTTACCAATCCCCTTGACTTCACCCTTTGATCCATCACCAAAGGTTACATAGCTCGTGGCATGAGGATGAAGGCCGGTTAGCAGGTTTTTGTTTCCAATCATGTGTCTGGAGCACCCACTGTCAAAATACAAATCTTCTTTGGCTGAAACTCTGAAGGATGTGTGAGCTATTAAACTTGTAACATTAGTCTTAGGAACCCATTGCTTTTTGTTGACAGGCCTGTGATGTTTGGGTCTAGGTTGATAGTGAGTCTGATGATGAACATGGCTAGGATAGCCATACAACTTATAGCAAAAGGGCTTTAGGTGGCCAAATTTTCCACAGTAATGGCATCTCCATCTTTGGTGTTTCCCTTTCTGCTGTCTTCCCTTCCGATGTTGTGACATATGATGTGACATCTCAGATTTGTTTTTAATATGGCTGCACTTAGGTTTGGATTTAGGTTTGCCACCAGTGTAACTGCACTCAGGCTTAGATTCATTGAATCCAATGCCAGATTTGTCTCCTGTTATTTGACCAGTCTGGAGAATCTTGTCTAAGGAATCAGATCCATTGTTTAACATTCTTACATACTTGGTCATTTCTTCCAGTTTAGAATTTAGGAAAGCAACTTCACTCTTTAACTTGGAGATGGCTTCCACATGTTCTGCCTTCTCATTCTCCAGCTGTGCTATCATTTTCTTCTGGCTATCAACTTGTTGACTCTCATCTAGTTTGGCATTCAATAACACTGCTTCAGTTTTTAATTTGGAGATGGTTTCCAAGTGTTCTACCTTCTTATTCTCCAGTTGAGTTATCACCTTCTTCTGGCTTTCAACCTGTTTACACACCTCTGCACTTCTGTGACACATCTTTCTGTAGGTAGTGGCCAACTCTTCAAAGGTTACTTCATCATCACTTGAGTCTTCATCAGAACCCCATCTTCCAGTCAAGGCAGTCACCAGATTTGCAGACTCTTCTGTTTCACTCTCATCAGACCAAGTGGCAGCAAGACTCCTCTTCTGTTTCTTGAGGTAGGTTCCACATTCAATTCTAATGTGTCCATACCCATCACATTCATGACACTGTACTCCTTTTCCTTCTTTGGGCTTATCATCCGACCTTGTTCTTCTTCCAGCATTGTTGGATTTACTGATGTCAAATGAGATGTTCTTGACATTTACCTTAGATCTTACATCCATCTTTTTCAAAAGTTTGTTGAACTGTCTTCCCAGCATTGCTACATCATTTGCTAGATCTTCATCAACATCCTGACCACTTTCCTCATCTTCCTCCTCAGTGTTTGACATGAAGGCTATGCTTTTGGTTTTCTTTTCAGATCCATCACACATTCCCATCTCAAATGTTTGGAGGGAACCAATTAGCTCATCAACTCTCATATTGGAGATGTCTTGAGACTCTTCTATGGCTGTCACCTTCATAGCAAATCTATTAGGGAGTGACCTGAGTATTTTCCTTACTAATTTTTCATCTGACATCTTTTCTCCCAGAGCTCCTGAGGCATTAGCAATTGTAGATGTTTTTGATTGGCTGCATTTTGTGTTAAAACACTTACTGTACTTAGATGTCTTGACTGATGTCATGACATGCTTAAGTAGTATGCTACAGGATTAGCTAATACAGGATTTACTAAATGTCAAACTGAATGTTATGACATTCATCTTTGACAGCAGATACTAAATTATAGGCTAATCAGTTTTTCTGTTATAGTTCATTATTTATTTCAGGCTGTGTTTTAGGAACTAACAGCTGAGCTAAAATTAAGAGACCTAGCATATAGCATATTGTCTGGATGTCAAACTGAATGTTATGACATACACTCCTGACAGCATATGCTAAAGTGTAGGCTAGTTAGTTTTTCTATTATGCTTTAGTATTTATCTTAGGCTATTTTTCAGGAAGCTAACAGTTGTGCTAAAATCCAGGAAACTAAATACTGTGCTAAAATTAAAAGACCTAGCATATAGCCTATTTGTTAGCACCCTAATGTGTGGAAATTAGGTTAACTTGCTTGACCTTATTTTTAGGAAATTCAAGTACAAGGCCCAAGTGTTTCATTATAAAAGGATGGCAATCCTACTTTCATCAACTCAGGGGTTCGAAGTGTGAAGAATTAAATACATCATTGTATTTCATTGATGTACTTTTTATTGTGAGCCAAGCAATTATCACCTAGATGATTGCATTGAACTAGGGTGTTCATTGAGTTGTAATTGTTGTGTCACTCTAAGCTTTTAAGCGTGAGTGTTGTGTTTCTTGATGAAAGCTTTTAAGCACAATCAAGAGTTGTTTGAAGTATAACTTCGCCACTGACTTTAAGCTTATTAAAGGTTGTAATCACTGCTGTGATTGAGGGGGAGTGAGTAGGAACTCAGGTCTTAGTTTAGATTGAAATTGCATTGGGTAGGTCTTAAGTGATAGGATTAAATAGTTGGTTTAAGTCCTGAATTAATACCTCTTATAGTGGATTTCCTCCCTGGCTTGGTAGCCCCCAGAGGTAGGTGTGTTTGTCACCGAACTGGGTTAACAATTCTCTGTGTTACTTACTGTCTTTTATATTTACTTTTTGCATACATTACCTGTCTGCGCATAATTGGATGTCATAACATCCTGTGTGACATCGATAGTCTGTTACTAGAATTTCAATTGGCATCAGAGCAGGCACCCTGCCTGTTAATTTCTGGGTGAGATCTAGGGACGTTACTTTCTAGTACCATGGACAGGGATGCAAGTTTCTCAAATAGACCACCCATGCCGGATGGTTCTAACTATGATGACTGGAAACCTCGTATGATAGCCTTCTTGAGGTCTCTGGATAGCAAGGTCTGGAGAGCTGTCAACAAAGGATGGGAACATACAACGAAGACAGGTAAAGATGGAGTCATTATGCAAATTCCTGAAGAAGAGTGGGACAAAGAGCAAGAGGCATTAGCCCTTGGAAACTCCAAGGCCTTGAATGCACTGTTCAATGGGATAAATAAGAACATTTTCAGACTGGTGCATCACTGTGAACTGGCTAAAGAAGTTTGGGATACTCTCAAAACAACTCATGAAGGGACCTCCAAGGTAAGGATGTCTAAACTCCAGATGCTGACTACTAAGTTCGAAAATTCGAGGATGAAAGAGGATGAGACTATTCATGACTTCCACATGAATATTCTTGAAATTGCCAACACTTCTGGAGGCTTAGGAGAGAAAATGACTGAAGAAAAACTTGTAAGAAAGATTCTCAGATCGTTGCCCAATAGATTTGCCATGAAGGTTACTACTATAGAAGAGGCTCATGATATCTGCAATATGAAAGTTGATGAGCTTATTGGCTCTCTCCAAACTTTTGAAATGGGCTTGTGTGAGAATGTTGAAAAGAAAAACAAGAGCCTAGCTTTTGTATCAAATACTCAAGAGGATTCAGAAGAAGGAAATATTGGAGGTGATGAAAGCATATCAGAAGCTATAGCCATGCTTGGAAGACAATTCAACAAGTTCATAAAGAAGGTTGATCAAAAAGGTAGATCAAATGTCAAGAACTCTTCATCTGACATCAGTAGATGATCAAGATCTGAAGAAAAGTTCAACCAAGGCAAGGGAATCCAGTGTCATGGATGTGAGGGCTTTGGACACATTAGAGCTGAATGTCCTACCTTCCTCAAGATGCAAAAGAAGGGACTATCTGTTACCTGGTCTGAGAGAGACTCTGAGAGTGAATTAGAAGGAGAATCTGGAAAACATGTCACTGCACTAACTAGTGTTTGTGCCTCTGATGATGACTCAAATGGAGATGAACTTACATTTGATGAACTTGTTGCTTCATATAAAGAGTTTTGTGTCAAAAGTGCAGAAGTGTGTATCCAAGGAGAAAAGCAGAAGAAACTCATCAAGGAGATGGAAGCTGAGAAGAAGAAGCATCTGACAGTCATAGATGGTCTAAATGGTGAGATAAACTTGCTGACCTCTAAGCTAGATCAAATGACAAAATCCATCAGAATGCTGAATAAAGGAACTGGCACTTTGGAAGAGATTCTAAAGGTGGGACAGAAATCAGGAACCATGTATGGTTTAGGCTTTGTTAAGGAATCCTCATCTGAATTCAAAAGCTCAAAGGCTGAAGTTCAGAAACTCAAGCAGAAGTCACAACCAATGTCACAACATCATGGACACAGGAGGATAAACCATCAAAAGAAGAAATTTCAAAGATGGAGATGCCACTACTGTGGTAGATTTGGTCACATAAAACCCTTCTGTTACAGGTTGCATGGTTATCCTAGCCAGACCCCTCAAGTCAGACCTAAGCAGAAGGTATCTAAGCATAATGCCCCCATCAAGAAACAACAATGGGTTGCTAGATTAGCTCACACATCTCTAAGGGAATCTACCAAAGACTGGTATTGTGATAGTGGTTGCTCAAGACATATGACTGGGATGGAGAACTTATTGGTAGATATACAACCTCATACTACCAGTTATGTGACCTTTGGTGATGGAGCTAAAGGAAAAATCAAAGGTGTTGGCAAGCTGGACAGTCCTTGAGTTCCAGAACTGAATAATGTGTTGTTAGTAAAAGGACTAACTGCAAATCTCATAAGCATAAGCCAACTATGTGATCAAGGCTTCAATGTACAGTTCACTAAGGAAGAATGTGTTGTGAAGAATGGAGAAAACAAGGAAGTTATGAGAGGATCCAGATCCAAAGATAACTGCTATCCATGGGAACCTAAAGTCTCAAACTACTCCTCAATGTGCTCCTTAGACAAGGAAGAACAGGAAGTGAAGCTGTGGCATAGAAGACTTGGACATCTTCATTTAAGAGGAATGAAGAAGATCATATCCAAGGAAGCAGTTAGAGGAATCCCAAAGCTGCTTATTGATAAAGGAAAAGTCTGTGGAGAATGTCAGGTTGGCAAGCAAACCAAGATGTCGCATCCTAAGCTTGGACATCCTACAACATCCAAAACTCTGGAACTTTTGCACATGGACTTAATGGGACCTATGCAGGTTGAAAGTCTTGGTGGGAAGAGATATGCCTATGTGGTTGTTGATGACCATTCCAGATACACATGGATAAGCTTTATCAGAGAAAAATCAGATGCATTTGATGTCTTCAAAGATCTATGCATAAGACTCCAAAGAGAAAAGGATAGTAGTGTTATCAGAATAAGAAGTGACCATGGAAGGGAGTTTAAAAATTCCAAGTTTGAGGAGTTCTGCTCATCTGAAGGAATAAGTCATGAGTTTTCCTCACCTATTACTCCTCAACAAAATGGAGTAGTTGAAAGGAAGAACAGAACTATTCAAGAGTCTGCTAGAGCTATGATTCATGCAAAGAAGCTTCCTATGCATTTTTGGGCTGAAGCTATGAATACAACCTGCTATGTTCACAACAGAGTTACATTGAGAAAGGGAACCTCTTCCACTCTGTATGAAATATGGAAAGGCAGAAAACCTAATGTGAAGTACTTTCATATCTTTGGAAGCAAGTGTTACATTCTTACAGATCGTGAACATAGAAGAAAAATGGACCCCAAAAGTGATAAGGGTATATTCCTGGGATACTCTACTAACAGCAGAGCATACAGAGTTTTCAACTCCAGAACTAATGTCCTGATGGAATCCATAAATGTTATTGTTGATGATAAAGATGAAGAATCCAATGTCATAGAGGATGTTGGAACATTCCTTGAGACTTCAACAGAAATACCAGTCAAGACTGAAGATGTGCAGGATACTCCTCCTGGACGTGAGTTAGAAGCATCCAACAAGGTGCCTTCTATCAGGATTCAGAAAGACCACCCTAAGGATCTTATCATAGGAGATCCCAATAATGGTGTGATTACCAGATCACGGGAGAATATCTTAAATTCCTGCTTTGTATCCAAGGTTGAGCCTAAAAATGTGAAAGAAGCTCTGACTGATGAATATTGGATCAATGCTATGCAAGATGAACTGGAGCAGTTTAAAAGGAATGAAGTATGAGAGTTAGTTCCAAGACCTGAAGGGACTAACATCATTGGTACCAAGTGGATTTACAAGAACAAGTCAGATGAGAAAGGAGTAATCACTAGGAATAAAGCAAGACTAGTGGCACAAGGGTATACTCAAGTTGAAGGGGTTGATTTTGATGAGACTTTTGCACCTGTAGCAAGACTTGAGTCAATAAGGTTGCTGTTGGGTGTTGCCTACATTCTGAAGTTCAAATTGTTCCAAATGGATGTGAAGAGTGCCTTTTTAAATGGCTACTTGAATGAAGAAGTCTATGTGGAACAACCTAAAGGGTTCAGTGATCCTAACCTACCAAACCATGTGTACAAGTTGAGGAAAGCTCTGTATGGGTTGAAGCAAGCTCTTAGAGCTTGGTATGAGAGGCTGACTGAATTTCTGACTACTAATGGTTACAGAAAAGGAGGGATAGATAAGACTTTGTTTGTGAAGGATGAAGATGGCAAAATCATGATTGCCCAAATATATGTGGATGATATTGTGTTTGGTGGAATGTCAGATAAAATGGTGAAACAGTTTGTTAACCAGATGCAATCTGAATTTGAAATGAGTTTAGTTGGGGAATTGACTTATTTCCTTGGACTGCAAGTTAACCAGATGGAAGACTCTATGTTTCTCTCCCAAAGCAAATACGCCAAGAACATAGTTAAGAAGTTTGGTATGGATAATGCCAGTCACAAAAGAACTCCTGTACCTACTCATTTAAAGTTAACTAAATATGAAGGAGGGTCTAGTGTTGATCAATGCTTGTATAGAAGCATGATAGGTAGCCTACTATATCTAACTGCTAGTAGACCTGATATTGCCTATGCAGTTGGTGTGTGTGCTAGATACCAAGCAGAACCCAAAGTGAGTCACTTAAATCAAGTCAAGAGGATTCTCAAGTATATTAATGGAACTTGTGATTATGGTATGCTATACTCACATGGCTCTGAGCCTATCTTATCTGGGTATTGTGATGCTGGTTGGGCTGGGAGTGCTGATGACAGAAAAAGCACATCAGGAGGATGTTTCTTCTTGGGAAACAATCTCATATCGTGGTTCAGCAAGAAACAGAACTGTGTATCATTATCCACTGCAGAAGCTGAGTACATAGCAGCTGGAAGCAGTTGTTCCCAACTGGTATGGATGAAACAGATGCTGACTGAGTACAATGTCTCTCAGAATGTCATGACATTGTTCTGTGACAATCTCAGTGCCACCAATATTTCAAAGAATCCTATCCAACACAACAGGACCAAACATATTGACATTAGAAATCACTTCATAAGAGATCTAGTAGAAGACAAAGTGATTACCTTGGAACATGAGGTGACTGAACTACAACTTGCTGACATATTTACAAAGGCTTTTGATGCTACTCAGTTTGAAAATTTAAGGGGTAAGTTGGGAATATGTCTCTCTGAGGAATTATAGCAACTAAGGATGTTAGGAATGTACTGTTTAATATTTCAAAATATTAAACAATTGAAAGTGTGCTCTGATTGCCCAACAGATAATAGTTATGTCACTTGCAACAAGTGTGTTCACAAGATGTTATGGGGAATATCTGAACATGAAACATCCTATGTACCTGCTTAAGTTCAAGATGTCATACACAAAGTCATGGCATCTGATATGGTTGTACCTACTGTGAAGCAAGAGTGTGTGTCTACTTGATCAAAGCTGTGAAGCAAGATCAAGAGTGTGTGTTCTTGATTGACACTGTGAAGTAAAATCAAGATTGTGGGTCTGAAAATTGTGTGTATTTTTGTAGTTTTGGTCTGTAATATTAAGTTGCTTTGGCAACATTTTTGACAAAAAGGGGGAGTAACACCTGTACCCCAGGACAACAGATTTCTATGAAGTTGAAGGTCCTCTAATCAAGAGGTTATGTTGTTGTTTGCTATCTGCTTGTGCTGCTGCTGTTTGAAGTTTAACTTCTATGTGTGCTGAGTGTATTAGCTAAATTGATTCTCTGCTTGGATGTGTGCTTTTTGCTGTTGTGAACTCTGTTGTGATGACGAGTTGTTTTAGCCAAAAATTTGCCAAAGGGGGAGTTTGTAGATGTTTTTGATTGGCTGCATTTTGTGTTAAAACACTTACTGTACTTAGATGTCTTGACTGATGTCATGACATGCTTAAGTAGTATGTTGCAGGATTAGCTAATACAGGATTTACTGAATGTCAAACTGAATGTTATGACATTCATCTCTGACAACAGATACTGAATTATAGGCTAATCAGTTTTTCTGTTATAGTTCAGTATTTATTTCAGGCTGTGTTTCAGGAACTAACAACTGAGCTAAAATTAAGAGACCTAGCATATAGCATATTTTCTGGATGTCAAACTGAATGTTATGACATACATTCCTGACAGCATATGCTAAAGTGTAGGCTAGTTAGTTTTTCTGTTATGCTTCAGTATTTATCTCAGGCTATTTTTCAGGAAGCTAACAGCTGTCCTAAAATCCGGGAAACTAACAACTGTGCTAAAATTAAGAGACCTAGAATATAGCCTATTTGTTAGCACCCTAATGTGTGGAAATTAGGTTAACTTGCTTGACCTTAATTTTAGGAAATTCAAGTACAAGGCCCAAGTGCTGCATTATAAAAGGATGACAATCCTACTTTCAGCAACTCAGGGGCTCGAAGTGTGAAGAATTAAATACATCATTGTATTTCATTGCTGTACTTTTTTATTGTGTCGTGTATTAGGTTTTACTTGTGAGCCAAGCAATTATCACCTAGATGATTGCATTGGACCCGGTTGTTCATTGAGTTGTAATTGTTGTGTCACTCTAAGCTTTTAAGCGTGAGTGTTGTGTTTCTTGATTAAAGCTTTTAAGCACAATCAAGAGTTGTTTGAAGTATAACTTCGCCACTGACTTTAAACTTATTAAAGGTTGTAATCACTGCTGTGATTGAGGGGGAGTGAGTAGGAACTCAGGTCTTAGTTTAGATTGAAATTGCATTGGGTAAGTCTTAAGTGATAGGATTAAACAGTTGGTTTAAGTCCTTAATTAATACCTCTTATAGTGGATTTCCTCCCTGGCTTGGTAGCCCCCCGATGTAGGTGTGTTTGTCACCGAACTAGGTTAACAATTCTCTGTGTTACTTACTGTCTTTTACATTTACTTTCTGCATACATTACCTGTCTGCGCATAATTGGATGTCATAACATCCTGTGTGACATCAATAGTCTGTTACTAGAATTTCAGCAATTTCAAGGATACTCATATGAAATTCATGAATATTTTCATCTTCTTTCATCCTTAAATTTTCAAACTTGGTAGTGAGCAGTTGTAGTCTAGACATCTTCACTCTAGAGGTGCCTTCATGAGTGGTTTTGAGAATGTCCCGAGCATCTTTAGCCACCTCACAGTTGTTTATCAATATGAAGATGTTCTTGTCTACTCCATTGAATATAGCATTCAATGCTTTAGAATTTCCAAGGGCTAGATCATCCTCTTCCTTGGTCCATTGTTCTTCAGGCTTTTTATCAGTTGTAGATTCTCCTTCCTTAGCAACTACTGGATGTTCCCAGCCTGTTAACACAGCCTTCCAAGCCTTATTATCCAGAGATTTTAGGAAGGCTACCATTCGAGGTTTCCAGTAGTCATAGTTGGATCCATCCAAAATAGGTGGCCTGTGAACAGATCCTCCATCTCTCTCCATAGTACCAGAAAGTATCGTGCCTAGATCTCACCCAGAACCAGAGCAGGATGCCTACTCTGATACCAATTGAAATTCTGGTATCAGATATGAGATGTCGAAGGTAATGTCACGACACTAATATCTGAACAATACAAACAGGATAAAGATAAAGAATAGTAATGCAAGAGACACAAGCAATTGTTAACCCAGTTCGGTGCAACTCACCTACGTCTGGGGGCTACCAAGCCAGGAAGGAAATCCACTAAATAGAATCATTTCAAAGACTCTCAGTAAACTACACAAGTTACTGTCTTTTTCACCTAATCTTTACCCATATGAATTCTACCTAAGAACTCTTAGATATGAGATCCCATATCACTCCCCCTCAATCACACCAGTGATATTAAACAAGACTTACTTATGAAAAGAAGGCACTCTTCAAAGACACACACTTGATCTTACTTAGCAGCTTCAATCGAGTAGACACACACTCATGCTTAAAAGCTTAGAGTGACAAATTACAACTCAAAAATCAGACCAATTCAATCATCTATGGATGAATTGAATGGCTTACAAGTCACACGACCACACAAGACTTAAACCCTTATTCTCTCTCAATATTTCGCTCTGTATTTCTTGTGTATCAAATCAGGTTTTCTATGTCCTTTTTATAGAAGCAATTTGCTGGGCTTGGACATCATAAAACCCTAAAACTATTTTCCTTTTAAAGCTTCTCATGACAGTTGATTAGATCTCTTTGGAAAATAAGTTAAATCACGTTGTAATCATTGATTGATTGCGTTTGCAATTAACTCATCAATCAAACATAGATTGCCATTCTGACTGAATGTTCTGTGTACAGATGTCATGACATCGGGTCTGACATCCTGGAACAATCCTGCATAATTCCATTTTAAATATCCAGCAGGTACATTATATCAGATGTCATGACATCGGGTATGACATCCTGAAACAATCCTGCATAATTATATTTTAAACCTCCAGCAGGTACAAGACATCTTATGTTAAGACATCACATGTAACATCTTGTGAACACTCTTTGTTTTACCAAAATTGCTGCCAACACTTAGAACCAACAAAATTTGTTTGGAAATTTTGAATTTCGTGTGGGCATGTCGCACTTTCCGCCCCATCCCCCATATATAAGGCACTGTGAGTCACCCTCCTTCTATCTTGTTCTAAAACATTGAGTCTAATGTTTAGTTCAAGTGTGAGGGAGGTTTTACTATGTTGTTTGCTTTTATTTTTGTTTTGTTTTATGTTTTATTTGACTAGTTCCCAAGTTTTACCGTTTCGCATTTGGTTTATTGTTATTGTCGGGTATCATGTGTTGCATGCATTTCAGGTTTTTGGTATTATTGTTGGATGAGGTGATGATCAATAGCGGTAGTGGATGAAATGATCACTCCACCTACTATTTCTTATTGTGAAGGATCTTCCCAAAAATTTGATACTGCTGAAGAAAGGATCTGATGCAGCTTCTAAAGCTCAACTAACGTAGGTTCCCTGTGCATTCCGAGTTGAGTAAGAAGCCGCACCATACTCAAAGTACTGTGGATGTTATCAAGATTTACCTAACATGGTGAGTGCATAAAAAGCCAAACACATTTGTCATCATGAGCGATATTCAGGTATGTCTTTATCACTCTGACTTTGCGTAGGTTCTCTAGGAAATTCACATCATGTATACACACACTGAGGCACGTTATTGGATTATAACCCTGAGCCTTTCTAGCCATCTCGTTAATGTTATCCTTTGTTAACCCCATTTGAGCCTGTAGCCTTTGTTTGTCTAACCACATAAATGTAACCCGCGGCCCAAAACACTTCCTTGCCCTGTTCAGAGTCAATGTGATGTCATTAAGCTGTGTTAAATTCTAAGTTTGGGATAAACCCCATAAGTATCAAAAACCAAGGTGAGTACGAAAAAAAATAATAAGAAGAAAAACGACCATAAAAAAATTGAGAAAACGAAACGTAGTCGATGATTCGAAATAAGCACTCACCAAAGGAAGAGCACTCAGCTGAAAAAAAAAGGAGAGAATATCAAAGAAAAACTGAGCAATTGAAAAAGAAAAGAATAAAACACAGTGAAAAGAATATTAACATTGACTCTGAACCCAAAACCACTTATTTTCCCTTTTGTTTGTATTTACCACACCATAACCCAAGCCCCGTTACAATTCGAATGACCTCAAAAAGTGTGTGTTGTGTGTAATTGATACGAAAGGAGAAAATATTCAAACTTATGAGTTGATATTGCATATTCTGAATTGGGAGTGAAAACACTTTAACCCCGAGAGACTTGGTGAGAGTGTGATGTAAGATGACAAGTGAAGCAGTACTTCGATGAGAAAGTGCGGCATAAAACTCATTAGGAAAAACAGGAACTATAAAATGGAAAATGAAGGTGTTGGTGAAAGATCTCAGCAGTATCATGGTAAGAATACAAATTTTGGGAATGAGGAAAACACAACATTGTCAGACGAGCAAGGATTACAGAGATTAAGGAATTCGGAGAGCGGAAGCGATTAAAGATCCAAGTTATCCAATTACTTGTAATGTGCATTTTTATCCTGAATTTTTTTTGAACAATATGACTAGCTAAACCCCCTAATGCTAGGGGGTGTCCCTGATTTAGAATTGTAATGACGATGAGTTTATGATTGCATTTATAATATTATGTTTACGGTAATCTTTTGATGTGTTTAATGCTTTGTCTTTTGGACCAATCGAGATTGTTGTATGGTTATCAATTAGGCTGGACCGTCATTGGTAAGGTTTTCATAAGATTACTCTGCAGTAGATATCACCTAGGACTAGGGATACCCTGTATGAATAAGAGGATTTTTGATATAATAAAGCGTAACCTCACCCTAATTGCCTATGGACATAGAAATTAGGGTAAAATGATTAAAGGTTTTCTCGCCGAGGACTTGGGAGAAAATACCCTTGAGAACTGATACTAATTGATATTTGTTGATGCAATAGCAACTCAGAGTTGTTACAGGGACAAATCATACACCTTCCCTGACATTGTTCCTCATACCTTGTAAACCCTTATTTTTACAGTATTATTTTATTTTGCCTTTATTTTTATATCTGAATCTAAAAACCCCCAACCATAGTTTTGTTTAATTGAATGATAATTTGAACTCGATATTGACTTGCAGTCCTTGAGATCGATATTCGGGGAATTTCCCCTTTATTTTTATAACAGGCAAAATAGTACACTTGCTATTTTTCCGATCACAACTCAACTAATCAGCTTATACATTATGAAATAGCCTGATGGCAGTCCAAAGAATGGCCATTGAAAAGTCCGATGCAACTCTGGTTCATCACCAAGGAAACAAAACATTGGCTTATCATTATATGAACATGGTTATGGCCAATAAAATCATGGCATCATGCAAGGTTGCAGCCATACCAAGTCAGTTGGCAACGCAAGTACATACCACAAGCCATAACCTAGTGTCATGCATCTATTAATCAAGCTTTGAACCAAGGTATAAACAGGCCATGTACATGTATTATACCAGACAAACTACTGCATCAGTAGCTTAACAGTAGCAATGCAACAACAATCAGCAAAGTAATGCATAGCCCTCAAACCACACCAGCCTTGCACAAAACCTACAAAACCAATGCTAAACATCATCATGCAACAACATTGCAGACCACGACAATGAAAAAAATACCAATGCTGCAAAACAATGCCAAACAATCCAAAGTAATCAACCAAAACCATTTCACACAATACCTAACCTAATTTGACATACCATAATTGATTGGGCATTACATGATTACACATAAACCAAGACAGAACCATTCAACAAATAACAGACCATGCAACGCAATGCAATGCTGCTGGCTCATAAATCATGTCCAAACATGCATCAATGCAATAAGCAATGGCAGACCATGGAAAGGTCATCAAGCAAGCCGTTCATACTTCAGGATCAACAAACAATTCATCACAGTGCAGGGATTACATTCACAACTTAACAGAAATTGATTCTACTCACATTCACTTAACCTAATGCCCTGTTGTCTAACTGAAGCTAACTCATTAATCATTGCCACACTAAACACATTAAAACACTACCTGCAACAGGTTCAACGGGTCACCAACCTAGCCCCACATAACTTAAATTCAAACAGAACCTGCATTGGCCAGTCATTAACAGAACCACTTAACACTCACATCAATTAACCAACTAACTCCCTAACTAACTGAGTTTGGAGTTAACTCAGTGAGTCCATTCTAACCAATTCCAAACCTGATCTCAACTAACTCCTAAGCTAGCTCATCACTCCAAACCTCACTTCTATATAACTCACTCTCCATCATCATTTTGAACACTTCTGGATTCAACCTTCAAGCTCACAAATTTACTCTGCCTAACCTCTCACTCCCTCACTCAGAGCTCTTTCTTCCATAGCCATTGAAGCTTCACATTGAAGCTTCAATTTGCTTGATCTAAACCGTTCCAGAATCTAATCCCTCTTCACTCATTCACTCTCAATTTCAAGAAGATGAAGAAGGAGAAGAAGAAGAATTCACAGCTAAAGCAATAAAAGAGAAGGATACCTGGAATTGTCCAGCGCTGACACTGCTCTGGTCAAGTTCATCTTCTTCGAAGGGTGAGTATTCTCTTTAGCAATCATCTGAACCATTAATGACACCAGGTCGTAGTTTAAGGCCAGACGAGTCAAAGCCCTGACGTCTAGGGCTTTGACTTAGAGGGAGCATAATTTAATTTCATGTTTAGGATCTAGAGTTCTTCAGATTAATCCATCAATTCGGATAATGCAAAAAACTTGAAGTGAAATGGTGACCAGAATCAGATTGGGGAGGTTGATATGGTTCTTTTTGTAGCTTTAATTTGTATCTTGGTGGCCACCGCTGCCGGAAGCGATTTCCAGCGCGACGGCCCGTGGCGAAGATTCGACGAGGTGAGCTGAGAGAAGAGGCACACATTGATGTTTTCAAATGGCTATTGATTCCTTCCCAAGTCAAAGTCAACCTGGGTTTTCTTGTGGATGGGCTTGGTTCATCCAAGCCCAATATGATTTCACTCCCGTACACCTTATTTTGGCCCACACCCCCTGGCCAGAAACCTATTTAGCATTGGGCTTTGGCAACTGAGGCCCATACACTTGGACCCTATTCTGCCCTCATTTTCCAGTATACACCCCCTGGCCAGAAGCTTGGTTCCAATGAGCTTTTCAGCCAGGGCCCATGCGCCAGTTTTGATTTCCGCACCATTTCCAAGGCCTGCACCCCCTTGCTCCATTTTAATTGCATTTTAATTTCTATATTGTTTTGTCATTTTATTCTTTGTTTTTTTAGCATTTTAATTAAGATTAATTAGGCTAATTAGGACTATTAAAATTAGGTTTCTAGTTAGACTTTAGAATTTTAATTAGAATTTAGAACTTTATTAGATTTTAGTATAATTTTCCTAATTAGAGTTTATTATAGTTTTTAATTAGGTTTAAAAAATTAGAATTAGTTAGATAATTTTATAGATAATTAGAATTTTATGATGGGTTAAATATAATTGATTTTAATTGTTTTTTCATAATTAGATAATTAATTCAATTGAATATCCTTGTAAAATGACCTTTTTACCCTTTAAGGGTTATTTTGGTATTTTGTCCATATGATTGCATGATCCCCTAGGATTAATTTTGACACATAATGTTAATCAAGTTTCAACAATTGCATGTTCCCTTAGAATAACTTGTAACATTCTAACCATTAGATTATGACAAACATAGTTCTCAAAATCAAACCAAACCCTCGATTCAAGTTGATTAAAAGCAATTTTGATCAACTAAATCCTTTGACCTTGTATAATCCCACAGTCTAATTGGAGTGACCAAAAGACCCCTGGTCACTTAATAAGACTTTTTCTGTAAGCTGTGGAGCTCGAAGCCTCAAGTCAAACTTGTAGCGGTAAATTCATGACCATCAAGCTATAGATAAGCTAGACGTCCATAAAACCAGAGTCGCCACCGCACTTTTATTGTTTCCAAGGGAAAAGGGAAAAGTATGAACAAAACCCAAAAATAAGAAGTTTTCAAATCAAAACTAAGAAAATGCCAAAGATTACAGGTAAGGGGGTTGGTTACACAGAGGGAAGGTGTTAGCACCCAAAGTGTCCTAGGTACTCCTAGGGAGCCCTTTTTTGTGTGCATTTGTGTTTTTTTGTAAAAAATGATGTTTACAATAAATAAAGTGGAGAGATTAGAAAAGAATTCATTAGTTATATTTTTTGTTTGACAAGACCTTCGGACTTGTGCTTACGTACCAATATAAAAATGAGGGATCAAAACCTCATAGATCGTGGTATCAATTTCAAAGTGAGTGTATTACTTTTAACAAAACTTAAGTTTAAAAGGCACAAGGGCCTAAAATGATTTGCATGAGTGTTAGTTATTTTTGGCTTTTGAAATTTTAAGTCAAGTATAGTTAAGTTCATTTACAAATTTGATTAAGAAAAGAGTTTAAAAATTCAATGGCATATGGCCAAAGTTTCTAATTTGCAATATAGTCTAAGTTTAGAAAATAATAAACACAAGCAAAGAAGATTTTAAAAGGAGGGAGAGATTTTAAAATTAAAGAAGTGGGGAGGAGATGAAGAGACTAATCCTAAGCATAAATTTAAAAGTTGAGAGTTGAAAAGATCTGACCAATGGGATGCAATCCAATAGACAAGAATGTCATATAGAAACCCAAATTTCCCTTGGACTTTTGGATCAAGCAACAAACAATACACAAATAGCAAGTTGAAGAGCAAGGCATAAAATAAAGATAACCACATCCAAGCTTAGCAACTCCATGATCTTCTTCAAAACTTCCCATGTGTCAGATGAATTCAAAGATGGCATAAGTCACAGGTTTAAAATAACAGCTTCACAATGATCATGTTGTAGATGAACTCAAATGGATATTTAAAATTGTATCAGATGAATGTTCTTCACAAGTACTTGGTTACATGAAAATTGGCATTGGCCAAGTCCTTTGCATAAGGAGTGTTGCCTAGATTCTAAGTCCAATAGTCTCAGATCAAACCAACAGTCGACACAAGATGTTTTTTTAGGGTTTTTTGTTCTTATTATGCACATTAAGGTCAAAAGACCACACAATCAAACAAGTATATACAAACACAAAGTAAAAATGACATAAAAGTAAACAATTTGAATGGTATGAATAATGGCAAATGAATAAGGCTTAAAAATTAAAGTGCATTAAAACTAAATGACTTGAAATTAAATGTTAGTTGTTAGTAAATTAGAGGTTAGTGTTGCTTTTTTTTGTTTTTGTTTAAGTCATTCTTTGGAGAACACTCAACCCACTTATCACAAGCATGGATCCTTGAACCAAGACATCTTCCAAAGGAAGGAAAAAAGGCCAAGTTTCCACACAATACCATGAAATAGGGGAGACTTACAATCTCACTAACTAGAATTCTATGCCTTTTGTGTCAAAATTTAGCGCTATGTTAAGTAATCGTAATTGGACTTATGTAGAAGTCATAACTATTTGAGGTCGGGCAATAGAATTGTGGTGTTAATGCATGTTAGAGACATGGTATAATGGACTATGCTCATGAAACATACCACACACAAAAAGAATACGCAAAGTGGGGGACCTAATCTCATCCATACTTATGTTGATTTTGCAATCAACTAGCCTTAGGATATAGAGATATCACAGGTCCATGACATGAATGGATAAAGAAGGGGAATGGGATGAAGAGGGAGGAGGGAATGGATCAAACACAAATTGGTCAAAGGAGGACTTTTACCAAATTAAGACCATTCATTCATTTTGGGAGATGGAATGTACATTCCATCAATCCCCAAAATCCAATGATCTTAACCTATAAAATTCAAATCAACCTTGACCAAGGCCCAACAACACAAGTCAAACTCACAAAGTCAATTAAAATAGCTCCACACAATTAATTTGGCATTTAAATAATTTAAAATAATAAAAATATGCATTAAATTAAATTATGGTTGGTCAATTTCCTAAAACCTCATCAAAACATCAAAGAAATGGCCATGAGATTTATCATAGGTCAAACAAGGTGAAAGGACCTTGGAGAAAAAATTTCAGAACTTTTGGAAACTTAAAAGGATTTTTAAACAATTAAAAATATTCACAAAATCAATTAAATCATGAAAAATATTAATAATGATCCAAAAAATAATTTTAATTCAGAAAATGAAAAAGGATTTTATTTGAATTTTTTTGGGGAAACTCTCATATTTTTTGGATCAGTATTAAATTTAATAAGAATTAATGAATATAAAGGAAATAAAATGAAAATCAATTAATCAGAAAAAACGTGGACCACTTGATCTCCCTCATTAATTGAGGTGGCGGATCAAGTGGTCTAAAACGCGCGTTCCACCAAACACATGAGTCATCGCGCTACACCAATGGTTATCACAAAGAGCGCTCAGGATTAAAACAAATTGAAATGATCAAATAGCTCAGAATGTGTCCAGCACATCGCCAGAGCAAACCACCGGTCATCTTCTCTGTTAACCTTGGCCGGACTGGTTCTCTCATCACCATCACAAAAATGAAAAAGAAGGACATGATCTCAAAGAGAAAATGACACTAATCACGAATCTGACCTCAATTCAAACTAACTCCAAGTATATTGAGAGATACATGGAGTTGAATTTTGAGGTGTATGAATTGAGTCGCTTCAATTTGACCTCAAAGAAACTCAATCTTCTTGCCTGCATTGGTAGGACTTCAGACAACCAAGGATCCAAGAGAATTGATGATAATTGAGAGAGAATCAAAGAGAAGAAAAATCTGGAAAAAATACCTTCAATGTTGTGCAAAACTTGATCTCTCTTGCTTCAATTTGTGTTTGATCTTGCTCAAGAAGCTTGCAGAAGTAGATTAGGATTGGTACAAGGCTTTGGATCCTGGAGTTTTTGAATCTCCAAACAGTGAGATTCAAACTCAAATTTCAAGTGAAATTTCTCAGGTTTTCCTTTCAAATGTGAGGGTTTCAAATGGGGGAGGCAAAGCTGGCGCGCAAGGATTCTTCATTCTGATGCAATGGACCTCTATCTATAGCAAATCCAAGTGATATTTGCACCTTTCAAAATACTTCCAAATTTGGCAAAGTGAAGTGCATGCTTGCATGGGCGTGAACAGGGCCATGAAGCAACTCAATTAAGTCCAAATGCAAGTAAGATTGAGTCTGAATGTGGATTGTGATGCAAGGCAAAAGTGTATTGATGTTTGAAGATTGATCCTTGCCAATTGATGCAACCCTGCTCAAACCCCTCAAACCTTGTCCAAAATGGATGAAATTGGACTCTTTGGAAAGGTTAGATCAAGAGGAACAACTCTTATGTTGAACACTTTTCCATTTTAAGCTTGTATCATGATTAATTTGGAGGTGGATGTTTGGAAATTTTAACATGTCAAAAAAATTTCGAAGTGTTAAACCATATGTTCAGTTATTCCACCTTGACAACTTTTTATGTGATCTCCAAATGAGAAAAGTGTCTTCATAAAAGTTGTAGCTATTTCAAAAACCTTCAAAATGGTAACAATTATGACCTCATTTTGATTTGGGATGAATGAGTTATGCATTTTTGAAGTTGAGGAAAATCACTTGTTCGGTGGTATTGGTCCAAAATGACCTATAATGTATCCTCATATCACATGCTCATAAAAGTTGAATTATCTCTTCCTCCAAACATCAAAGTTGAATTAGACACCTTTAATTTGATTTTTCAACTTATAAATCTTTCATCTCATAAAAATTGAGCAAGTTATGGCCTTGGTAAGTTGACTTTCAAATTAGTGTTTAGACAAAATGACATATAATCTTTCAACATAAAAAATGACTTTCCAAGAAAAACTAGCTCTAGACCTCAATATGAAAGTTGTTTGAAATGCCATTTAGAGTAACTTTGCTATTTGAATAATTTTCATATGATGAAAATTGTTGGAGATAGGGTCTAGGGGACCCCAGTTTTGATCAGATGAACTCCTCTGGTCAACCACCATCAACCACCTTGCTAACTTACAATTCTCTTGACTTTTGGGACTCATGGGAGATCATATATGCATAAGATGATAAAATTTGAGATTCCCCCTTGAAATATTTGATCAATTGGTGAAGAAGCTTGTTGAAGAAGTTACATAAGATACCTAGCTGAACTAGGGTTTCCAAGGCAAACCAACTCCAAACTCTTGATGATTTCTTGATCAAAATAACATGTGAAGATCATGGGGACTCATATATGATGCTCAGAGTCATAGTAAACCAATTCTTTATTGAACTCTTGGCATTGAGGGTCTTAACCCTAGATGTGAGCTTGATAGATCAAAGGTGATCAAGTGCCTTACCTACAAAAAGAAGTAGACAAATGCAAAGACATATTTTTGGTATTTTTATTAGTAAATGATAAAATAACAAGTATGATACAATCACATGGTGCTTGGTGACCTCTCCCATAACAAACCCAATGAGTGAAGGGTGAGGAGGATGCCAAGGTGTGATCCCAATGCTATTGCATATAATATGAATAGCATGAGGGATCTTAGGGTCAAAATTAGGGTCTTACAGCTGCCCCTATTTAAGGACATTCTAACTGTGGAGGAGAAGGTTAAAATCTTTGTATCGGCTCAGTAGAATGGGCTTAAATAACAACATATAGAAACAAATTTTGGTCCCTAAGAGACCTCATGATGCATATGATATGAGTGTAAAAATAAATCTTTGTGGGGAAATATTGCCATAAAGGAAAAGGAATCAAAGAGACCGAAAGTCCGTAGGAGTTCAATGCATTTCGTAAGGAAAACTCACTGGGGAGACAAAGACTCTGGGGGGATGAAGAGTTATGCGTAGGCCACGCTACGAAAAAAAACTGCTGGGGGACTAGAGGAATTCCATGAAAGTGGAAAGACTCAGCCGGGAAACAAAAGGAACGTCTGCAGGGGAATAGGTAGATCAGAATAAAACTGAAATACTCGAACCATGCAAGAAAAACGAATTCACTAAGGAAATACGCACTTAACTCAACTAGGGAAGGAATAAACTTCATCACAGGAGGAGCAGAAATATATTATCCACTACCTGCTAGAGATAATAAAAATCTGCCAGAGAGGACATCTATTATCGGTTAGGGTAAACATATCAAGGATGACTCACTGAGGGTCGCTAGGAGGTGAATTCGTTACCGGTTACTGGGTAAGAATAGGCTTGCTGGGGAAATGCTGAAAATAGGATTTACAACTATCGATTACTGAGACCAAAGGGAGAGAATATCCGACACTGGTTAAAGTGAACATATCAAGGATAAACTCAATGGAAAGAAAATCTGTCATCGGTTAAGATGAACATATCAAGGATAGACTTGCCCGGGGATGTTAAGGAGGATACCCGTCATCGGTTAGGATGAACATATCAAGGATAAACTACCTGAACAACAAGAATAGGAATTACATATATCGAATACTGGATAGAATACCATCAAAGAGAATATTTGTCACCGGTTAGGATAAACATATCAAGGATAGACTCCGAGGGGAGAAAAGCAGGATTTACAACTACCGGTTATTGGGCAGAAGACCGCAAAGAGGAGAAAACCCGTCATCGGTTAGGATGAACATATCAAGGATTAACTCTCTGGGAAACAAAATAGGGATTACAACTACCTTTTTACTGGGTAGAATACCAAAGATGAGAATATCTGTCATCGGTTAGGATGAACATATCAAGGATAGACTCAAAGCATGGGAAGAACATATCCATCACTGGTTAGGATGAACATATCAAGGATATACTTCCTGGGGAAATGTGAAAACAAATTCGCTGGGGATAAAAAGAAGTTACTTTTTCCAGGTATTGGGCAAGAAGTAACAAATCGCCATCTAAGAAGAATACTACCAGTTACTGGGTAATAAACTCTTAGGGGACCAAAAGTATCTGTCTAGGTAAGATCTAGAAAGAAACGGTCAAACAAGACTCAACCCAATAAGGGTATAACTCAAGGGGAGCGGTTCCATCCAGATATTCAACTGGGAGGAGGCTGAAATAATAATCATCCATGAGGAAATAACTCAGTGGGGAAAGGAGAAAGGTTAAAATCTTTCTGATTAGGGGGGCGACACTCTACAATTGAAGAAGGACAGACACATCAAATCTGTACGGGGATAAAGTACCACCATAACAGAGAATAAGAATGAATTAACAAAGTGAAAAAATGAAGTTATATGAATGCATATATGTGTATGTATATGTATATATGGTGATTATGCTAACAAAACGATTTCAAAGGATACAAAGATGTCACAGATTTGAATCATCGATACAATTCTCGGCCAATCCACTAAAGATGGAAACAATTGCTGGAGAAAAGAGAGATCAACATCCCAAAGGCTCAACCCTAGCTGGGGAAGAAGGAGATCTGTTGAGGAAAATGTTACCAACTCTGCGGGGAATTTTAGGTCAACACCACATCAAATAGGAGACAACCCTATAGGGGATAAACACAAATAGCTGCTCAAAAACCAGGAGGAAACTCTGACTGGGAGCGAATCTGATTGCGACTAGCAGGGAAACCAAAGTTCTGTCGGAACCATGCAAACTGCTGCAAGGAAACCAAAGTTCTGTCGGAACCATGCAAACTGCTGCAAGGAAATGCACACATTCCCCTAAAGAACAAATATAAACTCGGTTGGGGAATAAACACCCACTTAGCTGAGGACAACGAAGAATTAACCGCCTGGAGAAATCAACAAACACCGGGTGCTGAACAATGCTGTTGGGGATGAAAGTGAAATTGCACCTACTGCTTGGGGAGTGTAAGTTTAAGGAGTGCCTTAAAGGGGGGGGGGGTGAATGAGGCACTTAGACGATTTTTCGGATTTTCCACGGTTTATTGAGTTTTACTTTCTTGAGATGCTTATGAGATGAATAGTGGTAAAGTGCGGAACGTAAAGAACACCACGATGTATAGTGGTTCCCCTCACAGATCGAGAGTACTCCACTCCCCTTTCAACACGAAAGAGAATTCACTATCTGTTATGACTTGTACACGACAGACACAATCACCAAGAACAACCTCTTATGATTAACCAAGTTGATATGAGAACAATCCTCTCAAAACACAATCTTATTTTTCAACAATTCTAAAAATAAGATATGGATTACAACAATGGATTGAATGTAAAGTTTGTAGTACAATGATCACTCAAAGTGATATATCAATTTGCTTGATCTTCTCTTCCAATGAAAATAATTCACCACACAAAAATATTAGATTGCTCAAGAATTTTCTGTTTTGAATGATATGAAAATATGTAGAAAAATCTTGAATGAAGATTTAAAACAATAAGTGTGAATTCTGAAAATTCTAAGAGATTGATTGGAAGAGGTGAAATTTGAATTTGAAAAATCATGTATTTATATGCACATAACACCTAAAATGAAACATGGTAATGTTCTGAAAAAATCATGAACAATTGTCAAAGATGAAATGAAAAGATTCCATGAAATGGTGCATGAAGAGGTGTATGAACAACCACTGATTTTTCATAAACGCACAGTGGTAAATCGATTTACATAATGGGTAAATCGATTACCCTGTTGCAACGTTTAAAATTTTTCAAAATCTTTCAGTGGTAAATCGATTTCCCTAAGAGGTAAATCGATTTCCCTAAGAGGTAACTCGATTTACCTAGTTAAAAAACTTAAAATTTCGCTTCTCGAAAAGTAATGCTCCAGTGGTAAATCGATTTACCTAAGTGAAAAATTTAATTTTTGCTTTTAAAAAATATGTAAGCTTCAGTGGTAAATCGATTTCCCTTATAGGTAAATCGATTTACCCAGTTTGAAAATGAAAAATATGATTCTAAGACTTTTTCCATGCACTATGAAAAGTTATGCAATAGCCATATGAATACTTGAGCATCTAAGACTTTAGTGAAGGTAAGTATTCTCATTATACCTTCTTGAAGTGAAAAGCTTAACTTCTTGAATCAAGATGCTTTATCATAGAATAAAATCTTAGCCTTCTTGTTGCTTGGAGTTTTATCTTCATAAAAAACATTCATCATAGAGAGGCTTGACTTCAGATTCTCCCCCTTTTTGATGATGACAAATAATCCTCTTTGATGCATGCAATTTCCGGAAACGAAACTTTCTCCCCCTAAGATGTATAACTCCCCCTAAATTTGAGAAGCTTATGATCATGTTGACTTGATCATCTTGAAGGAGATTTGTATCAATTGTACCTTAGGAAATTCACAAGCATACAAGCATATAACACCTTTCTCCCCCTTTGACATTATCAAAAAGAAGGGAAAGATGGGTGAAAGATAACCACATGACAAATATAAAATAGAATATACAACATAACTAGTAAAAGAAAAACAACCTTATGCATTCCAAAATTGAAATCATAAACAACACAAACAAACAAAGTTGTGGTACCAAGTACCTTACACCAAAATAGTTCAAACATTAGACATAATTTAAACATAATGAAACCAAATATGCAATTTGTTGGTGTAAGCCCTAGAGGCCAATACTGTTGGTACTTGTATCGAATTATTTATTAATAATAAAAGGCGTTTTCTTTATTATGTTTGTTTAATAAAGTCCCTGGAATAGATAGTCCATTTAATGTATCAAGTATGACTTAATAATGAGATCACATTAAACATAAGGACATTATTCTTAAAGTATCCGTAGTCGAGCTTTATTGTGAAGTGGGATAACATTAAAGTATGAAGACTATTATGTTTATAGACTGATGATCACATCTCATGGATCATGGATAAGGAGTTATCAAGTCTTGAACATAGGTATGAATATTAAGAGTAATATTTATACTGGATTGACCTGCTATGAGAATACTATATAGAATGTTATGCAAAGTGTCATAAGTTATTCTCATGGTGATAATGGTGGATACCACCCTTCGACCTGAAACCACTATGGACCCTAGATATAGAGTCGAGTGCTTTATTGTTGATCAAACGTTGTCCGTAACTGGATGACCATAAAGACAGTTGATGGATACTCCATGAAGCATGCTAAGGGACATGAGTGACCTAGATGGAATTTTCCCATCCTGCGTAACAAGATAAATGTCTATGGGCCCAATATTGAACTGGACAAGGATGACACGGTCTATGCCTTGGGTTCAATATAGACATAAGGGCAAAAGGGTAATTATACATATAATTATTATCACAGAAGGATTTGTCAGATCACATGAGATTTTCGTGTCTTGGATAGTAGTGATGTGTTGCTAGATACCGCTCACTGTTTATTATGTTAAATACGTGATTTAATATAATTGCCAATGCCGCGAAAACCTATAGGGTCACACACAAAGGGCGGATTGATGAGAGATAGAGTAATTAAGGAATACTGTAATGTACGGTTCCCTTAAGTGAATTATAGAACATCATAAGGTACGGTGTACTTAAGTAGAATACGAAATATGGTAAGGTACCACACACTTAAGTGATTTTGGCATATTATAAGATATGGGCCATATACACTTGAGTGGGCTTTTTAGCTTGCAGCCCACACAAGTGGTTCTATAAATAGAACCCTTGTGTAGAAGCATTACAACACACTTGCAATTCTGTTTCTCTCTCTCACTCACTCAAAGCCTTCATTCGTAGTAGCTAGCAGTGAGATTGAAGGAATCCGTTCGTGTGGACTGAGTAGAGGCGTTGTCATCGTTCAACGTTCGTGATCGCCACAAGAGGTAACGATTCTATCACTGATCATGCCCATTCGTAAGGATCACTAAATGGAGAAATTTTTAAATTCCGCTACGTTTTGGATCGCAATTCTCCTTAAGTGGTATCAGAGCCACTTACGAAACCATGAATCTGATAACTGTTTATTTTCTATATTAATACAATTAAAGACAGAATGAATCAAAGAATAAACGAGTAATTAAATCGAGATCGATCAAGTTATATATATGATATAAGTAATCCTGATGCAAAATACGGTATATATGATATACTGTTTCTGTTTCATTCATTCAAACACTTAATGGTTGTTTTCCTTTGAGCGATCAATGATCATTTGCTTCTTGATCCGATATTAGTATGGTGAAGCAATGTCGTGTTAATCAATCATACTGAATCAACAATCGAGATGTGTTTGACGGTCTGAAATTGGTGCATTAGGGTTAGTGACGGCACAAGGATTGTGTTGTCAAAGAGTTATGTGATTAGGGTTATGACTGCACAAGAGTTGTGCTTTCTAACAGTTTTTCAAACAGTGTTAACCGGTTAACGCATTTGGTTAACCGGTTAACGCAAGACGAAATACAAATTTCTAAGTTTTTCAAACAGTGTTAACCGGTTAACGCATTTGGTTAACCGGTTAACGCAAGACGAAATACAATTTTCTAACAGTTTTTCAAACAGTGTTAACCGGTTAACGCAAGAAAGAATACACCCGTTCCCGCTGATCGGGCAGCGGACCCCGACTAACTCTGCGTAATATGATCGGTCGTCGAAATTTAATTTGGTTTTAATTAATTAAAAGAATTAAAATTAATAATAATAATGTGTTTATTATTATTGTCTTGTGGTGATCGGTTATGGCCTTAGTTTTCCTTTATTTTGTTTTGGGTTTTAAAATACGACATGTGTGTCGTGCCTCTCTTTTAATCTCTCAATGTAACTTCTTTTCTCATCTCACTCCCTCGTATGTAAAACAAGTTACTTTTATATAATGTAATGTTATGAAGAAAGCAAAGAAGTCAATGCCAAAGGAGGACAACCTTGAAGATCTTTCTTGGAGAAGCTTAGATCGTTATTAGGTTAGCTTAGGTTCTCTCATTGGCTTGGGAGAACAACTGCGCTAGGGGCCATAACTGTTTCATTATGTATGTATGTATGTTGATGCATGTGAATGTATGTTGATGCATGTGAGAGACGATTTATATGATAAATAAGCCGGTGAGATCAGAATAATTGCAAACTCCCTCAAATTAAATATTAAGTTTATGCTTTCCAAGTTTTAACACTCATCAAGACTAGTATCGGATAATGTAGGTTTCGCCTACGCGAGGTGCATGTTCTATATTAGTAAGGTGCCATGGGATAATTGTAATATTCAACTGTTAAAACAATGGGTCAAACTTAACTAAACAAATTATAATAAGATTATATATGTTTAAAAGCAAGAGTTGGAAATTATCCATGTGATGGATTGGAATAAGGAGTTATTCACCCAACTAAAATATTCGAGAGTTGTATTAGATACAATTGGAAGGAGTTCCTACCTAAATAACCTAGTTCTGTGTAATCCGCCTACGCGGACTTAGAACGAAGTGAAATATGGATCTCGACCCCCTAGAAAATCTTCCAACGGGATTTTCCGAATCAAGTGATGAGGGTCATTTATGTAGATTACCATGACAACAAACACCTCTAACAACATCTTGCGATCAATCCTTGACAAGGAAAAATTGTCTGGGACAAATTTTCTGGATTGACACCGAAACCTGAGGATTGTCCTCAAACATGATAAATGTGAGAGAATTCTTTACCTTGAATTAAATTTTAATGATAGCAAATTGTGTGATCATCATCCAAATGTTGGTTGTGCATTGCATTACATGATACATGTGTGTTTTAGTATGTTTTTCATCCCACTCTAGTGTTGCATAACTGTACATATAAAACTACATTGATACTTACCTTTAAATAACAATTAAAATGCATCTTATGTCAGTAAGCATCGATACATAAAGCCTCTGCATCGATACATACAGCATGTGATAAATCACAAAACCTTTCTGTTCAGTATGCATCGATGCATACGAGTCATGCATCAATACATAGAAGACAAAATACTCTATGCATCGATACACACGATCCCTGCATCGATACATGACCAATTGAAACAGCCTGTGTATCAATACATGCGCATTAGGCATCGATACATACTAGTGTAATAATCACATGCATCGATACACACGACTTTTGCATCGATACATGAATAATCAATTTCACCAAAAATACACATATCCTACAGTATGCATCGATGCACACTATTATGTATCAATACATAAAGTTGTTTTGTGGCATAACAACAACTGTTTTGCAGCATATAAAAGACAGGTTACAACAGCAGTGCAAAAACACGAATTCATTAAGGGAAAACAATTGAACACAGATCAAAAGCAGTGTTGGAGCAATTGTTTCGTGAGCAATTAGAAACCTGAAAGAGACTTCATCTTCTTCATCTTCTCAATCACTTTTCTTCAAGAACATTTACACATAACCATTCTTGTTCTTTGGATTAAAGAAGCATTGAGATAACGTTCAGTGGTACGATCAAGGATCTAGCTGTGGTTTGCAGTGGAACGATCGAGGATCTAGCTGAGTCGAAGATTGAAGGGGGTTTCTAGGAAAAACCTACTGGTTTGTCCTTCAAGAACTGGAGTGTTCTTGAGGGTTTGGGAGTCACATTTGCAGAACATATTCAGCCGCAGCGTTGCGTTTGGAGATCGGGGGATTTCGCAAGCAGGTCGTGGAACCGGTGAATTGTTTGCAACTTTGTGCAGGAAAATCTTGATCGTGCTCAGATCAAGTGAAGGTTTATACAAGAAGAGGTTCTTAGAGTTTAGAATTCTGTCTTTGTACCATAACCTTGTATCAACGGATTCGGCAATAATTGATAATCAAAGTTCTCAATTTCATTTGAAATTGAGAGGGAGACGTACCCACACGCGAGGACGACGTGGGGAACTTCCTTACCAAATCTCTGCGTATCGTACTCTTACCTTACTCCTCTTTACGTTTTTCAAACTGTTTTCGCAATTTCAGTTAGTGTGTGGTGATTGTTTCTTTTTCAAGACAGCAGTGGCAAGAAAACTTTAATCAAACTCCATTGCTGTTTATCATCGATCACATACACACCAACTGTTTGATAAAACGGTTAGCTAGATTTTATTCATTGGAAATAGACTTTAATGATAAGTGCATTCAATTAGTTAAAATTCTGGTGTGAATTGGTTCTGTCATTCTCATTAAAATCCAACAATTAAACTTGTGTGTCCGGCTTTCTAGTAGCGGTTCAGAATAGACGGAAGTCGATTCGGGACTGATTTTTCCGCCAACTTTGAAAACTCTGATAAAATTTCAAATCCGTTAAATTAAAAAGAGGTGATCTATTCACCCCCCCTCTCGATCACTAGCCACACCGTCTAACAATAAAAAGTTGTATGTCTTGGAGAAACCTGTTCCTGAAGAGGAACCTCCTAGTTCTGCACCTAAGGCAGAAAGAGATGCTTATAAGAAGCATGTCGATGATGCCAATGAAACTACTTATCTCATGCTAGCTACCATGAACTCAGAATTGCAAAAGCAACATGAGAACATGACAGCGCTCGATATGATCGAACACCTTAAAATGCTCTATCAAGAGCAAGCAAGGCAGGAAAGATTTGAAGTCTCAAAAACCCTTTTTCAAGGCAAGTTAGCTGAGGGAGCCCCTGTAGGTCCCCATGTGCTCAAGATGATTGGGTATGTGGAAAACCTTGAGAGACTGGGATTTCCCCTCGGAAAGGAACTTGCGACTGATTTGATCTTGCAATCGTTGCCAGATAGATTCAATCAATTTGTCCTAAATTTCAACATGAATGATATGGACAAATCTCTTCCTGAACTGCTATCCATGTTGAGAACTGCTGAGCAAAATCTGAAGTCAAAAGGGAAATCCATTATGATGATCGGAAATGGAAAGAGACAGAACAAAAGGCCCACTAATGCTGCTTTGAAGCCTAGTGGAGGCATAGCAAAAGAAGGCACCTGCTTCCATTACGGTAAGACCGGACACTGGAAGAGAAACTGCCCAAAGTACCTGGAAGATAAGAAGAATGGAGTAGAGACTTCAACTTCAGGTATTTTTGTTATTGAAATTAATTTATCTACTTCTGCATCATGGGTATTAGATACTGGTTGCGGTTCTCACATTTGTACAAATGTGCAGGGACTAAAAAGGAGTAGAGATTTGGCAAAAGGTGAAGTCGACCTACGAGTTGGCAATGGAGCAAAGGTTGATGCTTTAGTCGTAGGAACTTATGTATTGACTTTACCTAGTGGTTTAATAATTCAGTTAGAGAACTGTTATTATGTACCTGCAATTAGCAGGAATATTATTTCCGTTTCTTGTTTGGACAAGTTTGATTTTTCATTTATAATAAAGAACAATTGTTGCTCAATTTATTTGAATGATATATTCTATGCTACTGCACAAATGAACAATGGACTATATGTCCTTGATCTTGAAATGCCTATTTATAACATTAATACTAAAAGGATGAAACCTAATGAGTTAAATCCAACTTACCTTTGGCATTGTCGATTAGGCCACATAAATGAGAAACACATTTCCAAACTCCATAAAGATGGACTCTTGGAATCTTTTGATTATGAATCATATGAGACATGCAGATCTTGTTTAATTGGAAAGATGACAAAGTCTCCATTCACAGGAAAAGGTGAAAGAGCTAATGATCTTTTGGCCCTCATACATACTGATGTATGTGGACCACTGAACATACCAGCCAAAGGAGGTTTTCAATACTTCATCACATTCACTGATGATTTCAATAGATATGGTTATGTGTATTTAATGAAACACAAATCAGAGTCCTTTGAAAAGTTCAAGGAATTCAAGAATGAAGTACAAAACCAACTAGGTAAGAATATTAAAACTCTTCGATCAGATCGAGGTGGTGAGTATTTAAGCCTAGAGTTTGATGACCATCTGAAAGAGTGTGGGATCCTATCCCAACTTACTCCTTCTGGAACACCCCAATTGAATGGTGTATCTGAGAGAAGAAATCGAACCCTGTTAGACATGGTCCAATCCATTATGAGTCACGCCGATCTTCCAAACTCCTTTTGGGGACATGCACTATTGACAGCAGCTTACACACTTAACCGTGTTCCATCCAAAAAGGTTGAGAAGACACCATATGAGATATGGAGTGGTAAGAAACCATATATGTCTTACATAAAGATTTGGGGTTGCGAAGTTTATGTGAAACGACAAATTTCAACTAAGCTTGAGCCCAAATCTGACAAATGCTTATTTGTGGGGTATCCTAAAGAAACAAGAGGGTATTATTTCTACAATCCTTCTGAGGGCAAAGTGTTTGTCGCTCGAACTGGAGTTTTCATATAAAAGGATTTTATTTCCAAAGGAATTAGTGGGAGGAAAGTAGAGCTTGAAGAAATTCAAGAATCACAAAGCATCGATACACCTATGGAGGAATTAGAGCAGGAAACACAAGTAGTTGTGGAAGAGCAACATGCTCAAGTAGAACAAGACCAGCGTAGGTCAAGTAAGATATGTCACCTACCTGAGAGATATGGGTATCTCATAACAGATCAAGGTGATGTATTACTCATGGATCAAGATGAGCCTGTGACCTACCAAGAGGCCATAACTAGTCCCGAGTCTGAGAAGTGGCTAGAAGCCATGAAATCTGAGATGGATTCCATGTACACAAACCAAGTTTGGACCTTGGTAGAACCTCCTGTAGGGGTTAACCCTATAGGATGCAAGTGGGTCTTCAAAAAGAAGAATGACATGGATGGTAAGGTACATACCTATAAGGCAAGACTGGTTGCAAAAGGATATAAACAAATTCATGGGGTTGACTATGATGAAACCTTTTCACCAGTTGCAATGCTTAAATCTGTTCGGATTTTACTTGCTATCGCTGCATATCATGATTATGAAATATGGCAGATGGATGTCAAAACTGCTTTCCTTAATGGGAATCTTCTTGAGGATGTGTACATGACACAACCTGAAGGATTTGACATACCAGAAGAAGCCCAAAAGATATGTAAGTTACAAAGATCAATCTATGGATTGAAGCAAGCTTCCAGAAGCTGGAATCTTCGTTTTGATGAAACAGTAAAACAATATGGATTCATCAAGAACGAAGACGAGCCTTGTGTCTACAAGAAGGTTAGTGGGAGCATGATCGTTTTCCTGGTATTATATGTAGATGACATATTACTCATTAGAAACAGTGTCCCTACCCTGCAACAAGTAAAGTCTTGGTTAGGGAAATTCTTTTCTATGAAGGACCTAGGTGAAGCAGCCTATATATTAGGAATCAGAATCTATTGAGATAGATCACAAAAATTGCTTGGCCTAAGTTAGAGTACGTACATAGACAAAGTGCTGAGACACTTTAATATGCATGATTCCAAGAAAGGATTCATACCTATGCAACATGGCCTGTGTCTATCAAAAACACAATCCCCTTCAACTAAGGAAGAAAGGGATCGCATGAATAAGATTCCATATGCATCCGCAATAGGATCTATCATGTATGCCATGTTATGTACTCGACCAGATGTCTCGTATGCTTTAAGTGAAACGAGTAGGTACCAATCTGATCCTGGTGATGCCCATTGAGTAGCTGTCAAGAATATCCTTAAGTATTTGAGAAAGACTAAGGACTCGTTCTTGATATATGGGGGTCAGGAAGAGTTGGCTGTAATTGGTTACACCGATGCTAGCTTCCAGACAGATAAGGATGATTTTAGATCGCAATCTGGTTATGTGTTTCACTTAAACGGTGGCGCTGTGAGCTGGAAAAGTTCAAAGCAAGATACAGTTGCTGATTCTACAATCGAGGCCGAGTATATTGCTGCCTCAAGTGCAGCAAAGGAAGTTGTTTGGATCAAAAAGTTCATTAGCGAACTTGACATAGTTCCTAGCATTGTGGATCCCATTGGTCTCTATTGTGATAACAATGGTGCTATCGCACAAGCTAAGGAGCCTAGATCTCACCAACGATCCAAACACATACTTAGGCGTTATCACCTCATTCGAGAGATAATAGATAGAGGAGATGTGAAAATATATAGAGTACCTACACTTGACAATATTGTTGACCCACTGACAAAGCCTCTTGCACAGCAAAAGCATGATGGCCATACTAGATCTATGGGCATTAGGGGTATGCCTGATTGGCTCTAGTGCTAGTGGGAGATTGTTGGTGTAAGCCCTAGAGGCCAATACTGTTGGTACTTGTATCGAATTATTTATTAATAATAAAAGGCTTTTTCTTTATTATGTTTGTTTAATAAAGTCCCTGGAATAGATAGTCTGTTAATTGTATCAAGTATGACTTAATCATGAGATCACATTAAACATAAGGACACTATTCTTAAAGTATCCGTAGTCGAGCTTTATTGTGAAGTGAGATAATATTAAAGTATGAAGACTATTATGTTTATAGACTGATGATCACATCTCATGGATCATGGATAAGGAGTTATCAAGTCTTGAACATAGGTATGAATATTAAGAGTAATATTTACACTGGATTGACCCGCTATGAGAATACTATATAGAATGTTATGCAAAGTGTCATAAGTTATTCTCATGGTGATAATGGTGGATACCACCCTTCGACCTGAAACCACTATGGACCCTAGATGTAGAGTCGAGTGCTTTATTGTTAATCGAACGTTGTCCGTAACTGGATGACCATAAAGACAGTTGATGGGTACTCCACGAAGTATGCTAAGGGACATGAGTGACCTAGATGGAATTTTCCCATCCTGCGTAACAAGATAAATGTCTATGGGCCCAATATTGAACTGGACAAGGATGACACGGTCTATGCCTTGTGTTCAATATAGACATAAGGGCAAAAGGGTAATTATACACATAATTATTATCATAGAAGGATTTGTCAGATCACATGACATTTTCGTGTCTTGGGTAGCAGTGATGTGTTGCTAGATACTGCTCAATGTTTATTATGTTAAATATGTGATTTAATATAATTTCCAATGCCGCGAAAACCTATAGGTCACACACAAAGGACAGATTGATGAGAGATAGAGTAATTAAGCAATATTGTAATGTATGGTTCCCTTAAGTGAATTATAGAACATCGTAAGGTACGGTGTACTTAAGTAGAATACGAAATATGGTAAGGTACCACACACTTAAGTGATTTTGGCATATTATAAGATATGTGCCATATACACTTGAGTGGGCTTTTTAGCTTGCAGCCCACACAAGTGGTTCTATAAATAGAACCCTTGTGTAGAAGCATTACAACACACTTGCAATTTCGTTTCTCTCTCTCTCACTCAAAGCCTTCATTTGTAGCAGCTAGCACTGAGATTGAAGGAATTCGTTCGTGTGGACTGAGTAGAGGCGTTGTCATCGTTCAACATTCGTGATCGCCACAAGAGGTAACGATTCTATCACTGATCATGCCCATTCGTAAGGATCACTAAATGGAGAAATTTTTAAATTCCGCTGCGTTTTGGATCGCAATTCTCCTTCATTAAATGGACAAATATAAAATAGAATATACAGCATAACTAGTAAAAGAAAAACAACATTATGCATTCCAAAATTGAAATCATAAACAACGCAAACAAACAAAGTTGTGGTACCAAGCACCTTACACCAAAATAGTTCAAACATTAGACATAATTTAAACATAATGAAACCAAATATGCAATTAGCAACCTATAACAAGAATAATACAAACAAACAGAAAAAGACTAAGGTTGGTTCATGTTATTGTTGGTGTTGTTGTTGTTATAGTTGTTGTCTTGGTAAGGAAATTGTTGTTGAATGGGCGTAAATATAGGAGCGGGAGCAGCCGGGTTATTTGGATCATATGGAGGGATATTGAGATGCGAGTAGAGATAAGAGAAGTGTTTGTTCATGTCGGTTTGAAGAAGGTTTATGCGGTTGGTGGTGGCTTCATGATTTAGCGCAATTTGATTATTTGCCAAATTCCATTGGTCATTAATGGATGTGTTAAGGTTGGGAAATTGAGATGTTATGATGTTAAAGAGGTCTTGATTACTTAAACCACTTGGAGGAGGTACATCTTCACCACCATTTCCTTCTTGAGGAATCTCTTCATTTTCTTCATTATTTCCACCAATAAACATAACCGACTTAGTTTCCGAATTATACCGATAGCCCATCCGCTTGTCCATATTCTTGATAGATATTTTGTGACTTCTTGTATCCATAAGACAATATTCAACATCACTCAAATCAACATTAAAATACTCCATAATACGAGTGATGAACCAAGCAAAAGGAAGAGACTTAAACTTGTTGGTGTGAGTCATTAAATGGTGAAGAATGAGACATGACCAATTAAGAGAAATGTCATTCTTAATAGCATACAATGCTTGCATCTCCATATCGGTAATAGTAAAATGATTTGAATTTATAGGAAATATAACATAAGCCAAGAAATAATGAAGCAACCTATCATTGATGAAAAAATTTCCAGCACTCCAAAAATCTTTTGGTGGTTCTTCCCCACCATGAGATTCAACCCTTTTTACATGATATTCGCCTTCCGATATCCTAATTGAGCCAAAATAAAATTCTCTTTTATTATAATCATTACATAATTCATCCTCCGGATCATATAACATGTGATCACCCGAGGGAATGTCCAAAATTTGACCAAGTCTCTTAGGGGTCAAGGTAATCTTTTTCCCTCTAACATATGAAACAAATATTCCATTCTCAATGCACATGTTACAATAAATTATTCTTACTAAATCTGGATAATAGGGTCCAAAAGAAGTTATGAGAGCCCCTAAACCTAGAGAGATTAATTTATCTTGAAAATTAAAGCATTCTACAGGAAAGGAAGAGAGATCACCGAATTTTGGAGTTTGAACAATCTTCTTTTGATAAAACTTTTGATACCTCTCCAATTCTTCTGGGGTGTGATCTTTGAAGAAATGTTGAACATCCACGGATGATGACGAAGCTTTTTCTTTCCCTTTTCCAGCAGTTCCAGCTTTTCTCTTAAGTTTTGATGCCATGAGTAAAGGTTAGGAGATGATGGAGATAAGCTTTAATGATGGTTTTGGGTGATTTGGAGAAGATGAACTTTTTGAGGTGAGAGCACCAAGAGGGCAGATTCTGGCTGCTAGGTTAAATTGAGGTTTTGTGAGAAAAAATTTCTTTTAAATGGGAGAGAGAAGGGATGTAATTGGACCAACCAAAGTAAAAGAAAAGAAAAAAAATCTGAACACGCAAAGGTAAATCGATTACCATATGGCCAGAAAACACAAAAAGTAAAAAGTTTCAGGGGTAAATCGATTTACATCATGGGTAAATCGATTTACCTAGTTCAAAATATGCCAAACACAAAAAAACAATGCTACTCTTTTATGGGTAAATCGATTTACAGCATGGGTAAATCGATTTACTCAGTGCCAAATATGCCAAATACAAAAACCAGTGCTACTGTTTTATGTGTAAATCGATTTACATCATGAGTAAATCGATTTAATCAGTGAAAAAAGCCAAAAAAACACATATTTTTAACAAAGATTCGTGCAAGAGACACTCAATGAATCATGTAAAAGAAAGGAGTAGAAGTAGAGAGTCATGAAATAAATTTCAAAAGTAAATAGATGAGTTGGAAACGTATGTGTACCTTTGATTATTGATGTGTTTTTTTGACGAATTATATGTCACACTCATCTAGAATCCTAAGTTCCCTTCGAATTTTTTAAAATGGTTCTCGCGCCAAAGGTTTTGTGAAGATGCCGGCAAGTTGATTATGAGTATCCACAAATGTGACTTCGACATCTCCTTGAAGCACATGGTCACGAAGAAAGTGATGTCGAATGTCGATATGTTTGGTTCTTGAGTGCATGACCGAATTCTTTGCAATGTTTATTGCACTTATGTTGTCACAACGAAGAGGAATGCATCCAAGATCGAGTCCGTAGTCACGAAGTTGTTGCTTAAGCCAAAGTATTTGAGTGCAACAGCTACCTGCGGCTATGTATTCTGCTTCGGCAGTGCTTAGAGCAACACATGCTTGTTTCTTGCAAGCCCACGAAACTAATGGATTTCCAAGGATGTGACATGTACCACTAGTACTTTTTCTATCTATTTTACAACTTGCATAATCCGTGTTAGAATAACCAATTAACTTACAAACACTACCTTTAGGATACCATAAGCCAACGTTGGTTGTTCCTTTGAGATACTTCATGATTCTTTTGACCGTCGTGAGATGTGACTCCTATGGATTTGCTTGGAAGCGAGCACATAAACACACGCTAAACATTATGTCAGGACGGCTTGCCGTCAAATATAATAAAGAACCAATCATACCTCGATACTTTGTAATATCAATTGACACACCCAATTCGTCTTGATCAACATAGGTTTCGGAGCCCATTGGTGTTGACATTGCTTTACAACCATCCATTTCAAATCTCTTTAACAACTCTTTGCAATACTTTGATTGGTTGATAAAGATTCCATCTTTTAGTTGCTTGATTTGCAATCCAAGGAAGTAGTTCATTTTTCCCATCATAGACATTTCAAATTCACCTTGCATTATCAACGCAAATTCTTCACATAGTTCTTTGTTGGTTGAACCGAAGATTATGTCGTCTACGTAGACTTGAACAAGTAAGGTGTTCCCTTTTATCTTCTTGATAAATAAAGTCTTGTCTACTTTGCCTTTTTCAAAACCTTTTTCACATAGAAAAATACTTAGACGATCATACCATGCCTTTGGTGCTTGTTTTAATCCATGTAGCGCTTTCTTCAATTTGTATACATGTGAAGGATGCTTGAAGTCTTGCAACCGGAGCGAAAGTTTCTTCAAATTTGATTCCTTCTTCTTGATTATACCCTTGAGCGACCAATCTTGCTTTGTTTAGAACAGTTATTCCATTCTCATCAAGTTTGTTCTTAAACACACATCTTATTCCAATGATGTGCTTACCACTTGGTCTAGAAACAAGTTCCCAAACATGATTTCTCTCAAATTGGTTTAATTCTTCTTGCATAGCAATAATCCATTGATCATCTCCTAGAGCTTCATCAATTTTAGAGGGTTCTATTTGCGAAACAAATGCCATGTTTAAGCATGCATCCTTGAGATTCAATCTTGTAGCAACACCTTGACTAATGTCACCAATTACTTAATCAATAGGATGATCTTTATGAGTCCTCCATTCCTTAGGTAGATCATTTTCATTTGACTATTTTTGAATCGGTGCTTCTTGATTCTTGTTTGAAGTATCTTCTTTAGGAATTTCTATAAAATCATCATCATCATCATCACAAACAACAATTTCCTCTTTCGAGGGGTTAGATTCGTCAAACTTAACATGCATGGATTCTTCTATATTTAAAATTCTTTTGTTATAAATTCTATATGCTTTACTTGTAAGAGAATAACCAAGAAAAATACCTTCATCCTATTTTTCGTCGAACTTACCAAGGTTGTCTTTGTCATTGTTAAGGACAAAGCACTTGCATCCAAAGATATGAAAGAAAGCAATGTTGGGTTTCCTTCCTTTGAAGAGTTCATATGGAGTCTTCTTTAGGATAGGTTTTATGTTAACTCTATTACTTACAAAACATGTCGTGCCAACTGCATCCGCCCAAAAATACTTAGGAAGATTTGAGTCGCTAAGCATTGTTCTTGAAAGTTCCACCAATGACCTATTCTTTCTTTCAACTACTCCATTTTTTTGAGGAGTCCTTGGAGCCGAGAAGTTGTGAAATATACCTTGATCTTCATAAAAGTCTTCAAAATAAGTATTCTAGAATTCTCCACCATGATCGCTTCTTATGGAGGCAATTGTTAATGATTTCTCATTTTGAATTTGCTTTGCATACTTCTTGAACGCTTTGAATGCATCACTTTTCTGCACTAAAAATAATGTCCAAGTATATCTAGAATAATCATCAACAATAACTAAAGCATATAAGTTACCCGAAGCTTCTTGTTCTTGATGGACCAAATAAGTCCATATGTAACAATTATAATGGCCTAGAAGTGGACACCACATTCTTGGATGTGAAAGTTGATTTGGTTTGCTTCCCCTTTTGGAAAGCATCGCAAATTCTATCTTTGATGAATTTTATCTTTGGAAATCCAATGACAAGGTCATGTTTTACTAACTTATTCAAGTGATCCGTGTGAATGTGAGCAAATCTCTTATGCCATAACCATGAGTCGTTGTTATTTGCCATAAGACACTTAACCTTCAAAGAAACATCATCGAGGGAAATCATGAAAATATTATTAATTCGCTTACCTTTAAGCATTACCTCTTGTGTGACTTCGTCTTCAATTAAACATTCATCTTTTGTGAACCTTATTTTGAATCCTTTGTCACAAAGTTGGCTTATGCTTAAGAGGTTGTGCTTTAGTCCTTCGACATATAGCACATCTTCGATGGATATGAAATTTGGTGCACCTACTTTGCCTATGCCAAGAATTCTTCCTTTGTTTTTATCTCCATAAGTAACATAAACCTTGGCCTTAAGCTTTAGATCTGAAAATTTATGCACATCACCAATCATATGCTTGGAGAACCCACTATCCAAATACCAAAGATTTGATGTGGCCTTCAAGCATACCTGCAAAAAAAATTAAGTTTTGTTATGTACCCAAATTTCTTTGGGTCCTTTATAATTAGTACCTTTCTCAACCCATACATAATTCCCCTTTGCTACACTAAAGTTTCTAACATAGCAAGCATTAGGTGTATGGCCAATAATACCACAATAAAAACAAGTTGGTTCAAAATTGATTTTATATCTAGGAACATAGGACTTTTTCTTTGTAAACCTTTTCTTTTTAGGATGTTGATGCATAACTTTTGGTGTGTTAACTCTTTCTTTTGGAGATTGATCCTTAGGCCTAAAAAAGATAGTTTTATTTGAACTTGGTTTAGAAAATTTGGAGTAACCAAGTCCACTTTTGTCATTTGAGTACCTTTGTTGGCTAAGAACCCCTTCCAAACCAATTTGTCATTTTTCATACCTTTCAAGGACTCTTTTAAGTTGGACAATTTGGAAAGAGAGAGACTCACAATTTAGACATACAAAATTCTTCTTTTCACTAATCATCTTTTGTTTTTCAATTTCCAAATCTTTTTCAAAAATTTCAATCTTTTCTTCTAAGGAAGAAATTTGTTTCTTTTGAGATGATATAGTTTTATAAAGAATTGTGCATTCATTTAACAATTCATTAATTGCACCTTGTGCATCATCATCAAAAAGAGAAAAATCATTACTATCCTCTTCTTCATCATCGGAATGATGAGAAGCCATTAGGGCCAAGTTTGCACATTCCTCGCTATCCGATCCGGATGAAGAACTAATTTCATTGTCCTCCCATGCAGCATGTGCCTTTTTGTTCTTGAAATCCTTCTTGCTCTTGAATCCGCCTTTCTTTGAAAGTTTAGGACATTCCGGCTTTATGTGGCCTTGCTTCCCACATTCGTAGCATGTTATATCCTGCGTAGATATGGTGGTTTCCTTTTTCCTGAAATGTCTATTCTTTTTAGCGTTAAAGGATTTATCATTTTTGTTAAAGAACTTACCAAGCCTTTTAAAAAGGAGCATGAAATTCTCATCTTCGTCCAATGCGTCATCATTTTTATCTTCTTTTGAGTCTACCTTCAAGGAAATTCCTTTAGATTTCTTTTCTTGACTTTCATGTTTCTCAAGCCTACCAAGTTCTAACTCATGTTCTTGAAGTTTTCCAAAAAGTGATGCGGACGTCATTGTTGAAAGACTTTTCTTTCCGGAGATAGTCGTCACCTTTGGTTGCCATTCTCGAGTCAATGATCTTAGTACTTTGATATTGAGATCGCCATTTGTAAATGTTTTTCCGAGAGCAATCAAGTGGTTAGTCAAGTGAACAAATCTCTTTTGTAGCGCCACTATGGATTCTCCGGGCAGCATTCTAAACATCTCATATTCTTGACTTAATGTATTCAACCTTGATCTCTTTACTTCGACGGTGCCTTCATGTGTCTCCACTAAGGTGTCCCATATTTGTTTTGCCGATTTTCATTGAGATATGCGGAAGAACTCGTCCATGCTTAAAGCACTTTGAAGAATGTTTATTGCTTTCTTTTCATTTAAGATTTTTTTCTTATCATCTTCATCATACAAACTATTTATCTTTGAAGTACCAATTCCATTTACCACACTCATCAGATTATGTGGACCATCTTCAACGGCTTCCCATATGCCTTCTCCTTGGGCTTCTAAATGTGCCTTCATGCAGATCTTCCAAAAATCAAAATATTCTCTAGAGAAAAGTGGTGGTTTGTTACTACTTCCACCGTCTTTGAAAACTGGATTCGTGCTTGCGGAAGCCATGCGGATCTTTTAGGAACAGGTTACCTATAACCTGCTCTGATACCAATTGTAAGTTTAAGGAGTGCCTTAGAGGGGGGTGAATGAGGCACTTAGACAATTTTCCGGATTTTCCACGGTTTATTGAGTTTTACTTTCTTGAGATACTTATGAGATGAATAGCGGTAAAGTGCGGAACATAAAGAACACCACGATGTATAGTGGCTCCCCTCACAGATCGAGGGTACTCCACTCCCCTTTCAACACGAAAGAGAATTCACTATCTGTTATGACTTGTACATGACAGACACAATCACCAAGAACAACCTCTTGTGGTTCACCAAGTTGATATGAGAACAATCCTCTCAAACTCAACTCTCTTGCTTCCAACAATCCTGGACAACAAGGTGTTTACAAAACACACAATCTTATTTTTCAACAATTCTAAAAATAAGATATGGATTACAACAATGGATTGAATGTAAAGTTGGTAGTACAATGATCACTCAAAGTGATATATCAATTTGCTTGATCTTCTCTTCCAATGAAAATAATTCACCACACAAAAATATTAGATTGCTCAAGAATTTTCTGTTTTGAATGATATGAAAATATGCAGAAAAATCTTGAATGAAGATTTAAAACAATAAGTGTGATTTCTGAAAATTCTAAGAGATAGATTGAAAGAGGTGAAATTTGAATTTGAAAGATCATGTATTTATATGCACATAACACCTTAAATGAAACATGGTGATGTTCTGAAAAAATCATGAACAATTGTCAAAGATGAAATGAAAAGATTCCATGAAATGGTGCATGAAGAGATGTATGAACAACCACTGATTTTTCAGAAATGCACAGTGGTAAATCGATTTACATAATGGGTAAATCGATTACCCTGTTGCAACGTTTAAAATTTTTCAAAATCTTTTAGTGGTAAATCGATTTCTCTAAGAGGTAAATTGATTTACCTAGTTAAAAAAAATTAAAATTTCGCTTCTGGAAAAGTAATGCTCCAGTGGTAAATCGATTTCCCTAAGTGGTAAATCGATTTACCTAAGTGAAAAATTTAATTTTTGCTTTTAAAAAATATGTAAGCTTCAGTGGTAAATCGATTTCCCTTATAGGTAAATCGATTTACCCAGTTTGAAAATGAAAAATATGATTCTAAGACTTTTTCCAAGCACTATGAAAAGTTATGCAATAGTCATATGAATACTTGAGCATCTAAGACCTTAGTGAAGGTAAGTATTCTCATTATACCTTCTTGAAGTGAAAAGCTTAACTTCTTGAATCAATATGCTTTATCATAGAATAAAATCTTTGCCTTCTTGTTGCTTGGAGTTTTGTCTTCATCAAAAACATTCATCATAGAGAGGCTTGACTTCACAGGGAGAACCAATAATGTTCCACACTCAGGGCTTTACTGCTTTCAAATCACTGTTGATATTCCTTTTAAATGAAATCGATTGCTTAAAATTAATGCTTTTATATGTTTAGGAAAATATGATTTTGATTAAAATTTTAATTTTCAAGATGATCATAATAAAATTTAAAACTATTTGGCTGATTTAAATAAGAGTAGTAACAATTGGATAAAAAGCTCAACTTTATTTAATAGAATGGTAGTCCGTCAATGACAAAACTCCATAGATCTTTAAAAAGTTGAAAATGGTAATTTACATGGAAAAGGGTTACATTGAATACAATGATCACTAATCCTTCTACCAACTCCTGATATCCACTGTGCTCTTAACCGCTATTGGGGACGATAAATCGAAACCGACCGTTGTGCTCAAGAACGTCTTCAAATATGAAGATCAGCAGGATGCAATTACTTGCCTTAATCCCTATTTTTTGCATAAATTGCCCCAAGGTGGGGTACTCAATTTATCGGGATAATTTTTCTGTTTTATGTCTCTAATTTTTGCCTGGATCGCCCTTTCGGGTTTTCGATCCACCGAGACGCTCTTTTTTGCCTAAGCCGCCCTTTCAGGTTTTCAACTTAGCGAGTTGTTCTTTTCTTTTTAGGCGAAGTATTTCTTGACTGCATCTCCGTTTACAGGACGCGTGAACTCTTCACCATCCATAGTTGTAAGAATCAAAGCACTGCTTGAAAAGGCTCTCTTAACAACGTATGGGCCTTCATAATTAGGAGTCCATTTGCCCCTAGAATCTGGTTTGAAAGATAAGATTTTCTTGAGCGCAAGGTCACCTTCTCTGAATACACGAGGTCTGACCTTCTTATCGAATGCTTTCCTCATTCTCTACAGATACAACTGACCATGGCACATGGCAGTCAACCTCTTCTCTTCAATCAAATTCAACTGATCATACCTGGTCTGACACCATTCAGCCTCAGTCAACTTGGCTTCCATCAGCACACGCAATGATGGGATCTCAACCTCTACCAGGAGCACAACTTCCATGCCATATACAAGAGAGAAAGGGGTTGCCCCTATTGAAGTGCGGATGGATGTACGATACTCGTGCAAAGCAAATGGGAGCATCTCATGCCAATCCTTGTACAATACAACCATCTTCTAAATAATCTTCTTGATGTTCTTATTTGTAGCCTCAACAACCTCATTCATCTTAGGTCTGTAGGGAGAAGAATTATGATATGCAATTTTGAAGTCCTTGCAAAGAGCTTCCACCATATTGTTATTCAAGTTCGATCCATTATCAGTAATGGTCTTACTTGGCACACCATATCGGCATATAATATGGTTCTTGATAAACCTCACAACAACTTGCTTGGTTACATTTGTATACGATGCCGCTTCAAACCACTTTGTGAAGTAGTCAATAGCCACCAAAATGAAACGATGTCCATTCGACGCTTTAGGCTCAATCATGCCAATCATATCAATTCTCCACATGGAGAAGGGCCATGGGGAGGAAATGACGTTCAACAGTGTCGGAGGAACATGAATCTTATCTGCATATATTTGACACTTATGGCATTTCTTCACAAACTTACAACAATCAGATTCCATTGTAAGCCAATAGTAACCTGCTCGCAACATCTTCTTTGCCATTGCATGTCCATTGGAATGAGTACGAAAGGAACCTTCATGGACTTCAGTCATCAATAGGTTTGCTTCGTGTCTATCCATGCATCTGAGCAAAACCATATCGAAGTTTCTCTTGTATAACACATCACCATTCAGGTAGAAATTTTTGGCTAATCTTCTCAAAGTCTTCTTATCTTTCAAGGATACCCCAGACGGGTAAATCTAACTTTGGAGGAAACACTTGATGTCGTAATACCACGACTTTTCATCTTTGATCTCTTCAACAAAGAACACATGAGCTGGCCTATCAAGACGCATCACAGTCAAATTGGGAACCTCATTCCAATATTTTACCACGATCATTGAAGCCAATGTTGCAAGAGCATCTGCCATCCGATTCTCATCTCGAGGGATATGATGAAACTCAACCTTTGTAAAGAAGGTTGAAATCCTCCTCGCATAATCTCTATATGGTATAAAACCGGGTTGATTCGTCTCCTATTCACCCTGTAAGAACAAAAATAGTTCTACAACAGATTCCAGGATTTTGATGATAACAAAGGATGAAACCAAAAATGGCACTCTAACGAAAACTTTCTAAGTGCGCAGGACTCTGAACAAGAACAAAGGAATCTGATAGCGTTATCAGATACAGGATCAAATCAGATACAAAGTACCAGAAGATCAGAAGCATCTGAAGAGGAAACCCGCTCTAGAAGTTCTGACTCTGAGCAATACATCATAGAAGATTATCAGAAGCTCTAAAGTCCCTCTTGACATCAACGCTGAGGATCTAAAAGAACAGGACTATCAGAAGCTCTGAAGTCACATCTCAAAGATCTCAGAATAACAAAGAAACGCAGACTCTGACAAAGAAATTCCTTATCCAGAAAGAGTAACGGCAACTTCAACTTCAAAGGGAAAGAAACCATATTTGGAAAGAAGTTATTCAGGGAGACAAACCTGTTTTGGCAAGAAACAACCGAAGTTATGGCATTAAACTCTCATCAAGACAAATTATCTGCCATCACTACAACGGTCATGTTCACCTCTATATAAAGAACGGCGAACCTCATTGTGAGATACACCTGAACGCACTGAAATACTCCATTCTCTCTCTTAGTCTTTCACGAGTTGTTGCTCATACGTGAAAGTTTCTTATTTGCTCAAATTGTTGTAATATTTGTTTTACCTTAGAAGCACCTTTAGATTACAATTCTTTTTACTTAATTGATTTTGTTCCTCAAGTGACTCTGCGTAGTCTGTATACCTGGGAGGACTAAGAGATCTTTCTCTTAGACGTTGGTTGTAATAATCTTTCAAGATTAGTGGATTAAGTCCTTGTTGAAGGCGAAATCACCTTGGCCGGGTGGACTGGAGTAGCTTTGTGTTATAAGCGAACCAGTATAAAATCCTGTGTGATTTTATTTTGCAAAAGCGCTTATTTTCCAAAACAATTCAAACCCCCCTTTCTTTTTTTTCTCACCTTCACACCCTTGATTTGATTCACTACCAAGGTTGAATCTCCATAGACGTCTAAATACTTGATTCTGAGATCAATGGCCTCTTCAAGCCCCATAACGCAAGCTTCATATTCTGCCATATTATTTTACACTTGAAAATTAATCTAGTTGTAAATGGAAAATGCGTGTCTTGAGGAGTAATAATTACTGCCCCAATGCCATTACCATACTGATTAATAGCTCCATCAAATACCATGCCCCCAACGGGAACCAGGCTCTGGCCCTTCTTCAAGTAATGGTTCATCACAATCTTTCATTTTCAAGTACAAGATCTCTTCATCAGGAAAATCATAATGTACTGACTGATAATCTTCAATCGGTTGGTGAGCCAAATGGTCAGCCAAGACACTACCTTTGATTGCTTTCTGAGATCGGTATTCGATACCATACTCTGATAACAACATCTGCCAACGGGAAATCCTCCCAGTTAAAGCAGGCTTCTCAAATATATACATGATTGGATCCATTTTGGATATTAACCAAGTGGTATGATTCAACAATCATTGACGCAGACGCTTAGTAGTGCAAGCCAACGCGCAACAAGTCTTCTCAAGCATAGAATACCGAGTCTCACAGTCGGTTAACTTCTTACTGAGATAGTAAATAGCAAACTCTTTCTTTCCAGTCTCATCTTGCTGACCTAGGACACAACCAATACTCTGTTCAAGCACAGTCAAATACATGATCAATGGTCTTCCTTCCACAGGCGGAGACAAAATCGGAGGTTTAAGCAGATACTCTTTGATACTATCAAAAGATTTTTGGCAATCTTCGGTCCAATCACAAGACTGATCTTTCCGAAGAAGCTTGAATATAGGCGCACATGTGGCAGTCATGTGTGAAATGAATCTCGAGATATAATTCAAGCGACCGAGAAAACCTCTGACTTGCTTCTTAGTTTTGGGCGCAAGCATCTCTTGTATTGCTTTGACCTTGGCAGGATCAACTTCAATACCCTTCTCGCTGATAATAAAGCCCAACAACTTACCAGAACGAACACCAAAAATACACTTATTGGGATTCAAGCGGAGTTTATACTTCCTCAAACGCTGGAATAGCTTCAACAAATGCTCAACATGTTCCTCTTCATCAATAGACTTAGAAATCATATCATCAACATAGACTTCAATCTCTTTATGCATCCTATCATGAAAAATAGTAGTCATGACTCTCTGGTAGGTTGCACCAGCATTCTTTAAACTGAAAGGCATCACTCTATAACAGAATGTTCCCCAGGGTGTAATGAATGTGGTCTTCTCTATATCTTCGGGTGCCATCTTAATCTGATTATAACTGGAAAATCTGTCCATAAATGAAAAGACTTTGAATTTAGCTGTATTGTCTACCAACATATCAATGTGTGGCAGAGGGAAATCATCTTTCAGACTAGCTTTGTTCAAATCTCTATAATCAACGCACATACGGACTTTTACATCCTTCTTTGGAACAAGTACAATATTGGCCACCCATTGCGAATATTCAGCGGTAACAAGGAAACCGACGTCAATCTGCTTCTGCACTTCTTCTTTGATCTTCACTTCCATGTCAGGATGAGTTCTTCTCAACTTCTGCTTGACTGGCGGGTATTCTGGCTTCAACAACAATCTATGCTCTATAATCTCAGAATCCAAACCAGGCATGTCTAGATAGGACCAGGCAAACACATCTGAATACTCTCGGAGAAGATCAACCAACCCCTTCTTGACATCTGGACACAGTCGAGACCCAATCTTGACTTCCTTCACGTCATCCTCGGAACCCAAGTTGACTAACTCAATCTGCTCTTTGAATGGCTGAATGGATTTTTCCTCGTGCTCAAGAAGACGAGACAATTCATCACTTACTTCTTCATCACTTTCCTCCTCAGCCACAAACACAGGGAAATCAAAATTTGGAGAAGGAGAAGGATCATTGTATTCAATGGGGTTAGAAACCAACCTGCATAATGATTTGATTTTTGATTTTAGAGAAGTGATATGTGACCAAATATTATGCAGATGGATAATTTATTGTTTATTTATGTTTTTTGTGATTACCATTTTCAGAGTAAAGAAAAAAGTAAAAACAAAACATTATAGATGTGGATGAATAGAATTATATTTTATTGATGATCAAATTTGAAAATGCCCAAACAATGTTCACTTCTCCCTTAGGCATATGAGAAGGATTTTCAAAACAAATAAAAGAAATTACTTAGATCGATGCATCATAACAGGAATATCAACAGCAATCCAATTGTCATAAGCTTTTCCATGCATCACAAAATTGGTGCAGTCTTCATCTTCATCATCCTCTAGCACAACAGTTAAGTGTTGTTCATTACCATGAATGAACCCTCTGCTACGGAAACTGAGTTGCACATCTCCAGATCTAACCACTGGTGAACCTTATTGGAAACCTAAACCAGCTCTGCTCTTGTTGTCGGAGACCTCTATCATCCGCCCCCATTGATCTGACTGACCATCTTCAACAATCTTCAATTCATCTTTGAATGAGGACATGGGTGCCCCAACTCTCTTTTCCTCAGCAATAAATAAGGCATGGAATGGAGTTTCAACCTCATCCTCAGCTTCAACGTAAGAGAAAGATGACAGGTGGATAACCAATAACGCCTTTTCCCCACCAACAATAAAAAGCTTCCCATTCTTGACAAACTTCAGCTTCTGATGCAACGTTGAAGTAACGGCTCCTGCCTCACGTATCCATGGCCTTCCCAACAAGCAGTTATAGGCCGGGTGGATGTCCATTACTTGGAAAGTAATTTGGAAATCACTCGGACCTATCTTCACAGGAAGGTCCACTTCACCTATCACGGTCTTGCGAGAACCGTCAAATGCTTTGACGATTACACCACTATATCTCATAGGCGCTCCTTGGTATGACAACCCTGACAAAGTCGACTTTGTAAGTACATTCAACGAAGATCCGGTGTCTACCAACACATTAGACAGAGCGTCATCTTTATAATTCATCGAGATGTGCAGAGCCAAATTATGATTTATACCCTCCTCAGGGAGTTCTTTATCACAGAAACTGAGATTATTGCATGACGTGATGTTAGCCATAATATGATCGAATTGATCCACTGTAACATCATGTTCCACATACGCTTGCTCGAGAGCCTTCTGCAGTGTTTCTCTGTGCGCTCCTGAGTTCATTAATAGAGATAGTATTGAGATCTTCGAGGGGGTTTGGAGCAACTGCTCCACCATGTTGAATTCACTCTTCTTGATTAGTCTGAGTACCTCATCATCATCATTAGGCTTCAAGCCGCTGGATTCACCAGACTGACACCTTGGAGCGTTAATAGACTCTACTGCTGGTACTTCAACTTTCGTATTGCCAGACAAATCCTCCATGTTCTTTGGGAACACCGACCCAAACACACGACCACTACGGGTCACCTTGGTAACATCAGCTATGCTTACAACAGAACTGGTCGTAGGCAAAGGAACCTCTTAACCATTCTCCAACATAATATCATTATATTTATATGGGACAGCCTTATCGGATGCATACAGGACTGGACCCGCTAACCGTATAACCAACGACGATACCGATCTGTTGCTGACACTGTTACTGCTGCTGCTATCATACTGAATAACCACTCTCTCAGGAGTTTTGAATACTGGGACTATAACATTCACATCGTCATCTATATGACGGGACTGGACAATCTGAATCCAACCTTCATCCATCAACCTCTGGATGTCTCTCTTCACAACCATACAACCTCTAGGATTGACACTGCAAATTGCACAACCATCATGATCATGCTCACAATCGCTAACCAATCCAATATCCTTGTGCATCATCACCAATAATCTTCTTATGAAGCGTACATCAAATACCTTAAACTCGCCAAGACAACCGTCCACCATATTAACAGATGAATTCCCATGGGCAGGTAGTGGGTTAGCTTTGACATTTGGAGCACGTCCCTCAAAAGACACCATTTCACTCTTAACCAGCTTCTGGACTTCATACTTGAGGGGGTAACAATTCTCAATGTCGTGATCGGGAGCTCCTTGATGAAAAGCACAACGGAGTTCCGGTTTGTACCACCATGGAAGTGGTTCAGGGATTTGCAGAGGATTTCTTGGTTGCAACAGGTTCTTGAGAACCAAAGACGGATATAACTTTGCGTATGTCATTAGAATTGAGTCAAAAGAGACCTTCTTCCTCTCAAAATTTGGTTGCTGATGATTGTTGGTATTTCTGTTGTTGTAGGTGTTTGTTTGTTGTTGTGGTTGTTGTTGTTGACGTTGTTGTTGAATTGGTGTTGACTGATTAGCTGAAAATACTGGAATGACTGATGATATTTGATGATGATGTTGACGAGCTGGTCGATTTCTTCTTACGTGAGGCCTCCTTTTCCTCCCAACTGAAACTGCATTAGCTTCACTCTCCTTCTTCTTAGTGAAATTATTACCATACCTCTTGCTGGATGATAATTCCTCTCTAGATTACCGTCCCTCTCGGACACCTTCTTCGAGCCTCATCCCCATGTTCACCATCTCGGTGAAATCACTGGGGGCACTGAGCTCAGGGTCTTGAGAAAAATTATGGTCATCTCCTTTTCTTCCAAAGGAGGGGTAATCTGAGCGGCAAGCTCTCTCCATCTTTGCCATACTCCTTGAATGTCTCCTTATCCTTCTGAGACAATGATCTCAACTGGTCTCTATCTGGAGCCATATCAATATTATATTTGTACTGCTTCACGAATGCTTCGCCCAAATCATTGAACGTGCGGATGCTCGCATTATCCAATCCCATGTACCACCTCAGAGCAGCACCGTTCAAGTTGTCTTGAAAATAATGGATCAACAATTGATCATTATCGGTTTAAGTAGATATCTTTCTAGCGTACATCACCAAATGACTGAGTGGATAGGTATTCCCCTTGTATTTTTCAAAGTCAGGCACCTTGAACTTCACCGGGATCTTCACATTTGGAACCAAACAAAGTTCCGCAGCACTCTTCCCAAACAGATCCTTACCCCTCAAAGTTTTTAATTCCTTACGCAGCTCAAGGAATTGGTCCTTCATCTCTTCAATCTTTTCATACACATCAGGGCCTTCAGACGGCTCAGAATGATAGATGGTGTCTTCTACACGGGGTAGAGTATGCACAACTGGTGGCAACACAGACATGACCGGGCTAGATGCCGACATGGAAGCAAAAGTAGGCGCAAAGCCTTCAGGCCCAAAATTCGGAGGCATTCCCCATGGGAATCCGGCAGGCATATTGGGTGCAGAGTGAGCAGCAGTTGCAGGAACGGTAGAGGTAGCCACCTCTGAAATGACAATCCTCTAAGGAAGAGGAGTTGCAGGCATTGGAGATGGCTGACTCTAAGCAGCTAGGGTCGACTCCATCATGGCAGTCAGACGGGCAATCTCATCCTTCAGGTCTCTGTTCTCTTGTTCAAGATGCTCATAATCCTTGAGTGATTGGCACAGGTATTGTATCGATGAGTCAGCTTGGCTGAAGCACAGAAGAAACACCAATGAGACATCTGGCGAAAGAGAAACCTGCTTATGCAAATGATGCATGAAATGCAATGCTTGATTATTATTTTTATTTTCAAGGAACTTACTATGTTATTTGCAAATACATGTATATTTAACAATAATTGTAACAATTTGATATGACTATAAAAAAAACTCTTTTATATATATAATTGGAAGGATTACACTGAGTACAATTTCAGAAACCAAATACAAGAGAAAAGGAGACTTTTCATCCTAAGGATCCCTAATAACAACGTCAAAAGATCTGGTTATAGGCGCGTACTTCCTTCGAATGCGTCGGATCTCGGTCTCAAAAGAATCCTTCATCTGAGTCTTCTCGAGGACAAGCTGGTCAAAAATCTTTTTCCAAGCAACGGAAGGTTGAGGCATACTAGAGGAAGATGAAACCTCCGGCTCTCTCTGTCTCTTCGTCACTCGATCTTCAAGTAGCTCAATAAGTGTGTCTTTGTCCTTAGACTCAAGCTGCAACTCCTCATGGATTCGTCTTAAAGCATGGAAACGCTCTTCCCACATATCCTTCTCTCACTTCATCTTGGCGAGCGCGTCTTCCAACTCCTCTACATCTTGGTTAGGGAGAGTTAATGACTCAATCACAACCATAGACATAGGTCTTTCACAAGCATACGACATCTTCAATTCCATAGCTCTCTTCTTCACCCAAAGAGTGTAACCTTCCAAAGCTACACAATTGTGCGAACCAAGCTCAGATCTTCCTTTCCTATGCATATTATGCCAAGCATGCACCATCTTCTACTTCAAATGTTGGGGATCTTTACCCTCTTAAATGAGAAGACCTTCTAACAAAGTATTATTAGGCTTGTCTCTCAAGGGGAACCCAAGTTGACGACTATAAGACCCTAATTTTGACTCTAAGATCCCTCATGGCATCATGTTATTGCACAAGTGCATTGCCTCAAGGATCATAGCATGTTTGGCTCCTTAACCCTAGGGTTGAGATTTGTTTGAGTGATTTGAAACCACCAAGAATGCTTGTATTGTATGTTATTGCTTTTCGTATTTAATTACTAACCAAAAGCACAAAAATATGTCACTAACTCTTTTTGTTTTGAAGCTCAAGTGATCATGTGCTCCACAATGCTCCTAGGAAGCTCCTAAGCCTAATGCAATGGCTAGATGAAGATGAGAAAAAGCATGACAATGGTCCACAAAGCTCCTAATCATCATACATGTCTCCCAAGTATCTCAATTTTCCAATTTGATCAAGATAACCCAAAGGGCTTGAAGGTTGTTTCCCAAGGAAACCCTAATTTCACTGTGCTTTGAATGTGCCTTGCCCATGAAGTAATCTCAACCTCTGATCAAATCTAATCAAGGTAAGTTATTTCATCTATCATTTTATGCATATATGAGCCTATTTGACTCCCCTCAATCATTTATTCATCAAGATTGGAAGTTTGACTTTGAAAAGTTGACCAGTCAAGTCATCTGACTAAGCTGAGGTTCAACGAGTTATAACGTTTGATGTGTTTGTCAAATGAAAATGACCCCAAAATAACAAATGTTCCTAAGAACCATATGAACAACTTTCATTTTCATAAAAAATACATTTGAATCTTGGAAGTTCATCATTAATTTCAAAACATTATAGGTCGTTTTGACTGAAACCCTAATTTTGGGTCAACTTGCCAAAGGCATAACTTTCTCAATTTTTATAATTTTGAGGTGGTACCAAAGGAATTGGAAATCTTGAGATTTCTAATTCAAATGTTATGTTGGACAAAATTTCATAACCCTAGAGTAAATACATGTGCCATTGCAAAACATTATAGGTCATCTTGGACCTAATTCATTGAATTTGAAAAAGTACCCAACTTCAAATGCCCATAACTTTGACATAGATAATCCAAATGATGCAAACTGTGAGGCTAAATTGACTATCTTGAAAAGATCTACAACTTTTAAGTTGGAGACTTTTTCATTTGAAGCTTTTATCATGAGGACAGAGGGGTTTGATCAAGCTTACTTTTGATTAACTTTTTCAAAGTGATTTGAACATGTTTTATACTTGAACTTTCCAGGCCAGTTTTGATGAATTTTCACATGTCAAATGTTTTTTTTGCCCAACATGACTTTTATTCCTTATTTCAAGAACTTTCCAACCATTACTCATAATTGTCAATTGGATCTACCATTTGGGAGATTCGAATTTCTTTTCATTTATGTGCATTTTTTATATTTTATATTAAAACTTGAGGTGCAAGCATTTTCCATTCCATGTGCACGACCATATGCCTTCCATTTGATCTCAGTAAGCTCCTTCAGCCATTCATGGGCCTCTCACACGTTCACAAAGGCCCGTGCATTCAAAATTTCATTTCCCATGCACATGAGAAAAGTGTAAATTCAGATGCATTCACCTATAAATAAGGGTTTCCTCTCCTTCATTTAAAAAACCTTTTGGAGATCCCATATGCTGCTGATCTGAAACCATAACCCTCACCAAAGGAATCACTCACCATTTTCCAGATTTTTCGAGCTTGAAATTCAGCAACACTAGTTGAGTTTCAAAGTTAGATTCCTTAGCCAATCATCTTCCCTACATTCAGAGATCAAAAAGGAGCAAAAAGCTTGAAGGATTCGTGGCCAGAAGCTCACCATTTTGAAGGTATAAACTCAAACTATTTGGATCTGAAACTCACAATTCAATGTAGTATTCTTGTGTTTTTGTGGTTCTCTGAAGTCCTCATACTTGAGGCAAGCTTTTGGTGTATTCAATTTTCTATTTCCAGAACAATCCGTGTGGACACCATGATTTTCTCCTTCATCTTTCTCTCAATATAGGAAGAATGAGAGGAATCTAATGGTACAGTGATGATCTACATCACATGAGATTCATTTCCATGCCTTTGTTTTTCATTTTTGATGAGGTTCATTTTCCTGTAATTCTGGTCGGAGAAGACGGTGGTTTCCACCGCCACCACCACGTGTGCTGATCCCAGCCTTTGAATCTCTCCCTCACGATCTAATCTCGTGCATCCATTCCAATTACTTTTTTAAATGCATTGTGTTACGCTTTTGACTGGAGTGCATCGTGCGTCCTCAGATCCAGACCGTGTACCATTGCCACGTCAATTAATGAATTGGATCTGGTGGCTCAACATTTTTCGTTTTATTTCATTTTCCTTTATTTTCTTTTAATTCATTTTATTTTCAATAATTCATTTAAAATTCATATGAGGTCAGAAAAATATGAGACCAACTTTAAAATTTTTTCTTGAAAAATCTAGTTTCATATTATGATTTTTAATTATTTTTGTGACCTCATTTGATATTTTTTTCATGAATTATTTGGGTTTTAATGATTTTAATTCATTTTAAAATACTTTCTGACTTTTAAAAAATACAAAAATATTTTCATAGCATCTATGGATCATGATAAGTCAATGAAAAACAGTCTCAACAATTTCTTGTTTGTTTTGAGATTATTTGAGATTTTAATTCATTATATTCTATTTTTGGTTGTTTTTAATTGATTTTAATTACTTTCTGGTTTTAAGATTTGTGAGAAAATTAGTCAAAGTTTGTTTGACTATGTTGAATCTATGAAAATTTAATTGGACTTATTGAAGTTGCTTTGAATTGAATTTGAGGTTCAACTTTGATTGTTTATTTTTTATTTGTCTTTTCTTTTAATTCAAAAATTACCAAAAAAATATTATTGACTTCTTGAGTTGTTATATTCATTCCTCTTCTGTTTGGTGATGATTAAGGTTGAATTGATTCAACTTTGATCAAATTCATTGGATCTTGTGGTTTGAGAATCCTTAAGGATCATCACTTAGAAAGATGAATGAATTTGATCAAGGATGAGTGATCCCTTGATCAATTGGGATTGGTTGATGTCTTCTTACCCCCTCCCTTTCATCTTCATCCCTTTCTTTCCCTTAATGGCCAATGAGTTAAAGTCTTGAGGTTGGTCTTGACAAATAGGAGTTCAATCTTCTTTGATCCAAACCAAACTCAACTTGATCCATGATCAAGTGAGTTATTTTGTGTCAAAGATAGGTTACTTTTTGGTCAAGCAAATAACCAAAAGTCAATACAAGGACCTTCCCCTCTTGTTTGGCATGGCAAGTTTATGGAGCTTGGCTTACTAGTCATGACCTCTAACTTATGTTCTTTGCCTATATTCTTATTGATCGGCCTCAGATAGGTGTGGCTACTATATTAGTCCACTTACGATTGCTTAACATAGCGCTACATTGTCTTATGACAAGCTAACATAACTCTACTAACTACTAACTTTAATTTGAGCTTTTAAATTCTTGTCATTTACTTTTAATGTCATTTATTTCTTACTCATTATTCATCTTGATTTTCATTTTGCTCTCTTGAGCACATATTTTATGTTTATGTCATTTTTCTTTTGCTCATTTGAGCCCATTATTGTATATAAATATATTGCTATTTTATGTTGTTTTGTGTTTGTTTTGATGTGAACCAAAATACAAAAAGAGAAATGACTTATAATTAGGATTCACCCATGCTTAAAGGAGTTCAAGAGCAACTAGGCCTCATGCCTTTAGAATGAAAAATGTGTTGAAGAGTAACTAGGCCTCATGCCTTTAGAATGCTAAAATTCAAAGTTGACCTTAAAGGACTTCTCCTCAAAATTATTCTTTGTCCATTCCCTTTATTATGTTGTGAGCTTTTTAATGTGTGATTTTGTGTGATAGGAATCACATCTTAAGATTGGAAAAAGAGAACCATTGTCATGAGTATCCAAGTTAAGAGCCAAGCCAAATGGAGATCCTAGGAGCTTGAATTCAAATTATTGATTGCTTGCTTTGTGTGCTAAATCCAAAGGAAAGGAGCATCTTGAGTCATCTCTATGACTCCAAGAAAAGGAACTCCAAGGGTTACCTCTCCCCTCTTATCTTTGTATGCTTTAGGAATAGCCTTTCTCTCTTCTCCCCCCTCTAACCAAGCCAAAAATCATGTTAAAACTTTGACTTTATTTCAAAATTAGAAACCTAGACCTTAGGCCTTTGACTTTTCAAAACCATTTTCATAAATACTCATTGTGAATAAACTTTAATCCAACTTTGACCTAATTTTTGTAAATAAATTCAATTTGTAAATATAACCCATTTCAAGTTGTTTTGTGGTCCCAATGACCACTTGCTAAACTCTTTTCAAAAACATTAGTCATAGGTTTGAGTTATCATAGTGGTTGATATAAATCTCACCTCATCCTTAGTGTTGGATTATAAGCCTTCCATGCTTATTATAGGGTTAACCCCTCACTAGCATGTTGAAGCCTTCCTCATACAGCGGATTGTTAGTTTAGGTTGAGTTTTCTCCCTTTGATAACAAAAGACCTTAAGGCTTTTGATTAAAATCAATTCACCAATCTTTGAAATTTTTACCACGAACTACGAGATTTTGATCCTCCTTTGTGATGGTACGTAGGCAATGGGTTCATCCATTCAAACAACAAAATTTGTAAATATAATCTATTCTCTTCTCATCCCTCCAATCTTTTGCGCAAATCTTTTCACAAATACCAACCTACAACACATATTTACAAAAAGGGTTCCCTTAGAGTACTAAGGATGTTTTGGGTGCGTAAAACCTTCCCATTTCATAACCAACCCCCTTACCTAGATCTCTGACATTTTTATTAGTTTTTGATTTGAAAAAATTCTTACTTGGCTTTTGTTCGCTTTTTAGCCTTTCCTTTGGATAAATAAAAGTGTGGTGGCGACTCGAATTGTATGTTTACTTTTGGTTTAGTCAATAAACCTAAAGGTAACGAAAACCCCGCTACAACGACGAGCCAAAGCAGGGTTGTAGTTAATTCCTCCTTGTGTACCAACGAGAGGCACATTAGAGAATTCACCACAACAATAAATAATTTCCAAACTACTCAATGAATAATCATACCAAACTATATCATCATTAATGAGAGACATAAGTCTCTGAGACCACCGTAGACATTGTTTATTCTCCACAAAAGTAGGCGTCTGAGGCAAGTGGAAAATAAACCACTTGTACAGAAGAGGAACACAATAGACGATAGTTCCACCACCCTTAGAATTCCTTAGATGCAAAGAGAAATACATATCACCTAACAGAGTAGGCACAAGATTCCCAATCAAGAAAATTCTAATGGCGTTAACATCAACAAAACCGTCAATGTTAGGGAACAAAGCCAAACCATAGATGAGTAGCACAAAGATTGCTTCGAAAGCATCCACACTACTGGCTTGAGAAAAATCATTAGCTTCCTTGATGAGGAACTCATAAGTGAACCCAAACAATCCTCCTTTCTTCACCCAATGAGCCTCTATCTCATACTTCTTCAAGTGAAGAGCTTCAACAATGATATGAGATCTGGGAATCTCTTCCAATCCACTAAAAGACACTTTGCTAGAAACATGTATTCCCAAGAGATGGGCATACTCCTCCAACATAGGCACAAGCTGATAATCAGGAAAAGTGAAGCAACGGTAGAGAGTGTCATAAAACTGAACCAACACACTCAGAAGTCCTTCAACCACATCAGCAGACAAAATAGACAGAAGCTTCCCATGGCGTTGTTTGAAGTCCAAGGGATCTAATACAAAAGATGCTAGATTCCTTAACTCTTTCAAGTCGGGACATCTGAAATTGTACTTCTTAGTGTTCCTTCGCCCATAATCCATGGTCTGAAAATATTTGCAAATAACACCTCGGTTCCTTGAAATTTTCGTGTGATGAATGTTACGATGTACATGAATGCATGAATGCAACAATCACAAATAAGGGATCACACACAAGGCAAACAAACAAAGGTCAAGGGATGAATCAAGCCATTGTCAAGATCAATCATCCATTTTGGTGGGTTATGGTTTACACCTTATCAACACCCAAGTTCCATTGATATTGACAAGACTTGATTGGATCAACCAAGAACCAAGGGTTTATTGTGAGTCATGAGCATGGAGTCTAGGTAAGAACCATCTCAAGGGAGTGAACAAAGGATAAAAACCTGTAGACCATGTTCTAAAAAGTTCCCAAAGTCTTAATTCCGTCTATCGGATATTACAGGTTAGGATGACTGACTCATCAACCCATAATATTCTCAAGAGAAACTTGTCTGAGTGTAGCATCGCGTAACAACTGTTATCAAGCCTACACTTGAACAGTCTCCGCACTACGTCCTAAATAGGCCAAGAGGGGTTAAATGTTCTACGGTCCTCAGCTTCTCGGATCCCAAATCAGAGATAGTAATGCCTAACCACAAATAACTTGTGTGATATTCCCAACTCTAAAAGGGTCTCCACTGAGTAGATGGGTCTCAAGCCAACTTGTTAAGGACTACTCCACACAAGTCGAACATGACTATACCATCCTCCTATCTTAATTGCACTCAAGTTCGGGTTAGAACTTATCTCACCACTCAGAGATCACCAAGTACAACAAGCAGATTATATCACACAAACAAATATACATACATCAAATATACAAATATATACACACACACAAAAGTAGGCTAAACCCACTGGAGACTACTCCCCAGCAGAGTCGCCACTTATTTTCTATAGTGGTAAATTCATGACCAGCAAGCTATAGATAAGCTAGACGTCAATAAAACCAGAGTCGCCACCGCGCTTTTATTGTTTCCAAGGGAAAAAGGAAAAGTACGAACAAAATCCAAAAATAAGAAGTTTTCAAATCAAAACTAATAAAATGCCATAGATTACAGGTAAGGGGTTGGTTACACAGAGGGAAGGTGTTAGCACCCAAAGTGTCCTAGGTACTCCTAGGAAACCCTTTTTTGTGTGCATATGTGTGCTTTTTGTATAAAATGATGTTTGAAATAAATAGAGTGGAGAGATGAGAAAAAAATTCATTTATTATATTTTTGTGTTTGACAAGGCCTTCGGACTTGTGCCTACGTACCAACATAAAAATGAGGGATCAAAACCTCGTAGTTCGTGGTATCAATTTCAAAGTGAGTGTATTACTTTTAACAAAACTTAAGTTTAAAAGGCACAAGGGCCTAAAATGGTTTACATGAGTGTTAGTTTTTTTGGCTTTTGAAATTTTAAGTCAAGTATAGTTAAGTTCATTTACAAATTTGATTAAGAAAAGAGTTTAAAAATTCAATGGCATAAGGCTAAAGTTTCTAATTTGCAATATAGTCTAAGTTTAGAAAACAACAAACACAAGCAAATAAGATTTTAAAAGGAGGGAAAGATTTTGAAATTAAAGAAGTGGGAAGGAGATGAAGAGACTAATCCTAAGCATAAATTTAAAAGTTGAGAGTTGAAAAGATCTGACCAATGGGCTGCAATCCAATAGACAAGAATTTCATATAGAAACCCAAATTTCCCTTTCACTTTTGGATCAAGCAACAAACAATACACAAATAGAAAGTTGAAGAGCAAGGCATCAAATAAATATAGCCAAATCCAAGCTTAGCAACTCCATGATCTTCTTCAAAACTTCCCATGTGTCAGATGAATTCAAAGATGACATAAGTCACAGGTTCAAAATAACAGCTTTACAATGATCATGTTGCAGATGAACTCAAATGGATCTTCAAAGTTGTATCAGATGAATGTTCTTCACAAGTACTTGGTTACATGAAAATTGGCATTGGCCAAGTCCTTTGCATAGGGAGTGTTGCCTAGATTCTAAGTCCAATAGTCTCAAATCAAACCAACAGTCCACACAAGATGTTTTTAGGGTTTTTGTTCTTATTATGTACATTAAGGTCAAAAGACCACACAATCAAAAAAGTATATACAAACACAATCTATCACAAAATATGGTCCAAGTGGACAAAGTAAAAATGACATAAGAGTAAACAATTTGAATGGTATGAATAATGGAAAATGAATAAGGCTTAAAAATTAAAGTGCATTAAAAGTAAATGAATTTAAATTAAATGTTAGTTGTTAGTGAATTAGAGGTTAGTGTTGCTTTTGCTTTGATTTTGTTTAAGTCATTCTTTGAAGAACACTCAACCCACTTATCACAAGCATGGATTCTTGAACCAAGACATCTCCCAAAGGAAGGAAAAAAGGCCAAGTTTCCACACAATACCATGAAAGAGGGGAGACTTACAATCTCACTAACTAGAATTCTATGCCTTTTGTGTCAAAATCTAGCATTATATTAAGCAATCGTAATTGGACTTATGTAGAAGTCACAACTATTTGAGGTCGGACAATAGAATTTTGGTGTTAATGCATGTTAGAGACATAGTATAATGGGTTATGCTCATGAAACATACCACACATAAAAAGAATACGCAAAGTGGGGGACCTAATCTCATCCATACTTATGTTGATTTTACAATCAACTAGCCTTAGGATATAGAGATATCATAGGTCCATGACATGAATGGATAAAGAAGGGGAATGAGATGAAGAGGGATGGGGGAATGGATCAAACACAAATTGGTCAAATAAGGACTTTTACCAAATTAAGATCATTCATTTTGGGAGATGGAATGTACATTCCATCAATCCCCTAAATCCAATGATCTTAACCTAGCAAAGTCAAATCAACCTTGACCAAGGCCCAACAACACAAGTCAAACTCACAAAGTCAATTAAAATAGCTCCACACAATTAATTTAGCATTTAAACAACTAAAAATAATAAAAATATGCATTAAATTAAATTATGGTTGGTCAATTTCCTAAAACCTCATCAAAATACCAAAGAAATGGCCATGAGATTTATCATAGGTCAAACAAGGTCAAAGGACCTTGGATAAAAAAATTCAGAATTTTTGGAAACTTAAAAGTATTTTTAAATAATTAAAAATATTCACAAAATCAACTAAATCATGAAAAATATTAATAATGATCCAAAAAATAATTTTAATTCAGAAAATGAAGGAGGATTTTATTTGAAAATATTTGGTGAAACTCTCATATTTTTTGGATCAATATTAAATTTAATATGAATTAATGAATATAAAGGAAATAAAATGAAAATCAATTAATCAGAAAAAACATGGACCACTTGATCTTCCTCATTAATTGAGGTGGCAGATCAAGTGGTCGGAAATGCGCGTTCCACCAAACACACGAGTCAGCGCACTACACCAATGGTAATCGCAAAGAGTGCTCAGGATTAAAACAAATTGAAATGATCAAATAGCTCAGAATGTTTCCAGCACATCGCCGGAGCAAACCACCGGTCATCTTCTCCGATGACCTTGGCCGGACTGGTTCTCTCATCACCATCACAAAAATGAAAAAGAAGGTCATGATTTTAAAGAGAAACTGGCACTGATCACGAATCTGGCCTCAATTCAAACTAACTCCAAGTATATTGAGAGATACATGGAGTTGAATTTTGAGGTGTATGAATTGGGTTGCTTCGATTTGACCTCAAAGCAACTCAATCTTCTTGCCTACATTGGTAGGACTTCAGACAACCAAGGATCCAAGAGAATTGATGATAATTGAGAGAGAATCAAAGAGAAGAAAAATCTGGAAAAAATGCCTTCAATGTTGTGCAGAACTTGATCTCTCTTGCTTCAATTCGTGTTTGATCTTGCTCAAGAAGCTTGCAGAAGTATATTAGGATTGGTACAAGGCTTTGGATCCTGTAGTTTTTGAATCTCCAAATAGTGAAATTCAAACTCAAATTTCAAGTGAAATTTCTCAGGTTTTCCTTTCAAATGTGAGGGTTTCAAATGGGGGAGGCAAAGCTGGAGCACAAGGGTCCTTCATTTTGATGCAATGGACCTCTATTTATAGCAAATGCAAGTGATATTTGCACCTTTCAAAATACTTCCAAATTTGGAAAAGTGAAGTGCATGCTTGCATGGGCATGCACAGGCACATGAAGCAACTCAATTAAGTCCAAATGCAAGTGAGATTGAGTTTGAATGTGGATTGTGATGCAAGGCAAAAGTGTATTGATGTTTGAAGATTGATCCTTGCCAATTGATACAGCCCTGCTCAGACCATGCGCAGACCCCTCAAACCTTGTCCAAAATGGATGAAATTGGACTCTTTGGAAAGTTTAGATCAACATGAACAACTCTTATGTTGAACAAGTTTCCATTTTGAAGCTTGTATCATGATGAATTTGGAGGTGGAAGTTTGGAAATTTTAACATGTCAAATTTTTTTTAAGTGTTAAACCATATGTTCAATTATTCCACCTTGGCTAACTTTTTATGTGAGCTCCAAATGAGAAAAGCGTCTTTATAAAAGTTGTAGATCTTTCAAAAATCTTCAAAATGGTTACAAATTTGACCTAATTTGGATTTGGGATGAATGAGTTATGCATTTTTGAAGTTGAGGAAAATCACTTATTCAATGGTATTGGTCCAAAATGACCTATAATGTATCCTCGTATCACATGCTCATAAAAGTTGAATTAGTTCTTCCTCCAAACATAAAAGTTGAATTAGACACCTTGAATTTGATTGTGAAACTTGGAAATCTTTCATATTATAAAAATTGAGGAAGTTATGGCCTTGGTAAGATGAACTCCTCTGGTCAACCACCATCGACCACCTTACTAACTTGCAATTCTCTTGACTTTTGGGACTCATGGGAGATCATATATGCATAATATGATGAAATTTGAGATGTCCCCTTGAAGTATTTGATCAATTAGTGAAGAAGCTTGTTGAAGAAGTTACACAAGATACCCAAATGAACTAGGGTTTCCAAGGAAAACCAACTCCAAACTCTTGATGATTTCTTGATCAAAATAACATGTGAAGATCATGGGGACTCATATATGATTCTTATAGTCATAGTAAACCAATTCTTGATTTAACTCTTGGCATTGAGGGTCTTAACCCTAGATGTGAGCTTGATAGATCAAAGGTGATCAAGTGCCTTACCTACAAAAAGAAGTATACAAATGCAAAGACATATTTTCGGTATTTTGATTAGTAAATGATAAAGTAACAAGAATGATACAATCACATGGTGCTTGGTGACCTCTCCCATAACAAACCCAATGAGTGAAGGGTGAGGAGGATGCCAAGGTGTGATCCCAATGCTAATGCATATGGTGTGAATAGCATGAGGGATCTTAGGGTCAAAATTGGGGTCTTACAAGACTCTCAATCAAGGCATACTCAGTCATACCAAGTAGTGAATCATACGAGATAAATCAAAGGCCAACACTTGGTAAATATGATTCAAATTGAATGATATGAGCCTTAAGTAATAAGGAATGATGACACTGAGTTTCTCCTACCCTTGTCTAGAGAGACTTTGCATACGGGGCGTATGCCCTAGCTATTAAAAGCGTTCACCCGTATTCATAAAATTTAGTCTAATACAAATCGAGTAAACTAACAAGTCTTCTTCATACAAAGCAACATCAACACAAGGAGAAATAATGAAGATTCTTCTCCAACAACTTGTCATTTATGAGAAGTATCATGTGCCATGAGCCTTAAGTAATAAGGAATGATGAGACGGAGTTTCTCCTACCCTTGTCTAGAGTGACTTTGCGTACGGGGTGTAGGCCCTAGATATTCAAAGCATTCACCCTTATTCATAGACTTTAGTGTGATTCTTATCAATCAAATGTCAAGTATCTTCATATTCCTTTATCAATCAATCACTTATTTTGCCTCAATCATCTTACTGTCAACCCTAGTGGGTTGAACTATGATAGCTCTGACTTCCTTATTGAACTATAAGGATACGTAGGCAGGAGAATTTAGATTCTTGGCGAGCTACCTTATTTATTAATCAATCATTCTTCATTCATTCAATCAATACCATCTTTTTGAGATCAGATAATGCTTTTCCTTGGACTCCGTGTACATCCTTTTAGGACGATATAACGACAGTCCACCTCATGAATCAAGAGTTACTTAGATCGTCCCCAAATATTTAATTCATTCTTTTTGGCTAAGACGCCAGTTTACTCTTCGATTCAAAGTCTATCTCCTTCATGGATCCAAGATACCACTCTTCGATATATTGTTCCTTATAAACAACAATACTTTCTTTTGGACCCCACATATACCCTTTTAGGACGATATAATGGTAGTCCACCTTGTGAATCAAGAGTTGTTTAGATTATACCCAAACACTTGATTCACCTTGTTTTTGGTTATACCATATAGTGGCAGCCCAGCTTGTCCACATATCGGTTAATGCCAGTTTTAATCTTGGGTTCATATCTCACCCCTTGTTGTAGTTCAAAACTAATTATTTGGTTCAAGCCATACCTTGATCACTTTTCTTTTCATCCCCCACCACTATTTCTTTGAACTACGGAGCTCTGAATTCCTTATTGCACAATGAGAATACGTAGGCATGAGGGTCATAATCCTCACCGAGCACTCTATCTATTGTTTCTTTTCCCTTATTCTTTTGTGAGTAATCTTTAGATATCACACCTATTCGAGCAAGAACAGTCAAAATGGTTCCCATGGAGTACCATGGATGTTAGGGGTGCTAATACCTTCCCCTTGCATAACCGACTTCCTTACCCATCATATCTCTTTCCCCCGGGAGTTATTGATATTTTTCCTTTCCTTCGGGAATAAATAAAGTTCGATGGAGGATCTATTGTATGTTCAAGCGTGCAATGTGTTCGGGTATATTTTCGCTAGCTTCAGTTGGCGACTCTGTTGGGTATGCTCTGTTACTTGGAGTACTTCCTAGTCGTTAAAAGGATTCGAGACTAGTTTTGGTTTTTCCTCGCTAGTTTTGGGTGTTTATCGTTATATTTTACTCACTTTATATTACTCGTTATTTATCTTATTATTATTATATTCCTTCATTCTGGATATCTGTATATGCTATTATTGGGTTGGGATGACGATACATGAGAGAAAAGCTCAACTATACCCGAGCTTGAGTACATACACATGATAGTAACGTGACTAGAGTCGTGTTTGACCTCCGTGGAGTTATTCCGTGATTATGGTTTACATGAGACGTCACACCTAGAGTAGATCCTTTTAGGAGCGTCATTGTCCGACGAGTCATTCGTCTAAGACAATGGTATCTCAAAATGGGTCATCGACTCTAGGGACCTTTTAGGATCACCCTTTGAATATAGTACATACCTGTGAGAGGGATATTGGTTTTTTCTACAAGAAACCAAGACCCTTCATACCCGTTTTCTTGTGTATACGTCGGACCTTTGAACTTGCAACAAACAGAATATGCAGTTTATCCAGAATATGCCAGAATTATGATTATGTGGCATCTCACCATCATTGCATCATAAAGTTAATTTTTCTTGTTAAATTTTCATTTTTCAGGGACCTACAGTTGTCAGTTGCGATTGTCGACTCAGTTATGGAAAAGACTGACAGAAGAAACATGTATCAATACAAGTTAAGAGACTTCAAGTTTGATGAACTGAGGAAGCTCAGTGAATTTTTGGTTGAAGATTATAGGGTAGCCTTCAATAAGGCTTATGGAAATCTGTTGGGAATCCTAGATACTAGAGAAGACGCATGATTGATATTCACATTTACACAGTTCTACGACCCCACATTACACTATTTCACATTTCAGGACTTTCTTCTAGCTCCCGCGCTGGAAGAATTTGCTCACTTTCTCCAGTTGCCGGTTAAGAACCAAGTGCCTTACATGAGTGAATATAACGTCCCAGATTATGCAGAGATAGCAAAAGAATTACACATGAAGAAGGATTTGATTGAGTCCAGTTTCTGAGTTAAGGGTAATACCAAGGGCCTTTCGTCTAAGTTCTTGTTCAAGAAAGCCACCGTATTTGCCAACAGTGGGAGTTAGGACGCCTTTTATGCTAGCTTTGCATTACTCATCTATGGTCTGGTGCTATTCCCAAGCGTCGAAGGTTTCATTGGTAAGGTCGTCATCACCATCTTCATCTACCAGAACCCAGTTCCTACACTATTAGCTGAAGTTTTCTTCTCTTTCCATTGGAGAAACATGAAGAGAGGTGGGACTATTAATTGCTGCATTCCTCTGCTTCACAAATGGATCATGACCCACTTTCCAAAGAGAGGACCATTTGCTGATAACGTGGGGGCGTTGAAGTGGTCACAAAGGTTGATGTCATTGAACGCTGAAGACGTCATCTGGTACAACCATGATTATTTGGGGGTAGAACTTATCTTCTGTTGTGGGGAGTTTCCGAATGTTCTGCTCATCAGTACTAAAGGGTGGTTGATCAACTATAACCCTGTTCTATCACTACATCAGTTAGGGTATCCATTGAGGGAAAAACCCGATGATCGACAATTGGAACAACTAATTTTAGTTGAAGGGGTCGAGAATACGGATTTGATGAAGAAAGTGCATAGAGCCTGGGGTAAGATACAACGTATTGGGAAGAAAGAATTGGGCAAACAGACGTGTACCATGATAGTAACATATTCTACTTGGGTGAAGTCAAGAGCTAAGACGATTAAGTTGCCATATCCATGGGAACCTTCCATGAGTCTCAAGACTATTGAACCACCTGTTGCTACCATTTATGAAGTGGATCGTCTCAAAGATACTGTCGGGAAGTTGGAGAAAGAGAATGTCGGCCTTCAATCCAGTATGGGAAAAGTCACATCATAAAGGACTGCTTTAAAGACCAACCTTAGTCAGAAGAGAGAGCGATTTAATAAAGCATACACTGACATCCAGATTGAGCAGAATAAGAGAGGAAAGATGGGGGAAGCCTTGAAGGGAACTTTTGAGACCCTTGCAACCAAGAAGAAACAATTAGCTGAAGCCCAATACCGCACATGCAAATTGGAGATTGATTACCAAAACTAGATCAAGAATCTACAATACCAATTAGAGAAGTGTCGAAAGGGGTTGAAGGAAGAGAAAAGTTACAACACCAGAGCGATCTTGATAAAAGGTTTGAGGAGATTCGAGAACTGAAGGGTCAAACACATCGGAGTTTGGAAGATAGGAACCAGCTGAAGGATGAAGCTACTTAGTGGAGATCCACAGTCTTCACCTGCAGGTTCTCCTGGATCAGAAGGAGGCGTTCGTACACGATCTCTTAAGTGGACCTAATCATTCCCTATTGTATAACCTTGTCAAGGATGCACAGTACTGGAATGACAGACATGCATGTCTGGTCAAGTTTATTGACCATGCACTTGAGGACCTTCCTGAATTGCTGAAGAAAGAATATGCTGACATGTTCCCTCACAACACTCCATGGGCTATTTTTCATTTTGTATAGTGTGTAGGGTTGTATTTGAAAGGATCAAAGTTGATCTTCTTGTAGTGCATTGAACAAATTTCGAGTTGTAATAATTTGTATTGTTGATCCTTCAAATGAATAAAAGAGATTTTTTTTGAAATACTTATGTTGTCTTACTCCTAATCACTGTATGACTATATATGCACACTGACACACTCGCACCCTCGAAATATTTTTCCTTTTTTGCTTGCATGCATCTACACATTCATGCATTCATTACATTTTTCTAACAATAAAACAAAATTCTTACCCTATCCATCTTTTCACATCAACTATGACGACTCATCATCGCTATTATACTCGTGCCAACAAATCCAGAATCATGGCTGATTACGAATCTAATAACGTTGTTGTCAGAGAGACTCTCACCCAAGTCCAAGGCAGAATGGACCTCTTTTAGGGAAACATGGAGACAATCTTGTAAATTCTCCAAACTCAGAGGGCTCCTTCCTCTACTAACCCTGCTACTGCCAGTGTCACCCATGTTGCTGAGGTGACCAATGCCATTGCTGATGTCGCTGTTGCTGTCGAAACTCCTATGGAGACCGTAGCACCGACTACTGTGAACCACCATTTGGTTTCTTCTTTTGCGAATAGGCTTGCTGCTACCTATTCTTGGGGGATGCCCCCTAACTTTGCTGCTCAGTTTGCTAATGGGGGTGCCTTTATCCCTCATCAAACTCTTGTCGCCTCCAATGTTGTCGGGAACACTGTCTTCCCATGGGGTACGCCTACGATCCAAACTCCTCCCACGGTTGATGTTGCCAAACCCGAGGATACCCAAGGTCAGGTTCTTGCTGAAACTCCTAACAATGAAGATGAGTACCGAGGCCCACGCCTCCACTTCCAGGTTCCTTCCCAGGATGCTCAACCTGCAAACATGAATCAATTTCAAGTTGCTCCGTTTGTTTACCCTGGGGCAACTTCTGATCCAATGCTGACATACACATCTACCAACCCTGCACTCCAGTATGTGCAGACTAGGGAACCTGAGGCCCCTACTGCTCAAGTTGAAGGGTCGTTTCCTCACATGATGCACGCTGCTTCCCGAACAGTGCCTCCCGGTTTCTCTTATCCGCTGCAGATGTTGTTTACTCCTCAAAGTGTGCCTGTTTAGGTGATGGCTCAAGACACCTCTCAACCGTCCAGTCAGGTCTTCATCCCCACTGCTAGTCCGTCTTGGTCGGAGGATTACCAGTTGTTGGACGATAGAATAAGGGCTATCGAAGGTTTCTCTGCCTTCGGCATTGACGCGCGAGATCTTTGTTTGGTTCCGAATGTGGTACTTCCTTATATGTTTAAGGTACCAGATCTACCGATATATAAAGGGCTAAGCTATCCTCGAAGTCATATTACGATATACTGCAGGAAAATGGCATCGTACATTGACAACGATGATCTGCTAATCCACTGCTTCCAAGATAGTATGTCAGGGGCTTCTTTGGACTAGTATATGGGATTAGAGCGCAATAAGATTAGGTCCTAGAAGGATTTATCCGAAGCGTTCCTAAAGCAATATATGTACAACCTCGATATGGCACCAACAAGGTTGCAACTACAGAATCAGGCACAAAAATCCAGTGAGACTTTTAAGTAGTATGCTCAACATTGGCCAGAGATGGCTTCCAGGGTCAGACTGGCTTTGTCAGATAATGAACTAGTCGACATCTTCATGGGTACACTTCAGGGGCTTTATTTTGAGAAAATGATTGGCAGTTCTTCTACTTATTTCGCAGATATGGTAACTGTTGGTGAACGTGTTGAGAATGGGTTGAAATCAGAAAAGACCGTAGGTACCATCGCTCAATAGACTATGAATAAGAAGCCCCGTGGGGGATTTATGAAAAAGGAAGAAGGGGAGACAAGTGATGTAACGACAAGTGTCCACCCCCAGTATCAGTTTCCGATGGCTCTCATGCCATATTATATGTATCCTTATGTGGCCTCCACTCAGTATCAACAACCTTCGTGTAAGTATCAACCACAGAACCACAGTCAACAACCAACACCGACTCAAAACAATCAAAATCAATAAAACACTTGTAACAACAGGGGCCAAGGCCGAGAGTCTTCCATGATTCCTATAGTCTATTCGAAGAAAATGTAATGCATTTTGTTTTCTTAATCCATTATCTTCGCCCGAGACAAGAGGATAGCTTGTAAGGGCCTCAATGTTTAAAAGTATTATGTGATTAAATAAAGAAAGTACTTTTCGCATTCAAAATTTGTGTTCCTTTTCTTTCAGCTATTTTTACTTTTTCACAAAAATGAAATGGAAAAAGTTTATTTTTCTTTTTCCACTTTATTAAAAAGCATACTAAAAATAAGCTCATAACATGTAGAGCAAATAAAACCATTGATAACAACATGGCAAGAATCAGATGTAAGTCTGGATTTCCAATTAACCAAGCTGAAGATGACAGTAAGGAAGATTGTGAATTATCGGCTGCACTAGCATGACTCCTTGAGCACGAAGAAAAAGAGATTTAGCCATACAAAGAACTAGTGGATGTCATTAATTTGGATTCTGAAACCGATAAAAAAGAAGTAAAGATTGGGGCATCTCTTGCCAAACATGTACACTCTGAGCTGGTCAAGTTATTGCACGAATATGTTGACGTCTTCGCTTGGTCATATCAAGATATGCTAGGGTTAGACACCAGCATCGTTGAACATCACTTGCCACTCAAGCCTGAATGTCCTCCAGTAAAGCAGAATCTTAGAAGGACCAGACCCGACATGGAACTCAAGATCAGAGAAGAGGTTAAGAAGCAGTTTGACGTTGGCTTTTTAGCTATTTCTGAGTATCCATAGTGTGTTGCTAATATCATTCCAGTTTCAAAGAAAGACGACAAATTCATAATGTGTGTAGATTACTGAGACCTCAATAAAGCAAGCCCAAATGATGATTTCCCTTTGCCTCACATTGATGTTTTGGTTGATAATACAACTCAGTTTTCCATCTTTTTCTTCATGGATGGTTTCCCAGGGTATAATCAGATAAAGATGTCGCCAAATGATATGGAGAAGACAAGTTTCATCACGCCTTGGGGAACTTACTACTACAACGTAATGTTGTTCGGCCTGAAGAATGCAGGGGTAACATATCAGTGTGCCATGGTAACCCTCTTTCACGACATGATTCATGAAGTGATTGAGGTTTATGTGGACGACATGATTGCTAAATCCAGAACTGAAGAAGATCACTTAGTAAACCTGAGGAAGTTGTTTGCCAAGCTTCGGAAGTTCAAGTTGCGTTTGAATCCAACAAAGTGCACTTTTGGGGTCCGATCTGGTAAGCTTTTGGGTTTCATAGTCAATCATAAAGGTATTGAGGTTGATCCCGACAAAGTTCAAGCCATCCAAGATATGTCACCTTCCCGAACAGAAAAAGAAGTCTAAGGTTTCCTTGGTCGACTCAATTATATTTCCAGATTCATATCACATTTAACAGCTACATGTGAACCAATATTCAAATTATTGAGTAAGAATCAATCGATTGTGTGGAATGAAGATTGTCAAATGGCATTCAAAAAAATAAAAAATTACTTGCAAGAACCACCAATCCTCATACCGTTGGTTCCTGGTAGGCCGCTTATTGTGTACCTCATGGTACTCGATGAATCTATGGGCTGCGTTTTGGGTCAGCACGATGACACAGGCAATAAAGAACATGCAATATACTACCTCATCTAGAAATTCACTTAATGTGAGACCAGATACTCACTTTTAGAGAAGACTTGTTGCGCTTTGGCTTGGGCTACTCGATGCCTGAGACAATACATGGTTTACCATACTACTTTATTGATATCCAAAATGGATCCGATAAAGTATATATTTGAAAAGCCTGTTATTACTGGTAGGATTGCTCGGTGGCAAATGTGTTGGAGAATTGCCATCCAAGGCGCAGCGGAATTTAAAAATTTCTCCATTTAGTGATCCTTACGAATGGGCATGATCAGTGATAGAATCGTTATCTCTTGTGGCGATTCAAACCTTTGGTGCAGATCTCTGATAATGATCTGAACCTTTGATACAGATCCACGGGGCGATCACGAACGTTGAACGATGACAACGTCTCTACTCAGTCCACACGAACGGATTCCTTCAATCGCAGTGCTAGCTGTTATGAATGAAGGCTTTGAGTGAGAGAAAGAGGGAAACAAAATTCCAAGTCTCTACTTGAATTTCAGTCTGAGTGGAGTGATAATGCTTCTACCCAAGGGGTTCTATTTATAGAACCACTTGTGTGGGCTTCAAGCTAAAAAGCCCACTTAAGTGCATTTTTCCCATATCTCATAATATACCAAAATCACTTAAGTATTTGGTACCTTACCATATTTCGTATTCCACTTAAGGGCACCATACATTATGGTATTCCTTAATTATTCTATCTCTTATCAATCCGTCCTTTGTGTGTGACCCTATAGGTTTTCACGGCGTTGGCAATTATATTAAATCACGTATTTAACATAATAAATAGTGAGCGGTATCTAGCAACACATCACTGCTACCCAAGCCACGAAAATGTCATGTGATCTGACAAAACCTCCTGTGATAATAATTATGTGTATAATTACCTCTTTGCCCTTATGTCTATATTGAACACAAGGTATAGACCGTGTCACCCTTGTCCAGTTCAATATTGGGCCCATAGACATTTATCCTGTTACGCAGGATTGGCAAATTCCATCTAGGACACTCATGTCCCTCAGCATGCTTCGTGGAGTACCCATCAACTGTCTTTATGGTTATCCAGTTACGGACAACGTTGGATCAGCAATAAAGCACTCGACTCTACATTTAGGGTCCATAGTGGTTTCAGGTCGAAGAGTGGCATACACCATTATCACCATGAGAATAACTTATGACACTTTGCATAACTTTCTATATAATATTCTCATAGCGGGTCAATCCGGTATAAATATTACTCTTAATATTCATATCTATGTTTAAGACTTGATAACTCTTTATCCATGATCCATGAGATGTGATCATCAGCCTACAAACATAATAGTCTTAATGTTTTAATGTTATCCCACTTCACATTAAAGCTCGACTACGGATACTTTAAGAATAGTGTCCTTATGTTTAATGTGTTCTCATGATTAAGTCACACTTAATACATTAAACGGACTATCTATTCCAGGGACTTTATTAATCAACCATAATAAAGAAAATGCCTTTTATTATTAATAAATAATTCGATACAAGTACCAAAAGTATTGGCCTCTAGGGCTTACACCAACAAAATGTTGTTAACCGAATATGATATCCAGTATGTGACTCAGAAAGCAATAAAGGGGAGCGTTCTATTTGACTACCTTGCTCATTTACCGGTGGAGGTTTATCAACCGTTGAGGTTTGACTTTCCGGACAAAGATATCATGTTTATCAGAGACTTCACTATGCCAGGCTTCAAGGTGAGCCCTGAGGAAGGACCCGAACCAGGATTGTGATGGACGTTCGTGTTCGACGATGCTTCCAATGCTTGTGGTCGTGGCATAGGCGCTGTTATTACTTCTCCAACTGGTTTCCACCTTCCATTCACCACTAGATTATGCTTTAGTTGCACCAACAATATGGCAGAATACGAGGCATGTATCTATGGTATGGAGGAGACCATCAACTTAAGGATCAAGATTCTTAAGGTATACAGAGATCCAGCTTTGATAATAAGTCAGGTAAAAGGTGATTGGGAAACTCAGAATAAAAAGTTGATACCTTATAAAGAGCATATCATAAAATTGATACCCAAGTTTCTTTCCATCATATTTTTAGGGAGGAGAACCAGTTAGCAAATGCTCTAGCTACATTGGCATCTATGTTAAAGTCAAATGGAAGAATGAAGCACCTGCTATCCACATCGACCACTTAGATGAACCAACACATTGTCTAGCAATCGAGGCATATCCTGACGATAAGCCCTGGTTCTATGACATAAAGACATTTATGGAGAAACAACAGTATCCCGAGGGTATATCTATTACTAATAAGAAGGCCTTGAGAAGACTCTCTTCCAAATTTTTCTTAAAAAGTGATGTGTTATACAAGCGAAATTATGATTTTGTACTACTCAGATGTGTGGATAGACACAAAGCTAGTACGATCATAAAATCTATACAAGAAGGTTGTGAGGGTATACATGCGAAAGGTCTTGCTATGGCCAAGAAGATCCTCCGGGATGGGTATTACTGGACGACAATGGAGGTTAACTGTTACAACTTTGTTAGAAGATGCCAAAAATGTCAAATATATGGTGACAAGATCTTTGTACCACCGACTCCGTTAAATGTTCTGACGTCTCCATGGCCCTTTTCTATGTGGGGTATCAATATGATTGGGATTATAGAACCTAAAGCTTCCAATGGTCATCAATTCATCCTAGTTTCCATCGATTACTTCACAAAATGGGTTGAAGCTGCTTCATATACCAATGTCACTTGACAGGTGGTTACTCGATTTATCAAGAACGAGATAATTTGTCGCCATGGAATTCCTAGCAAGATCATCACTGACAATGCCAGTAATCTCAACAACAATATAATGAAGGAGTTATGTGAAGAATTTAAGATCGAGCACCATAACTCTTCATCATACCGGCCCAAGATGAACGGTGTCATAGAAGCAACTAATAAGAACATCAAGATAATCATCTAGAAAATGGTCAAGACATACAAGGACTGGCATGAGATGCTACCTTTTTCTTTGCACAGTTACAGGACCTCGGTTCGCACATCCACTAGGGCAACTCCATACTCATTAGTTTATGGGATAGAAGTTGTTCTACCAATCGAAGTCGAGATTCCTTCACTCAGGGTCATCATGGAGGTTGATCTTGATGAAGCTGAATGGCTTCAATCGCGGTATGACCAACTGAATCTGATAGAAGAAAAGCGTTTGACGACTGTTTGCCATGGCCAGTTGTACCAAAGACGCCTCAAACGAGCTTTTGATAAGAAAGTTCTTCCTCGTGAGTATCGCTCAGGAGAACTCGTGCTCAAAAGGTATTATGTTATTCACTCGGATCCTTGGGGCAAATGGACTCCCAACTACAAAGGACCTTTTGTCATTAAGAAGGCCTTCTCAGGTGGGGCCCTAATCCTCACAACAATGGACGGGGAAGAATTGCCATCACCAGTGAATGCAGACATAGTCAAAAAATATTATGCCTAAAAAGAAATGGCAATAAAAACCCGCTAGATTAATCCTCACGAAATTAATCTAGGAAAAAATGGCTATCCCGATGGACCATAAAATGAATTGTCCATGCAAAAGTTAGGGATCAAATAAAAACATAAAGCTCACTAAGTCGAAAACCCGAAAGGGTGACTTAGGAAAAAAGGAGCATCCCAGTGGACGAAAAGAATAGAAAATGTCCAGGAAAAAGTTAGGGATAAAGGCATTGACTATGATCCTTGAGCCTACTACGCTACAAGTTATATCTCAGACGGTCAAAGATCGATTCAATCATCATCAATCAAAGCAAGGTCTTGGGATTCATATCCTATAGTGGACACGACCAATATTGTAATAGATGGAAAAATACAAAAAAAATATTTCCCATTTTCCGTTTCATTTATTTTTCAATTTTTTGCGATGTCCTCTTTAAGGACGTTTGCATCTTTGTACACGCCATATGTACCGTTTTGTTCATAATCAATAACATTCAGTTTCTTTTATCATTTGTTTTTGTTTCTCCTACATTTTGTTTGCGAAATAACTGATTTATTTTAGTCACATAATGCTTTAAAATTTTGGAGAATAATAAAAGCTACATTAAAAGGAAACTTTATGCATTGCTGTAAACTCCCGAAAAAGTTAAAAAGATGACCGGTAGTTTGAATGTTCTGCTTGAACACCTGCAACATATAGATGATTGTCCGGTTAGATCATGTATCCCGATATTCCTCAACAGTGTTAAATGAATCCTTAATAGCAGTGTTAACATCTTGATTTCATAATATCAGTCTCTTTGGTATAATTGATGACAAGTCGGAGTTCCCTCCTTACCAAATAAACATACCCCGCGAATGATATCCTTCTAACCAGATAAACACTCATGCATCATGAAAATAAAGCATACGTCATTCAACATGCATATCAAACTCTCCATTCGCAATTCCCCCACAGAATAGTAAAAACATATGTACCTCTGCAGTATGATCGTTCAGGCAAATTTTTGGATACGTTAGTATTTAATCCTCTCCTACCTAGAATACTTGAAAAGCTTCTGCAATTCTTGTATTCAGGTTCAAGAAGATTAAACAGGGGCAGATGTTGTAGCCCAAAATCTTCCCTCCCCTTTTTCACCTTTCATTCAACCACTTGGCTTGGGGATCATTTGCATACATTCATAACTCATTCATATGCATCATTCATCCATAGGTGGATCACTATAGATTCAAAGTTATTGGCTTGTAAAGCTAAGGTTTATGTGTGGATCAAACTTCAAAAGTATGGCTTGACTATTCATCAAAGCATATAGGATGTGAAGCCCAAATTGTCTGATCTTGGGGGTATGGCTTCAACAAGGCTTCATAAAAGCACTCGTCAGGGGCTCCAATCCCTAATTTTTGATGATATGATGAAGGAATCTTATGAAGTTTCTCTGGGCCTTGTCTTGGCTATCAAAACCCTAATTGGGGAGGTTTATTCATTGAAAACTTGGGTTTGAAGCATCATGTTTGATTTAAAGACCTTGGTTGAAGGGCATACCCCATTGAAACCCTAATAAAGGGGGATTTGGTCATAGGGCTTGACTTCTCATCTGGATAACCCCAAACCATAGTTTCATCCATTTCTTCATCCTTGGCATGTTGAATGCCCTTGCTTGATCCTTGTCTCCTATAACATTCTACCCTAGCTCAAGCTTATGGTCTCATAGATTCCATTCTCTCTTCGTCCATGACATTTCATTTGGATCATCCTTATGCCTAGTGCCTAGCCCATGGTTTGATCATGCCTTGCTTGAGCCTATTTCATCTGATCATCTCAAGTATATGGTCCACTCTTGGTTTGTCTTCATCTGGTCATTGGTCTTGAATCCAATTCATCTTAGTCTTAATGCCTTGTTGTTTTGTCCATGGATTGTTGGTACATTCATGGAATTGTCTATTCAAGTCACTAAAACCTATTGTGCTTAAATTCAAGTGGGGGTCAAGTCCTTTGATTCATGATTAGTGCTTCATTCAAGCCTTAACCTTATCCATCAAGTCATAGCCTTGTTCATAAACCATGTTAATATGATCAAAAATCCATTTACAAGTCATGTTCATATTCATTTCAATTAAAATTCAAGCACATACATATACAAAATCCAATGCAAAACCAATTTGAAAACCATCTAACTTCCATTCCAATAACCATTTACAATCCATTACAAGCCATTACATTGATCATTACATGAAAAACTACAAGAATTGGCAACTTTGACCAAATGTTGACTTTGGTCAACTGTTGACTTTTTGGTTAACTTTGACCAAAGTCAACCCTAATCTCCCAAACCTAATCCCAATTCCTCCACGGGCCTTGACTTTATCATACAACATCATGTTTGCTTGATTCCATCTTGATTTCTTCAAATGCAAGCTTCCATTCATGTTCATGTGTAAGCCTACAAAACCAACCAATGTCATAACCATACAAGCTAGCACATTGCCTTGAATTTCAAAAGCAAGTCATATGAAACCTACCACTTCCCTAACATAAATGATCATCAACCATACCATTTAGAAGCCAGTGATGTATCACATAACAAATACTTCATCATCCAAGAAAACATGAGCTAATGATTAAGTTAAGATACCTTGATCCAAGCATCATGGCCTTTGGTTCAGATCAAATCAGATGGTATTAATCTTGCAGTTATCAGTACCATTCTCCACTAAACTAGTCTAGCTATTGTAAGAACAAAAATTGTTCTACAACAGATTCCTTGATTTTGATGATAACAAAGGATGAAACCAAAAATGGCACTCTAACGAAAAGTTTCTAAGTGTGCAGGACTCTAATGACATCATCAGATACAATACCAGATCAGAAGCATATTATCAAATGATCAGAAGCTCTGAAGTAGAAACAAGTTCAAGAAAGTCTAACTCTGAACTAAACAACAAGTATCAGAAGCATCTGAACAAGAAGTAAGTCCTAGAACCTCTGACTCTGAACAACGCTATCTGAAGAATCTATTTAGATCAACATCAGAAGCAAGATTCCAAGGTTCTCCAGAAACACAAATACTCTGATTATGGATTTGCTAATCATGAAAGAGTAACGTTGAAGACAAGTAAAGATTTTCAAATGGATTTCCTAATTGAGAAAGAGACGTTAATCTCCAATCTCAATAAAGAAAATACTACTTGTGGTAAGTAGTCATTTCAAGAAGAAAAAGTCATCCTGCATTAGCTAATTATGTGATGGCGTAACTTCATATCAATATCCACCAGTTTCAACTACTACTTCAACTGATCTATATAAAGGATTGCAAATCAACTTTCAGTAAGACACAAGCCAATAAGCCAAAACTATACTGAAACTTCAACATTCAAGAAAAACACTCTTGCTCTCAAACATTCACGAAGCTTTTGCTTATTACGTGAAAAACTCTTGTTCTTAATATTGTAATACTTGCTTTCTTAGAAGCACTCTAGATTACATAAATCTTTCTTTTATTGTTTGTTGATTTCCTCAAGTGACTTAGTGTAGTCTGTAGACTTGAGAGGACTAAGAGATTTTTCTCTTAGGCGTTGTTTGTAATCTTTCAAGATTAGTGGATTAAGTCCTTGTTGAAGGCGAAATCACCTTGGCCGGGTGGACTGGAGTAGCTTTGTGTTATAAGCGAACCAGTATAAAATCATTGTGTGATTTTCATTTTGAAAAGCGCTTATTTTTCAAACAATTCAAACCCCCCCTTTCTTGTTTTTCTCACCTTCAATTGGTATCAGAGCTCAGGCTCTGTTATTGATTTTCTAATCAAACACTTAACCGTGTAGAGAGATCCAGTACGAGAAAAACAATGGCCCACTCAAATGAAAGAGATTCTTACAATGCCAAGCCTCCTGTTTTTGATGGAGAAAAATTTGATTACTGGAAAGATAGAATCGAAAGTTTCTTTCTGGGTTATGATGCTGACCTCTGGGACATTGTCACAGATGGATACACACCTCCAGTCTTAAATGGAGCTGAAGTTCCCAGAAGTAAGATGTCAGAAGATCAGAAACGTGTCTTCAAAAATCACCACAAGGCCAGAACAATACTTCTAAATGCTATATCATACAACGAATATGAAAAGATCACCAACAGAGAGACAGCTAAAGATATACTTGACTCTCTGAAGATGACCCATGAAGGAAACTCCCAAGTCAAGGAGACGAAGGCTCTGGCGCTTATCCAGAAATATGAAGCCTTCAAAATGGAAGATGATGAAGCTATAGAAGCTATGTTCTCCAGATTTCAAACTCTTATTGCAGGTCTTAAAGTGCTAGACAAAGGATACACAACTGCAGATCATGTTAAGAAGATAGTCAGAAGTCTGCCAAAGAAATGGAGACCTATGGTTACTGCTCTGAAGCTGTCAAAGGATCTGAACAATATCAGCCTTGAAGAACTTGTTAGTTCTCTCAGAAGTCATGAGATAGAACTAGAGGAGGATGAGCCTCAGAAAAAGAACAAGTCCGTAGAGCTAAAGTCCAGATCTGAAAGACGGAAACCTGACAGAACCAAAGCTCTCCAGGCAGAAACTGAAGATACTGACGACTCTGAACCTGAAGACTCTGATGATGAAGAAGAGTTGTCCCTACTAACCAGAAGAGTTAAGCAACTCTGGAAAAAGAGGAACAACAACTTCAGAAGACCAAGACCCAGAGGGGATCGATCAGAGTCAACTTCAAAAGGTAAAACTAACAAAGATATTACCTGTTATGAATGTAAAGAAACAGGTCATTACAGAAATGAATGCCCCAAGTTGAAGAAGGACAACCCCAGAAAAGAAAGCTTCAAGAAAAACACCTTCAGAACAAAGAAAGGACTGATGGCTACCTGGGATGACAGTGAATCTGGATCATCAGAATCTGACTCTGATGAACAGGCCAACGTAGCACTTATGGCTACCACATCCAGCTGCTCAGACGAAGAATCTGAAGAGGTATTTTCTGAACTTTCTAGATCTGACTTAGAATCATGTTTGTCAGAAACTCTTACTTCTTATCAGAAATTAAAACAAAAGTTTAAAAACGTTAAAGGCTATCTTAAAACAAAATTTGAAGAATGTAGTGAACTTGAGACAACAATTCTAGCACATGAAGATACAATTAGATCTTTAATGTTAGAAAGAGATGAAGCAAAAACAAAAAACTCAGAATTAGAAGAAGCGTTGTCCCAAGCACCACAAATTTCAAATAAAATTATTTATAAATATGAAGAAGCCTTTCAAGAATTTCTGAAGAATGGGATAGATAGGAGTATTATGGCATCCATGATTTATGGAGTAAGTCAAAATAATAAAAGGGGAATTGGTTATGATCCTAAGGAAGATAAAACTTCTACCAGTGACCAAATTAAATCTCCTTTTTCATATCACTACACACACACACAAGAACACAAATTTAAAAATGCTAGAAGACCCAAAGTTATGAGAAACTCTGGGAAACCTAATCTAAAAGGACCCAAGAGATTCTGGGTACCGAAAGATAAGATTATCTATGTTGCAGATATCCTATGCAGCAAAGTTCAGACACCAGTCATGGTACCTGGACTCTGGATGCTCGCGACATATGACGGGAAGAAAGTCTATGTTCCAAAGTCTGGAACTTAAAGACGCTGGATTTGTAGGCTTCGGAGGAGATCAGAAAGGAAGGATCAGAGGCTCCGGAACTATTGGTAATAGTACTCTTCCCTCTATATCTGATGTTCTTTATGTAGAAGGATTAATGCATAACTTGTTATCCATAAGTCAATTAAGTGATAACGGTTATGATGTAATCTTCAATCAAAAAACATGTAAAGCCATTAATCAGAACGATGGCTCTGTCCTTTTCACAGGCAAGAGGAAAAACAATATTTACAAAATAAATCTTTCTGATTTAAAAGATCAAAATGTTAAATGTCTAATGTCAGTTCACGAAGAGCAATGGGTATGGCATAGACGCTTGGGCCACATTAGCATGAGGAAACTTTCTCAGCTAACTAAACTCGAGTTAGTCAGAGGCCTACCTAAACTGAAGTTTTCTTCAGATGCTCTGTGTGAAGCTTGTCAGAAAGGAAAATTTTCAAAAACATCTTTTAAAAAGAAAAATGTTGTTTCTACCTCTAAGCCTCTGGAGCTTCTTCACATTGACTTATTTGGTCCTGTGAAAACATCATCAGTTAATGGAAAGAAGTATGGACTAGTCATTGTTGATGATTACAGTCGCTGGACATGGGTAAAATTCCTAAAGCACAAGAGTGAGTCTCACTCTGTATTCACCAGTTTCTGTTCCAAAGTGCAAAAAGAATTTGACTCTAAAATTATTAGAGTCAGAAGTGATCATGGTGGAGAATTTGAAAATAAAGATTTTGAAGAATTATTTGATTCTAATGGAATATCCCATGATTTCTCCTGCCCTAGAACTCCACAACAAAATGGAGTTGTAGAGAGGAAGAATAGGACACTCCAAGAGATGGCCAAAACCATGATCAATGAAACAAATGTAGCAAAGCACTTTTGGGCAGAAGCTGTAAATACAGCGTGTTACATTCAGAATAGAATCTCTATAAGACCTATTCTAGAAAAGACTCCCTATGAATTGTGTAAAGAAAGAAAACCCAACATCTCATATTTTCATCCTTTTGGATGCTCTTGCTTTATATTAAATACTAAAGAACATCTGAACAAGTTTGATTCCAAAGCACAGAAAGGTATTATGTTAGGATACTCAGAACGCTCTAAAGGCTACAGAGTATACAACACAGAAACCAAAATTGTGGAAGAATCAATTCATGTCAGATTTGATGATAAGCTTGACCCTGAAAAGTCAAAGCTAGTTGAAAAGTTTGCAGATTTGGAAATCACTCTTGTAGAGTCTGATAAAACTCCAGAAGCAACTGTCACTCAGAACTCTGAAGAAATAAAATCTCCAGAAATCCCAAAGAAAGTCAAAAGTCGTATCAATGTATCTGAAGATTTGATTCTGGGAAACAAGGACGAACCTGTCAGAACCAGATCTACCTTCAGAACTGCTGAAGATATTCCTCTGGGACTAGTGTCTTCGATTGAGCCTACGTCTTGTGATGAAGCACTTCAGGATAACGACTGGGTGGCAGCTATGCAAGAAGAATTGGATCAATTCTCAAAGAATGATGTCTGGGATCTCGTTCCTAAACCCAGAAGCACTCATGTCATTGGAACCAGATGGGTTTTCAGAAACAAGTTGAACGAGAAAGGAGAAGTTGTCAGAAACAAAGCTCGACTGGTAGCTCAAGGTTATAGTCAACAAGAAGGTATTGATTATAATGAAACTTTTGCTCCAGTCGCAAGGTTAGAATCTATTCGTCTTCTTGTATCTTTTGCTATTAATCATTCTATCAAATTATACCAAATGGATGTCAAGAGTGCATTTCTTAATGGTTATATTTCAGAAGAAGTGTTTGTCAATCAACCTCCAGGTTTTGAAAATTCAAACTTTCCAGAACATGTTTTTAAACTTAAGAAATCCTTATATGGACTTAAACAAGCTCCCAGAGCTTGGTATGAACGATTAAGTAATTTTCTTCTGGAACAAAATTTTATCAGAGGGAAAGTTGATTCTACACTCTTCTGTAAAAACCTTAATAATGATCTCATGATATGCCAAATTTATGTTGATGATATTATTTTTGGTTCTGCTAATATCTCTGTTTGCCAAGAATTTTCTAAGTTAATGCAGGCAGAATTTGAGATGAGTTTAATGCAAGAACTAAAGTTCTTTCTGGGAATTCAAATTAATCAAACTCCAGAAGTCACGTACGTCCATCAAAGTAAATATATTAAAGACGTTCTGAAGAAGTTTGATATGACTGAATGCAACTCTGCAAAAACTCCCATGCACCCAACTTGCATTCTGGAAAAGGAAGAGGTAAGCAACAAGGTTTGTCAGAAGCTCTATCGAGGTATGATAGGCTCTCTCCTCTATCTGACTGCTACTCGTCCTGATATTCTCTTTAGTGTCTGTCTTTGTGCCAGATTCCAATCAGATCCTAGAGAATCTCATTTAACAGCAGTTAAAAGAATTCTTAAGTATCTGAAAGGAACTCCTAACCTGGGCCTGATGTATGAGAAAACATCAGAGTATAGACTCTCGGGTTATTGTGATGCAGATTATGCAGGAGATAGAATAGAACGGAAAAGCACATCTGGGAATTGCCAGCTTCTGGGAAACAATCTGATATCCTGGGCTAGCAAAAGACAATCAACAATTGCTCTATCAACTGCAGAAGCAGAATATATCTCAGCGTCACTGTGCACAACTCAGATGCTCTGGATGAAGCATCAGCTAGAAGATCTACAAATCTTTGAGAGTAACATTCCTATCTTTTGTGATAATACTGCTGCTATTTGTTTAAGTAAGAATCCCATTCTACATTCCAGAGCCAAACACATAGAAATAAAACATCATTTTATCAGAGACTATGTTCAGAAAGGGATAGTAACATTGAAGTTCATTGATACAGAACATCAATGGGCAGATATCTTTACTAAGCCTCTAGCTGAAGATAGATTTCTCTTTATCTTAGAACATCTGAACATTAAAAATTGCCCTGAATGAAGTATGGCTCTGAAAATGTAAAATGTGACTCTGATGTAAACAAATGTACTTCTGCCTCTGACTCTGATACTTCTACCAAGTTAAGAAGATATCTGAGTTAGAAATCTTCAGAAACCTATCCTTTGGTATTCCTGAAGATCAGATACATCAACACGTGGAACTTCAAACGTCTAACCCTAGAACTTCTAGACAGCTGTCAAAAGAAATCAAAGGTCAGAACGTTTGAAATCTCCTAGAGCAGTGTGCGTACTGTTGGGATTAGACATTCATTTATTAGCTGTAATCATTTTTCCCCCCAAACGTGCTATTTTGATTTTTGTGCTAACGCTGGAATGTGTGTCGTTTTGCATGTTTTTACTTAGAGTATATAAACACTTTCTCTCACTTTTCACACTTATCACTCTCACTCACTCTAAAACCCTAAACCCTCTTTCGAAGCATTCTCTGCAAGTTCTTCATCAATCTTCATCTTCTTCTTCATGGATGCTCAACAATAAGAAGTTTTTAACTTCTCTCAACAGATGGAATCAAGTTCTAATCCCCAAACCTCAAACACTCAAACTCCAACCGTTACCGGCGTCACCGTCACCCCTGTCTACAAAGAACCTCACGTTCTTGACCGTGAACGCCATATCAACCTTTCAACTCCTTTTGAAGGTTTGGACGTGCTATGTGAATCGTTGGTTGATTTCGACAACCTAAGAAGAAATGGCGTTGATCTAACTGGAGAACTGCGTCAACAAGGGTGGGAGAACTATTTCCAAAGGTTGTATGGTCCAATCTACCCTCTTCTGGTCAAGGAGTTCTGGAGACATGCAGATGCAGATGACAACTTCATCGTCTCATTCGTTCTGGGAGTGAAGATAGTTATCACAGAAGGGTCCATTGCCTCTCTGTTGAATATGGAAAGTAGTGGAGGAAAAAGGATTTACAACATTCCTCCTAGGTCAAAACGCATCACAGATGTGATAAACCCAACAATCTTCAAACCCAATGTTGAAGGAAACCCCTCTAAGAACAAGGAGCTACACCAGAACCTCAGAGTGTGGCTGAAGGTTATTCTGGGAACTATCCACCACCGTCCAGCCTCCAACTCTTCTGATTACATTAATGCAGACCAGAAATGCATTTTGTACTGCATCCAGAAAGGTGTGAAGATCAACCTCCCTGCTCTCCTCTTCAGATATCTGAGAGATTCAGTCAGAGAAACCAGGAATAACATGAAGCCCAGATCCTACATTCCTCTGGGAAGATTGCTATCTGACGTCTTCATTGAGCATGGACTGGTAGATGAGCTGGAAAAGACCAAGTTGATGGATGATCTGGCAATTGATGTGGGGAAGCCTCTGAATGCCAGAAACCTCAAGAGTATGGGGATAATCAAGAAAATACAAGTCAAGCCAACTCTGGATACAACCTGGGATAGTTTGAAAGATCAGAGGAAGATGCCTCATGGCCTGGCCAGATTCTTCAAGAATGAGCCCAGAGACGTTGTTGCCCTCTATCTTCATCGTCTGCTGGAAGAAGGTGTTGATGTCTCTGATTTCAGCCTCGATGACTGTCTGGACTCTGAAGAAGATTTAGTCAGATACAAGAGAGGTATTTCTGAAAAGAAGATAGCACCACCAGCAAAGAAGGCCAGACTTGAAGGAGCTTCTGGAAGCGGATCTTCAGCTCCTCTGCAATTTTCTACTGGTAAGTCTGTTCCTCCTACTACCTTTGAATTTTTGATGGCTTCCTCCAACCCTCTCTCTTCACAACCTATTTATACCACCTCTGACATTACACCCTCAATCACCAGAACCTCCAAACCTACACCAGTTTTAAATATAGCTCGTACTTTCATTCCTCCCTCTAAACCTGCACAAACCCACCCAAGCACTTCATCTTCTTCATCCTCTGAACCTGAGTCACCTCCATATGTTTCCCTCTCATCTGACCCTGAATTTTCTGACCCTGAATCCCCTACCATAGCCACACTATATGCTCAGAAACTTGCTTCACAACAACAAACACAAACCACAGAACCTGAAATAACTTCACCACTACAACAAACAACCACCATACCTTCTGAAAACCAACCCTCTGACCATCCCACTTCTGATATCAACCCACCAAACATTCCCGCTGTCCCAGAACCAGAATCCGAACCTTTAGATTTAAACCCATTTTACGCTTCACCCCAAACATCTGAACCTTCACCAGAAGCAGAATCTGAACCCCAACCTGAGTCAGAATCTGAACCTCAAACCTTGAATCTCAGCCCTCCACCTCATACCTCTGAACCAGAACCTGAACCTGAACTTTCTAAACCTACCCTTAAGGAAGCCATTATGATGATTGCAGAGGCTTCAGTTCAAAAGATCGATTCTCTGGTCTCTAACTCTGAAATCAGTGATGATCCTGCATCTGTAAGGACACACTGGAACAGAGTCATTGGCTGGATGACATCTGAGTCTTTTAGGCTGAAGAGTGTCTCTGAACAAGTCAGAAATGACTACATCAGAGATGCTGAGGCAAGACTCCAGGAGAGACTTGCCAGAGAAGCTGAAGCCAGAAGGCTAGAAGAAGAGAGGTTGGCCAAGGAAGCTGAAGAAGAAGAAAAAAGGCTAGAAGAAGAAAGACTTGCTAAGGAAGCTGAACTCCTAAGGCAAAAGGAAGCTGAAGCCAAGGCTCTGGCAGATGCAGAAGCACAAGCTGCTGCAGAAGCTGAAGCTCAGCAGGCTCTGACTCTGGGGGAGTCATCTTCTGTGATTCCTACGGTTCTTCAGACTCTGAAAGAACTCAAGCAAGATCAGAATGAACTCCGGGCCAGAATGGACAAGCAAGATACTGTCAACGAAAACATCCAGAACATGCTTGCTATGCTGCTTCAGAGAATGCCTCCGCCTCCGAACCCTTAGGCACTTAGGATTTTTTTTTTCTTTTTGCTTGCCTATTGTTTTTGCTTCTGTCTTCTTTTGGATCTGATGTTTTTCTTGTTCTTTCGAACCTGATGTTTTGTTTGCCTATTGCCTTTGTGCTTCTATATTAATGCAATGTTTTTCTCTTCAAGTTATTTATTTTTACTATGTCTTTTTGATTATGACAAAAAGGGGGAGAAGTAATTATTAGCTCTGATGAAAATATTGTCTAATACCTTAAGCATTCTGCAACATATTTTTCATATCAATAAAATTATCTAACTTGGACTTAAGAAATTGCAGAGAACTTCAGAAACCTCTTTACTTAAGAAACTCTGGTAAGAACTTCTGAACTCCCTAGCACTATCTCAGGGGGAGCTTCTGTCTATCTGATCTAATTTTATTCATGTTTCATCTGCTAATTAAAGTTGTTTTGTCATCATCAAAAAGGGGGAGATTGTAAGAACAAAAATTGTTCTACAACAGATTCCTTGATTTTGATGATAACAAAGGATGAAACCAAAAATGGCACTCTAACGAAAAGTTTCTAAGTGTGCAGGACTCTAATGACATCATCAGATACAATACCAGATCAGAAGCATATTATCAAATGATCAGAAGCTCTGAAGTAGAAACAAGTTCAAGAAAGTCTAACTCTGAACTAAACAACAAGTATCAAAAGCATCTGAACAAGAAGTAAGTCCTAGAACCTCTGACTCTGAACAACGCTATCTGAAGAATCTATTTAGATCAACATCAGAAGCAAGATTCCAAGGTTCTCCAGAAACACAAATACTCTGATTATGGATTTGCTAATCATGAAAGAGTAACGTTGAAGACAAGTAAAGATTTTCAAATGGATTTCCTAATTGAGAAAGAGACGTTAATCTCCAATCTCAATAAAGAAAATACTACTTGTGGTAAGTAGTCATTTCAAGAAGAAAAGTCATCCTGCATTAGCTAATTATGTGATGGCGTAACTTCATATCAATATCCACCAGTTTCAACTACTACTTCAACTGATCTATATAAAGGATTGCAAATCAACTTTCAGTAAGACACAAGCCAATAAGCCAAAACTATACTGAAACTTCAACATTCAAGAAAAACACTCTTGCTCTCAAACATTCACGAAGCTTTTGCTTATTACGTGAAAAACTCTTGTTCTTAATATTGTAATACTTGCTTTCTTAGAAGCACTCTAGATTACATAAATCTTTCTTTTATTGTTTGTTGATTTCCTCAAGTGACTTAGTGTAGTCTGTAGACTTGAGAGGACTAAGAGATTTTTCTCTTAGGCGTTGTTTGTAATCTTTCAAGATTAGTGGATTAAGTCCTTGTTGAAGGCGAAATCACCTTGGCCGGGTGGACTGGAGTAGCTTTGTGTTATAAGCGAACCAGTATAAAATCCTTGTGTGATTTTCATTTTGAAAAGCGCTTATTTTTCAAACAATTCAAACCCCCCCTTTCTTGTTTTTCTCACCTTCAGCTATTACATCTCCATAACCTGTGTAAGTCATAATGTGGTTTCCTGATGCAGACCAATGGAATCCTGAAAAACTCCTAACAACTCATGACCTGCAACCACCATACCAAACCAGTTTAACCAGCCAGCTTATGCATCATGAAATAGCCTGATGGTAGTCTAAAGAATGGCCATTGAAAAGTATGATGCAACTTTGGTTCATCACCAAGGCAACAAAACATTGGCTTATCACTATCTGAACATGGTTATGGCCATGAAAATCATGGCATCATGCAAGGTTGCATCCATATCAAGTCTGTTGGCAATGCAAATACATACCAAGGGCCATAACCTGGTGTCATGCATCCATTAATCAAGCTTTAAACCAAGGTATAAACAGGCCATGTACATGTATCATACTAGAAAAACAACTGCAGCAGTAACATAACAATAGTAATGCAACAATAATCAGCAAAGCAATGCATAGCCCTCAAACCACAGCAGTCTTGCATAAAACTTGCAAAACCAATGATAAACATCATCCTGCAGCAACATTGCAGACCATGGCAATGAAAACAATACTAATGCTGCGAAACAATGCCAAACAATCCAAACTAATTAACCAAAACCATTTCACATAATATCTAACCTAATTTGACATACCATAACTGACAGGGAATTACATGATTACGCATAAACCAAGTCAGAACCATTCGACCAATAACATACCATGCAATGCACCTGGGTCATCAATCATGTCAAAACATGCATCAATGCAATAGGCAATGGAAGTCCATGGAAAGATCATCAAGCAAACAATTCATACTTCAGAATCAACAAATAATTCATCACAATGCTGGGATTACATTCACAACTTATCATAAATTGATTCAGCTCACATTCACTTGACCTAATGCCATGTTGTTTAACTTAAGATAACTCACTAATCATTTCCGCACTGAACACATTAAAACACTACCTGTAACAGGTTCAGCAGGTCACCAATCTAGCCTCACATAACTTCAATTCAAACAGAACTTGCATTGGCCAATCATTAACAAAACCACTTAACACTCACATCAATTAACCAACTAACTCCCTAACTAACTAAGTTAAACTGTGCTAGAATCTCATCCCTCTCCAGTCATTCATTCTCAATTTCAAGAAGACGAAGAAGGAGAAGAAGAATAAGAATTCGCAGCTAAAGCAAGAAAAGAGAAGGATACCTGGAATTGTCCAGCGCTGACATTGCTCCCGTCAAGTTCATCTTCTCCGACGGGTGAGTATTCTCTTTAGAAATCATCTGAACCATTAATGACACTAGGTCATAGTTTAAGGTCAGACGAGTCAAAACCCTAACGTATAGGGCTTCGACTTAGAGGGAGCAACATTCAATTTCATGTTTAGGATATAGGGTTCTTCAGATTAATCCATCAATTTGGATAATGCAAAGCACTTGAAGTGAAATGGTGATCAGAATCGGATTGAGGAGGTTGAGATGGTTCTTTTGGTAGCTTCAATTTGCATCTTGGTGGCTCCCGCCGTCAGAAGTGATTTCCGGCACGGTGGCCCGTGGCGGAGAGCTGACGAGGTGAGCTGAGAGAAGAGGCGCGCGTTGACGTTTTCAAATGGTTGTTGACTCCTTCCCAAGTCAAAGTCATCATGGGTTTACTTGTGGATGGGATTGGTTCATCCAAGCCCAATATTATTTCACTCCCATACACCTTATTTTAGCCCAGACCCCTTGGCCAGAAACCTGTTTAGCATTGGGCTTTGGAAACTGAGGCCCATATGCTTGGACCATATCCTGCCCTCATTTTCCAGTATACACCCTCTCGCCTGAAGCTTTGTTCCAATGGGCTTTTCAGCCAGGGCCCATGCGCCAGTTTTTCTTTCCACACCATTTCCAGGGCATGCACCCCCTTGGCCCATTTCATTTTAATTGCATTTTAATTTCTATATTGTTTTGTCATTTTATTATTTATTTTTTAGCATTTTAATTAGGATTAATTAGGATAATTAGGACTAATTAGGCTAATTAGGACTACTAAAATTAGGTTTCTAATTAGACTTTAGAATTTTAATTAGAATTTAGGACTTTATTAGATTTTAGTATAATTTTCCTAATTAGAGTTTATTATAGTTTTTAATTAGGTTTAGAAAATTAGAATTAGTTAGATAATTAGATAATTTTTTAGATAATTAGAATTTTAGGATGGGTTAGATATAATTGATTTTGATTGTTTTTTCATAATTAGAAAATTAATTCAATTGAATATCCTTGTAAAATGACCTTTTTACCCTTTAAGGGTTATTTTGGTATTTTGACCATATGATTGCATGATCCTCTAGGATTAATTTTGACACATAAAGTTAATCAAGTTTCAACAATTGCATGCTCCCTTAGAATAACTTGTAACATTCTAACCATTAGATTAGGACAAACCTAGTTCTCAAAATTAAACCAAACCCTCAATTCAAGTTGATCAAAAGCAATTTTGATAAACTAAATCCTCTGACCTTGAATAATCCCACAGTCTAATTGGAGTGACCAAAAGACCCTTGGTCACTTAATAAGACTTTTTTTGTAAGCTGTGGAGCTCGAAGCCTCAAGTCAAACTCTCAATCAAGGCATCCTCAGTCATACCAAGTAGTGGATTATACGAGATAAATCAAAGGCCAACACTTGGTAAATACGATTCAAATTGAACGATATGAGCCTTAAATAATAAGGAATGACGAGACGGAGTTTCTCCTACCCTTGTCTAGAGCGACTTTACATACGGGGCGTAGGCCCTAGCTATTCAAAGCGTTCGCCCTTATTCATAATCTTTAGTGCAATACGAATTGAGTAAACTACAAAGTCTTCTTCATACAAAGCAACATCAACACAAGGAGCAACAATGAAGATTCTTCTCCAACAACTTGTCAATTATGAGAAGTATCATACGCCATGATCCTTAAGTAATAAGGAATGATGATACCGAGTTTCTCCTACACTTGTCTAGAGTGACTTTTCGTACGGGGCGTAGGCCCTAGATATTCAAAGCATTCACCCTTATTCATAGACTTTAGTGTGATTCTTATCAATCAAATGTCAAGTATCTTCATATTCCATTATCAATCAATCACTTCTTTTACCTTAATCATCTTGTTGTCAGCCCTAGTAGGCTTAACTACGATAGCTCTGACTTTCTTATTGCACTATAAGGATACGTAAGCAGGAGAATTCAAATTCTTCGTGAGCTACCTTATTTATTAATCAATCATTCTTCATTCATTCAATTAATACCATCTTTTTGATATCAAATAATGCTTTTCCTTGGACTCTTTGTACATCCTTTTAGGGTGATATAGCGACAATCTACCTCATGAATCAAGAGTTGTTTGAATCTTCCCTAAACATTTAATTCATTCTTTTTTGCTAAGACACCGGTTTACTCTTTGATTCAGAGTCTATCTCCTTCGTGGATCCACGATACCATTCTTCTTTGATCTTAAACTGTTAGCTCTCCAGCTAGTGACATATTGTTCCTTGTACACAACAATACTTTCTTTTGGACCCCACATATACCCTTTTAGGACGATATAACGGCAATCCACCTTGTGAATCAAGAGTTGTTTGGATCGTACCCAGACACTTAACTCACCTTATTTTCGGCTATACCATATAGTGGAAGCCCGACTAGTCCACATATCGGTTAATGCCAGTGTTACTCTTGGGTTCATATCTCACCCCTTGTTGGAGTTTAAAACTAATTCGTTGGTTCAAACCATACCTTGATCACTTTTATTTTCATCTCCCACCACTAGTTTTTTGAACTACGGAGCTCTAAATTCCTTATTGCACAATGAGAATACGTAGGCATGAGTGCCCTAATACTCACTGAGCACTCTATCTATTCTTTCTTTTCCCTCATCTTTTACAAGTAATCTTTATATATCACACCTATTCGAGCGAGAACAATCAAATAGGTTCCCATGGAGTACCATTGATGTTAGGGGTGTTAATATCCTCCCCTTGCATAACCGACTTCCTTATCCAGCATATCTCTTTCTCCTGAGTTTTATTGATATTTTCCTTTTCCTTCGGGAATAAATAAAGTTCGATGGCGACTCTGTTGTATGTTCGAGCATGCAATGCATTCGAGTGTATTTCCTTTAGCTTTACAATCATTCATTATATTTTTCAAGTAAGTGATAGAGACATCATTGGAACTAGCATTATCAACTGTAATGGTGAAAACATAACTTATTAACCATTCCTCCAAGAATTTTTCAATATTTTTGCCAATGCTTACTCCTTTGTGATTCACAATTGGACAAAAATTAAGAATCCTTTTATGGATTTTCCAATCATCATCAATGAAATGTTCAGTAAGACAAATATAACTCAAATTTTGCATAGATGTTCAACAATCATTTGTAAGACAGACACATTGATTTGATTTATTTAACATACTTTTTAACTTATGTTTCTTACTCGTGTACAAATCCCAACAATCTCTAGCAATTGTAATACTTTTTGGAATTAAGAGTTTCGGTTGCACAACACTCATAAAATGAAGAAATCCCTCTCCCTCAACAAACTTAAAAGGAAACTCATCAACAATTATCATCTTAGCTAAACCTTTCCTACATGCATCAACATCAAATTGGACACTAGTGAGAACACTACCAGATCCATTCCCGTCTTATTTTTTTAATTGTTGAAGAACAAGAGTCTTTTGAGTGGGATCAAGAGACTCTTTGGGAAACTTATTACATTGGTGCAACAAATGGTGTTTCAAATTACTATAGTTCCATTTTTATGTGAATCAGTAGCATATGATACATCAGTTACACTTAGCTCTTGATCCTATTTTTGTAAAATGTTTCCAAGTCCACGATCTAGGTTTAATAGGTTTTCTATTACCTGGATCTCCAACTGCAACATTAGGATCATTGGATGTGACCAATGTTGAATCTTCTCCAAATTTCCTTTTCTTATTAACATTTTATTCATCATTGCTCACTTCATTACTTTGCACCAATGAGGGTAGGGGTTCACATGTTTCACCCTGCAAAATAGGAAGCAGAGAATATATATTAACCATAACCAACATTTACCAAAATAAAACAACCATTAACAAAGGATAAACTAAATAGTCAAAAACCATAACCATTGTAGAACATTAAAAAACATTTACTAAGATAGAATAAACTGATTAAAAAAATTATGATACCTGAATGAGGTTGCTAATAAGGTCATGTTGAGTAGATGAAGCAATAGGATCAAAGGATTTTACTTGGCTCATTCCTTTAAAATAGAAAATAGATGATTTATCAAAATGGAAAAAATATAAAATAAAACCTAAAATCAATCATAGAAAAACTACAAATTAGAACACATAGAAAAAATAAAGACTTACTAAAAAAGAAGGAGAGTTTGAAATGAGTGAGATGAAACAAGAGACACAAATTGAAATCAGATCAGTGAATTTTATTTGCAATCAGAGAATGTTGGTGGTGGTTTGAGATTAACGATTAATTAAGAGGGTAGATGAAATGAAAGGAAATAATTCATTGAAATAGGATAGAACTTGATTTTCAAATTAATGAATAATTATCATTGTATTTAATTTTGGGGAGGAGCGATATTGGGAAACGTATGTGGCGGTAGGCAGAAAGTTTCTCAACATCTCATTCAATGTAATAATTAATTAATAAACGATAATGAGATAGGAATAAAAGGTACTAAATACTCTGGTTAGGTTTGGATCAGTTTGGTTCTCATGCAACCAATAGAAAATCGAACCGAACCGATCAATTTTGATATAAGGTGGTCCGAACACATCCAAAAAAGTTTGGTTTTTTCGATTCGATTTGCGGTTTTTCTTTGGATTGGATTGGATATGAACACGCCTACTTGATAGGTAGCGTCAATAACACATTGAAGCAATTATCATCGAAGACTCGTGAAGAAGTGGAAATAGTTACCACTTAACATGGGTTACAAGCAGATAACGTTATGGAAGACATATAAGCGCACTAGTGGTAACTTAAAGGATTGAACATGGAGAAAATACTACAAACATCCTAGTGGTCATAACCATCGTAGATGGTTACTTTGTAAATAAAATAAATAGAAGACTCATACATGGGATCAGGGGTCGCAAAATTTCATACATACTCTCCATACCATTGGAGTACCCAAGTCAAAGAGCAAAATAGTTGAGCGAGAAACATGTATGCGTTTGCGTCCACCCTTTTTCTTAGTCATTTTGTCTCCTTAAACGGAACATGTACTTTTTCCTTTGCTTTATTGAATGTTATTTACTGCATTTTACCTTATCATTTATCGTAACTTGACTTCATTTAAAGTCTTTTGTTACGCTGCATTCAATTCACACACACATGTGTTCATATAAATCATTTTCACAAACTGCTTTGGAGATTTTTCTAGTTAATCACATAGACTTTCAAACTCGTGATTGCTTACCAAAAACACCAGCAAAAAAGTTGGCACACCTAATGGGGCCCTTTTGTGTGAATATTTTTGCAGAAAGTAGTGTCTTACGCTTTGTTTTTGTGTCTTCCATTTTTTGGTCTTTTGTGTTGTATGCACTTGAGGAGTGTTAAATGTTTTTTTGGTATGTCTCTAAAAAAACAAACCCCTTCCCAAAGTAATACTCCAAATCCGGAGGATAACCAGCGGTTACTAGTGTCGGCAGTTATATGGTTCCAACCTCAATCGAGGAGATGCCCACTATCATAAGACAAGATGTGGCATATTCTATACCACAAAATATGTAAATTTCATCACCACAAGCGTCAACCACACCTACCTTTTATAGGGACTTACGAAATCTAGGAGACCAGAGACCTCCTTATTTAGGCTTCTTGTTTCCTTAAAAGGAACAACCGTACGACATGCCAACTACAATGATGACAAGCCTGCATCCTACTACGTCAATATATTTAGAGAGCGCGATGGCAACATCATTTCCCTTTAATCCATATTTGGCTTCAGCGTCCACCACAGGCAACTTTGGCTAATTAGGATAACCACAAGGAGGTGTGTGGTATTTTCCTCTGCATGGTGTTTGTCTTTAACCAGTAACTCTCTCCAAGTTATGAGACAATTGATGGATGAAAGCAACCACGACATGGTTAAGACAATTACACAAAAGATATGAAATGTGTTTACCCTACTTATAGAAAACACGACTAGGAGTTATCAACAGTTAACCCATCAAATGGGTAGGATTGTTGATTTTTTTGGGGAACCATCAATGCCACCAACTCTAGTTCCTAACATTCTCCAGGGGGTTAACCCCCCAAAAAATAGGATTGTCGAAAATGATCAAAGGCCCAAAGGCCTCAACATGGTCCTAGTGCAGCGCAATCAAGATGTTGACCAAGTCTTGAGACAAGCCCGACAGAATAACATAGGGGTAATGGATAATATCACCAACTTCGTTGAACGCATCTTGGTCCAAAATGGCCTCAACAAGCTAAACTATATATCCCCATTGTCTGAGTACGTAAGGCAAACCAAATTTCCTAGGGGCTGGAAAGTCCCAAAGTTCACCAAGTTCGCTGGTGACACTAGTGAGTCAACTGTCGAACACGTTGCCTGGTACCAGATCGAGGATGGTGATTTAGCCAACAATGAGAACCTGGAAATTAAGTACTTTCCAAACTCATTGACAAAGAGTTCTTTTTACATGGTTCACTACCCTTCCCCCAAATTCCATATTTACGTGGGCCCTACTAGAAAGGGTCTTTCACGAGCAGTTCTACATGGGGAAATGTAAGATTAGCCTCAAGGAATCATCCAGTTTGAAGAGAAAGGTGGATGAAAGCATTTATGATTACCTCAATAGACTCAGAACCATGAAAGCAAGATGTTTTACACAAGTGCCAGAACATGAGTTAGTTGAACTGACAACAGGGGGTCTCAGTGACACTATTACAAAGTAATTAGACACCCAATACTTGAGAGACATGGCCCAGTTAGCTGATAGAGTTTGGTAAGTCGAACGGTTAAAAGATGAAAAATCTATAACTTCTAAGTTCAGTAAAAGGAAAGTAGCTTATGTCGAAGTCGACAACATAGAAAACTCATCAGACTTAGAGTATGAGTATGTGGAGGAGAACGAAGTCAATATGGCCGAACTAAAGCTTGGGTCTCTCTATACACGCAAGCTGCTAAAACCCTAAAATGGGAAGAATCCCGTAGAGCCTAAAAATTAAAAATTTATTGCTAGAACATATACCTTTGACATTACTAAGTATGACGAAAGCTTTGATCTGTTGGTTGCTGATGAACAATTTTTTGTTCAAAAGGGACTAAAGTCCCACCAATAGAACATATAAAGAAAAAAGGTTTTTGTAAATTCCATAATTTTTTGGGTCATAATACTTCTCAATGTGTAATTTTCAGGGACCTGGTGCAAAATGCTTTCAAGGATGGCAAACTCAAGTTTGTTTACAAGCATAAACCACGTCCGAAAAAGGAAACTAAAAACAAGATGATGAGGCTCTCTTTGTCGAGATAGTGGATATCATGGTCGTCGACACTGTCGGCAGCGCTAGGATAGAAGATAGCAAACCAAGCCATGAGGAATAAATAACAAAGGCCTATCCCAAAACTAAAGAGGATTGGTTCAACTTCTGAATCGTTGCAGGTTGAAAGATTCAAATGTAATGTTGTATCCTAGGTGCAGCTCTATGTTTGACAAGGAAGCTTCTAAAGAGATGGAGAGGATAAATCCTTACCAAGACAATAAGTTTGTCCAACAGAATGAACCCAAGGAACCTTTCTCCAACAAAGGGAAAAGCCCAACAATTTTCTAGGGTAAGACTTATATCCTTACTATAAATGCATCTCCCAGAGAATGATTACGCCCTGCTCGGAAATCAAAAACTGGTGGGGGCAAATGGAAAGTTGTGAATGTTGATTCTGGTTCCTCATACCGAGATAACTCTCAAGTATCAAAGAAATACTCTTATGTATCGTAGAACTACATGGGAAAAATTCCCATGACCAGGACTCAGTGAAGGAGATAGCAGAGAAACAAGAAAGCTGCACGAGAGGCTGGAAGCTCCAGCAGAAGTGATAGCATTTGATCTGTCGACGAAGGCCGAAATTATTAACGACCAGTCAAGCAAAGGTTGTTTCCCCTATATCACCCATAAAATAGGAGAAAGCAACAAAATACAAGGCAGTCGAAGACGCCAATATGGAGACAAATAACTTTTATTTAGGGTCTGAGTTGGAATTAGATATCATTTGTAATATGATATATGTGTTGCCTTTGGAGTATGACAAAGTCACAAAAGTGATTGAGGAAGGAGGTCTTGATGAAGAACTTGTTACCCATAAACCTCTGTGCTATTATATGATGAATGAATATTCAGAGAATGAAGATCGTGTCATTTTTGAAAGGACATGGCCATAAAACGACTCTTGAATTTGTATATAAGGGCCAAGGTAAATGGCATGGGAATCAACAAAGTATTGATCGACTGTGGGGCATGTGTTAATGTTTTTCCTCAACCTCTATTAGGAAAAATAGACAAGTCTGCCACAAATTTATCCTGTAACAACATGGTGTTGTCCAACTACGAGGGCAAAACTAGCAAGCCCTTAGGGGTTATTCAAGTCGATGTAGTGGTGGGAACCACCACAAGGCCAAAACTATTTATGGTGATGTAAAATAAACCAAACCGCAACATGTTATTAGGTAGAGAATGGTTGCATGAAGCAAGATGCATACCCTCGTCTATGCATCAGAGGACCACCACTTGGAATCCTGATAGAGTAGTCGAAACCATCAAAGTGGATCAGAGTTGTTTCAAGGTAGATGTCAATCACATTGACATGCTCAACCTTGACTAGAAATTGGCTAACATTTTGCCATGTAGACCCTTTGGAGGAGGGTATAACTTCAAAGGGCTTGAAGTAAGCTATAAGGTGAACTTAAACCCTCAACACAAGTTTATATGGGAATGAAAAATTGTCGGAGGATATAACCAATGGTCTGAATCTGATGGAGGTCATGATTGAGTCAAATGTGTTGGCTCGTATTTCGGCCTATGTGGCTAAAAACAAAATATTAGTGACCTTGGAGGTCGGATCTCAACAAATATTGGTTGTCAAAGCTGGTAAGCCTGAGAACTCTTAGGCAGATCAATCTGACTCTACATACCAAATTATAGCTTCAGAAAGCTGGAGGCTAGATTGCATCTATGATGATGAGCCTTTGGGGTTCGAGAAGGACCCAACAATCTCGACCAGGAAAATGCAAGTGTAGGATCCTTTGGAATAGGTAAACTTGGGAGTCTGAACGATGAAGAGGCCAACATACATTAGTGCCAAAATTGACCCACACTTAAAAGCAGAAGTAACCAAGGTGCTAAAAGAATTCAGAGATTGCTTCGCTTGGGACTATGATGAAATTCCTGGGCTCAATCGTGAACTAGTTGAACTAAAGCTACCGATCATACCGGATAAAAAGTCAGTTGTCATACCCTAAATTTTACCCTGAGTTTTTTAGTTGCATCAACATAGCATAATCGTTTCACTTTTATCATGCATTATTTCAATCAAAAGCATTCATCAGGATTTAGATGAAAAGCTAGGAGTTCTGGAATTTTATTTGGTCTTGATGACATTCATTCAGTCATCTTTTTGATTGAGAAGTAAAAAACTTGATTTCTCAATCTCAGTGTATCGTCAGTTCCACTTTTATCATGTTTCAGAGGTCCAAAGGGTGACAATCAAGAGTATTGTTGTCATCTGAATCTTTGTATAGTTTTTTAATTGTACTTGTGAATCAGAAGTAAATGGTCTAAATATGATTCATTTGCATCTAATTGCCTATTCACAATTATTTGATCATTAATTCAATGCATTCACAAGAGCTTTGCATTTTTTACTTATCGTAGTCTGCATTTCATTCCGCATAACGCTTATAATGTCGCTCTGAATAAATTTTCAAATCTACAGACATACCAGTTGAATCAATTTTCAAACGTATGATGAGTTAGCGGGCGAAAAATTTCAAAGTTGATTGTAGGCGTCAATATTCTTAATTTATGATTCACGTAGTTTAACCTGGTGTAAGACCCCAATTTTGTCCCTAAGATCCCTCATGGCATCATATCATATCATTTCATTGCCTCAAGGATCATTGTGCACCTTGCTTCCTTCCCTGTGGGTGGGTTATTTTTTTGAGAGTGATTTTTGATCACCAAGCATGTTTTGCATTTGTATATCATTTCTTTTCTCTTCATCACTAACCAAAAGTACAAAAATATGTCATCTAACCCTTGTCTTGCAGATGAAGCAATCAACAGTCAAAGCAGTCAAAGGCATTCATTGAGCCATAGATGGTGGCCATTCTTGAGAATTTGGACCCCACAATCATTATCAAGAGTTCATATGAGCCATGATGTCATTTTGAATCAAAATCCCAAGTGGTAGAGGTTTGAATTTCATCAGAACATTGTCAGGTCAACTGGAGGCCTAGAAATTCAACTGCCAAGTCAACAGTGGATTTGGAAGTGGGAAGTGATTAGAAATACTTCATTCATGTTCAAACAAGTCTCATTTGACATTTCAAACATCAACATTGAAGAAATTAAAGTCAGGTCAAAACTTTCCAAAAATAGAAAGTGACCTATAATTCAAACTTGCCAAAAATGGAAAGGTTTTAACCTGACTTCAACTTCAAATTAAATCCTCAATAAAGCTTCAAATGAAATTTTATTGAACATGAAAGTTGTATATCTTTCTCTCCCATTTCCAAAAAGTCCAAGATCATCAATTTCTCATGTGTGGTTAAGGAGATATGATCAAAACATGGCAAAGTGTACATTGAACTTCAAATGGTCATAACTTCTCAACCAAAGCTCCAATTCAAGTGGTTCTTTTTGCTAAATTCTCCTTTTGACCTCTAGTTTCCAAAACACACATTGCATTACACCAATTGTCATCACATAATCATTTGCACTTCACTTGATTTTTGGAAGGAAAAATTAAAGTTTAAAATTGGTGCACTATTTGAACATTCTATCATTGCCAATAGCTCCAAAACAGATTTTTGAGTGAAATTAAGTGGAAATTCGTGCACTATTCACATGCATTTTTCATGCATAAGGTGAAAATCACATTTTGGTACATACACCTCATTTTGCTAATCCACTTACCATTTGGCTAAACATGATTAGGAGGGTGATTAACAGAGCATATATAACAGAAACCCTAACTGTTTTTCAATAAGAACAATCACAATTTTCAGATCTAGAAATTTTCTCAACTTTTTCTCTCAATTTTTTCTGGAAATTTCTCCAAACACAAACCATTTCCATTGCTTGATCCTGGTTCCTGAAGTGTCATTGAGTGGACTTGCACGTGGAATCAAGAGATTTGGTGCAGTTTTGAAGCATGCTCAAAGCTTGGAAGCATTAATGGTGAACTCAAATTCTGGTGAAATCAAGAGCAATTGAACCTCAATTCTTCCTCCAATCATCCATACAAGTGTTCTAGAAGAGCTTTTGGAGCATTGTAAGGCTTGAATCAACACAAATTCCAAAGCTGCTCTTCAAGAGGTTCCAAATCGATCCTCTTATCTTTCCAATTCATTATGCTATTGTTGTAGATCTTGTGATGCTGGTTAATCTGAGCTCTAAACCATTGAATTCCATGCAAAATTGAGTTAGTTAGATCGATTTAAAGTTTTGAGCATGATTGATGATTGCTTCGATTCTCCTTGTATGTGTTGATTTAAGCTTAGTTGTGCGTTGATCTTTGATCTATGATGAAAATGATACATGATGATGTTCTTAATTTTGATTTCTGAGAAAATTGTTCTTGATGCATAGCACTGTTCATGCTGATTCACGATGAAGATGATGATGTTCATCTTCAGGCCACGCTTTTGATCTTTAGAAACACTTTTCCTGCACTTGCATGTGTTTTCCCAGGGCTTGATTCTGATTGGCTCATGCAATAGCCATGCAGCGCTCTGATTGGCTCCCTCTGTTGACCATGCGCTTTGACTGGCCAGCGCATTAGTGAAACGGCTGCGTTTCATTTTGAGCGTGCCAACTTTTGAAATGTGACATGCTTCGATCCTCCGTGCCAGCATTTCTTCATATGCTTCATTTATTTTTCTCATGTATTCATGTGCCATACCTTATATCATTTTTTATTTTTTCTCCATCTTCCAAAGTTCATATTAAATTGAAAATTGCTCCAAAAATTATGTGGTTTTTTGCATTGCATTCCTTACTCTGTCTACTATTTTTTGATAATTTTTCCATAAATTGTGCTTGGCTGGATTTTGTTTTGTGCTAGGGAATTTGAACATGTATGCATTTTGTACCTTGCCTTGCCATATCATTTGTGAAATGCTGAGCTTCTATCCAATGAACCTGAAAATTTGCATGATGAAACTAGACACTTTGCTTGAAATTATGGTGTTGATTTGGTATTTTTATCATGTGTCATTGCTGTTTTATGATCATGTTAAGGTAGGTGTGACAATTTGTGTCACACCTTTGCTTGTCCAACTTATGTGATGTGTCTACCATGCCTAATGAATTCCAATTGTTCTGATTTTTTGTATGATGCTTATTATGGATGTTGTGAATGAGCATGAATTTTCTAGGAATTATTTGAATCATTTCTGATTTAATTGAGATTTTTCATTCTGGTTGATCACATTTGAGCCTTTAAATTGCCTTGAACTTCATTTGATTGTGAAATGCTTGTTCCTTATCCAATGCTTGTGAAATTTTGCATGTTATTTCTAGACATGTTGATTGTTGTTTTGGCTTTGGTTTGAGGTCTTTATCGTGATCCATCCCTGTTTTATGCCTATGCTAACTTGGTGTGACAATTGGTGTCACACATGTGCTTGTCTTGTGCTTGTCTTGACTTATGCTATGTGATTGCCATGCCTAATGATGTCCAATGCTCCTAATTTTTTTTGTGATGATCATGTTATATGTCCTGTTTACTCATGAATTTTACCAAGATTATTTGAATCATTTTTGATTTAATGTGCATTTATTGCTTCTGATGTCACAATATGGTCACAATTTGCATACCTTGCCATGTTTTGATCATGAAATGGATTTGGTATATGATATTTATGTGAGACCTTTTGGATTGTTTCAAGATGTGTTTGAAGTTGATTCATGTTAATTTTCAGCTTCTGTTTTGAATTTTTTCTCCATCTTTGACCCTAGGCTTTGACCTAGTGGTTTGCCTCTCATGTTTGAGCTTTGATTTCAGGTTGAACATCCAAGTTCCATAGTTGGTGATGCTTCATCATTTGAGCATTGATGTTTGCCTTTGATTACTAACCTTTGTGTGTTTTGTAGGTTGATGTTGACTCATTTGAGTTTGACCTTTGGCTTGCACATTGTGAACTTTGTCTGTTTGTTTGATATTAACTGTTGGTTGTTTGCCTATATAGTTGTACTGATTTGTTTGATGTTTCCACAGGTACATAAGTTGCTTTAAGTTCACTTTGAACTTGCTTTTGCTTGGTTGCTTAACCACTTAGGTATAACCTCTCTTCTTCATGTAGTCTGGAAGACCTGTCCTGTTATGGGGGCAAGCACCTGTTTAAAGTCCTCCTTAAGAGGCAATGCTTGTGATTGTTTACTCTTTGTGCCAAGCAGGAAAAGTCCTCTTATGAGGCAATTGGTAGATAAAAGAGATGTGTAGTCCATCTCCTACTATTCAGTGTGTCATCCACCTTGCTCACACAATGTGTTGATGTATTGTGGATATTAACCCAAGATCTTATAGAGTCAAATCATTTGTGGAGAAGAGTTCCAACTTTCTGAACTCCCACACCTTCTATTGTTTAAAGCTCTCCCTGACCAGGGATAAGAGCTATGAGGCACATCCCTCATCTCCATTTCATCTGCTTCACCCTAACTCTCAATGTTAGGGTTAAGAGCACAACATACCCCATTCCAGTTGACTGTAAAGTCTAACCTTGCTTGAGCCTAATTGATTGTATATAGTGTGTGCTAATTGACTTGTGTGTTTGCTTACTTGATTCATCTGTGCATATCTGCTTGAGTGTGCCTTTGTGCATTTATCATCATCATGTGTATATCATTTCATAAACTCTGCTTTATAGCATTTTACTTTGTCCATGGAGGAGACAAGCATAAGTCCATTACTTGGAAGTTTGTTCCTATGATATGGTGTGAGACTAGTATAAGTCCATTGATTGGCATCTGGTATCATTGTTTTGTTTTAGGAGATTAGTGTAAATCCATTGATTGGTATCCGGTATCCATGTTTGTTTGTGCTTTAGGAGATTGGTATAAGTCCATTGATTGGCATCTGGTATCCATTTTTTGTTTTGTGAGATTAGTGTAAGTCCATTGATTGGCATCTGGTATCATTGCTTCTTTTGTTTTAGGAGATTGGTGTAAATCCATTTATTGGTATCCGGTATCCATGTTTGTTTGTGAGATTGGTGTAAGTCCATTGATTGGCATCCGGTATCCCTTTTTCATTTGCTTATTTGCATTGTTGCCTATTCCAAAGGAATCACTTGAATCATCTACATATGATTTCAAGAGGTGAACATCTAAGAAGTTTTACTTCCTCACCCTTCCGCATTTTTGTTTCTTTAAACCTCCATTTGCATGTTATCTCAAAACCTGAAAACTATTGTGCAAACATCTTCACTTCTTTTCAAATTAGAAACCTAGGCTTTAGGCCTTTGATTTTTTTCAAACTCCATTTCATAATACTTCTTTAAATTGAATTCTAATCATACTTTGACCATCTTTTGTGAATAAATTCTAATTGGTTGATTTCACTCATTCAATTGTTTTGTGGCTTTGTCCATTCTTGATAAGTTTTCATACATTAGCCATAGGTTTGATTTATCCTAGTTGGTTGATGTTAATCTCGCCTTTGTCCTTAGTGATTGAATTGTAAGACTTCCTTGCTTATTATAGGGTTAACCCCTCATTAGCAAGTTGAAGCTTTTCTCACATGGTGGACTTGTTGTTTGCATAAGGTTGAGTTTTCTCCCATGGATAACGAAAGACCTTAGGACTTTTGTTTAAAATGAACCCACTCATATTTTGGAAGTTTTTTAGCCGAACTACGGCGTTTTGATCCTTACCTTCTATGGAAAGGTACGTAGGCAACGGGTTCATCCGTTCAAACAAAAATAATAACTTGTATATTCTTTTCTCATCCCTTCATTCGTGTTTGCACAATAAATATTTCATAAACAAATAACATTTCGTACAACAAGTGTGAAAAGGGCTCCCTAGGAGTACCTAGGACGTTTTGGGTGCCTAACACCTTCCCATTGCGTAATTAACCCCTTACCCAGATCTCTGATCTTTTCATTAGTTTTCTATGTGTAAAACTTCTTAGGCTTTTGTTCGCTTTTTAGCCATTCCTTTGGATAAATAAAAGTGCGGTGGCAACTCGATTCCTTGTATGCTTTGCTTTTGATTTAATCAATAAATCATAAAGTGACGAATACACCGCTACAGAAAAATGGCGACTCTGCTGGGGATAAAATTCCTTAGTGGTTTTGCCTACTTTTCACCCTTGTTGTATGATGTTGTTTATCTGTTATATGACATATTTTTGTACAATTTGGGATTACTGTTTTGATTGTAATGATTGAATTGCTTGATATACAATTGCTGTTTGCTTGGTGATCTCTGTGAGATGAGTTCTATACCCGAACTCGAGTGCACTTTAGGATAGGAGAATGGCATAGTCTTGTCGACTTGTGTGGAGTATTCCTTAACAAGTTGACTTGCGAGTCCATTCACTTGGTGGAGGTCATGTTGGATTAATAATGTCACACAAGTTATTTGTGGTTAGGCATTATTCTTTCAATCATGTGCCTTAGAAGCCAAGGACCTTAGTTTACCAAGCCCATCTTGGCCTATTTTTAGGACGTAGTGCGGAGGTCGTTCAGATGTCAGATCTGATGCGATCGTTACGCGATACTACACTCATAAGAGTCTCTCTTGAGACTATTTTTGGAATACGAGTATTCGTTCCTCCGATAATATTCGAAAGATGGGATGATGACTATGGGAACCTCTGGTAGAACATGTTCGGCAGGTTTAAACCCTAGTACACTCCCTTTGGGTGGTTCTTAACCGAGACTCCATGCTCGTGACTCTCAACAAACCCGTGATTCATGGTTGAGTCGTTCAGACATCCTTAATATCAATGGAACTTGGGTGTTGATAAGGTGAAAACCATAATCCACCAAAATGGATGATTGATATTAAGGATGATTGAGCCGGTTCATGTATCCTTAATATCAATGGAACTTGGGTGTTGATAGGGTGAAAACCAAAATCCACCAAAATGGATGATTGATATTAAGGATGCTATGAGCTTTCCCATGACCTTTGTCTGGTGTGCTTTGCTTGATCCTTGAGTGTGATTGTTGCATTCATCCATTCATGCATTCATCTGCATTCATGTCATCAGAAAATCAGAAAATTTGCAAGGAACTTAAAGGGTTTATTTGCAAAATTTTCAGACATGGAAAGACCAAAAAGGCATACAAAGAAGTACAGCTTTAGACAGCCCGATGTGAAAGAGTTAAGGAATCTGACATCCTATGTATTAGATCCCTTGGGTTTCAAAGCTCGTTATGGGAAGCTTCTACCTCTGTTGACTACTCAGGTTGACGAAGGGTTGATGAGTACTTTGGCTCAGTTCTATGATCCTCTGTATCACTGCTTCTCCTTTCCGGACTTCCAGCTGTTGCCTACGCTTGAGGAATATGCTCATCTTGTGGGTATTCCTATTTTGGATCAGGTGTCGTTCAGTGTCTTAGAGAGTATTCCGAATTCTCGAGAGATCGCAGACTTGTTGCACATAGATGAATCCCTGATTGAGGCGCATATGACCACTAAAGGTGGAATTCAGGGTCTTCCTTCTGATTTCCTCATTGCTCAAGCTACCGTGTATGGGAAGGCCATGAGTGAGGATGCCTTTGAGGCCATATTTGTGTTGCTCATCTATGGTTTGGTATTGTTCCCCAACATAGACGAATTTGTGGATGTGAACGCCATTAGGATCTTTTCGGTTCTTAATCCCGTTCCTACTCTGTTGGGTGATACCTATTTCTCTTTGCACCTGAGGAATGCAAAGGGTGGAGGAGTTATTGTGTGTTGTTTGCCTCTGTTGTATAAGTGGTTTATTTCTCACTTACCGCAGACGGTTGCTTTCAAAGAGAACAAGGGATGTCTACGTTGGTCTACGAGACTTATGTCTCTCACTAATGATGATATCTCTTGGTATGATCGCGTGTATGATACTGTTCAGATCATTGATTATTGTGGTGAATTCCCTAATGTGCCTCTTCTTGGTACATGTGGTGGGATCAGCTACAATCCTATCTTAGCACGTCGTCAGCTTGGGTTCCCCCTAAAGGATAAACCTCATAACATTCTGTTAGAAGGTGTGTTCTTTCAGGAGGGTAAAGATCCCCAAGGTCTGAAAGCCAGGATGGTCCGCGCTTGGCGCAAGATTCACAAGAAGGGTAGAAATGAGTTGGGTCCGAAGAACTGCATAGCTTTGGAGCCTTATACTTCTTGGGTCAGACAGAGAGCATCTGAGTATCTTATGCCATATGATTATCTGAGACCTACACCGTTGGTTGTAGCTGGGCCTTCAACCCTCCCTAACCAAGGCGTAGAGGAGTTGAGAGACGAAGACCTTTCACGTGCCTGGATCCGTGAAAGAGAAGAGTTGCTTCAGCAAAGCAAGGAGAAGGATGCTCTGATTGACTTCCTCGAGCATCAGGTGATAGATGATCCGAATGATACCTGGACTTCTCTGCTTCCTCAGTCTTCCAAGTTCTGGAAGAGGAAGTATGATCGACTTGCTAAGGAGAAAGCGGATATGGAAGCAGCATATGAGAGAGAGATCAAGAAGCTTTGTGTATCTCGTCTTCCAGCATCTCGAGCTTCTAGGGATCCATAGGATGTTTATTTTCCTTTTCCCTTGTAATAATCAAAAATGCTGTACTTCTTTGTCTTGAATATATTTGATGAGATATTTCTCCATATGCTATTAAATGCTTTAAAATTTCAAATTTGCAAATCGAACCCTAAAAGTTCCTTGAAATAAAAACAAAGCATATGCACGAGCATTGCATGCATCATTTTGCATAAGCAGGTGTTGTTCCGGTCTTCTTGTCTGTGGCCTAACTCTGTGCTCTTCATTTATTTTGAAGACAAGCTGACTCATCGGTACTACACCAAAGCCAATTCTGCAAGAGTGATGGATCAATTGGAACAAGAGAACAGAGAGCTGAAGGAAGAGGTCTCCAGATTGAGCACTCTGATGGAGCAGTTCTTAGCTGCCCAGAATCAACCATCTCCACCTCCTGCAACTCCTCCCTAGAGGACTGTTAATCAGAGGTTGTATCTTCGACTGTGCCAGCTGCTGGTGCCCATTTCGTGCCGAATGCCATGCCAACCGGGTTTCCGTGGGGTATGCCTCCAGGTTTCATGCCAGATATTCTAGCTCCTACTTTTGCTTCCATGTCGGCATCTAGCCCGGTCCTTGCGATGCCTCCTCCTATCGTGCATACCATTCCTAGGGTAGACGACACCATCTATCTTTCTGAGCCGTCTGAGGGCCCAGATGTTAATGAAAAGATGGATGCGATGAATGACCAATTCCTTGAACTCCGTAAGGAATTGAAGACTCTCCGAGGGAAAGATTTGTTCGGCAAGTCTGCTGCCGAGTTATGCCTGGTTCCCGGTGTGAAGATACCTCTCAAATTCAAAGTCCCAGACTTTGAGAAGTATAAAGGGAACACCTGCCCTCTCGCTCACCTGGTCATGTATGCCAGGAAAATGTCTACTCAAATAGATAATGATCAGTTGCTGATCCATTATTTTCAGGATAGTTTGTCTGGTGCGGCTCTTCATTGGTATATGAGCCTTGATAGTGCAAACATCCGATCCTTCAACGATCTTGGCGAAGCCTTCGTCAAGCAATATAAGTATAATGTTGATATGGCTCCTGACCGTGATCAACTCAGGGCCATGTCCCAGAAGGATAAAGAGACATTCAAAGAGTACGCCCAGAGGTGGCGAGAATTAGCAGCTCAGATTACTCCTCCGCTGGAAGAGAAGGAGATGACTAAGATCTTTTTGAAGACTCTTAGTTCATTTTATTATGAGCGGATGGTTGCGAGTGCTCCCTCTGATTTCACCGAGATGGTGAACATGGGGATGCGACTGGAGGAAGGTGTCCGTGAAGGACGGTTGTCTAAAGATGAGAGCTCTTCTAAACGGTATGGGGCGTTTAAGAAGAAAGATGGGGAGGCACGTGCTGTGCAATCCCATGCTAAACCTAGAAGACCCTCTGCTAAGAGGAAGCCCGTGCGTCATCAGCACCAGGTGGCTCATATAGCACCTGTTTTCAGAGATAATTCTCAGTTGTATCAGCAACAACATCATCATCAGCAACAACCTCAGTATCAACAACAACATCGTCCACAGCAACAGGCTTACCAGCCTCGTGGCAGTACCAGTAATCAGGCCAATCTGAATTATGATAGGAAAAAGATCAGTTTTGATCCAATTCCTATGTCATATGCCGAGCTATATCCTTCTCTATTGGAGCGAAAACTGGTTACTCCCAGAGAGCCTCCGGCTGTGCCTGCTAACCCGCAGTGGTGGTACAAGCCAGACCAGCATTGTGTTTATCATTCCGGTGCTCCGGGTCACAATATAGAGAACTGCTATCCATTGAAAACCAAGGTTCAAGACCTTATGCGGTGCGGCATTCTGAGCTTTGAGGACTCAGGCCCTAATGTTACGAAAAACCCATTGCCCGAGCATGGGAAATCTGTGAACATGGTCCAGGGTTGCCCTGGCAAATATAAAGTCAAATATGTGAGCCATATTCGACAATCATTGGTCGAGTTGCATCGTCTGCTGTGTCAGTACAGTCATATGGAGCACGACCATGACAGATGTTGTATCTGCTCGGTCAACAGATTGGGTTATCGCCAAGTGCGAAGAGAGCTTCAAGAGCTGTTGGATGAAGGTACCATTGAGATTCTTCAGAACAGAAATGTTGATGAAGACGAACCAGAGGTGAATGTGATTTCTCCTGTGTTCAAGTTGCCCGAGCCTGTTGTCATCCGTTATGATGGTAGCAAGCCGAAGGTTTCTCCTTCTCTGGTCATCAAGCCTGCAGGCCCTGTGCCTTATTCTTCGGATAAAGCTATTCCTTTCAGATATAATCCAGTTGCTGTGGAAGATGGGAAAGAAGTGCCTTTGCCTTCGTCCTCTGTTATTAATATTGCTGATGTGAGCGGATTGACCCGAAGTGGTCGTGTGTTTTCAGCACCTAAGCCTCAGGCTAGAGCTGTTGTTTCTGATTCTGCTGAGCGTCCGGTTGGGACTGCGGTGAATGTTCCGAACCCGGCACTTGCTGTTGCCAAACCCTCCTCTGTACAAAAGACTCTTGCTTCTTCTGTTGGCCCGAGTGGCATTGTGAACGAAGAATGTGATGAGATGCTGAAGCTTATCTAGAAGAGTGAGTACAACATTGTAGATCAGCTTCTACAAACACCGTCCAAGATTTCCGTACTATCTTTGTTGTTGAATTCAGAACCCCATAGGGAGGCTCTGCAGAAAGTATTGGATCTGGCTTATGTTGATCACGATGTCACCATTGAACAGTTTGACAGTATTGTTGCAAACATCACTACTTGCAACACTTTGAGTTTCTGTGACGCTGATCTCCCTAAGGAGGGAAGAGACCACAACATGGCTTTACATATTTCCATGAATTGCAAAACTGACGCCATGTCCAACGTGTTGGTGGACACTGGGTCATCTTTGAATGTATTGCCGAAGACCACTCTTTCGAGATTGTCATATCAGGGTCCTCCCATGAGGCAGAGTGGTATTGTTGTGAAAGCTTTTGATGGGTCGCGTAAGACCGTGATTGGGGAAGTTGATCTCCCAATCAAGATTGGACCAAGTGATTTCCAAGTTACCTTCCAGGTTATGGATATCCACCCATCTTATAGATGTCTCCTTGGTAGACCATGGATTCACGAGGCTGGCGCCGTGACATCCACCCTACACCAGAAGCTAAAATTCGTCAAGAATAAGAAACTGGTTGTGGTAGGGGGAGAAAAGGCTCTCCTGGTTAGCCACTTGTCTTCTTTCTCATATATTGATGCTGAGGATGAAGTTGGAACGTCTTTCCAAGCTTTATCTATTGCTGAGCCGATTGAGAAGAAGTCTCCTTCATTTGCTTCCTACCGTGATACGAAACTGGCCATTGAATGTGGTGCAGTTGCTGTTTTGGGGAAGATGATTGAGCTTGAAGATAATAAATCCCGGGCTGGCATTGGCTATTCTTCTGGGGCATTCAACGAGCAAGGGTTGTTCAAGAGTGGAGGTTTCATCCACGTTGATCAAGCTGAGGAAGCTGCTGCTATCTTGGAAGAGGATGCAGAGGATTTGAGCAACTTCATCATATCTGGTGGTGTCTGCCATAATTGGGTCGCTGTGGATGTTCCTACGGTCATTCATAAGTCAGCGTAATTTGTTCACTTTGTTCAAAAACTCTTCTCCCATGCCAAAAGGGGAAGTGATGACATTGTTGGCAGCATTTATACAATGATATTTCATTCAATTAATGCATTGTTAAACATTTGTTTTTCCATTTGTTTTCACTTTTTGCTTTTGCATGAAATCAGTGATCACAAAAAAAAAACCCTAAAAACAAGAATAAAAGCAATCTTTTTCACCTGCATAATGATTTGCTTGTTTAAATTCTAAAAGTTTTATTATCCAAAATCATTATGCAGGTTGATTCTAAAACCCATTGAACATAATGATCCAACGTCATCTCCCAATTTTGAATTCCCTGTATTCGAAGCAAAGGAAGATGATGTTGAAGGGATTCCTGATGAGGTTACCCGTCTCCTTGAGCACGAGAAGAAGATCATTCAGCCGCACCTCGAGGATCTGGAAACAGTCAACTTGGGGTCTGAGGATTGTGTTCGTATGGTGAAGATTGGGGCACTCCTTGAAGAGTCTGTCAAGAAGGGGTTGATCAGTTTGCTACGAGAATATTCTGATATCTTTGCTTGGTCATATGAAGACATGCCGGGTTTAGATACAGATATTGTGCAACATTTCCTGCCTTTGAAGCCTGAGTGCGTGCCTGTGAAGCAGAAGCTCAGAAGAACTAATCCAGATATGGCAGTGAAGATCAAAGAGGAAGTTCAGAAGCAAATTGATGTGGGGTTTCTGGTGACTTCTACATATCCTCAATGGGTGGCCAATATTGTGCCTGTGCCTAAGAAGGACGGAAAAGTCCGTATGTGTGTTGATTACAGAGATTTGAATAAGGCTAGTCCGAAAGATGATTTCCCTCTACCACACATTGATATGTTGGTAGACAATACAGCTAAATTCAAAGTCTTTTCGTTTATGGACGGATTTTCCAGTTATAATCAGATCAAGATGGCACCCGAGGATATGGAGAAGACAACATTTATCACACCTTGGGGAACATTCTGTTATCGAGTGATGCCTTTCGGTTTGAAGAACGTCGGAGCCACGTATCAACGTGCTATGACTACCTTGTTTTATGATATGATGCACAAGGAGATAGAGGTCTATGTTGATGATATGATTGCTAAGTCCCGAACGGAAGTTGAACATGTTGAGCATTTGTTGAAGCTTTTTCAGCGTTTGAGGAAGTTTAGGCTTCGCCTCAATCCGAACAAATGTACATTTGGGGTCCGTTCTGGCAAGTTGTTGGGTTTTGTTGTCAGCGAGAGAGGTATTGAAGTTGATCCTGCAAAGGTCAAAGCAATACAAGAGATGCCTGCACCCAAAATTGAAAAGCAAGTCCAAGGTTTTCTTGGCCGCTTGAACTATATTTCCAGATTTATACCCCACATGACTGCCACATGTGCGCCAATATTCAAGCTCCTCCGGAAAGATCAATCCCATGATTGGACCGAGGATTTCCAGAAAGCTTTCGACAGTGTCAAAGAGTATCTGTCTGAACCTCCGATCTTGTCTCCGCCTGTAGAAGGAAGACCTCTGATCATGTATTTGACTGTTCTTGAAGACTCGATGGGTTGTGTCCTCGGTCAACAAGATGAATCAGGGAAGAAAGAATTTGCTATCTACTACCTCAGTAAGAAGTTTACTGATTGTGAGTCTCGATACTCCATGCTTGAGAAGACGTGTTGTGCTTTGGCTTGGGCTGCTAAGCGTTTGCGCCAGTACATGATAAATCATACAACTTGGTTGATATCCAGAATGGATCCAATTAAGTATATCTTCGAGAAGCCTGCTTTAACTGGGAGAATTGCCCGTTGGCAGATGTTGTTGTCTGAGTATGATATCGAGTATCGAGCTCAGAAAGCTATCAAAGGTAGTATCTTGGCTGACCATTTAGCGCACCAGCCGATTGAAGATCATCAGTCTGTTCAATACGACTTCCCAGACGAGGAGATTCTGTATTTGAAAATGAAAGATTGTGATGAGCCTACACTTGATGAAGGTCCAGAACCTGGTTCCAGATGGACGATGGTGTTTGATGGCACTGTAAATCAGTACGGAAATGGTATTGGGGCAGTAATCATTACTCCTCATGGCACGCATATTCCGTTTACAGCAAGGCTAACTTTCAAATGCACGAATAATATGGCTGAGTATGAGGCCTGTATTATGGGATTGGAAGAATGTATTGATTTGAGAATCAAGCATCTTGATGTGTATGGTGATTCGGCCCTGGTTGTCAATCAGATCAAGGGAGAATGGGAGACGAATCAACCTGGTCTCATTCCGTATAGAGATTATGCGAGGAGGATTTCAACGTTCTTTACTAAAGTTGACTTTCATCATATTCCTCGAGAGGATAATCGGATGGCAGATGCGCTTGCTACGCTTGCTTCAATGATTGTAGTCAAGTATTGGAATGAAGTTCCTAACATTACCGTGATGCGCTTGGATAGACCAGCTCACGTATTTGCAGTTGAAGAAGTGAATGATGACAAGCCTTGGTATTTTGATATCAAGAATTTCCTCCAGAACCAGGTATACCCGCCTGGGGCATCTGTGAAAGACAGGAAAACTTTGAGAAGGTTGTCAGGCAATTTCTACCTCAGTGGTGAAGTGCTTTATAAAAGAAATTTTGACATGGTTTTGCTCAGATGCGTGGATAGACACGAAGCAAACCTGTTGATGACTGAGGTCAATGAGGGTTCATTTGGTACTCATTCCAATGGACATGCCATGGCTAGAAAGATGTTGAGAGCAGGCTACTATTGGCTGACAATGGAGTCTGACTGCTGCAAATATGTGAAGAAATGTCACAAGTGTCAGATTTATGCGGATAAGATTCATATTCCTCCGACACTTCTGAATGTGATTTCATCACCATGGCCTTTCTCTATGTGGGGAATTGACATGATCGGCATGATTGAACCAAAAGCGTCCAATGGGCACAGGTTTATTCTTGTAGCAATTGATTACTTCACCAAATGGGTTGAAGCCGCTTCGTATGCAAATGTGACCAGGCAGGTGGTTGTGAAGTTTATCAAGAATCAGCTGATTTGCCGTTATGGTGTGCCAGATAAGATCATTACTGATAATGGATCTAATCTGAATAACAAGATGATAGATGAGTTGTGCGCTGAGTTCAAGATTGCACACCATAACTCATCTCCTTACAGACCAAAGATGAATGGGGCTGTTGAAGCTGCTAATAAGAATATCAAGAAGATTATCCAGAAGATGACAGTTACGTACAAAGATTGGCATGAGATGCTGCCATTTGCTTTGCATGGTTATCATACATCTGTCCGCACTTCAACAGGGGCAACCCCTTTTTCTCTTGTTTACGGCATGGAGGTTGTTCTCCCAGTAGAGGTGGAGATCCCATCAATGAGAGTCTTGATGGAAGCCAAGTTGACTGATGCTGAATGGATTCAGAGTCGTTACGACCAGCTGAATTTGATTGAAGAGAAGCGATTGACTGCCATGTGCCATGGTCAGTTATATCAGCAGAGAATGAAGAAAGCATTTGATAAGAAGGTCAAGCCTCGTGTGTTCCGAGAAGGTGACCTCGTGCTCAAGAAAGTCTTGTCTTTCGCGCCCGATTCCAGGGGCAAGTGGACTCCAAACTATGAAGGTCCATATGTTGTCAAGAGAGCCTTTTCAGGCGGAGCTTTGATGCTTACAACAATGGATGGGGAGGATTTCACTCGTCCTGTGAATTCAGATGCAGTCAAGAAATACTTTGCCTAAAAAAGAGTATGCAAAAGAAAAACAGAATAGCTCGCTAAGTTGAAAACCCGAAAGGGCGACTTAGGCGAAAATGAGCGTCTCGATGGAGAACCCGAAAGGGTGATCCAGGCAAAAGTTAGAGACATGAAAAAAAAGAGTATTTGCATCCCGCTAGATTGAGTACCTCACCCTGGGGCAATCTAGGCAAAAATTAGGCATTTGGCAAGTAACTGCATCCTGACAAGACTTTCTGTTCCACAGCTGTCTGTTCGTCAGAGATTCTCGATTCGTCGTCGACTGAAGCTTTGAATGCATCGAGATTCAAATTGGTAGAGAAAGGATCATTATGTTCAATGTAGCCCTCTTCCAATATATATCACTGATTTCAAATTTGTACAGATCTATGGAGTCTTGCCATTTGCAGGCTACCATTCCATCAAATCAATTTGAGCTTTTATCCAATTATTTGCACTCTTATTTGTTTCGATTCAACAAATGTTTTGCATGTTTTAATTGATAAAATGTCATTGTTTTAAACAAATAAAATTTTTCGATAAAAATTGTTGTTTTAGGCAAAGTGAACATTCACAATGACGAAAGGATACTTAAGAATTTCTCAGTGCTCTCCCAAGGGTGGCATGATTTCCAACAGGTAAGACGTTTGTTCATATTCCTGGCATGGTTGTATCCTCTTTCTCCTGATTTGTTGTTGGGGTTGTTCCCCCAAGTAGAGTGTTTGTTGAGAACTTCACGGTCCTCTCCAACAGTATTTCTCTCCTTAGCATGGGTGCTTTCCTTTGGAAGATTCAGTGGTGAATGGGTTGACATCCCGGTATTTCATCACTTTCCTCAGCACAGTCGCTAGCAGAGTTGTTGATATGATATACTGCATTTATGCTATATCTCCCCATCAGAGGGCTTGTTGAGGTTTTCACCTCTTATTCCTTCAGCAAAGCAGCATTTGGTGGTTGATCCCCCAACTCTCCTCCATCTCCCCAGTGGAGCCATCAGTATATTTGTGGTATAGTGGATTGTAGCTGTGATTTCCCCAGAGTCCCCAACAGAGTCAGGATCCCCGCCGGAGTTTGTTTTCCCCAGTAGGGTCGGTTGGTGATCTATCATCCAGAGATTTGGTTGATTTCCTGATGCTTGTGATCCCCAGTAGAGTGGCTTGTTGCAGAAACTACTTGTGTGATCTATTTTTCCCTCAGTGGGTGTATTCCCCAATGGAATGGCTGACAGTATGCCCAGTAGAGTTGCTTGTGCAGTTAGATTCTACATGGATGATTTGTTCTCTCTTTGTGGGTTGTTCTCCCGGCGGAGTTATTTGGAAGTTGCTTTCGTGGCAGTTCTCGCCTGTGTAGTGAACTCTTGTTTTCCAGTTGATACTGAGAATCCCCCTACAGATATCTCGGGATTTCTCCTTTTCCCCAATAGATTTGTCTTTGTGGCTGTTTATGCCTATTGTGAACTTTTGTTCCCTAGTTGGGTTGATTAGTGATCCATCACTCAGAGATTTTGTGGTTTCTTTGATATCTCTGATCTTTTTCCTTCCCGCAGATCTTTGCTTTTTAGCATGTAGATCTCCAGCAGATTGGCTTTCCAGTTGGTTCTTGGGTTTTCCTCTGGAGGTGTAGTACCGGGCGTTTGATTCCTGGGCCTGTTTGTGTTAGATATGTCTGTTTTGTCAGCATTCATCAAACATAAACCATGCATATTCATGCATACTCATAAACATTCAGATATTCATATTGCATTTTTTACCATATATCTCTTGTTTGTTGTCTCCTGCTATGGGTGATATAGATCTCCACAATAGATCTTCCCAAGCAGATGTCGGGTGTTTAAATCTCTCCATATAGAGTCAGCCCCATAAGCAGAAAGTGTCTGTCTTTCCTTCTGCAGTTCCCCACTGAGATATATCCTCGTGGATGACGGTTTCTTTCGTTTCCTCCCAACACATATATTGGAATGGATTTTCCTATTGAGTTATATCCTCATTAGGATGAGTCTTGATTCGGTCTGTCTTTTCGGTTTGATCCTGAATTGGCATTTTTCAACTGTTTCTGGTGCTTCCCTGTGGAATAAATGAATGAATTGCCCAGTAACCGACAATAATTCTTTTATCCCCAGCGGAATCTTTTTGGGCCTCTACCCTTATACCGGTAGTTGTAAGTCCTATGTTCCCTCTTATTGGCGGAATTTATGGTGATATACCTTTTATTCCTCAGCAAGAGTCGTTGGTTTTCTACCCAGTAGTCGGTAGTCGTAAATCCTAGTTTTTCTGCTCCTCAGCAGTTGGTGGTTTGTTATAAACCCTATTTTTATTTCCCGTGCGGAATTGTGATTCTTTCATTCCCACGCGGACGTTTTGGTTTTCTACCCCGTATTCGGTAGATGTAAACCCTATCTTTTATCCTCATCAGAGTTTGTTGGCTATTACCCAGTATTCGGTAATTGTAAGTCATATCTCTTTTCCCCTAGCAGAGGTCACCTTTGTGGTTCGTTCTGATTGATGGTGGAGTATGTGGTCTTCTACCCAGTATTCGGTAGTTATAAATCCTATGTTGTTGTGGTTTTATCCCCAACGGAGTATGTGCTTTCTTATGGATAATTGCCGGATGATAGCAATTTTATCCTTAGCCAGAGTTGTGGTTTTCTACCCCGTATTCGATAGTTGTAAACCCTATATTTCTCCTTTGCAGAGTTAACCTTGTTATTCATCCTAACCGATGATGGTTACTCTTTGTTGGTTATCTTCATTCAATATTCGATGTTGATATTCCCTCCTTGCTTTTGGGTAATTGCCGGTTGCTAGCAATTGTATCCCCAGCAAGTCCTTGTGGATAATTGTTGTTTATGCAATTCATCCCCCAGCGGGTCGTCTTTCATTTACCCTTTTGTTGGTAATGATTGTTGCTCCCTTTGATTGGTCATCTTTATATACCTAGTTTTGGTATCCCGATGCCTTTCCTTTCGGTTGATTTATCCTTTATTAACCCATTAACCGGTTGTGGATAATCTTCCATGCGAGTATGTTATCCACGTTCTGACGGTAATGGATAATATATCTCATGAACTCTTCAGTCGAAGCCTATTGTGTTTCCCCAGTCGAGTAAGATTCGTTTTTCCTTCGTGGAATCGAATATTTGTTTCTGGGATAGTTGCCGGATGCTTGCAATTTATCCCTTGTGAGTTATCTTTCGTTTACCCTGTTGTTGTTGGTATCAATTATCTCTCTTTTTGGTTGATCACCTATTATATACCCAGTAACCGGTATCTCTGGTGTTTCCTTCCATGCGAGTATATTATCTACGTTCTGACGGTAATAGATAATATATCTCATGCGAGTATATTATCCATGTTCTGACGGTAATGGATATTATATCTCATGCGCTCTTTGGGTTTGTTTTCCCAGCTGAGTAAGATTCATTTTCCCGTTGTGGATTCGAATGTCCATCCTGTAAGTCGATTTGCTTTTTCAAGCCCTCCTTTCGGATGATGAGTGTTTTGGCATATATACCAATTCACGCTTTGGACGGACACCTATTATATACCCAGTAACCGGTATCCCTGGTGTTCCTTCCTTTCTGCTCCCTATTATGACCTTGGTCCCCTCTGGAGTCAGATTTTCCTGAGTTGATGTACCTTTTTTCAGGTCTTCCTCAGATGTTTGGTTGATTGATATCTCTCACCCTTATACCGGTCTTAGATACTCATTCTTCCTGAGTTTGTTACCCTTATACCGGTAACACCTCATTCTTTGTTGCTTCCCCAGGAGAGTCTCTTTGTTAGACCTTCTCCAGTGGAGTTTCCTGTGGTGATTTTTACCCTTTTGCTATATTGACGTTTTTCCCAATATATGTAATTTTCCCCGGCAGGGAGGTTCTTTGTGAATCGTTCTCCAGTCCGAGTCCGGATTTTTATCCAAAGTATCCTTTGTGGATAGTTTGAGTCAGCTTGTGTCTTTCCAACAGAGGTGTCTTCCTTTGGAATTCTTCTTTTCCCTAGTTTGAGTCCTTCACTCCCCGGTGAGGTCTCCAGTCCAGTCGTGTCTTGTTCACGCCGCGTCAGTTTTATCCTAATTCAGAGTCGTGTCCTGCTCACGCATTCTTTTTCTGTTTCTTATCCCCATGAGAGTCCGATTAGAGTCTCTGTTCCTGGTGAGTGTATTACTCCGACGGATTGTCTTTTCTTCTTTGTGGACCCATATTCCCCACAGAGTTTTGTTTCTTTTGCATGCATACATCTGCATCATGAGGTCTCTTAGGGACCAAAATTTGTCTCATTACTGTTATTTAAGCCCATTCTACCGCGTCGAGATGAAGATTCCTAAACTTCACTTCTCCGGCTATAATGACCTTAAATAGGGGCATCTGTAAGACCCCAATTTTGTCCCTAAGATCCCTCTAGGCATCATATCATATCATTTCATTGCCTCAAGGATCATTGTGCACCTTGCTTCCTTCCCTGTGGGTGGGTTATTTTTTTGAGAGTGATTTTTGATCACCAAGCATGTTTTGCATTTGTATATCATTTCTTTTCTCTTCATCACTAACCAAAAGTACAAAAATATGTCATCTAACCCTTGTCTTGCAGATGAAGCAATCAACAGTCAAAGCAGTCAAAGGCATTCATTGAGCCATAGATGGTGGCCATTCTTGAGAATTTGGACCCCACAATCATTATCAAGAGTTCATATGAGCCATGATGTCATTTTGAATCAAAATCCCAAGTGGTAGAGGTTTGAATTTCATCAGAACATTGCCAGGTCAACTGGAGGCCTAGAAATTCAACTACCAAGTCAACAGTGGATTTGGAAGTGGGAAGTGATTAGAAATACTTCATTCATGTTCAAACAAGTCTCATTTGACATTTCAAACATCAACATTGAAGAAAATAAAGTCAGGTCAAAACTTTCCAAAAATAGAAAGTGACCTATAATTCAAACTTGCCAAAAATGGAAAGGTTTTAACCTAACTTCAACATCAAATTACATCATCAAGAAAGCTTTAAATGAAATTTTGTTGAACATGAAAGTTGTAGATATTTCTCTCCCATTTCCAAAAAGTCCAAGATCATCAATTTCTCATGTGTGGTTAAGGAGATATGATCAAAACATGGCAAAGTGTACATTGAACTTCAAATGGTCATAACTTCTCAACCAAAGCTCCAATTCAAGTGGTTCTTTTTGCTAAATTCTCCTTTTGACCTCTAGTTTCCAAAACACACATTTCATTACACCAATTGTCATCACATAATCATTTGCACTTCACTTGATTTTTGGAAGGAAAAATTAAAGTTTAAAATTGGTGCACTATTTGAACATTCTATCATTGCCAATAGCTCCAAAACAGATTTTTGAGTGAAATTAAGTGGAAATTCGTGCACTATTCACATGCATTTTTCATGCATAAGGTGAAAATCACATTTTGGTACATACACCTCATTTTGCTAATCCACTTACCATTTGGCTAAACATGATTAGGAGGGTGATTAACAGAGCATATATAACAGAAACCCTAACTGTTTTTCAATAAGAACAATCACAATTTTCAGATCTAGAAATTTTCTCAACTTTTTCTCTCAATTTTTTCTGGAAACTTCTCCAAACACAAACCATTTCCATTGCTTGATCCTGGTTCCTGAAGTGTCATTGAGTGGATTTGCACGTGGAATCAAGAGATTTGGTGCAGTTTTGAAGCATGCTCGAAGCTTGGAAGCATTAATGGTGAACTCAAATTCTGGTGAAATCAAGAGCAGTTGAACCTCAATTCTTCCTCCAATCATCCATACAAGTGTTCTAGAAGAGCTTTTGGAGCATTGCAAGGCTTGAATCAACACGAATTCCAAAGCTGCTCTTCAAGAGGTTCCAAATCGATCCTCTTATCTTTCCAATTCATTATGCTATTGTTGTAGATCTTGTGATGCTGGTTAATCTGAGCTTTAAACCATTGAATTCCATGCAAAATTGAGTTAGTTAGGTCGATTTAAAGTTTTGAGCATGATTGATGATTGCTTCGATTCTCCTTGTATGTGTTGATTTAAGCTTAGCTGTGCGTTGATCTTTGATCTATGATGAAAATGATACATGATGATGTTCTTAATTTTGATTTATGAGAAAATTGTTCTTGATGCATAACACTGTTCATGCTGATTCACGATGAAGATGATGATGTTCATCTTCAGGCCACGCTTTTGATCTTTAGAAACACTTTTCCTGCACTTGCATGTGTTTTCCCAGGGCTTGATTCTGATTGGCTCATGCAATAGCCATGCAGCGCTCTGATTGGCTCCCTCCGTTGACCATGCGCTTTGACTGGCCAGCGCATTAGTGAAACGGCTGCGTTTCATTTTGAGCGCGCCAACTTTTGAAATGTGACATGCTTCGATCCTCCGTGCCAGCATTTCTTCATATGCTTCATTTATTTTTCTCATGTATTCATGTGCCATACCTTATATCATTTTTTATTTTTTCTCCATCTTCCAAAGTTCATATTAAATTGAAAATTGCTCCAAAAATTATGTGGTTTTTTGCATTGCATTCCTTATTCTATCTACTATTTTTTGATAATTTTTCCATAAATTGTGCTTGGCTGGATTTTGTTTTGTGCTAGGGAATTTGAACATGTATGCATTTTGTACCTTGCCTTGCCATATCATTTGTGAAATGCTGAGCTTTTATCCAATGAATATGAAAATTTTCATGATGAAACTAGACACTTTGCTTGAAATTATGGTGTTGATTTGGTATTTTTATCATGTGTCATTGCTGTTTTATGATCATGTTAATGTAGGTGTGACAATTTGTGTCACACCTTTGCTTGTCCAACTTATGTGATGTGTCTACCATGCCTAATGAATTCCAATTGTTCTGATTTTTTGTATGATGCTTATTATGGATGTTGTGAATAAGCATGAATTTTCTTGGAATTATTTGAATCATTTCTGATTTAATTGAGATTTTTCATTCTGGTTGATCACATTTGAGCCTTTAAATTGCCTTGAACTTCATTTGATTGTGAAATGCCTGTTCCTTATCCAATGCTTGTGAAATTTTGCATGTTATTTCTAGACATGTTGATTGTTGTTTTGGCTTTGGTTTGAGGTCTTTATCATAATCCATCCCTGTTTTATGCCTATGCTAACTTGGTGTGACAATTGGTGTCACACATGTGCTTGTCTTGTGCTTGTCTTGACTTATGCTATGTGATTGCCATGCCTAATGATGTCCAATGCTCCTAATTTTTTGTGTGATGATCATGTTGTATGTCCTGTTTACTCATGAATTTTGCCAAGATTATTTGAATCATTTTTGATTTAATGTGCATTTATTGCTTCTGATGTCACAATATGGTCACAATTTGCATACCTTGCCATGTTTTGATCATGAAATGGATTTGGTATATGATATTTATGTGAGACCTTTTGGATTGTTTCAAGATATGTTTGAAGTTGATTCATGTTAATTTTCAGCTTCTGTTTTGAATTTTTTTCTCCATCTTTGACCCTAGGCTTTGACCTAGTGGTTTGTCTCTCATGTTTGAGCTTTGATTTCAGGTTGAACATCCAAGTTCCATAGTTGGTGATGCTTCATCATTTGAGAATTGATGTTTGCCTTTGATTACTAACCTTTGTGTGTTTTGTAGGTTGATGTTGACTCATTTGAGTTTGACCTTTGGCTTGCACATTGTGAACTTTGTCTGTTTGTTTGATATTAACTGTTGGTTGTTTGCTATATAGTTGTACTGATTTGTTTGATGTTTCCACAGGTACATAAGTTGCTTTAAGTTCACTTTGAACTTGCTTTTGCTTGGTTGCTTAACCACTTAGGTATAACCTCTCTTCTTCATGTAGTCTGGAAGACCTGTCCTGTTATGGGGGCAAGCACCTGTCTAAAGTCCTCCTTAAGAGGCAATGCTTGTGATTGTTTACTCTTTGTGCCAAGCAGGAAAAGTCCTCTTATGAGGCAATTGGTAGATAAAAGAGATGTGTAGTCCATCTCCTACTATTCAGTGTGTCATCCACCTTGCTCACACAATGTGTTGATGTATTGTGGATATTAACCCAAGCTCTTATAGAGTCAAATCATTTGTGGAGAAGAGTTCCAACTTTCTGAACTCCCACACCTTCTATTGTTTAAAGCTCTCCCTGACCAGGGATAAGAGCTATGAGGCACATCCCTCATCTCCATTTCATCTGCTTCACCCTAACTCTCAATGTTAGGGTTAAGAGCACAACATACCCCATTCCAGTTGACTGTAAAGTCTAACCTTGCTTGAGCCTAATTGATTGTATATAGTGTGTGCTAATTGACTTGTGTGTTTGCTTACTTGATTCATCTGTGCATATCTGCTTGAGTGTGCCTTTATGCATTTATCATCATCATGTGTATATCATTTCATAAACTTTGCTTTATAGCATTTTACTTTGTCCATGGAGGAGACAAGCATAAGTCCATTACTTGGAAGTTTGTTCCTATGATATGGTGTGAGACTAGTATAAGTCCATTGATTGGCATCTGGTATCATTGTTTTGTTTTAGGAGATTGGTGTAAATCCATTGATTGGTATCTGGTATCCATGTTTGTTTGTGCTTTAGGAGATTGGTATAAGTCCATTGATTGGCATCTGGTATCCATTTTTTGTTTTGTGAGATTAGTGTAAGTCCATTGATTGGCATCTGGTATCATTGCTTCTTTTGTTTTAGGAGATTGGTGTAAATCCATTTATTGGTATCCGGTATCCATGTTTGTTTGTGAGATTGGTGTAAGTCCATTGATTGGCATCCGGTATCCCTTTTTCATTTGCTTATTTGCATTGTTGCCTATTCCAAAGGAATCACTTGAATCATCTACATATGATTTCAAGAGGTGAACATCTAAGAAGTTTTACTTCCTCACCCTTCCGCATTTTTGTTTCTTTAAACCTCCATTTGCATGTTATCTCAAAACCTGAAAACTATTGTGCAAACTGTAACACCCCAAAATTTGCCCTCCTCATTCATGCATTCATTTTATATTGCATTTCATCATGTCAATCAGAATTAGATCCGAAAAAAATAATAATAATAATAATAATTTTTTACAAAAAAAATAAATAAATAAAAATAATAATAAAATAAATAAAATATAATAAAAAAAATTTGGACTTGGGTCTCTCTCATTTGAGCCCACAAAACCATGAAATTCAGTCTATAAATACCAAGGCTTCACTTGAGAAAAAGGAAGAGAAGCAAAAATACTCTGAGGTTTCCTTGGAACAAAACCCTGAGGAAAAAGATAGTGAGAGAAGAACTAACAGAGTTCAGAGCAGCCTCCAAACCCTGAAGGAAACTCAACTGCACAGAATCACCTCTGCCTCACATAAACCCTTAAGATTGTTTTGTAAACCTCACGGGTGCAACTCAATTTCAATCAAGCTCTCCAATCAGGTTTGCCTTTATTCCCATTACCTTTTGCTTTGAAGTTGAATACTCTGAATGTATGACGTATGATGGATGAATTTCATTAGGTTTTTCGCCCATGGGTTTAATATGTATATGAATGTATAAACAATGCATTGAATGTTTAACCGTTTAATTTTTGAGTGTATGCCACAGGGTTTGAGGTTTCTGAAACCATACTGTTATTCATGAAAAAAATGCTTATGGTGTTTCACTAACCCTTTTGTTGAGTTTTTGTGAGGGCTCACATGACTTTTGCAGGGATAACTTGCGTGGTTTCCCACTTTATTTGTGGGATAACCCCTGGAGGTTCATTCTGATTACCTGTACTGACTCACTTTTCTTTGATGGCATTAGCTTGGAAGGATCTCAGGGTTTCCCATTCCTCTAATTGTTGTTACTTTGGATCTTTATCCGCGTGGTACTTTTACATTTTTCCCGTATTTTACTGCTTTCCTAGCTGGAAGACCTCGATAGGAGGCAACGTTTGAGCCCCTTGGTGGCATTTTACTTTGAGATACATGTTTTGTGTTTTGTATTCATATCCCTGCAGGTAGCGCGGTTCCTTCGTCAAGGACTGCCTTTTTGCCCTTGAGCATCCCAAACCCTAAAACCCAAAGCAACACGTTAACTCCTTCTACTACAGGCGAGTAAGTCTCCAAAGGTCGAGCATCCGGTAGATTGCGTAGTGACGTCGTTCACCCCATAACATAACCCTTAACCCGTAGTTAGCCGAACTACGTTTTGCTCTGATTCTCAGGCCAGATGAGATACGTAGGCATAAGACGCGATGTCTTAGCGAGCACACATCCCCCCAACCCATAGGTCAGCCGAGCTACGAAGACTCTGATTCTCATATTCAGATGAGATACGTATGCAGTGGATGCGACATCCGCGCGAGTCATTTTCATTTAACCTTTTTTTTTTTTGGTAAACAGCACAAGATAAACCCACACCCTTTAGACAAGAACTACAAAAGTGGATCCCGTAGAGTACTACGGATGCGTAGGGGTGCTAATACCTTCCCTTCGCATAACCGACTCTCGAACCCAAGATTTGGTTGCGAGACCCCGTCTTGTCCTTTCCTTTTTCAGGTTTACTTCGAGCGTTTCCTTTCCCTCCTTTGGGATGAATAACGCACGGTGGCGACTCTTCTGTCTTTTTCTTTCACCGGTTGTTTTTTTTCGCACTGTATTTTTCAGGTTGCGACAGCTGGCGACTCTGCTGGGGACCCGGTTTCCCTAAGCGAGTCCCTCCTAGCTTTTGTAGTTTGTTTATTGGGTGTTCAAGCTTTTGTACGGTTATTTATTTACCTGCTTTACCTTATTGCATTGTGTACATATCATTGCTTTATCTGTTGGCTGGCTATGGCTGCTTGGTGATCTTTGTGAGATGAGTTCTATACCCGAACTCGAGTGCACTTAGGATAGGAGAATGGCATAGTCTTGTCGACTTGTGTGGAGTTATTCCTTAGCGAGTTGACTTGCAAGCCCATTCACTTGGTGGAGGTCATGTTGAGATCAATAATGTCACATAAGTAAGTTGTGGTTAGACATTACTTGTTCCAATATAGACCTTAGAAGCCGAGGACCTTAGTTTACCAAACCCATCTTGGCCTATTCGTAGGACGTAGTGAGAAAGTCGTTCAAGTGTAAGATTTGATACGATTGTTACGCGATACTACACTCATAAGAGTCTCTCTTGAGAATATTGTTGGAATACGAGTAGTCGTTCCTCTGATAATATCCGAAAGATGGGATTATGACTATGGGAACCTTTTGTAGAACATGTTTGGCAGGTTTAAACCTTAGTACACTCCTTTTGGGTGGTTCTTAACCTAAACTCCATGCTCGTGACTTGCAACAAACCCTTGATTCATGGTTAATCCGATCAGGTATCCTTAATATCAATGGAACTCGGGTGTTGATAAGATGTAAACCATAATCCACCAAAATGGGTGGTTGATATTAAGGATAACATGATCCATCCCATGACCTTTGTTTGGTGTGCTCTTAATTTCTCTCCAGACAATGCAACCTGACAAATGTTCAAGCAGATACATCAATTCTGATTGACAGGCCTTTGCATTGCATAACATCATCTGCATATTTGCATCCAACATCTCATGCTTATTCATTTGCAGGGTATTCCCTTTCAAAACAGGGGTGCCTTAAAACTGAACAAGCAGTGCATCGCATACCATGCATATTAACCCTTGTCTGTTTTGCAGGTGTCACCACAGTGTCTAATGTTTGTTCCCTGTATCAGGCAGTTATTGGTCCCAAGCGAGTCCACAGGTACCCGACAAAGGAAAATCGTCCACAACTAGCGATGGACCAAGTATAGAAAGAGCTGGCTGATATGCATGAAAGGATGGATCAGTTTATGTCATTGATGACTGGTATGGCAGCAGGCCAAGAAAAGCTGAGGGAATTGGTTGAGCAACCGAGGCCCAATCCAGATTTGGAGATACCAAATGCTGAGGGAAACCCTGGTAACCCTGGGAACGCTGATAACCCTGTGAACACTGGTAACGAGGGTAACGCAAATGCTGATGGAAACCCGGGTAATGTTGGCAACACAGGGAATGTTGGAAATGGTATTGACGGAAGGTACAATGTGAATCAAGGAATTCGGATTAACGGGCACCCCGTTACTGAAGATTGTCAGTATGATCAATTTTCTTTGCACGACGAGGCCCTCGAGACCACTCGCCGTATGGATGAGCTTGCTTAGAAGCTCAAATCTTTGGAGTCTCAAAATTCCTTAGGCTTTGATGTCACAAATCTTGGTCTGGTTCAGGGAGTAAGGATTCCTCACAAGTTCAAACCCCCTACTTTTGAGAAATACAACGGGGCTTCTTGCCCACGCACTCATCTCCAATCTTATCTGGGAAGGTTGGGAGCTCACACGGAAGATGAAAAGTTGTGGATGTACTATTTTGAAGACAGTCTAACTGGAGCTTCTCGTGAATGGTATTCTCATTTGTCTCGTACTACCATCAAGAGCTGGAAAGACTTGGCAGAGGCTTTTGTCAAGCAATATCAATACAACTTGGACATGGCTCCAAATCGGACCTTGTTGCAAGGTATGTCTCAGACTGCCAAGGAAACCTTTAGAGAGTATGCTCAGCGCTGGAGACAGATTGCTGCGTCCGTCCAACCCCCTATGTCTGAAAGGGAGATGGCGGACATGTTCATGAACACTCTTCAAGGCAATTATATTGAGAGATTGGCTGCTTGCCCGTCAATCAGCTTTGCAGAGATAGTAATTGCTGGAGAAAGAATCGAGAGTCTGTTGAAGATGGGCCGAATTCAAGACAATAGTGGTCCCAAGAGACCGTTTGCTGGTAACGGTCAGCGAAGAAAAGAAGGCGAGACAAGCGCTGTGTATACCGGCAGAGGCAAGGGTAGAGGACGCCCTAATTATTATCAAGATCAAGTGGCCGCAGTCACTATTCCAACACCTGTTCCTCAACCGCAATGTCATCCACAACAACAACCCAGGTACAACAATCAACAACAAGGAGGTAATCCGGGTCAACAGAGACACTATCAACAACGTCCAAGGCAAACGGACCGGGTCATTGAGCCAATCCCAATGCCTTATTCAGTATTACTTCCCAGGCTGATTGACATGAATCTGGTTACGTTGAGAACTCTGGCCCCACCAATCGATCCCAATAATTTGCCCAGAGGTTATGATGTCAACGCCATATGTGCTTTTCACTCCAACGCACCTGGCCATACTACAGATAATTGCAAGGCTCTCCAGTTAAAGGTACAAGATTTGAGAGATGCCCAGGCTATCAATTTTGCTCCGGTGCCTAATGTTATCCAGAACCCGATGCCGGCTCACGGCGGGCAGAGGATTAATGCTGTTGATAGTGGGGAAACTTTGAATTTGATTTCTGATGTGACTAAGGTGAAGACTTCGCTATCGGTGGTTAAAGACCGACTTCTGAAAGGACAGATTTTCCCGGGCTGTGGGGAAGAATGCAGAAATTGTCAAGATGCCGAAAACGGATGTGACAGTTTGAGAAGGGGTATTCAGCAGCTGATAGATGAAGGTTGTCTTCAGTTCGATCAGGCCCGTCCAGTGAAGAATGATGTATCAACGGTGACGTTTTATTTCACTCCTGAAGAAATATATGTTCCCGAGAGACTCGCTCCGACAACAATATATTTCCCAGAAAGTACAGAACCAGCAGCGGTGAACATCGAAAGTTCAGCACCAGTCGCAATTTACTCTGACAGCCCTCAACCGACTTTGGTTGGTCCGATCACCATCACAATACCAGGACCCGTTCCGTATGAGAAAGACAGTGCTATCCCGTGGCACTATGGGGCTGATATCTACTGCCAGGGGCAGAAAGTTAACGAAGAAGACATTGACATCGATAGCTCCGCTGTAGACAATGTCGGAGGAGTTGGTGGCTTCACTCGCAGTGGACGCCTATTTGCACCATCAACATTACGCGCGAATACTGAAGCCGAGGCAGCTGCCAAGGCTAAAGGGAAACAGGTATCCACCGAAGAGGTTACTACTGAGGAAGATCCTCCTAAGACCGCATTCGAGAAGGAAGTGGATGAGTTTATGAGGATTATCAAGAAAAGTGACTACAAGGTAGTCGACCAGCTAAATCAGACACCCTCAAAGATCTCCATTCTCTCACTATTGTTGTGCTCTGAAGCGCACAGAGCAGCCTTGTTGAAAGTACTGAATATGGCCTATGTTCCACCGGAGATAACTGTTAACCAGCTGGAGTCGGTAGTTTCCAATGTAAACGCTAGCTGGGGGCTAGGTTTCACCGATAATGACCTGACACCTGAGGGCAGGAATCACAACAAAGCCTTGCATATCACAATGGAGTGCAAAGGGGTGGTGCTTTCCCATGTTTTGGTTGATACAGGCTCTTCTCTGAATGTTCTTCCAAAGAAAGCCTTAACGAAGTTGGATTGCGATGACACCATCCTGAGGCCAAGTAACTTAGTTGTGAGGGCTTTTGATGGCTCTAAGAGAGCTGTCTTTGGCGAAGTTGAGTTGCCAGTTAAGATTGGACCGCAGGTGTTCAAGAGCACCTTTTATGTGATGGATATCCAGCCTGCCTACAGCTGTCTGCTAGGTCGGCCTTGGATTCATGTTGCCGGTGCTGTTACTTCTACCCTCCACCAGAAGCTCAAATATGAACTAGAAGGTCAGATCGTCACTGTATGTGGTGAAGAGGATATTTGTGTTAGCCACCTGTCTACATTTAAGTATGTAGAGATGGACGGCGAGATGCATGAGATGCTGTGTCAGGGCTTCGAAACTACAAACATCAATGAGGTCGCGCCCGAAGCTGTCTTTTCACCTGAGTTTGAGAAGGTCGGGACTTCTATCTCTTCATACAAGCAAGCTGTCGAAGTGGTTAAAGCTGGTAATGCCCAAGGCTGGGGCAAATTTGTGGAGCCAGTCATCAAAGAAGACAAGTTTGGATTGGGGTATGCTCCGGGATCTCAGAAGAATGAAGCCGGTACTTTCTCCAGCGGGGGTTTGGTTTCTCCCCACGTCGTCAATGCTGCAGATGAAGTAAGGCTGACAGCGACTGTGACTTAGATAGTTGGATTCGCCCGTGTGTCCCGGGAGAAAAGCTCGACAATTGGTCGTCTGAAAAAACCGTTCAGGTTACTCTACTGAAAGAGTGATTTTTATTGTTTTCCTTTATTACATGCATAATAAAGTCTTACACTTTGCCCAAGGTGTAACGGCTCATTTGTAGGGCCATTCATTTAGTTACGTTTCGCAATTATTTTTATCATCAATAAAGGACGGCTTTTGCAAACAATTTTGTGTTCTCTTTCTTTCAGCTTTTTTACTTTTTACCAAAAAATGGCAATGTTTCTTTTTTCGTTTTTCCTTTCTTTCAAAAAAAAAAATCTCTCATTCTAAGGTAAAGCATGATCCTCCATCTCACTGCTAACGACACTGCTATGGCCAAGTATGACTTCGACAATCCTATCTATCAAGCCGAAGAAGGGGCTGAGGAAGATTGTGAATTGCCTGAAGGGTTAGCCAGATTGTTGAAACAGGAGGACCGAGCTATTACACCTTATCAGGAGGTGGTTGAGACCATCAACGTTGGCACCGAAGACGACAAGAAAGAGATCAAGATCGGGGCCAGTCTATAGGCCGAGAGGAAAGACCGTTGATCATGTACTTGACTGTGTTAGAAAGGTCAATGGGTTGTGTGCTCGGTCAGCATGACGAGTCAGGTCGAAAAGAGCATGCAATATACTACCTTAGCAAAAGTTTACCGACTGTGAACAAAGATACTCATTGCTCGAGAAAACTTGTCGCGCTTTGGCATGGGCTGCTCGTCGACTAAGACAGTATATGTTGACTCACACGACTCTATTGATATCAAAAATGGATCCAGTCAAGTATATTTTTGAAAAGCCAGCACTTACCGGAAAAGTTACTAGGTGACAAATGATACTGACAGAGTATGACATCCAATACACTTCACAAAAAGCCATCAAGGGAAGTGTCTTGTCAGACTATCTTGCAGAGCAACCGATTGATGATTACCAACCTATGAGGTTTGACTTTCCTGATGAGGACATCATGTTTCTCAAATCGAAAGATTGAGAGGAACCACTCCCGGAGGAGGGGCCTGACCCTGAATCCAAATGGGTTATGATGTTTGATGGGGCGGTCCACGTCAATGGTCGCGGAGTTGGTATAGTGTTGATCACACCGGAAGGGGGTTCATATGCCATTTGGTGCCAGAATAACTTTTCCCTGCACCAACAATGAAGTTGAATACGAAGCTTGTATCCTAAGACTTGAGGAAGCCGTCAAAATACAGATTAAATCCCTGGATGTATACGGGGAGTCAGCTTTGGTCATCAATCAAACCAACAGGGAAATGGTGCTATGCTGGAACTACGTACCCAGAATTGACGTATCTCGGTCAGAGACGAATGAAGAAAGCATTTGGTCAGAAAGTGCGCTCTCGGGAGTATCGAGTCGGTGAATTGGTACTCAAAATATTTCTTCCTCCCAACACAGATCACAGGGGCAAATGGACACCGAACTATGAGGGTCCGTACGTGGTTAAAAGGATTTTCTATGGCGGATCTTTGATGCTAACAACCATGGATGGCGAAGGATTCCCGTCCCCTGTCAACTCAGACGCAGTTAAAAAATACTTCGCATAAAATAGACCCGTTGGACAGTAAAAAGAATAGTCCAGGCAAAAAAGGGGCATCCCGACGAACCAAAAAAAAAAGAATAAAGAGGTTCGGGCAAAAATTAGGGATATATAAAAAAAAAAGAGTACACCCGGTGAGTCGAAAACCCAAAAGGGCGGCTCAGGCAAAAATGGGTATCCCGGTGGATTGAAAACCCGAAAAGGGGGCGATCCAGGCAAAAGTTAGGGAATAAGCGAATGACTATGATCTGAGTTCATCAGCGTTATATCACCGTTTCATTCAATCCGGCAATCTTCGAAGGTTAAAGATCGACTAATCATCCACTTCAGAAAGCAAGATGAGCAGAGCGTCTTGAGGACATACGAACCATAGCAGAGTCGAAACTCAGTGGGACCCTGTTTCCCCATTGCCATTAGGATAGTTCTCTTTTTATAGCGATCACCTCTTTTCAGGGATCAGCTTCCTGATGCCCTCGCCTATTCCTAGCACAAACTTTCTCCCCAGTAAGAGTCGAATAATTCAGTTAAAGAGCCTTTTTATTTTTCATTTATCAGTTTGTTTGCAAAAATGTCCGAATTTTTGATAAAACATATTGCATATGAACATAATGGTGGCTTTTGCAGATGATTTGCACAGGAAAACATTTAAAATTTCTTTGAATGTGCTTAATCCCGGACGGTGAATTCAAACCGAGTAATTCCCCCGAGGCATACATGTATTTTTGGTTGCAGGTCATAGGAACCGGATGCCAAGTCATGAATCCTCATCCCCAAGCGGTTGACAAAGTCTCTCCTCAGCAGAGCATGTTCCCCAACAGAGTTGACAATATCCAGACTGTCTATCCCCAGTAGAGTTGACAGTATCCAGACTATATATCCCCAGTGGAGTTGACGGTGTCAGACTGTATCTTCCTAGCAACAGCGAAGTGGTTGCATACCCAACGGACAAGAGGGTGGCGTTCCCAGTGTTCATCTCATTCCCCAGCAGATTATTTTTAACAGATTTGTTAATCCCCAGCTTGAGGGTGATTAGCAAGTTCATATCCCCAGCAAAGGTCGTTTCCTACGACATTTCCCCAGGAAGTGTTTTCCCCACAGACTCTCCTCACAGAGCCTCGCCGAACAAAGTTTCCATAGTTGATACTCCCCCCGCAAGGTCAACTTTTCAAGCAGCCAATTTATTTTTGGTGGCTCATTGGTCCCGGCAGACGGATCATTCCCCACAGAGCATTCAAGGATTGATACAACGATCTGTTCCCTACCGGAGTTTGCTTCCCCTAGCAGATTTCTTTTTTTCTTTTACACCATGCATAGCATTTGCATTCGCATGCATATCATATCAAGCATACACATAAGCTGATAAACAGGTTCTTCCAAGCAGACTGAAGAATTACTTTACAACCAAGGTCATGAGATCCAGCCAGAGGATCAAGCGTGAGTGATCTAGCCTGAGGGTCATTTCGAAGATTCAGTCTGAGAATCGTGTTCCAGTGATCCAGCCTGAGGGTCATTTCGAAGATTCCCCAGTGAAGTCGCCTACAAGCTTTATTTCCCCAGCAAGTCTAATTGAGGAGTCGTTACAACATGTTCTAGCCCGAAGAATATGTACGAAGCCCAAAAGTGGAATATTCTCGAAGTTGCATATCTAATATGAAGGTTGGGTGTAGATTTCAAAAGAGGGTCAACCAGCGCATGCCTCAGATGCGGGATCCTAATGATGGGAATTTATCATCAAAACAATCCAGGTCTAGCCCGAAGACCGGAAATAGATTCAGCCAGAGAATCGAAACAATTCAGATCTAGCCAGAAGATCGAAGTAGATTCAACCAGAGAATCAAAGGAAATAGATTCAGCCAGAGAATCGAAACAAAGAAGATCTAGCCAGAAGATCGAAAATCGCAACAATTCAGATCTAGCCAGAAGATCGAAGTAGATTCAGCCAGAGAATCAAAGGAAATAGATTCAGCCAGAGAATCGAAACGGAGGAGATCTAGCCAGAAGATCGAAGAAGATCTAGCCAGAAGATCAAAATCGTACCCAGCCCGAGGATCAAAATTAATATCCAACCAGAGGACTAAATTGAGTATAGGTTCAGCCAGAGGATCGAAACTCCAGATTAAGCCAGAGGATCGGAAGAAAAATAAACATCGCGGTGTATTTCCGCGTTTTTGTGGTGTTCTCGGAGCGCAAATTTTCGGTCTATCTTTGGTATTCAATCACAGCTCACCCCGTTTGTCTGATAAGCTGTTCGCTTTCATCCTACTCGGTTTAGCTGATGATTGAATAGGGGCAGTTGTAACACCCCAATATTTGCCCTCCTCATTCATGCATTCATTTTATATTGCATTTCATCATGTCAATCAGAATTAGATCCGAAAAAAAAAAACGAAAAAAAAAAACGAAAAAAATAATAATAATAATAATGATTTTTTACAAAAAAAATAAATAAATAAAAATAATAATAAAAAAATAAATAAAATATAATAAAAAAAATTTGGACATGGGTCTCTCTCATTTGAGCCCACAAAACCATGAAATTCAGTCTATAAATACCAAGGCTTCACTTGAGAAAAAGGAAGAGAAGCAAAAATACTCTGAGGTTTCCTTGGAACAAAACCCTGAGGAAAAAGATAGTGAGAGAAGAACTAATAGAGTTCAGAGCAGCCTCCAAACCCTGAAGGAAACTCAACTGCACATAATCACCTCTGCCTCACATAAACCCTGAAGGTTGTTTTGTAAACCTCACGGGTGCAACTCAATTTCAATCAAGCTCTCCAATCAGGTTTGCCTTTATTCCCATTACCTTTTGCTTTGAAGTTGAATACTCTGAATGTATGAGGTATGATGGATGAATTTCATTAGGTTTTTCGCCCATGGGTTTAATATGTATATGAATGTATAAACAATGCATTGAATGTTTAACCGTTTAATTTTTTGAGTGTATGCCACAGGCTTTGAGGTTTCTGAAACCATACTGTTATTCATGAAAAAAAATGCTTATGGTGTTTCACTAACCCTTTTGTTGAGTTTTTGTGAGGGCTCACATGACTTTTGCAGGGATAACTTGCGTGGTTTCCCACTTTATTTGTGGGATAACCCCTGGAGGTTCATTCCGATTACCTGTACTGACTCACTTTTCTTTGATGGCATTAGCTTGGAAGGATCTCAGGGTTTCCCATTCCTCTAATTGCTGTTACTTCGGATCTTTATCCGCGTGGTACTTTTACATTTTTCCCGTATTTTACTGCTTTCCTAGTTGGAAGACCTCGATAGGAGGCAACGTTTGAGCCCCTTGGTGGCATTTTACTTTGAGATACATGTTTTGTGTTTTGTATTCATATCCCTGCAGGTAGCGCGGTTCCTTCGTCAAGGACTGCCTTTTTTCCCTTGAGCATCTCAAACCCTAAAACCCAAAGCAACACGTTAACTCCTTCTACTACAGGCGAGTAAGTCTCCAAAGGTCGAGCATCCGGTAGATTGCGTAGTGACGTCGTTCACCCCATAACATAACCCTTAACCCGTAGTTAGCCGAACTACGTTTTGCTCTGATTCTCAGGCCAGATGAGATACGTAGGCATAAGACGCGATGTCTTAGCGAGCACACATCCCCCCAACCCATAGGTCAGCCGAGCTACGAAGACTCTGATTCTCATATTCAGATGAGATACGTATGCAGTGGATGCGACATCTGCGCGAGTCATTTTTATTTAACCCTTTTTTTTTGGTAAACAACACAAGATAAACCCACACCCTTTAGACAAGAACTACAAAAGTGGATCCCGTAGAGTACTACGGATGCGTAGGGGTGCTAATACCTTCCCTTCGCATAACCGACTCCCGAACCCAAAATTTGGTTGCGAGACCCCTTCTTGTCCTTTCCTTTTTCAGGTTTACTTCGAGCGTTTCCTTTCCCTCCTTTGGGATGAATAACGCACGGTGGCGACTCTTCTGTCTTTTTCTTTCGCCGGTTGTTTTTTTTCGCACTGTATTTTTCAGGTTACGACACAAACATCTTCACTTCTTTTCAAATTAGAAACCTAGGCTTCAGGCCTTTGATTTTTTTCAAACTCCATTTCATAATACTTCTTTGAATTGAATTCTAATCATACTTTGACCATCTTTTGTGAATAAATTCTAATTGGTTAATTTCACTCATTCAATTGTTTTGTGGCTTTGTCCATTCTTGATAAGTTTTCATACATTAGCCATAGGTTTGATTTATCCTAGTTGGTTGATGTTAATCTCGCCTTTGTCCTTAGTGATTGAATTGTAAGACTTCCTTGCTTATTATAGGGTTAACCCCTCATTAGCAAGTTGAAGCTTTTCTCACATGGTGGACTTGTTGTTTGCATAAGGTTGAGTTTTCTCCCATGGATAACGAAAGACCTTAGGACTTTTGTTTAAAATGAACCCACTCATATTTTGGAAGTTTTTTAGCCGAACTACGGCGTTTTGATCCTTACCTTCTATGGAAAGGTACGTAGGCAACGGGTTCATCCGTTCAAACAAAAATAATAACTTGTATATTCTTTTCTCATCCCTTCATTCGTGTTTGCACAATAAATATTTCATAAACAAATAACATTTCGTACAACAAGTGTGAAAAGGGCTCCCTAGGAGTACCTAGGACGTTTTGGGTGCCTAACACCTTCCCATTGCGTAATTAACCCCTTACCCAGATCTCTGATCTTTTCATTAGTTTTCTATGTGTAAAACTTCTTAGGATTTTGTTCGCTTTTTAGCCATTCCTTTGGATAAATAAAAGTGCGGTGGCGACTCGATTCCTTGTATGCTTTGCTTTTGATTTAATCAATAAATCATAAAGTGACGAATACACCGCTACATCTGGCGTGCTAGTTTTATTTTTTTTACTACTTTTTCGGCCGTTTTCTGATCAGCCTGACCCTTTTAACTGTTCATTTTTTATTTCAAAATTCGACCAAAACCTATATGTTTCTGAGAAGTTTATTCCGCGCTGATTATTTTAGTGCATTCAGTTTAATTTTTTGAGAACTTTTACGTTCGATTTTTATTATGTTTTATACGTTTATTTTTTTTTAACCAAGGTAATTGATGGAATTATTTAGAATTTACTATGTGTTTAGTTTGTTTTTTAGGTTGTATTTTTTCGGTTTCATTTTTAATTAGTAGCTTCGATGGAATTAAATTTAGTAGTTTAATTGTTGTTTTAATTTACCTTTAAAAAATATCGTTTAAATCATCGAGTTGTTGGATTTTCATATGTGTTACAATTTCGGAGTTAAAAATTCAATTTAACTTCAGAAACTGCTTAAACACACAAAGTTTATTGACCGACCTCATATAGTGTAATTCCTACATGAATCAAACTTGTTTTTCGCCCTTGTGCGACTTTGAGAAACATTTTCAGAAACGAGTATGCTTTATCCACATCGATGTGAAAGAAACAAAGACTTCAGTGCCCAAGAGAGACCAACAAGCAAAGGTTTAATCACTCGATATGTCTAAAGGATCACTCCTTAAAAGCAATCAACCCAGTAGGTCTTCATAAGCAGAACTACATAGCCTTGAGTTTTCCATAGCACTTGGAGATATGTAGGAGCAGGATTCTAAAATCTTGCCAGGAACCCCTTTAATAAAAAAATGTTTTTTTCTTTTCTCTTTCCTCACTCGATAAGTAGAAGATCACAAACGATATCACGCTAACACTCTTACACAAAACAAATTAAATGGGTCTCGTCGAGTACAAAGAATATGAGGGGTGCTAATACCTTCCCCTTGTATAATTGACTCACGAACCCGATTTGGTTACGACGACCATTTATTTATTTTTCGTGGATTTTATCGATATCCCCTTTCCTTTTTGGGGGAATAAATAAAGTTTGATGGTGACTTTGTTTTGTTTATATTTCGAGCATTTTGTATGCTCGGATATTTTTCGCGCCGCGACACCTGGTGTATTTGCTGAGGACTCCAATACCTAAGTGAGTCCACCCTAGATTTGTTGTTTTGGGTTTGAGTGTTTGCTTTTATTTACTTGCTTGCTTCTTATCCTCTATACCTTTATATGCCTTTATTATTTGCATATTCAACTGCTATATAATACTGTATGGTATCATTGGAACTTTCTGGTGATTGGCATTGTGTGAGGAAAAATATATACCCGAGCTATGAGAAAACCCTAAGTTAGGACGGTGGTTGTGTACTATTAACCTGTGAGTCATCAGACTCGTTGGGTTGATGCGAGAACCTCACTCATATGAGATCCCTTGAAAGTATTACTATCTTACGATTGGTCGTTCTGGCAATGATATTTTCAACCTCAATCCATGATTCCGAGGACCTTTTATAGAACCATGTGTGAGTGTAACTTCCTGTTAGATGTATTTTATATGATGTCAAAACTAGGATGCTTTAGCGTTTATGTATATTGGACAGTATCCTCGGAGTCTTAATGTGCATCTTAGTGTAGCGGTGTATTCGTCGCTATATGATTTATCGATTAAACCATAAGCAAAGCATACAATGAAATTTCGAGTCGCCACCGCACTTTTATTTATCCAAAGGACTGGCTAAAAAGCGAACAAAAGCCTAAGAAGTTTTACACGTAGAAAACTAATAAAAAGATCAGAGAGTCTGGGTAAGGGGTAAATTACGCAATGGGAAGGTGTTAGGCACCCACTACGTCCTAGGTACTCCTAGGGAGCCCTTTTCACACTTGTTGTAAAAAATTGTTATTTGTTATGACATAAGTATTGTGCAAACATGATTGGGATGATGAGAAAAGAATATACAATTTTTATTGGGTTTGAACAGATGAACCCGCTGCCTACGTACCTTCCATCAAAGGTAAGGATCAAAACGCCGTAGTTCGGCTAAAAGATTTCCAAAAGTTGGTGGATTCAATTTTAAACACAAGCACTGAGGCTTTTCATTATCAATGGGAGAACACTCGACCAAGACCAACATCCACCATGCGAGGATAGCTTCGACGTACTAGAGGGGTTAGCCCTGTTTTCAGTACGGAAGTCTTACTGTCGACTCACTAAGGATAGGCAAGATTCACATCAACCACAATGATAATTGAAACCTATGGCTAATGCATGAAAAGATTAACAATGGACAAAGCCAAAACAAGTGAATGAGTGAAGTTAATTGATTGTGATTATGAAAATGAAGTCAAAGTATGATTAAGATTGATTCAAAAGAAGTGTTATGAAATGGAAGTTTGAAAAAAGGTCAAGGACTTGGGTCCAGGTTTTTAGTTTAAAAAACATGAAGAAGTTTGCACAATATCTATGTCAAGTTTGAAATCAAAGTGTGAAAAGGTTTAGGACATAATGGGGATGAATGGATGGGTATGGATAATAAATCTTCTTAGAAGGTTCACTTCTTGAAATCATATAGGGGATGATTCAAGTGTGTCCTTTGGAATAGCAATGGATAATAACAAACAAACAAAGAAAGTCAACAAAAGCGGATATCGGATGCCAATCACTGGGCTTATACCAATCTCCTAAAATAGAACAGGATATCAGATGCCACTCAATGGTCTTACACTAATCTCCTCAAACAAAGAAATAAAAGGTGGATACCGGATACCAATAGATGGATTTACACCAGTCTCCTAAAACAGAAATGGATATCAGAGGCCACTCAATGGACTTATACTAATCTCCTAACAAAATGAAATTTGGATACCGGATGCCAATCTGTCTGGACTTATACCAATATCCAACATATGATCATAGGAAAGCAAATGCCAACTTGCAGGGACTTACAATGGATCCTCACATACAAGAACAGAAGCAACACATGATCATAGGAAAGCAAATGCCAACTTACAGGGACTTACAATTGCAACCTCACATATAAACAAACAAACCAACTTATGATCACAGGAGAGCAAATGCCAACTTGCAGAGACTTACAGTTGCATCCTCACATACAACAAACAAAACAACATGTGATCATAGGAAAGCAAATGCCAACTTGCAGGGACTTACAATTGCATCCTCACATACAATCAAATGCATCAAGCAAAGATAAGATGAGTGGCCAAGGTGATGGTCTTATACTCACTTCCATATCATAGGAGCAATGGCCAATGAATGGTCTTACAATTGTCCTCAATGGGCAAACAACAATGATAATGTCACAAAGACAAATGAGATGGTTATGCATTAATGAGCAATAAATGATGATAAATGCATAGAGCATACAAGCAAGCATGTGCATATGAGGTAATCAATCAATCAATGAGAATCAAACAGCACACTCTATAACCAAACAAGGAGGCTCATACAAAAGGGTTAGGCACTGAGGCCAACTAGAATAGGTTGATGGTGCTCTTAACCTTGCCATTGAGAGGCTAAGGTGAAGCAGATGAAAGGATATGAGGGGTGTGCCTCATTGCTCTTATCCCTGATCAGGGAGAGCATTTAAATATCAGAAGGTGTGGGAGTTCAGAAAGTAGGAACTCTCTCCACATTATTGACTCGATAGATCTTGGGTTTGGATCTCAATGCTACAACCATGTAATGGGAGCAAGGAGAAGACTCACAGAATAGTAGGGGATAGGTTGCTTATCCCTTTGATCTACCAATTGCCTTATTTGAAGGACTTTTCCTGCTTGGGGACAAATATAAACACACACAAGCATTGCCTCTTAAGGAGGACTTCAGACAGTTGCCTGGCCAAGTAACAGGCCAGGTCTTCCAGACTACATGAAGAATAAGGGATTATACCTCAAAGCAAATTGCTAAATAGCAAAGCAAAGCAAGTTCAAAGAACTTAAGCAACTAATGGTACCTGAAATAGTCAAACAAATCAGTACACAGTTCAACAGTTAAAGCAACATGAAGTAGTCAAAACAGATAAGCAAATGTGCAAAGCACAAGACTCAAATCATATGAGTCAAGCCACCTACAAAACAAAAGGGTTAGCTCATAGTAAACAATCAAGCTTAATCAACTTGCGAAAAGTTTCTTTGAAGCATTTGTAGCTCAACCTGAAACAATGAACTCAAACATAAGCCAGGAGACCCCTAGGACAAGCCTAGGGTCAAAAATAAATGAGAAAGTCAAAACAGCAAATGAAAGTCAACCAAAATCAAGTTTAAACATTCAAGAAGCAAACTCAATTAGTCCCACATTCATATCATTCATCATCATGATTTCATAAGCAAAGGAAGTCAAAGCATGGCAAATGAAAGCTCATAAAAGTCAACAGAAAGACTTGCATCAAAAGTCAACTCAAACATTTTCAAAAATCACCAAATAATTCATGATCAATCCTAACACCTAGCATGGTAAGCATGTAAAATTTCATCACAATTGGACAAGTGGAAGGCAGTCAGTGAAAATCATGAAGTCAAAGCAAATTTGAATATGCTCAATGAAGTCAACAGCAAGACTTAGCTCAAAACCAAACATAGTCAATTCCAAAAATTATCAAATAATTCAGGGTCAATCACAATCTATAACATGGCATACATATACAATTTCAGCTCAATTGGATCATGGGAAGATGGTCAATTAAAATCAGGAAGTCAAAACAATTTCAAGCATGCCCAAAGAAGTCAAACAAACATGTATCAACTTCAAAAAATCATAACTAAATGAAAACAGATGAGAAATGAATGGGATCAACACCAATGCAAAGCTCAAGATGTCTAGTATGCACATCTAAAATTTCATGATCATCCAATGAAGTATGAGAATTTCACAAAGGAAATGGGAACATGTATCACACAAGTCAACATTTTGGTCAAACAAGGGATAAAATCTCAAACAATTTGGAAATGCCATAATTAATTCCAAGAAAAATCACAAGTGAGCTAGACATATAAGAGAAGGTTCATGCAAAATTTCACATTAATTGGAGGTCAGAAAGCATGTCAACAAAAATCATGAAATTGCATATCATTGGTGTGACACAAATTGTCACACCCTACTTCCAAAATTCATATCTCACAAACCACATATGATAAATTCAAGAACTCTACATCAAAACAAACATGAATGAGTGTAGATTAACCACAAAAAATTTCAGGGGCATTGGATACATCATCACAATTTCACAAAAGAATTGGCAAAAGGTACAAAATGTGCATACATGTCAAGAACCCTAATGCCATTAAAAATCCAGCCAACCAAAAATTCAGCAAAAATCATGATAAAATAATAGACATTCATGTGAATATGATGAAAAAAATTTCATGAATTTTGGAATTGAAATGCACGAGTTATGAATTTTGTAAGTTGAGTAATGAATTTGGAACAAATGAACAAGATGAACATGTTTTACTAGGTCAACATGGTTGACCGGTGGCACTTTTGTAATTACCACCCTCATTAAACAAAACGCAGCGCATCAGCCAAGCAAATGAAATGTTCTCATTGGTTGTCACCAATGGAACAGTAAAAACAAGTAGCAATACACGTGAAAACAAGGAAATCTGGGAAAGGATTAGGGTTTGGCCACAGCAACAGTAACATTCATCATCTCCAACAATCGTGGAATACTAACATGCCCAGAAATCAACAGCAAGCATACCATTCGAACAAGTGAAACATCTACATGCATAATCCAAACATGGTTTTCATGAAATCATCATCATCAAGGCAAATCGACTGAAAACATATTTGAGCATACAAATGAAAATCCAGATTTCTCATGCATGACACAACCATTTCAAGCAATCCATAGTTCATTAGAATCAGCAAAGAGTAAACTATCATAAGCATAGCATGGATTAGAGAAAGAAGGTGGTCGAAACCTTACTTGATTTTGAAGAAAGGAGTGGAGCAGTGGTTATTTTGGCGATGCAGCTCGAAACAGATGAAGCTCTTGGTTTGAAATGATGGCTGGAGGGTGGCTTGAAGCTCAGCAACTCTTGGAAACACCAAAATCGAAAATCACCATTGTTGGATTCATGGAGAAACAGAATTTGAAATGCTATTCCAGTTGGTATTTTATGCTTAGAAACAACTCTCAATGGTGGTTAGATGATGGGACAATGAAGGATTGTTCGAGTTGTTTGGAGATTTTGAGCAGAAATTGCAAAATGTCAAAATCGAAATTGGGAGAGAATGAGAGTTTTCTGATGTGTTAAGGCTGCTGCTAGGGTTCCAATTCACAGAAAATGAAGTTATATATCACTGTTTAAGGTTGGTTAAACAAATGTTAAGCAAGGTTAACTTAAATGAAGTGAATTGCAACTTTTGCTAATTTTCCAACATGGTTCATGGAGGGTGTAAGGTCTGCACGAATTTGGGCCTTGGACAAGTTGCAAATACCATTCCAAACAATTCCCAATTGGTCACAAGTGTTAAAAAATGCTAAATCAAAAAGTCAACCTTTTGCACCACTTGAAATTAATAAAGTCAAGTCCAAAAATGGCATTTTGCATGGTGAGGTTTTGGTGAATGATGAATGAATTTTTGGAAAGAGGGGAACAAATGGAGCTTGTAGGAAAAAACCCCACTAAAATTGGCCTTGTGGTTCATGAGATATGGCTCTTTGAAGTTCAAAATTTTGTGGAAATGAATTGATCATATCTTGCCAACCATACATGGGATTTGGGTGTTCTTGGACTTTTTGAAAATGGGAGAACAAGATATTCAACTTTCATGTTGGGCAAAAATTCATTTGAAGCTTGTATCATGATGTAAGTTTAAGATCAAGAAGTTTCCATTTTTGGCAGTTGAAATTACAGGTCCACTTTCTATTTCTGGAAATTTTCTGTTTGACTTGATTTTCTTCCATGATGAGGTTTGGCATGATATATGAGGCTTGTATGGACATGAACGAGCTCCTTCAAATCAATTCCATCCATCAAATCACTGATTAAATCCACAGTTGACCAAGTTTGACTTCCTGTTGACTTTTCTAGGGTTTTGCATGATTGAACCACTTCTGATGAATTCCAAACCCTAATTCTTTGAGACCTTGACTTCAAATGATGTACCAAGTTATATGAACTCTTGATTATTGATCATGGTGCCCAAATTCTGCAAGAATGGCCACCATCCACTGCAATGACTGACTTTGACTGATTCTGACCTAATTGGCTGATGATTGCTTCAGCTGCAAGTAACATGGTTAGATGACAATATTTTTGTACTTTTTGGTTAGTAAACATATGAAAAGCAAAGATATACAAATGCAAAACATGCTTGGTGATCAAGAATCAACTCACAAGGCAATCTACCCACTAGGAGGGAAGCTAGGGCATGCAATGATCCTTGAGGCCATGATATGATATGATATGGGCCATGAGGGATCTTAGGGCCAAAATTGGGGTCTTACACTTAGCATTAGGAAGCATAAAAACATTTTGGAAATGATTTAGAAAAGGTTTCATGCATTAAAAATAGGTTTTTATGTGAAAAACAGGTCTATGTATCGACACATGCATGCTATAAGTCGACACATGTGGATCATTTTTAAAGGTTGTAGCTTTTGTTTGATGAGTCGACACATAAAGCATTTCAGGTCGACACATAGAATAAAAATTCTTCTATGAGTCGACACATGTAGTTCAATTTTAAATCATGTAGCTTATGTTTGATGTGCCTCCTGTATGAGTCGATGCATGACCTATACAGGTTGACATATGCTTTGAATGTATCGACACATAATTTACATAGGTCGACACATACATATATTTTGCTTCCAAAATGACATATGCTTCCAAAATGACATATGCTTCCAAAATTCATTTTTTTTCAAATATTTTGCGTTCCTTTTGCCTCTAACTTGCGTACATATAAATACTTCATACATACATCATTTCAACACATGAAACCAAAAATATACAAAGAGTTATCTTCATCTTCAACCTATGTTCTTTGCATACACACAAACAAATTACATACATTCATTTTTTTGTTTGGTGCCATCTAGAATCAGTGTTGATAATGTCTAATTTAGGTTGTTGAATTGTAAATTAGGTTGAGTATTTTTGGGGATTTCAAATAAGAAAACAAAAGTGGGGGTTTCCTTCACGATCAATTGGAGATTTGAAGGTTTCGAACAAGATTACACAAGTTAGATTCGACCGAGTGAAAGCTTTAAAGAACATGGGTTTCTTGCAAAAGAGTATCGTGAGACGGTGGATCATCTTGATAAATCTTGGGCGACAATAATTCACAATTTGGATTCGATCAAGTGAAAGCTTTGAAGAAAGGGGTTTTCTTGTAAAGGAGTAACATGAGACGGTGGATCAAATTGGTATTGTTGGGTGACTTGATCAAGCTCAGATCAAGGGTAGAGAAAGTGTTAGAATCAATACCAAACATATTAGTTATGGGTTGTATTGCTACATTACTCTTGTAAAACTATAATTGTAAAGGTTAATTTTCATTATCTTAATTCGAGTTCTAATTGAGGGCATACACACCCATAGCGAGTCCGGTTGGGGAACTGCCTAAACAAATCCTTGTGTACTCTCTTTCTCTCTCTGCCTATCTCTTTTACTTTTCATTTGCAAATTGTTGAATTCATCGATTGTGCGATCAATACGTTTAGTTAAACTTTTTGATAACCTTTTGAAAAAGGTTTTGTTGAGTTGACCACAATCTATTAGATTGTGGTTGGACTTGTGAATCAACAAAACCATACAAAATTCTAAACGAAATTGATTGCACACAAGGTGTTCGATAATTTGTCTCAATTGCATTTTTGTGTATTTTGTCATTGGAAATAGACTTTACCTTTAGTGTAGCGCTAAAGTGATTGTGGTTGAAAGTATTTTGATTAATTTATTCTCATTATCATAACTTGATTCTATATATGCATATTCATGCTTTTGATAGCGGCTTAGCTTAGACAAATCGATCTGAGTCACTTCCGCTAGCCATTAAATTTTTCAAAACATTTTTGTAAATTTTTTAAACTTGGGATTTATTCACTTCCCTCTAGATAAGTCGCCTTCATCTAAAACCTTGAACTGATGAATTTTAGAACCGATGGTTGTGTAATATCGACCTATGAGACTTAAGACTCGTTGAGTTAATGTGAAGACCTCACTCATAATAGATCCTCTTGAGGGTATTGTTGTCTTACAATTAGTTATTATGATGATAATATTGTCAAATAGGATTGGTGACTCTGGGAACCCGATTAAACCCTAGAGGCACCCTGTTGTGAGAATCATTTTACACCTAGCAAATCAGAACCATTATGTCGTGGAAAGTTTGTAAATCAGAAAATGTGAAATCCCACCGTACTAACGAACCATGCATACTAGCATTGCATCCTTACATATAATGGCATCGCATTTTTGCAAATCAAAAACAAATTATGCATTCGCATTTCATCATCATGCATGCATATCATGTTCAAAAATCACAAGATGCTATTGAGTATCATATGTTTGCGTTCACTATGCCAAATCCTTAAGGGGAGGGCCTGATGGTGAATAATGAACGACCGCAAGATACTGAGATTGTGGAAATATGTCGTGTGTTAGAATAGAGGTTTAGAGTCATATAGGGGCGCGAAATCTATGGGCTCGACGCACTCGATATATGGTTAGTGACAGACGTAGTAATCCCTCCAAAGTTCAAGACACAAAATTTCAAGAAGTACAAAGTGATTAGTTGTCCAAAGACTCATTTGATAAAGTAATGTCGAAAAATGGCCGCGTACTCTCGCGACACAGGTTGTTCATCCACTGCTTTCAAGATAGTCTCAATGGAGCATCATTGGAATGGTATATGCAACTAGAACTAGGTCACATCCACACCTGGAAAGAATTGGCTAAGGCATTCCAGAAGCATTACCAATACAATTTAGACATAGTTCCTAGTCTTATACAGTTGCAAAATCTTACTCAAGAGAGCACTGGGTCATTCAAAGAGTACACCCAAAGATGGAGAGAGCTGGATGATCGCGTTCAACCACCCATGTTGGATAGGGACCTAGATGATATGTTTTTCGGTACTCTGCAGAGCCCATACTTCAGAATAATGATAGGCGGGGCGTCATTAGGTTTCTATGACCTAGTGAAAATTGAAGAGAACGTCGAGAGCGAACTCAAAAGCAGAAGAATCCAAGGCGTCTCAAGTGGCCAAACTAGTAAGAGTAAATCCCTTAATGATCCCCAAAAGGAATATGAGGATGAAGTTAATGCAATATGGGAAACTCAGTAAGCTCCACAAGCTCCATCTCTAGTGCTTTATTATCAGCATCCGTATGCAACGGTTATTCAATGCCATCAACCACTACCTACCGACCCACAATATCAGCAACCTTGGCAAGGTCCATCAAATCAGCAGACACAAGCTCCACATCAACATTGAAATCAGAATCAACAAGCCCATGGTTGCGGATACCAAAATCAGCATATACCTCAAAATAATTTTGAAAGAAGGAATGCTCTTATGGATCTAATTCCCATGTCATACAGTCAACTTTTTCCACATCTGGTTTAAAGCTCGCTGGTGGTTTCCAAATTTCTTAATCCACCACCACAACCATTACTGCCTAAGTTTGAACCTAACGTCACATGCAGATATCATGTCATATCAGTAGGACACTCTACCGAGGACTGCAAGGCGTTCAAGGCTAAAGAACAACAGCTGATTGATAATAGGTACTTAACCCTTCAGGGAGGAAACCTACTGATGAACTCAAATTCCCTTGCCCAAGTGAGTGCCAAGATTGCAGGAAGCATCCCTTCAAGTCTGTGAATCATATGGGAAAGTCATAGCTGATAATCATCAGGTTGTATTTGTCATTTTTGTTTGCAATTTCTTTGATTGTTAAAGTACTATTTGCTTTTGAGTTTGTTGTTTTTAAATGGTTATATTAATGAAATGAACATGCATTTTCTGAATCAATCCATTCGTATTCACTCTGGACGTACTCACTCTTCATAAAAAGAAGAAAAAAAATTCTCCACTTCACTGTTCTTTATCAAACTATGTGTTTAGCAAAGTTGAAGGGAGAATGACGAAAACAAAATACCCAAAATTGCTGACAACTATGTTTTCGAATAAAACTTTGTTGATGATGTAAGACATTGTTTTAAGTCTCAAACACTAGAGACATAAGGAAGTTAATCCCCTGTCAACCCCATTGAGCCTAGACATTGGTGTTTCTTCCTGTACGAAAAAACCATTAATCTGAACCTGTGGCAGGGTGGTTTTCAGTTAATTTTACTATGCATTCAAATCTCAAAGGGAATCATTCTAAAGATCTAAGAGGTGTAACCACATGCTTTTCTTCACATCAAGAAGTGTTGTAGTATTCATGAAAATCCAAAGGTATGGTGGTTGTTGTAGAGGGGTATTCGTTACCTTTAGATTTATTGACTAAATCAAAAGTAAGCATACAATTCGAGTCGCCACCGCACTTCTATTTATCTAAAGGAAAGGTTAGAAAGCGAACAAAAACCAAGTAAGAAGTTTTATCAAATCAAAAACTAATAAAAATGTCAGAGATCTGGGTAAGGGGGTTGGTTATGCAATGGGAAGGTTTTAAGCATCCAAAACATCCTTAGTACTCTAAGGGAGCCCTTTTTGCAAATGTGTATTGTAGGTTAGTATTTGTGAAAATATTTATGCAAACAAGATTGGAGAGATGAGAAAAGAATATACATATTATTTATAATTTTGATGTTTTAATGGATAAATCCATTGCCTACGTACCATCACAAAGGTATGATCAAAACCTCGTAGTTCGGGGTAAAAATCTCAAAATAAGTTGGTGAATTGATTTGTCAAAAGCCTTAAGGTATTTTGTTATCAAAGGGAGAAAACTCAACCTAAACCAACAATCCACCATGTGAGGAGAGCTTCAACATACTAGTGAGGGATCCACCCTATAATAAGTATGGAAGACTTATAGTCCAATCACTAAGGATAAGGTGAGGTTTACATCAACCATTATGATAACTCAAACCTATGGCTAATGTTTATGAAAAGTTTAAAAAAGGTGGTCATTGGAACCACAAAACAACTTGAAGTGAGTTGTATTTACAAATTGGAAGTATTCAAAAAATGAGGTCAAAGTTGACTTAAGATTTATTCACAATAAGTATCAATGAAAAAAAAGTTTGAAAAATCAAAGGCATAAGGCCTAGGTTTCTAGTTTGAAAACAATGTCAATGTTTGCACAAAATGAGTTTGGCTTGGGTTAGAGTGGAGAGAAGAAGAGAAGGGTTAGTCCTAAACATGCAAAGATAAGAGAAGAGATAAAACCCTTGGAGTTCCTTTCTTGAGATCATAAAGATGATTCAAGATGCTCCTTTCCTTTGGACTTAGCAATTAACTCAAGCAATCAAACAAATATTCAATCAAGATTCTAGGATCTCCAGTTGGCTTGTCTCTCTTAACTTGGCTATTCATGACAATGGTCCTTCTTACTATCTCAAGTTTAGAATCCCTATCACACAAGAACAAACAATCAAAAAGTTCATAATGCAATAAGAGGAATGGACAAAGAATGAGTTTAGATTAGAGGTCCTTTTAAGTCAACTTTCAAGATTTAGCATTCTAAAGGCATGAGGCCTAGTTGCTCTTCAACAAATTTAGCATTCTAAAGGCATGAGGCCGAGTTGCTCTTGAACTCCTTTAAGCATAGGTAAGGTCCTAATTCTAAGTCCTTTCTTCTTTTTGCATTGGGTTCACACAAACAAAGACAAAACAAACACAAGGCAACAATATATTTACACAATAATGTGCTCAAATGAGCAAAAGGAAAATGGCATAAACATAAAATATGACCTCAAGTGAGCAAAGGGAAAAGGCAATATGAATAAATGAGCAAGAAAGTAAATTGCATTAAGATAAATTGCAAGAATTAAATGCTCAAATTAAAGTTAGTAATTAGTAGTTAATGTTAGTGTGTCATAAGACAATTTAGCGCTATGTTAAGCAATCATAAGTGGACTAATGTAGTAGTCACACCTATCTGAGGCTGGTCAATAAAACTATAGGCAAATAAACACAAGTTAGAGATCATGACTAGTAAGCCAAGCTCCTACAACTTGTCATGCCAAAAGAAAAGAAGAAAGACCTTATATGGATTTCAGGTTTTTTCTTGACCAAGAAGTAACCTATCTTGGACACAAAGCAACTCACTTTATCTTTGATCAAGTTGAGTTTGATTTGGATCAAAGAAGATTAAGCCTCCAATATGTCAAGGCTAACCACAAATCATTAACTCATTGGTCAAAATAAAAAGAAGAAGATGAAGAAGAAAATGAGATGGACAAAATGAGAATTCTAATGACATAATCAAAACACAATGATCACATGTGAATGAAATCAACATCAATCAATGGTAAACAGAAGTGAAATGAAGATTAGAAGTCAATAGACGTCAAACATATTTTTGGTATTTTTTGGAATTAAAATAAAGCATAAAATAAAATGAACAAAGTTATGGTCAAACTTTAAATTCAATTCAAATCAACTTGAATAAGTCCAATTGAATCATCATAAGTCTAACATGGTCAAACAATATTTGACAAATTTTCTCAACATTTTTTGAAAACAAAAACTATTTTAAAACAATTAAAAATCAAGAAAAATAACACAAATGAACTAAAATCTCAAATAAATCTCAAATCAATTAAGAAATTGATGAGAAAAGGAATAGTATACAATTCAAGCATACTTGGTGGTCTCAAACCAACTAACACAAGTCCCAACCCTAGGGTAAGGAACCAAGATGCTATGATCCTTGAGGCAAATGCAATAAGCAATGATATGATGCCATGAGGGATCTTAGGGTCAAAATTAGGGTCTTACAGATGCCCCTATTTAAGGTCATTCTAGCCGGAGATATGAAGGTTAAAATCTTCGTCTCGACGAGGTAGAATGGGCTTAAATAATAACAAAGAGACAAATTTTGGTCCCTAAGAGACCTCATGATGCAGATGTATGCATGCAAAAGTTAATACTACTATATGGGGAAATATGGCCACGAAGAAAAAGAATCAAGAGCAGCTGAAAATCCATAGGAGGAATACACTCACTAGGGAGACAGAGACCCTGGGGAAACATAGGAATAAAATGTGTGAGCAGGGCACGACTTGAAACTTATTGGGAGACACGAAGGGATTCCACGAAAATAAATCGATGGAAAGACTCGAGTTGGCGCAAAGATGCATGTATTGGGGAATATGCCAATACAACAAAACTATCCACGGAGGATACTTCGGATAAAAATCCGGACTCGGTGGGGAATATCCACTAAGGACTCAGCTGAGGAAAACAAAATGAGGTATTACCAACATCTGGGTAATAAACTCAAAGAGACATATCATCAGATCATCGGTTACTGGGTGAAAGAACAACACGCTCAAGGAGAAAGAATATCTAAGACCGGTATAAGGGTGAGAGATATCAATCATCCAAAACATCTTAGGAAGACCTAAAAAGGCAAATTTCAACTCAGGAAAATCTGACTCCACAGGGGACAAAAAAGTCATAATAGGGAGCAGAAGGAAGGAACACCAGAGATACCAGTTATTGGGCATATAATAGATGACCAACCAGGCGTGAACTGGGAAAATATCCAAGACACTCATCATCCGAAAAGGAGGGCTGAAAAAGCAATCTCAATTTACAGGATGGGTATTCGATTCCATAAGGAAACACGAATCTTACTCGACTGGGGAAGAAAAAGACTTTGACTAAAGAGCCCATGAGATATATTATCTATTACCGTCAGAACATAGATAATATACCCACATGGAAGACTATCCACAACCGATTACTGGGTTAATAAAGGATAGATCGACCGAAAAGAAAGGACATCGAGATACCGATCACTGGGTATGTAATGATGATCAATCCAAAGGAGAAACAATCATTACCAAACAAGGGTAAATGAAAGATGACTCGCTGGGGATACATTGACAAGAGAAATGATCCCAAAGATATATCACCGGTTACTGGGTGGTATACTCAAAAATAAAGGAATATCAATACCGAATATTGGATAAAGATAACCAGCAAAGAGGGGATTACATCTACCGTTTACTGGGTGGAAAACCACAGAAATAGGACTTACAACTATCGGTTACTGGGTAGAAGGCCACAAAGTCCACTGGAGAAAGGATGAACAATTGTTGGTTACTAAGCAATTGAACAACTAAACCACAGGGAAACTGCAGGGGAATAACGAGAAGGAGTCAATCTAGGAACAAACTAGAGACACACAATTAAATAAGACTCAACCCAATGAGGATATAACTCAGGGGAGTAATTCCATCCAGATACACAACTAGGGAGGAAACTGAAACAAAAACCATCCACGAGGACATAACTCAGTGGGGAATATAGAAGGAAAGATAGACACTTTTGCCTATAGGGCTGACTCTATATGGAGAGATCAGACACAAACATCTGCTTGGGGAAGAATATTTCACCAACAGCAGGAGATAACAAGTAAAGATATATGGCAAAGAATGCAACATGAATATCTGAATGTTATAATTATGCATGTATATATGTGGTTTATGTATGATTAATGCTGACAAACAGACATATCTAACACAAACAGGTCCAAGAAACAATGGACAAACATCGGGTATAACATCTCAAAAGAGAAAGGCCAGGCCTACAGGAGAAATCAATTCCGGTGGGGAGCATCAAATACCAGAAGACACAGACCACCGCTGGGGATAGGCAAAGTCTCGGCTATCGACTGCTGGGGATCTTCCAACAATTCTCGGGAACAGGCAGAGATATCAATAAGATCTGACATAGAAGAACTCTCCTGGGGATCTTATCAGGGAAAGATGTGAGCCTCTGTGGGGAACAACCACCAAACAGGTACTCATCAAGCAAGCATTCTCTTCTAACAGGAGAAGAAACAAATTGCTCTGTTGAGGGTCTTCTGTTGAATAGACATAAAAATCCATCGTAGAGGAAACTCTACCGGGGAGCTCAACATGGATAAGATCCGTCGTAGAAGAAACTCTACTAGGGAAGCTTAACAAGGAAAGATATGAAACTCTGAGGGGAACAACCGCCAAACAGAAGTTTTAACAATCAAAACATTCTTCTTATCAGCTGGAGAGACATCTCTGCTAAGGGGAGAGAGAACCAATGCTCCGCTGGGGAAGAACGCAACATCTTCACCTCCAGCTCAACTTATAGGAAGCTTTCCAATAAGGAGGGGAAAACCAACTAACATGATCTGATCAGGCGACTCCACTAGGGATAGACTATAGACGATCATACTGGGGAAATTCTGTTGTAAGCAACCTACCAGGGATAAATTGTAGGCAAACCCGCCAGGGAGAAGCTGTAAGCCATCATGCTGAGGATTTCCGCTCATGCTGGGAATTCCTGCTCACTCTACGGGAGATTTCCATTTATGTTGATGGAAGACCAACTTCCTCGAAAATAGATAGCATATCAATTTTTATCAATCTATAAGGGATTTTAGGTTAGTCCATACAAGGGATGACAACCATATAATTGATAAAACACAGATGCTAGACTCAAACTCCTAGGAGTTGAGGATGTTTGAGATAGAGGTATACACGTCTCTAACAAGATCAAGGCCAAAACTCCAGACTCTCTGGTGACTTGAAGACGTATCATCCTTCTCTGCGCTCGTTGAGGAAACAACCTGAAAGATAATGAAAGAGGATACAAACATGCCAGAACATGAACGAATGTCTTACCCTTTTGGAGATCATATTATCCTTGGGAGAGCACTGAAGACATTCCATTTATCCTTTCAGTCATTTGTGAATGTTCACTTTGTTAAAAACAGTTTATAAAACTTTATTTGTTTAAAACAATGATATTTATCAATTAAATCATGCAAACATTTTTTAAACAGAAACAAATAAGAGTGCAAAGAATTGGATAAAGGCTCAAATTTATTTGATAGAATGGTAGTCCGCAAATGGCGAGACTCCATGGATCTTTACAAATTTGAAATTTGTGATATATATTGGAAAAAGGGCTACATTGAACATAATGACCATTTCTCCATCAACTCTGAATCCGATGTATTTGAAACTTCAGTTGACGATGACTGAGCGGGAATCTTTGACAGATGACAGCTTGTAGAATAAAGTCTTATCAGGATGCAGTTACTTGCCAAATCCCTAATTTTTGCCTAGATTGCCCCAGGGTGAGGTACTCAATCTAGCGGGATGTATATTCATTTTTTACGTCTCTAACTTTTGCCTGGATCGCCCTTTCGGGTTTTCAATCCACCGAGACGCTCATTTTTTCCTAAGCCGCCCTTTCGGGTTTTCAACTTAGCGAGCTATTCTGTTTTTATCTTAGGCGAAGTATTTCTTGACTGCATCTGAATTCACAGGACGAATGAAATCCTCACCATCCATAGTTGTAAGTATCAAAGCACCGCCTGAAAAGGCTCTCTTAACAACATATGGACCTTCATAGTTTGGAGTCCACTTGCCCCTGGAATCGGACGCGAAAGACAAAACTTTCTTAAGTACGAGGTCACCTTCTCGGAACACACGAGGCTTGACCTTCTTATCAAAGGCTTTCTTCATCCTTTGTTGATACAACTGGCCATGGCATATGGCAGTTAATCTCTTCTCTTCAATTAAATTCAGTTGGTCATAACGACTCTGAACCCATTCAGCCTCAGTAAGCTTGGCTTCCATCAAGACTCTCATTGATGGGATCTCAACCTCCACGGGGAGCATAGCCTCCATGCCATATACAAGAGAGAAAGGGGTTTCCCCTGTTGAAGTGCAGACAGATGTACGTTAACCATGCAAAGCAAATGGCAGCATCTCATGCCAATCCTTGTACGTAACAACCATCTTCTGGATAATCTTCTTAATGTTCTTGTTAGCAACTTCAACAGCCCCATTCATCTTGGATCTATAAGGAGAAGAATTATGATGCACAATATTGAACTCGCTACACAGCTCTTTCATCATCTTGTTGTTCAAGTTAGATCCATTATCAGTAATGATCTTATCTGGCACACCATAACGGCATATGAGTTGATTCTTGATAAACTTCACAACCACCTACCTGGTCACATTTGCATATGATGTCGCTTCAACCCATTTAGTGAAGTAATCAATTGCTACGAGAATAAAACGGTGACCGTTTGACGCCTTTGGCTCTATCATGCCAATAATGTCAATTCCCCACATAGAGAAAGGCCATGGTGATTAAATAACATTCAGAAGTGTCGGGGGAATATGAATCTTATCCGTATAAATCTGACACTTGTGGCATTTCTTCACATATTTGCAGCAATCAGACTCCATTGTCAGCCAATAGTAGCCTGCTCTCAACATCTTTTTTGCCATGGCATGTCCATTGGAATGAGTACCAAATGAACCCTCATGGACTTCAGTCATCAATAGGTCTGCTTCGTGTCTATCCATGCATCTGAGCAGAAACATGTCAAAATTTCTCTTATAAAGCACATCTCCATTGAGGTAGAAACTGCCAGATAATCTCCTCAAAGTCTTCTTATCTTTAACAGATGCCCCAGGAGGGTAAATCTGACTTTGGAGAAAACATTTGATATCATAATACCATGGCTTATCATCTTTCACTTCTTCAACTGCAAATATATGAGTTAGTTTATCCAAGCGCATCACGGTAATATTGGGGACTTCATTCCAATATTTCACCATAATCATTGAAGCAAGCGTAGCAAGAGCATCTGCCATTCGATTCTCATCTCGAGGAATATGATGGAAGTCAACCTCAGTAAAGAACGTTGAAATCCTCCTCGCATAATCTTTGTATGGGATGAGGCCAGGTTGATTTGTCTCTCATTCACCCTTAATCTGATTAACAACAAGAGCCGAATCACCATAAACATCAAGATGTTTGATCCTAAGATCAATACACTCTTCCAAACCCATAATACAGGCCTCATACTCCGCCATATTATTCATGCATTTGAAAGTTAGCCTTGCTATAAAAGGAAAATGTGTACCCTGAGGAGTAATAATCACTGCCGCAATACCATTTCCATATTGATTAACAGCGCCATCGAACACCATACTCCATTGGGAACCAGGCTCTGGCCCTTCATCGAGCGTAGGCTCATCGCAATCTTTCATTTTCAAATACAGAATCTCCTCATCAGGGAAGTCGTATTGAACAGACTGATAATCTTCAATTGGTTGATGTGCCAAGTGGTCAGCCAAGATACTACCTTTAATAGCTTTCTGAGCTCGATACTCAATGTCATATTCAGACAACAGCATCTGCTAACGGGCAATCCTCCTAGTTAAAGCAGGTTTCTCAAAGATATACTTGATTGGAACCATTTTGGATATCAACCAAGTTGTATGATTCAGCATATACTTGCGTAGACGCTTAGTAGCCCAAGCCAAAGCACAACATGTCTTCTCAAGCATTGAGTACTGAGACTCACAATCAGTGAACTTCTTACTCAAATAGTATATAGTATACTCTTTCTTCCCTGATTCATCTTGCTGACCTAAGACACAATCCATAGAGTCGTCAAGCACTGTTAAGTACATAATCAATGGTCTCCCTTCAACAGGCGGAGATAAAATCGGAGGCTCAGACAGATACTCTTTGATACTGTCAAAGGCCTTTTGGAAATCCTCGGTCCAATCATGACGCTGATCTTTCCGGAGGAGCTTGAATATAGGCGCACATGTGGCAGTCATGTGGGATATAAATCTGGAAATATAATTCAAGCGACCAAGAAAACCTCGGACTTGCTTCTCAGTATTGGGCGCATGCATCTCTTGTATTTCTTTGACCTTGGCAGGATCAACTTCAATACCTCTTTCACTGACAATAAAGCCCAATAACTTGTCGGAACGGACTCCAAATGTACACTTGTTCGGATTCAGACGGAGTTTGTACTTCCTCAAACGCTGAAAAAGCTTCAACAAGTGCTCTACATGTTCAACTTCCGTTCTCGACTTCACAATCATATCATCAACATATACATCGATCTCCTTGTGCATCATATCATGAAACAAGGTAGTCATAGCTCGTTTATACGTAGCTCTGGCGTTCTTCAAACCGAAAGGCATCACTCGATAACAGAATGTTCCCCAAGGTGTGATGAATGTTGTCTTCTCCATATCCTCGGGTGCCATTTTAATCTGGTTATAACCGGAAAATCCGTCCATAAATGAGAAGACTTTGAATCTAGTTGTATTATCCACCAACATATCAATATGTGGTAGAGGAAAATCATCTTTCGGACTAGCTTTATTCAAGTCTCGATAGTCCACGCACATTCAGACTTTTCCATCTTTCTTAGGTGTGACAACCCAATTTTAGTAATTATTTCTTATATCATTATTATTATATTTTATTTTATTTATTTGGAGTGTTAAGTAATTAATTGGTTGTTAGGTAGTATAATGCTTGATTATATTAATTAATTGGTGTGTTAATTAATTATTTAGTTGATATGAGATATAATGAATAATTGAATTAATTAACTTGGTGTGTATATGGAATTGGTTTAAATTATTTAAATTAAATAGAGATATTTAAATATTAGGTCTTATTGGGCCTATTAATTAAATTAGAGGATCACTTAATCTCAAATAGAATACTAATATAAATAGTAAGAGGAGAGGGAGAATAGGATTAATTTGATCATTAGACAACAATAGAGAAAGAGAAGAGGAAAAGAGAAGGAGAAGAGGGGAAGAACAAGAGAGGAGCTAGGGTTTCCATCAAATTGAAGAGGTAAAGGGGGAATCCTTATTATTATGGGTTAGTATGATCGGGTCAATGGGTAGAAACATGTTTAGGTTGAAATCCTTAAATTTGCATGGTTTTGGAATTGTTAGGCTTGATGAATATTATTGATTTATGGTGATTGGATTGTGTTAAAACTGTAAATTAATGTTATATAATTGGAGTATTGTATGAGTCATAATTTTTTGAACGTGTAGCTTTTTACGGAATTGAAATCGGAGGTCCGAAAATCCTCCAACGATGAAAAACGCAACAAATTATACATTCTGTTTTATGTTAACCGGTTACTCACCGAGCGTTAACCGGTTACTTGCTTAAATTTATGCATTCTGTTTTATGTTAACCGGTTACCCACCGAGCGTTAACCGGTTACTTGCTTGAAAATCTGTGCAGGAATTGTTTCTGTTTTATGTTAACCGGTTACTCACCGAGCGTTAATCGGTTACTTGCTCTGTTTTGTGTTAGTCGGTTACTCACCGAACGTTAACCGGTTACCACTGTTTGAAAAATGCAAAATTGAGATTTTAAAAGTTGTATTCATTTGAATTGAAATCTAATGTGCGTATTTGATAGTTAGCTTATAATTGTGAATGATATACTGTTATGAATGTGTATATGTACCATTGGTGGATAATTCATAGAGTTGAATTATGGTGATATGTGGAATGTTAAGATGGTAGAGATGATCTTAATTGCATATGTGTTGGTATATGTGCATTCATTCATGGCATGGTCGACTTCATAGTGGAAGTGGTGAAATTGTGGGTTCACATGTAGCACACGTTGATCCTTAATTGGAAATAGGCGTGGTAGATGTAGCACACGTTGATCCTTAATTGGAAATAGGTGTGGTAGTAAACGCTGATCCTTAATTGGAAATAGACGTAGCACACGTTGATCCTTAATTGGAAATAGGCGTGGTAGTGGCTTTGATCTTGTCCGGATCGGAAGCGTGGCTTGGATTCTAGATATTGAATCGGAAAGCGGTGAAACATTGGGTTCACATTGAGGTACCGCATGCATAGAGTCACATGTCTTGCATCGAGTCACATTAGAGTTATGTGATAATTGAATGTATGTATTGATGTGATTGTGATATGTGTTCGAGATATGGTAATTGAATTTGGTGATGTTTAAATACATAACTTGGTGAAATATGTGATTATGTGATAATTGTGGTTATGTGTATATTTGAGAATATAGCATTGAATTTTAATATTAACTCCTTGAGTTTTGATGTATGTTTGAAACATGTGAAATAAATGTTGGTTATTTACATGGTTATACGAAGTGTGATGAATTCTTTAATTGTTGATTTAATCATTGTGCCTTATTATGCTATTTCATAATGATTTGAATTCTCACCCTTACTGTTTAAATGTTACCTTTACATGGGTATCGTGCAGATACTCCAGAATAGTATTGCTGAAGTAAGTGGACGGTAGCTCGCTCGAGATTAGCCGGAGAGTTTCCGTATTTTAGTTTGAAGATTAGGTAATGAGTCAATGCTCTGGTCATGTAACACTGGGTAGATTAGTAGTATTGAACTCATATCGTATTTGGATATGCATTACGTTATTACTTGTTTTATTTTATCTTGAGGTGATTGTTGAGAGATGATCATCGTATGGGACATGGATCATTTTATGAAATGCATGGTTATTCATTATTTTCCGCTGCGAACGCATATTCTTGAATATTCAAAATAATTGAGATGTGTTATTTTAAATGACCAGGTGTATTATATATTGATGATGAATGATGTTGGTTTTTGAAAGCTTTTAGTTTTTGAAAACGTCGATGTGACGCCCTTTTGTTTATATGCGTGCTTATTTACTCTGATTATATGTTAAATATTTTGGGGTAGAAAAAGGGGTGTTACATTAGGCATGGGCACAATATTGGCCACCCATTGAGGATATGTAGAAGTCACCAGAAACCCCGCATCAATTTGCTTTTGAACTTCTTCTTTAATCTTTATTGCCATATCAGGATGAGTTCTTCTGAGCTTCTGCTTCACAGGCACATGCTCAGGCTTCAAAGGCAGGAAATGTTGCACGATATCAGTATCTAGACCAGGCATGTCTTCATACGACCAGGAAAAGATGTCGACATACTCTTGTAGCAACTCAATCAACCCCTTCTTCACAGACTCTTCCAGGAGTGCCCCAATCTTCACTTCACGAACACAATCTTCAGACCCCAAGTTGACTGTTTCCAGATTCTCAAGATGCGGATGAATGATCTTCTCCTCGTGCTCAAGCAGGCGAGTAATCTCATCAGGAATCTCTTCAACATCATCTTCTTCGGCCTCAAATACAGGGAACTCAAAGTTGGGAGATGGCGTTGGATCATTATGTTCAATGGGTTTGATCAACCTGCATAATGATTTTGAGTGTAAAAGAGATTTCAGAATTCAAGCAAAGCAAATCATTATGCAGATGAAAAGATTGATTTTATTCTCTTTTTAGGGTTTTATAGTGATCACCAATTTCATGCAAAAAGCAAAAAGGGAAAATAATTTGGAAAAACAAACATTTAACATGTAATTATTGAATGAATATCATTGTATTAATATGTTCCAACAATGTCATCATTTCTCCTTTTGGCATGGGAGAAGGGTTTTTAAACAAAAGTGAACACATTACGTGGACTTATGGATAACTGTTGGAACATCAACTGCGACCCAATTATTGCAGATTCCTCCAGGAATGACAAAGTTACCCAGATCTTCCTCTGCATCATCTTCCACTATGGCAGCAGCCTCTTGGTCTTCAACGGTGTCGATAAAACCACCACTCTGGAGCAGCCCATGCTCATTGGAAATGCCTGAAGAATACCTTATGCCAGCCCGGGACTTATTATCTTCCAGCTTAATCATTTGTCCTAAACCAGTAGTTGCACCATGCTCGATGGCCAACTTTGCATCATTGTAGGAAGCAAATGAAGAAGGTCCTTTCCTTGAAGGCTCAGCAATAGATAAGGCTTGGAACGAAGTCTCAATCTCATCCTCAGCGTCTATATAAGAAAAGGAAGATAAATGGCTAACCAGGAGAGCCTTCTCTCCCCCTATCACCACCAACTTCTTATTCTTAACGAATTTTAATTTCTGGTGTTGGGTGGATGTCCCGGCGCCTGCCTCGTGAATCCATGGTCTGCCAAGCAAGCAGCTATATGATGGGTGAATATCCATGACCTGAAAAGTGATCTGAAAATCACTAGGTCCAATCTTGATTGGGAGCTCAACTTCGCCAATCACAGTTTTCCTCGATCCATCAAAAGCCTTAACAACCACTCCACTCTGCCTTATGGGAGGCCCCTGGTAAGAAAGTTTGGCCAGAATGGATTTTGGCAACACATTTAGCCATGACTCTGTGTCTACCAACACATTAGACAAGGTATTATCCTTGCAGTTCATGGAAATGTGTAGAGCCAAATTGTGGTCTTTTCCCTCCTCGAGAAGATCAACATCACAGAAGCTCAAATTGTTACAAGCAGTTATGTTTGCAACAATGCTATCAAACTATTCAATTATGACATCGTGATCCACGTATGCCACGTCCAACACCCTCTATAAAGCTTCGCGGTGTGGCTCAGAATTCATCAGCAAAGATAGGAGAGATATCTTTGATGGAGTTTGAAGCAGTTGATCAACAACATTATACTCGCTCCTCTTGATGAGCCTCAACATCTCATCACAGTCCTCTTTCAGAATGCCATGCTGGCCAACAGGGACAGGAGCTTTCACAAACTTATCAACAACAGCAGGGTCAACACCCTTTACAACAAGTGCCGGATTCGAAGAAGAAGTCCCCACAGGACTGGCAGGATGAACAACAGTTCTCACAACGTCTTCGTGGGGTTTCGGCGGCGCCGAGAAAACACGACCACTGCGGGTCACACCACTAACGTCTGAAATTCTCACAACGGAGATGGAGGGCAACGACACCTCCTTCCCATCTTCTACCATTACTGTGTTGTACCTGTAAGGCACAACCTTGTCTGAAGAGTACGGGACAGGGCATGCTGGCTTGATTATAAGAGATGGAGAAACCTTTTTCTTGCTGCCATCATATTTGACGACAACAGGCTCTGGTATTCTTAATACAGGAGAAATTACATCCACTTCATCCTCGTTGCGATTCTGAAGTATCTCGATCATACCCTGATCCAGCATCTCTTGGATGTCCTTCCTGACTTGTCGGCATCCTCTCTCATTGACAGTGCACACCTGGCACATGTCATGGTCATGCTCATAGTAACTGTATCCACATAACAGTATGTGCATCTCGACCAAAGATTGCCTGATATGACTGATATACAGGACTTTATATTTTCCAGGGCAACCCTAGACCATGTCCACAACAGCTTTCCCATGCTCGGGCAATGGGTTCTTCTTGACATTTGGACCTATGTCCTCGGAAAAAAAATCCCACTTCTAACAAGGTCTTGCACCTTGGTCTTCAGGGGATAGCAATTCTCCACATCATGTTCGGGAGCACCGGAATGATATACACAATGTAGCTCAGGCTTGTACCACCACTGAGGGTTGGTCGGTACCACAGGTGGGTCACGTGGAGTAATTAATTTTCTATCTATCAGAGATGGATAGAGTTCAGCATAGGTCATTGGAATTGGATCAAAAGTGACCCTCTTCCTATCGTAGTTGGTGTTGGTATTGGTGTTTGTAAGAACAAAAATAGTTCTACAATAGATTCCATGATTTTGATGATAACAAAGGATGAAACCAAAAGTGGTACCCTAACGAAAAGTTTCTAAGTGTGCAGGGTTCTAAAGAAAGAAGAAATAAATCTGATGATGTCATCAGATGCAAAACAAGATCAGATGCAAAATCTCAAGTATCAGAAGCATCTAAAGTGAAATCTCGTTTCAAGAAGCTCTGACTCTGGACAAAACTACAAAATATCAGAAACATCTGAACATGAAGTAAAGTCTAGAAGCTCTGACTCTGAACAAATGCCTTCTGTAAACTCTGAAGTTATCAGCGCTTTCTGAACATTCAAGAAATAACATCAGAAGCAAGTTTCTCCAGATACTCAAAGACTCTAATCAGAATTGTTAATCATGATGAAGTAACGTTTAAGCCAAGTTAAAGTTCTGCAAATGGATTTCCTCAATTAGAAAGAGACGTTAATCTCCACTTCCAAGAGAAAAGATACTAATTGTGGTAAGTAGTCACTTCTAAGATGAATAAGTCTACTGCAGAAGCTATTAATGGAATGGCGTAACTACATCTCAATATCCAACAGATTCAACGCTACTTCAACTCTACTTCAACTCCTATAAATAGAGAAGAAATCTCATTCAGTATATACGAAGAAATCACTAGCCAAAACTATACTGAAATCATATCACGCTCAAACATCTTTGTTCTTCAAAGATTTTCACTAAGCTTTTGCTTATCAAGTGAAAAATTTGTTCTTAAGTTTGTAATATTTGCTTTCTTAGAAGCACTCTAGATTACACATCTTGTATCTATTTTTATTTGATTTCCTCAAGTGACTCTTTGTAGTCTGTAGACTTGAGAGGACTAAGAGATTTTCTTTTCTCTTAGGGGTTGTTTGTAATCTTTCAAGATTAGTGGATTAAGTCCTTGTTGAAGGCGAAATCACCTTGGCCGGGTGGACTGGAGTAGCTTTGTGTTATAAGCGAACCAGTATAAAATCATTGTGTGATTTCATTTTGCAAAAGCGCTTATTTTTCAAACAATTCAAACCCCCCCTTTCTTGTTTTTCTCACCTTCAATTGGTATCAGAGCTCCGGCTCTGTTATTGATTTTCAAATCAAACACTTAACCGTGTAGAGAGATCCAGTGCGAGAAAAACAAATGGCCCACTCAAATGAGAAAGATTCTTACAATGCCAAGCCTCCTGTTTTTGATGGAGAAAAGTTTGATTACTGGAAAGATAGAATCGAAAGTTTCTTTCTGGGTTATGATGCTGACCTCTGGGACATTGTCACAGATGGATACAAACCTCCAACCTTAAATGGAGCTGAAGTTCCCAGAAGCAAAATGTCAGAAGATCAGAAACGTGAGTTTAAAAATCATCACAAGGCCAGAACAATACTTCTAAATGCTATATCTTACAACGAATACGAAAAGATCACCAACAGAGAGACGGCTAAAGATATACTTGACTCTCTGAAGATGACCCATGAAGGAAACTCCCAAGTCAAGGAGACGAAGGCTCTGGCGTTGATCCAGAAATATGAAGCCTTCAAGATGGAAGATGACGAAGCTATAGAAGCTATGTTTTCCAGATTCCAAACTCTTATTGCAGGTCTTAAAGTGCTAGACAAGGGATATACGACTGCAGATCATGTTAAGAAGATTGTCAGAAGTCTACCAAAGAAATGGAGACCAATGGTTACTGCTCTGAAGCTATCAAAGGATCTGAACAACATCAGCCTTGAAGAACTTGTTAGCTCTCTCAGAAGTCATGAGATAGAACTAGAGGAGGATGAGCCTCAGAAAAGAAACAAGTCAGTGGCGCTGAAGTCCAGATCTGAAAGACGGAAGTCAGACAGAATCAAAGCTCTCCAGGCCGAAACTGCAGATACTGACGACTCTGAACCTGAAGACTCTGATGATGAAGAAGAACTGTCCTTACTAACCAGAAGAGTTAAGCAACTCTGGAAAAGAAGGAACAACAACAACTTCAGAAGATCAAGACCCAGAGGGGATAGATCAGAGTCAACTTCAAAAGGTAAACCTAATAAAGATATTACCTGTTTTGAATGTAAAGAAACAGGTCATTATAGAAATGAATGCCCCAAGCTGAAGAAAGATAACTCTAAGAAAGAAAGCTTCAAGAAAAATGCCTTCAGAACAAAGAAGGGATTAATGGCGACCTGGGACGATAGTGAATCAGGATCATCAGAATCTGACTCTGATGAACAAGCCAACGTAGCATTTATGGCCACCACATCCAGCAGCTCAGATGAAGAATCTGAAGAGGTATTTTCTGAACTTTCTAGATCTGACTTAGAATCATGTTTATCAGAAACTCTTACCTCTCTTCAGAAATTAAAACAAAAAGTTAAAAGCATTAAAGGCCTTCTTAAAGCAAAATCTGAAGAATGTAGTGAACTTGAGACAACAATTCTAGCACATGAAGATACAATCAAATCTTTAACGTTAGAAAGAGATGGAGCTAAAACAAAAAGCTTAAAATTAGAAGAAGTGTTGTCTCAAGCACCACAAACTTCAAATGAAATTATTTATAAATATGAAGAAGCCTTTCAACAATTTCTGAAGAATGGGATAAATAGGAGTATTATGGCATCCATGATTTATGGAGTAGGTCAGAATAATAAAAGGGGAATTGGGTATGATTCTGATTCTGATAAAACTTCTACCAGTAACCAAATTAAATCACCTTTTCATACCACTATACACACACACAAGAACACAAATTTAAAAATGCTAGAAGACCCAAAGTTGTAAGAAACTCTGGGAAAACTAATCTGAAAGGACCCAAGAGATTCTGGGTACCGAAAGATAAGATTATCTATGTTGCAGATATCCTATGCAGCAAAGTTCAGACACCAGTCATGGTACCTGGACTCTGGATGCTCGCGACATATGACGGGAAGAAAGTCTATGTTCCAAAGCCTGGAACTTAAAGACGCTGGCTTTGTAGGCTTCGGAGGAGATCAGAAAGGAAGGATCAGAGGCTCCGGAACTATTGGTAATGGTACTCTTCCCTCTATATCTGATGTTCTTTATGTAGAAGGATTAATGCATAACTTGTTATCCATAAGTCAATTAAGTGATAACGGTTATGATGTAATCTTTAATCAAAAAACGTGTAAAGCCATTAATCAGAACGATGGCTCTGTCCTTTTCACAGGCAAGAGGAAAAACAACATTTATAAAATAAATCTTTCTGATTTAAAAGATCAAAATGTTATATGTTTAATGTCAGTTCACGAAGAGCAATGGGTATGGCATAGACGCTTAGGCCACATTAGCATGAGGAAACTTTCTCAGCTAACTAAACTTGAGTTAGTCAGAGGCTTACCTAAACTGAAATTTTCTTCAGATGCTCTGTGTGAAGCTTGTCAGAAAGGAAAGTTTTCAAAAACATCTTTTAAAAAGAAAAATGTTGTTTCTACCTCCAAGCCTCTGGAGCTTCTTCACATTGACTTATTTGGTCCTGTGAAAACAGCATCAGTCAATGGAAAGAAGTATGGACTAGTAATCGTTGATGATTACAGCCGCTGGACATGGGTAAAATTCCTAAAGCACAAGAGTGAGTCTCACTCTGTATTCACCAGTTTCTGTTCTAAAGTGCAAAAAGAATTTGACTCCAAAATTATTAGAGTCAGAAGTGATCATGGTGGAGAATTTGAAAATAAAGATTTTGAAGAACTATTTGATTCAAATGGAATATCCCATGATTTCTCCTGCCCTAGAACTCCACAACAAAATGGAGTTGTAGAGAGGAAGAATAGGACACTCCAAGAAATGGCCAGAACCATGATCAATGAAACAAATGTAGCAAAGCACTTTTGGGCAGAAGCTGTAAATACAGCGTGTTACATTCAGAATAGAATCTCTATTAGACCTATTCTGGATAAGACTCCCTATGAACTGTGTAAGGGAAGAAAACCCAACATTTCATATTTTCATCCTTTTGGATGCATTTGCTTTATATTAAATACTAAAGAACATCTGAACAAGTTTGATTCCAAAGCACAGAAAGGTATTATGTTAGGATACTCAGAACGCTCTAAAGGCTATAGAGTATACAACACAGAAACCAAAATTGTGGAGGAATCAATTCATGTTAGATTTGATGATAAGCTTGACCCTGAAAAGTCAAAGCTAGTTGAAAAGTTTGCAGATTTAGAGATCACTCTGGTAGAATCTGAGAAAACTCCAGAAGCACCTGTCACTCCAGACTCTGAAGAAATTAAATCTCCAGAAATTCCAAGGAAAGTCAAGAGTCGTAGCAACGTATCTGAAGATTTGATTCTGGGAAACAAAGATGAACCTGTTAGAACCAGATCTACCTTCAGAACTTCTGAAGATATTCCTCTGGGACTAGTGTCTCTGATTGAGCCTACATCCTGTGATGAAGCTCTTCAAGATAACGATTGGGTGGCAGCTATGCAAGAAGAGTTAGATCAATTCTCCAAGAATGATGTCTGGGATCTCGTTCCTAAACCCAGAGGCACTCATGTCATTGGAACCAGATGGGTTTTCAGAAACAAACTGAACGAGAAAGGAGAAGTTGTCAGAAACAAAGCACGACTGGTAGCTCAAGGTTATAGTCAACAAGAAGGTATTGATTATAATGAAACCTTTGCTCCAGTCGCAAGGTTAGAGTCTATTCGTCTTCTTGTATCATTTGCTATTAATCACTCTATAAAATTATACCAAATGGATGTCAAGAGTGCATTTCTAAATGGTTATATTTCAGAAGAAGTGTATGTTAATCAACCTCCTGGTTTTGAAAACTCAAATTTTCCAGAACATGTTTTCAAACTTAAGAAATCCTTATATGGACTTAAACAAGCTCCCAGAGCTTGGTATGAACGCTTAAGTAATTTTCTTCTGGAACAAAATTTTATCAGAGGGAAAGTTGATTCTACACTCTTCTGTAAAAATCATAAAAATGATCTCATGATATGCCAAATTTATGTTGATGACATTATTTTTGGTTCTGCTAATATCTCTGTTTGCCAAGAATTTTCTAAGTTAATGCAGGCAGAATTTGAAATGAGTCTAATGCAAGAACTAAAGTTCTTTCTGGGAATTCAAATCAATCAAACTCCAGAAGTCACGTACATTCATCAAAGTAAGTACATTAAAGATGTTCTGAAGAAGTTTGATATGTCTGAATGCAATTCTGCAAAGACTCCCATGCATCCAACTTGCATTCTGGAGAAGGAAGAGGTAAGCAACAAGGTTTGTCAGAAGCTCTATCGAGGTATGATAGGCTCTCTTCTCTATCTGACTGCTACTCGTCCTGATATTCTCTTCAGCGTTTGTCTTTGTGCCAGATTCCAATCAGATCCTAGAGAATCTCATTTAACAGCTGTTAAGAGAATTCTTAAGTATCTGAAAGGAACCCCTAACCTGGGCCTGATGTATGAGAAAACATCAGAGTATAGGCTTTCTGGTTATTGTGATGCAGATTATGCAGGAGATAGAATAGAACGAAAAAGTACATCTGGAAATTGCCAGCTTCTGGGAAACAACTTAATCTCCTGGGCTAGCAAAAGACAGTCAACAATCGCTCTATCAACTGCAGAAGCAGAATACATCTCAGCATCACTGTGCACAACTCAGATGCTCTGGATGAAGCATCAGCTGGAAGATCTCCAGATATTTGAGAGTAACATTCCTATCCTTTGTGATAATACTGCTGCTATTTGTTTAAGTAAGAATCCCATTCTACATTCCAGAGCCAAACACATAGAAATAAAACATCATTTTATTAGAGACTATGTTCAGAAAGGGATAGTAACGCTGAAGTTCATTGATACAGAACATCAATGGGCAGATATCTTTACTAAGCCTCTAGCTGAAGATAGATTTCGTTTCATCTTAGAAAATCTGAACATTAAAAATTGTCCTGAGTAAAATTTGGCTCTGAACATGTAAAATGAGACTCTGATAAAAACAAATATACTTCTGCCCCTGACTCTGATACTTCTACCAAGTTAAGAAGATATCTGAGTTAGAAATCTTCAGAAATTCTTTGGTATTCCTGAAGATCAGAAACATCAACACGTGGGGAACATGCGTCTAACCCTAGAACTTCTAGACAGCTGTCAAAAGAAATCAAAGGTCAGAACGCTTGAAAATCTCCTTGAGCAGTGTGCTTACTGTTGGGATTAGACATTCATTAATGAGCTGTAATCATTTTTCCCCCAAACGTGCTATTTTGGTTTTTGTGCTAACGCTGGTATGTGTGTCGTTTTGCATGTGTTTTTAACCTTAGTATATAAACACTTTTCTCACATTTCACACACTTATCACTCTCACTCACTCTTAAACCCTAAACCCTCTCTCGAAGTTTTCTCTGCAACCTTCTCAGTTCTTCATTTTCTTCATCAATCTTCGTCATGAATCCTCAAGAACAAGCTGTTTTTAACTTCTCCCAACAAATGGAAGCTGCTTCTAACCCCCAAACCTCAAACACTCAAACACCCATGGTTGTAGATGTTACCACAACCCCAGTTTACAAAGAACCTCACATTTTGGAACGCGAACAACACATAAACCTTTCAACTCCCTTTGAAGGTTTGGATGTTCTATGTGAATCGCTGGTAGATTTTGAAAATTTGAGAAGAAATGGCGTTGATTTAACTGAAGATCTTCGCAAGCAAGGTTGGGAAACCTACTTCAACAGATTGTATGGTCCAATCTATCCTCTTCTGGTGAAGGAATTCTGGAGATGTGCAGATGCTGATGATGAGTTCATCGTTTCTTTTGTTCTGGGTGTGAAGATCATTATCACAGAAGCGTCTATTGCTTCTTTGCTGAATATGGAAAAGGCTGGAGGTAAAAGGATCTACAACATTCCTCCAAGGTCCAAGCGCATCACAGAAGTCATTAACCCTACTATCTTCAAAGCAAACGTTGAAGGAAACCCATCTAAGAACAAGGAGCTTCATCAGAACCTCCGAGTTTGGTTGAAGATTATTCTGGGAACAATCCATCATCGTCCAGCCTCCAACTCTTCAGATTATATAAATGCTGATCAGAAGTGCATCCTCTACTGTATTCAGAAGGGTATTCCAATCAACCTCCCTGTTCTTCTCTTCAGATATCTGAGGGATTCTGTCAGAGAAACAAGGAATAATATGAAGCCCAGATCCTACATTCCTCTGGGGAGATTGCTCTCTGACATCTTCATTGAGCATGGGCTGGTAGATGCTCTGGAGAAGACCAGATGTATGGATGATCTGGCAATTGACGTTGGAAAGCCTCTGAATGCCAAAAATCTGAGGAGTATGGGAATCATCAAGGACATCAGAGTCAAGCCCACTATGAATGTAACCTGGGAAGCTCTGAAGGATCAGAGGAAGATGCCTCATGGCCTTGAAAGGTTCTTCAAGAATGAACCCAGAGATGCCATTGCCATCTACCTTCAGGATCGTCTGGATGAAGGCATTGATATCTCTGATTTCCGCCTTGAAGACTGTCTGGACTCTGTAGAAGATCTGGTCAGATATAAAAGAGGCCTTTCTGAGAAGAAGATAGCTGAGGAAGCAAGGAAGGCAAAGAAAGCCAGAATTGGAGAGACTGGCTAGAGAAGCTGAGGCCAGAAGGTTAGAGGAAGAGAGACTGGCTAGGGAAGCTGAGGCCAAGAGATTAGAAGAAGAAAGGTTGGCTAAGGAAGCAGAAGAAGAAGCTAAGAGGTTGGAAGAAGAACGCCTGGCAAAGGAAGCAGAACTTCTGAGAATTCAGGAAGCTGAAGCCAAGGCTAAGGCAGATGCAGAAGCCCAAGCTGCTGCTGAAGCTGAAACTCAGCAGGCTCTGATTCAGGGGGAGTCTTCCTCTGCGATCCCTCTGATTCTTAACACTCTGAAGGAGATCAAGCAAGATCAGAAAGAGATCAAGCAAGATCAGAGTGAGCTCCGGGCAAGGATGGACAAACAAGACGCTCTGAATGAAAACCTCCAGAATATGTTTGCCATGCTACTACAGAGACTTCCTCCTCCTCCAAACCCTTAGGCACTTAGGATTTCTTTTGTTTGCCTAGTGTTTTTGCTTCTGTCTTTTCTTTTTAGCTCTGATATTTCTTTGAATCTGTTGTTTTTGACTGCTGTTTGCCTTTGTGCTGTTTAATGAAGTGTTTTTCTCTCTATTATTCTTTTTATTTTTATGCCTTTTTTATTATGCCAAAAAGGGGGAGAAATTATTAAATAGCTCTGATGAAAAATTATGTCTAAAACCTTAAGCATTCTACAACAATTATAGAATTAGTTCTGATATAAATAGCTCTGATTAAATAATAGCTCTGATTAAATAACTCTAACCTTAAAGTTAAGCATTTGCAGAAAGTTTTCAGAAACCTAATTACTTGGAAAAGCTCTGGTAAGAACTTCTGAACTCCCTAGCGCTAACTCAGGGGGAGCTTTTGTCTATCTGATCTAATATTTTTCATGTTTCATCTGATAATTTTATTTGTTTTGTCATCATCAAAAAGGGGGAGATTGTAAGAACAAAAATAGTTCTACAATAGATTCCATGATTTTGATGATAACAAAGGATGAAACCAAAAGTGGTACCCTAACGAAAAGTTTCTAAGTGTGCAGGGTTCTAAAGAAAGAAGAAATAAATCTGATGATGTCATCAGATGCAAAACAAGATCAGATGCAAAATCTCAAGTATCAGAAGCATCTAAAGTGAAATCTCGTTTCAAGAAGCTCTGACTCTGGACAAAACTACAAAATATCAGAAACATCTGAACATGAAGTAAAGTCTAGAAGCTCTGACTCTGAACAAATGCCTTCTGTAAACTCTGAAGTTATCAGCGCTTTCTGAACATTCAAGAAATAACATCAGAAGCAAGTTTCTCCAGATACTCAAAGACTCTAATCAGAATTGTTAATCATGATGAAGTAACGTTTAAGCCAAGTTAAAGTTCTGCAAATGGATTTCCTCAATTAGAAAGAGACGTTAATCTCCACTTCCAAGAGAAAAGATACTAATTGTGGTAAGTAGTCACTTCTAAGATGAAAAAGTCTACTGCAGAAGCTATTAATGGAATGGCGTAACTACATCTCAATATCCAACAGATTCAACGCTACTTCAACTCTACTTCAACTCCTATAAATAGAGAAGAAATCTCATTCAGTATATACGAAGAAATCACTAGCCAAAACTATACTGAAATCATATCACGCTCAAACATCTTTGTTCTTCAAAGATTTTCACTAAGCTTTTGCTTATCAAGTGAAAAATTTGTTCTTAAGTTTGTAATATTTGCTTTCTTAGAAGCACTCTAGATTACACATCTTGTATCTATTTTTATTTGATTTCCTCAAGTGACTCTTTGTAGTCTGTAGACTTGAGAGGACTAAGAGATTTTCTTTTCTCTTAGGGGTTGTTTGTAATCTTTCAAGATTAGTGGATTAAGTCCTTGTTGAAGGCGAAATCACCTTGGCCGGGTGGACTGGAGTAGCTTTGTGTTATAAGCGAACCAGTATAAAATCATTGTGTGATTTCATTTTGCAAAAGCGCTTATTTTTCAAACAATTCAAACCCCCCCTTTCTTGTTTTTCTCACCTTCAGTGTTGTTTCGAGGCTGGTAGGCCTGCTGTTGTGGACGATGTTGTTGTTGATATTATTGATGTTGTTGTTGTTGATGTTGATAATGTTGAGCTTCCCTAAAAGCAGGTGCTATATGAGCCACCTGGTGCTGGTTACTAGCAGGGCAAACAGTCTTCCTCTTCACAAAGGGTCTTCTCTTGGTATGGGAAGACACAGCATGTACCTCTCCCTCTTTCTTCTTTGCAAAGCCCCCATATCGCTTTGTAGAAGAGCCTTCATCCCTGGTCAGACGTCCTTTCCGGACTCCTTCCTCTAGCCTCATTCCCATGTTCACCATTTCGATGAAGTCCGAGGGAGCACTAGCTATCATCCTCTCGTAGTAGAATGAACTCAAGGTCTTCAAAAAGATCTTGGTCATTTTCTTCTCTTCTAGGGGTGGCACAATATGTGCGGCCAATTCACGCCACCTCTGGGCGTACTCCTTGAATGTCTTCTTCTCTTTCTAGGACATCACCCTCAGTTGGTCCCTATCGGGAGTCATATCAATATTGTATTTGTATTGCTTGACGAAAGCTTTGCCAAGATCATTGAAGGAGCGGATGTTCGCATTATCCAGACCCATGTACTATCTGAGTGCGGCATCGGACAGGCTGTCCTGGTAATAGTGGATAAGGAGTTGATCATTCTCGGTCTGTGTTGACATCTTGCGTGCGTACATCACAAGATGGCTGAGAGGGCAAGTGTTTCCCTTATATTTCTCAAAGTCAGATACTTTGAACTTAATAGGGATCTTAACGTTGGGCACAAGGCACAACTCAGCAGCAGATTTACCAAAGAGGTCCTTCCCTCTTAGAGTCTTCAGTTCCTTGCGCAGCTCAAGGAATTGGTCGTTCATAGCATCCATCTTCTCATAAACATCTGGGCTCTCAGACGGCTCAGAATGATAGATGGTGTCTTCGACTCTTGGTAAAGTGTGCACAACGGGAGGTGGCACAGCAAGGACCAGGCTAGATGCCGGTAGAGAAGCGAAGGTAGGAGTAAGACCTTCAGTCACAAATTTTATAGACATCCCCCAGGGAAACCCGACAGACATAGTTTGCGCGAAGTGAGAAGTGGCGGCAGGCACAGTTGAGGAAGCTACCTCAGAAATAACCGTCCTCACGGGAGGAGTTGCAGGAGTTGGAGATGACTGGCTCTGGGCAGCCAACACTGACTCCTTCATGGCAGTCAGCCTAGCTACCTCCTCTTTCAGTTCACGGTTCTCTTGTTCAAGATGATCCATCAGCTTTGGAAAATTTGTCGTGGTGTTATACTGGTGCGTCAGCTTGTCTTCAAAATAAATGAAGAACAAAGAGTTAGACCACTAATCAAGAAGCTCTGAACAAAAACCTGCTTATGCATATGATGCATGCAATGTTTATGCATATGATTTGTTTTTATTATCAGAGGAACTTTATAGAGATCTATTTGCAAATATTTGAAAATATTAATCTTTTTAGACATATATGGAAAGGCTCATATAGCAATAATATTTGGAAAATATTTTACACCAATGAAGAAGTACAATCTTGGTAACCAAATACAATACAAGAGAGAAGGAAAATAAACATCTTATGGAACCCTAGAAACAATCGTTCAAAGCTCTCGAGACCGGAAGATAAGCTGCACGAAGCCTCTTCACCTCTCTCCCATAGGCTGCCTCCATATCTGCCTTCTCCTTGGCGAGTCGATCATACTTCCTCTTCCAAAACTTGGATGACTGAAGAGGGAGAGAAGTAACCATATTGTCAGGCTCATCAATAATTTGATGCTCCATAAATTCTATCACGGCATCCTTATCTCTGAGTTGCTGAAGTAGTTCTTCTTGCTCACGAACCCAAGCACGCGAACGATCTTCGTCTCTCAACTCCTCTACTCCTTGGTTAGGGAGGGTTGAAGGCCCAACCATAACCATAGGGGTAGGTCTCAGGTAGTCATAGGGCATGAGGTACTCAGAAGCTCTTCTCCTCACCCAAGAGGTGTAAGGTTCCAAAGCAATACAATTCTTTGGACCAAGCTCTTTCCTTCCCTTCCTATGAATCTTGCACCAAGCGCGGACCATCCTCCCCTTCAAGTTTTGAGGATCTTTACCCTCTTGAAAGAACACACCTTCTAATAGAATGTTATTAGGTTTATCCTTTAAGGGGGGACCCAAGCTGACGGCAAGCCAAAATAGGGTTGTAGTTAATTCCACCACATGTACCAAGAACAGGCACATTGGAAAATTCCCCACAAGAATCAATAATTTGGACACCATCATATACACGGTTATACCAAAAGATATCATCATTAGTAAGAGACATAAGTCTCGTAGACCACCGTAGACATCCTTTGTTCTCCTTGAAGGCGAGCGTCTGAGACAAGTGCGAAATAAATCACTTGTACAACAGAGGCAAACAACTCACAATGGTACGACCACCCTTTGCATTCCTCATATGCAAAGAGAAATAAGTGTCACCCAATAGAGTCGGAACGGGATTAAGAGAAGAGAAAATCCTAATAGCGTTCACATCCACAAAGTTGTCGATGTTGGGAAATAACACTAGCCCATAGATGAGAAGTACAAATATGGCTTCAAAGGCGTCCTCACTCATGGCCTTCCCAAACAGAGTAGCTTGGGCGATGAGAAAATCAGATGGGAGACCTTGAATTCCACCTTTGGTAGTCATATGAGCACCAATATCAAATACATCTACGTGAAGCAAATCAGCAATCTCTTGGAAAGAAGGAACCCTCTCCAAGCCACTGAACGGCAACTGATCTAAGATAGGTATACCCAAAAGATAGGCATACTCCTCAAGTGTAGGCAAAAGTTGGAAATCCGGAAAAGTGAAGCAACTGTACAGAGAATCATAAAACTGCACTAGCACACTCATTAGACCTTCATCAACCTGAGTAGAAAGAATATACAGAAGCTTCCCATGGCGAGCTTTGAACTCCAAGGGATCTAATACATAGGATGTCAAACTCCTTAACTCTTTCAAGTCGGGTTGTATGAAACTGTACTTCTTCGTATTCCTTCTTTGCTTATCCATGTCTGAAAATTTACAAATAGATCTCTTAAGTTCCTTGAAAATTTTCTTGTTGATGATATGGATGCATATGAATGCATGAATGCATGGATGCAACAATCACACTCAAGGATCACGCAAGTCATGCCACATAAAGGTCACGGGATGGATCAAGTCATCCTCAATATCAATCATCCATTTTTGTGGATTATGGTTTACACCTTATCAACACCCAAGTTCCATTGATATTGAGGATATACGAGAACAGATTAACCGCGAATCAAGGGTTTGTTATGAGTCACGGGCATGGAATCTCGGTTAAGAACCACCCAAAGGGAGTGTACTATGGTTAAACCTGACAATCATGTTCTAAAAGAGGTTCCCATAGTCATCATCTCATCTTTCGGATATTATCGGATAAAACGACTACTCGTATTCCAAAAATATTCTCAAGAGAGACTCTTATGAGTGTAGTATCGCGTAACAATCGTATCAAATCTTACACTTGAACGATCTTTGCACTACGTCCTAAAATAGGCCAAGATGGGCTAGGTAATCTAAGGTCCTTGGCTTCTAAGTTTTATATTGGAAAGAGTGATGCCTAACCACGACTACTCGTGTGACATTATTGATCCCAACAAAACCTCCACCAAGTGAATGGGCTTGCAAGTCAACTTGCTAAGGAATAACTCCACACAAGTCAACAAGACTATGCCATTCTCCTATCATAAGTGCACTCGAGTTCGGGTATAGAACTCATTTCACAAGAGACCACCAAGCAAACAAGCAATTGATATATATCAAGCAACTCATACATTACAAACAATACAGTCATCCCAAATTTGCACAAAAATATGTCACAAATAAATATAAACATACAATACAACAAAGGCAAAAAGTAGGCTAAACCCACTAGGAAGCGTCCTCAGATCCCCAACAGAGTCGCCACTTTTCTGTAGTGGGGTATTAGTTACCTTTAGATTTATTGACTAAATCAAAAGTAAGCATACAATTCGAGTCGCCACCGCACTTCTATTTATCCAAAGGAAAGGTTAGAAAGCGAACAAAAACCAAGTAAGAAGTTTTATCAAATCGAAAACTAATAAAAATGTCAGAGATCTGGGTAAGGGGGTTGGTTATGAAATGGTAAGGTTTTAAGCACCCAAAACATCCTTAGTACTCTAAGGGAGCCCTTTTTGCAAATGTGTATTGTAGGTTGGTATTTGTGAAAATATTTATGCAAACAAGATTGGGGAGATGAGAAAAGAATATACATATTATTTACAATTTTTTTGTTTGAATGGATAAATCCATTGCCTACGTACCATCACAAAGGTAGGATCAAAACCTCGTAGTTTTGGGTAAAAATCTCAAAATAAGTTGGTGAATTGATTTGTCAAAAGCCTTAAGGTCTTTTGTTATCAAAGGGAGAAAACTCAACCTAAACCAACAATCCACCATGTGAGGAGAGCTTCAACATACTAGTGAGGGATCCACCTTATAATAAGTATAGAAGACTTATAGTCCAATCACTAAGGATAAGATGAGGTTTACATCAACTGCTATGATAACTCAAACCTATGGCTAATGTTTATGAAACGTTTAACAAAGGTGGTCATTGGAACCACAAAACAACTTGAAGTGAGTTGTATTTACAAATTGGAAGTATTCACAAAATGAGGTCAAAGTTGACTTAAGATTTATTCACAATAAGTATTAATGAAAAAAAAGTTTGAAAAATCAAAGGCATAAGGCCTAGGTTTCTAGTTTGAAAATAATGTCAATGTTTGCACAAAATGAGTTTGGCTTGGGTTAGAGTGGAGAGAAGAAGAGAAAGGCTAGTCCTAAATATGCAAAGATAAGAGAAGAGATAAAACCCTTGGAGTTCCTTTCTTGAGATCATAAAGATGATTCAAGATGCTCCTTTCCTTTGGACTTAGCAATCAAACAAATATTCAATCAAGCTTCTAGGATCTCCATTTGGCTTGTCTCTCTTAACTTGGCTATTCATGACAATGGTCCTTCTTACTATCTCAAGTTTAGAATCCCTATCACACAAGAACAAACAATCAAAAAGTTCACAATGCAATAAGAGGAATGGACAAAGAATGAGTTTAGATTAGAGTGAAGGAGAATTGTGATCCAAAACGCAACGGAAATTAAAATTTTCTCCTTTAGAGATCCTTACGAGTGGTCATGATCAGTGATAGAATATTTACCTCTTGTGACGATTGAAACCTTTGGTGCAGATCTCTTGTGACGATCAAAACCTTTGATGCAGATCCACGAAGTGATCCCGAACGTTGAACGATGACAACATCTCTACTCAGTCCGCACGAACGGATTCCTTGAATCTTAGTGCTAGCTGGTACGAATGAAGGCTTTGAGTGAGAGAGAGAGAGAGAGAGATAGAGAAAGAGAGAGAGAGAGAGAAAACGAAAAAAATGCAACCGCAAAAAATGCTTCTGCACAAGGTTCTATTTATAGAACCACTTGTGTGGGCTTCAAGCTAAAAAGCCCACTTAAGTGTATTTTGGCCCATATCTTATAATATGCCCAAAATCACTTAAGCCCGTGGTACCTTACCATATTTCGCATTCTACTTAAGTACATCGTACCTTACGATGTTCTATAATTCACTTAAGGGCACCGTACCTTACGGTGTTCCTTAGTTACTCTATCTCTCATCAATTCGTCCTTTGTGTGTGACTCTGTAGGTTTTCCCGACGTTGACAATTATATTAAATCACACATTTAACATAATAGACAGTGAGCAGTATCTAGCAACACATCACTGCTATCCAAGACACGAAAATGTCATGTGATCTGACAAATCCTTCTGTGATAATACTTATGCGTATAATTACCCTTTTGCCCTTATGTCTATATTGAACACAAGGCATAGACCGTGTCATCCTTGTCCAGTTCAATATTGGGCCCATAGACATTTATCCTGTTATGCAGGATGGATGGGCAAATTCCATCTAGGTCACTCATGTCCCTCAGCATGCTTCGTGGAGTACCCATCAACTGTCTTTATGGTTATCCAGTTACGGACAACGTTTGATCAGCAATAAAGCACTCGACTCTACACCTAGGGTCCATAGTGGTTTCAGGTCGAAGAGTGGTATACACCACTATCACCATGATAATAACTTATGACACTTTGCATAACATTCTATATAGTATTCTCATAGCGGGTCAATCCAGTATAAATATTACTCTTAATATTCATACCTATGTTTAAGACTTTATAACTCTTTATCCATGATCCATGAGATGTGATCATCAGTCTATATACATAATAGTCTTAATGCTTTAATGTTATCCCACTTCACAATAAAGCTCGACTACGGATACTTTAAGAATAGTGTCCTTATGTTTAATATGATCTCATGATCAAGTCACACTTGATACATTAAACGGACTAGTTATTCTAGGGACTTTATTAGACAAACGTAATAAAGAAAAAGCCTTTAAATAATTCGATACAAGTACCAAAAGTATTGGCCTCTAGGGCTTACACCAACATAGAGGTCCTTTGAAGTCAACTTTCAAGATTTAGCATTCTAAAGGCATGAGGCTGAGTTGCTCTTAAACTCCTTTAAGCATAGGTAAGTTCCTAATTCTAAGTCATTTCTTCTTTTTGCATTGGGTTCACACAAATAAAGACAAAACAAACACAAGGCAAAATATATTTACACAATAATGTGCTCAAATGAGCAAAAGGAAAATGGCATAAACATAAAATATGAGCTCAAGTGAGCAAAGGGAAAAGGAAATATGAATAAATGAGAAAGAAAGTAAATTGCATTAAGGTAAATTGCAAGAATTAAATGCTCAAATTAAAGTTAGTAATTAGTAGTTAATGTTAGTGTGTCATAAGACAATTTAGCGCTATGTTAAGCAATCGTAAGTGGACTAATGTAGTAGTCACACCTATCTGAGGCCGGTCAATAAAACTATAGGCAAATAAACACAAGTTAAAGATCATGACTAGTAAGCCAAGCTCCTACAACTTGCCATGCCAAAAGAAAAGAAGAAGGACCTTGTATGGATTTCAAGTTTTTTGCTTGACCAAGAAGCAACCTATATTGGACACAAAGCAACTCACTTGATCTTTGATCAAGTTGAGTTTGATTTGGATCAAAGAAGGTTAAGCCTCCCATATGTCAAGGCTAACCACAAATCATTAACTCATTGGTCAAAATAAAAAGAATAAAATGAAATGGACAAAATGAGAATTCTAATGACATAATCAAAATACAATGATCACATGTGAATGAAATCAATATCAATCAATGGTAAACAGAAGTGAAATGAAGATTAGAAGTCAATAGAGGTCAAACATATTTTTGGTATTTTTTGGAATTAAAATAAAGCATAAAATAAAATGAACAAAGTTATGGTCAAACTTTAAATTCAATTCAAATCAACTTGAATAAGTCCAATTGAATTATCATAAGTCTAACATGGTCAAACAATATTTGACAATTTTTCTCAACATTTTTTGAAAACAGAAACTATTTTAAAATAATTAAAAATCAAGAAAAATAACACAAATGAACTAAAATCTCAAATAAATCTCAAATCAATTAAGAAATTGATGAGAATATTTTTCATAGACTTATCATCATTCATATGTGTTAAGAAAATATTTTTGGAATTTTTGGATATCAAAAAGTATTTAAAATGAATTAAAAACTATCAAAAATAAAATAATTCACAAAAAATATTAAATGGAATCACAAAAATAATTAAAAATCAGATTATGAAACTAGATTTTAAAAGAAAATTTTTGCAATTGGTCTCATATTTTTGTGATTCCAAATAAAATAGTTATGAATTTTTGAAAATAAATGGAATAAAATAAAATAAAATAGAAATTAGGAAAATATGGAAAATCATGGAGCGCATGATCTATTTCATTAAATGACGTGAACACAATCAAAGGCTCAGAGGCGCGCTTCCATGGTAGGCAAGAGTCAAGCACGAAACACATTGGATTTTAAAAAGTCAAATAAACAAAAGGCCAGGATTAGAACGCTGGAAGGAGATCCAAGGGGCCAGATGATTCCACGTGGGGACGATGGTGGAAACCACCGTCTTCTCCGGTGAACTAACCGTGTCCCGCCACCAGTTGCAGGTTTTCAAACCTCAACCAAAATGCATGATCCTTATACCAAAATGAAGCTGGATGATGTACATCACCCTTATAACCTTGGATTATCCTCAAGATCTCTATGGAATGAGAAATCTGAGATGGAAAATCCAGGTGCATAAACTGAAGTGCTTCAAAACACAAAATCAAAGCCACCATTGGCTTGCCTCTCACATGAGGACTTTAGAAAACCAAATAAACACAAGCAATTCACATTATATGATGAGATTCATATCAAAACAGCTGAGCAATAAACCTTTGAAGAGCAGCTTTGATCAGCACGATTCCTTCCAACTTTTGCTTACAATTTGATCTTGAGATATGATATGAGTGCAAGGCTAAGGAATAAGTGTTTAAGATCAACTTATTTTGTTGAAATTCAAACTTGAAATGAGAAATTAAAAATGAGAATTCCTTTGGTATGGTTGGGTTTCCAATTCTACAGAGCTTCAGGTTGAATCCAGGGTCCCTTTGAATGAGGCATGGCAAGGTATTTATAGCTGGAGCTGATGCCAAGTGAGGAGAAACTCGTGTGCATAAAGCTTTGGGTCCTCCATGCATGGGCCTGTACAGGCGCATGTGAGGCCCAAAAGCTGATAGATTTGCAAGCTGATAGCATAATAAGTTGATTTGGACGTGTAATTTGCATTGCAATAGCTTGCATTTCAAGATTCAATGTGAATTTCATAATTGGTCACAAATATTCACCTCTTCGAAAGTCACATATAGAAAATCCAAACATAGGCATGTGAGTAATGGTTGGAAAGGTCTTGACATAAGGAACAAAAGCTATGTTGGAAAAAAAATCCGTTTGGAGTTTGGAAAATTGTGAAAACTGGCCATGAAGTTTGATGTACAAAACATGTCTTTGAAAAATTTGCCAAAAGTGACCAACTTCAAGCCCTTCTGTTTTAATGATGCAAGCCTCAAATGAAAAATCCTCTAACATAAAAGTTATAGATATTTTCAAGATGATCAGTTTGGACTTAAATTTTGCATAATTTGGATTTTTTATGAGAATGTTATGGGCACTTGAAGTTGGACATTTTTCAAATTCAATGGCTTTGGTCCAAAGTGACCTATAATGTTTTGTTTTATCACATGTGTTTCTTTTAGGATTATGAAATTTTGTCCAACATAACATTTTAAGTAGACATCTTAATATTTCCAATGCAATTAGTCTCACCTGAAAATAATAAAAAATGAAGAAGTTAAGTCTTTGGGAAGTCGACCCAAAATTAGGGTTTCAATCAAAATGACCTATAATGTTTTGAAATGAATGATGACCTTCCAAGTTTCAAATGGATTTTTTATGAACATGAAAGTTGTTCATATGGTTCTTAAGAAATTGTTTTATCTTGGGGTCATATTCATTTGACAAACACATCAAAAGTTAGGTCTAAATGGATTTCAATTTGGTCAGATGACTTGACTGGTCAACTTCTCAAGGTCAAACTACAAATCTTGATGAATGAATGATTGAGGATACTCACATAAGCTCATATATGCATAAAATAGTGAATGAAAGAACTTACCTTGATTGAATTTTATCATAGGTTGAGGTTGTTTCATGAGCAAGGCACAATCAATGCATAGTTGAATTAGGGTTTCCTTGGGAAACAATCTTCAAGCCCTTTGGTTTATATTGATCAAATTGGAAAATTGAGATACTTGGGAGGCATATATGATGATTAGAAACCTTGTGGACCATTATCGTGCTTGCTTTCATCTTCATCTGACCATTTCATTGAGCATAGGAGCCTCCTAGGAGTAGGGAATCTCATGATTGCTTGAGCTTCAAAATAAAATAAGTTAGTGACATAATTTTGTGCTTTTGGTTAGTAAACAAAATAAGAAAAGCAATAGTATACAATTCAAGCATGCTTGCTGGTCTCAAACCAACTAACACAAGTCCCAACCCTAGGGTAAGGAACCAAGATGCTATGCTCCTTGAGGCAAATGCAATGAGCAATGATATGATGCCATAAGCGATCTTAGGGTCAAAATTAGGGTCTTACAGTTGTTCCTCAATAAGAAATGACATGGCAGTCATAATCTTCCAAAAATAAGGAAAAAAAAAGAAAAAAGCTCGCTAAGTTGAACACCAAGAAGGCGTCTTAGGCAAAAGTTAGGGCATCCCAGTGGACTGGCAACTCAAAAGAATTTGTCTAGGAAAAAATTAGGGATAAGAAGAAAATCGAGAAGAAGGATCACCAAAAATCCTTGAGCAGAAGAAAGAACAAGAACAAACTTGTATGACTACTAGAGAAAAGTAGGTGTCTTTCACCTCAAGCAAAAAAGTATCATTGGTTCCCGCTCCATAACATCTTCACCTTCAAAACTTTCTTGGAAGTTGAATGCCTGTGTCAAATTAGCTGAACATGGGACTGGAGATCATCATGGAGAATGGGGTGGGCTAAATTTTGAATTTTAAGCCTTATATCCTTTATTTCGAAAACCATGAACCAGACCATGTTACACCCTTCAAAAGACCTAATTGAAGCAACGATTATTTTGAAAGCATACTAAGAAAGGTTACGCTAACCTGACTCCTAAGATATTTTCTAATCATCTGTCTTGATATCAAATTCCATCATCATTTTTGACACTTTGAATAAACCAGTGATTTATTTACTGTAAATCAACATCATTTTAATAATGATTGATTTCAAAACTTGCATGAACATTGCGTTAAAATTACCATTTTTGAATGAATAATTTATTTGAAAATCGGCAATTAGCGTCAAGGAAATCCTTCCAGAGAGCAGTCATCCTAGTGCAAGTCATTTTTAAGATTCAATAAATCTGGGGCAATCACTTCGAGACGCAATAAGTCTCTTAAAGATCCAGACAATCTTGGGCAATCCCTTTAAGGCTCGGTAAATTCCACAAAGAATCAGTTAATCTGGGGCATCCGACTTTGATATTCAGATACTGGGGTAAGCCATCTCAAGGCCAGGTTATGGTAAGCTACTTCCAAACATCCATTCGAGGCAAATTTCTTCAGAGACCCAACAAACTAGGGCAAACTGGGCTACAGACAGACAAGTCCTCTCCATACCCTCAAGCCGCTCAATCAAAATACTATCGTGCATCATCAACTATCAAGTTCAAAGCGGGTGTCTCCTTGACAAGAAACTTGTTGCAAGAACCTTTCTTAGTCTTAACTGTTCAAACAACCAGATCATCCTCATGAATTGACATCATTCATGTTTACATGCACAAGCATTACTCTTGCATCAGATCATGCATTTCAATTTATACATTATGACATCACCCATATATAAAAAAATATAACCTTGTTTGATACCTCAAAGCCAGTTCTTGTTTGATAGTTAAGTTTTCAAAGCCAGTTCTCATCTGGTAGTTAAGTTTTCAAAACTAGTTCTCGTCTGGTAGCCAGTTCTCGCCTGGTAGTTAAGTTTTCAAAACCAGATCTCGCCTGGTAGCCAGTTCTCTTCTGGTAGTTAAGTTTTCAAAACCAGTTCCCATCTGGTAGACAATTCTTGTACGGTAGTTAAGTTTTCAAAACTATTTCCCATCTGGTAGTCAGTTCTCGTCTAACGGTTAAATCAAATCCAATTCTCGTCTGCAAGTTGAGTTTCCAAATCCAATTCATGTATGATGGCCTATCTTTTTAACCAGTTCACGTCTGGTAACCCTTATTAAAACCATTTATTGTCTGGTAGTTGTCATTTTTACGAGTTCTCGTCTGGTAGTCCCTTTTCAAAGTTAGTTCTCGTCTGGCAGTTCAACTTCAAAATCCAAATTTCATTTGGCGCATATCAAATAACTTGTACATGCATTTATCAATCATCTCATAAATCATTGTCATGCATTGATCATGTCTCCCCACTCAAGCATATCATGTAATGCACGGGAACATATATATCATGCATAGCCTAAGCCATGATGCAGCAATCGCTCAAGGAAGTTCAGTGTAACCCTCAGCAGAATCAAAATTCTAGAGGTGTTCTTAAGAGTAGAACAATTCTTTTCTTCAGTACAAGTTGCTTTCAAAAGACCATTAGTGTTGGTGATGATTCTCAAGATGAGTTTTCTTCCCCTACAAGTTGATTGGTATTTCCCATTTGAAATCTGGTGTCAATGGAATTTCTGCTTGGTTTCCCCAGTAGATATCTCCTCACATAGTTTCCTCTGGAATTTTCTCCAGCCAAACTTCACGAGCTCACCAGACAAGTTTCATATCAATATGATTCCTAAGAAAGGTATCCCCAACAACTTTATCTTCAACAAATCTTTTCGAAGTATTTGTCTAAGATGGACATTTCTTCACAAGTTAGCAATCTCCCCAACAAGCCTAATGGGAAAGAGTTCCCTAACATACAAGCTTTATATAATGATCCTCAGTATATCTCCAGCAAGTCTCCTGTATGTTTATTCCCTAGAGAGTCTTTTGTATTCCTCAATAGATTACTTCAATCAATTCCTAGCCAAGTCAGCGGTCCTTACTGATTTACTCACCAAAGAGGTAATCGAATTGGACCATTTGGTCCAATGGTTGAAATAAAATGTTAAACCTTTTGGTTAGTATTAACCTTTCATTCCCTAGTAAATCTTCGGGATCTTCTCATTTTCCATAGAATCTTTATGTTTGATCTAAGCAGCAGCCTCTGGGCAGACAATAATAAACATGATTCAATGTCATCCATGTGAAGATATCTTTGTGTTAGATCTTAGCATCGTTTCAGCCTATGAAGATATCTTTGTGTTAGGTCTGAACATCAACTTTCAATTGGCCAACGATCTCTTTGTGTTAGATCAAAGTTGCTTTCAGCATGTGAAGATCTATTTATGTTGGATCAGAGCATCATTTTCAGAAGGCGACAATCTCTTTGTGTTAGATATTAGGATCATTTTTAGTAGTGTGACTATCTCTTTCTGTTAGATCAGAACGTTAAGATTTCAATAAGGTTATTTAGATCTTTGTGTGTTATATCGAAGTCTCTTCTCGTCGGTGCAATGGTCTCTTTGTGTTATTTCGAAACGACATTTTTAGGGCAATGATCTCTTTAGGTTAGATCAGAGCTCTAGCAGTGCCAAGATCTCTTTGTGTTGGATCTTAGCATCATTTTCAATAATGCACGGATATCTTTGTGTTATATCCGAACATCTTTTCCCAACATGTAAAGATCTCTTTGTGTTAGATCAGAGTTTGTTTCCAGCAGTGCCAAGATCTCTTTATGTTAGATCTAAGCATCCTTATTCAAAGGCTACAATCTCTTTGTGTTAGATCAATGTCTCATTTCAGCATGTGATGATATCTTTGTGTTAGATCAAAGTCACTTTCAACAAAGCGGCGATCTTTGTGTGTCAGATCGAAGTCTCTTCTCGACGGTGCAATGGTCTCTTTGTGTTAGATCAGAACGTCATTTTCAGGGTAATGATCTCTTTATGTTAGACCAGAGCTTCACTTTTAGTAGTGCAAAGATCTCTTTGTGTTAGATCTTAACATCATTTTTAGCAATGTGAGGACTTCTTTGTGTTAGATTTGAGCATTCATTCCTAGTAATTGAAGATCTTTTTGTGTTAAATCACAGCTTCTTACCAGCAGTACTAAGATCTCTTTGTGTTAGATCTTAGCATCATTTCAGCCATGACAAATATTTCTGTGTGATAGATCGACTTTTCTTATCAACAGATCGACAATCTCTTTGTGTTAGATCAAACTCTCTTCTTAGCAGCACAATGATCTCTTTGTTTTAGATCAGACCATCATTCTGAGGGTGATGATCTCTTTGTGCTAGATCAGAGTTTCTTTTTAGCAGTGCCAAGGTATCTTTTTGTTAGATCTTAGTATCATTTCAGCTTGTGTCAAGATCTCTTTGTTGTAGATTTTAGTATTATTTTCAACAATGTGAAGATCTCGGTGTGTTAGATCGGAGCTTTAAGATTTCAGAAAGGTTGTTTAGATCTCTTTGTGTTAGGTCTGACATCCATTTCCCAACAGTACGAAGATCTCTTTGTGTTAGATCAGAGTATTCATCTTTTGCAAAGGGTGGAGATATCTCTGTGTTAGATCCGATCAGCGGGAGTAGTTGAATATCTCAATCCCTAGAGGGGTCTATTGTCAGTCAAGAGAAGTTGAATATGTTTCTTTCTTCCCCATAAGATTCTACCTTCAATGAAGAAAGTTTGAAGAATAGTCGAACATGATACTTTATAACAAATTCATCCACATTAATTAGATTAATTCATAACCATAACATTCTATTGCATAAAAGGGGAACATTTGGGTCTGTTTGGTATTTAAAGTCTATTTCACCATGACGATTTAAAGACAAGAGTTCTTCATATCCTTCGGTTAAAGATGTTTAAATAGCGGAAGTTGTCATACCCTAAATTTTGCACTGAGTTTTTCACTTGTATCAACATAGCATAATCGTTACACTTTTATTATGTATTCTTTCAGTCAAAAGAATTCATCAGGGTTTAGAAGAAAAGTCAGGAGTTCTGGAATTTTATCTGGTCTTGATGTCACCCATTCAGTCATTTGTTGATTGAGAAGTCAAAAGACTTGATTTCTCAATCTCAGTGTATCGTCAATTCATTTTCATCATATTTCAGAGGTTTAGAGGGTGACAATCAAGAGTATTATCATTATCGGAATCTTTGTAGAGTTTTAATTATACTTGAGAATCAGAAGTAAATGGTCCAAGAGTGATTCCTTTGCACCTGATTGTCTATTAACGATTATTGAATCAGTAATTCAATGCATTCATAAGACATCTGCATTTTTACTCATCATAGCCTGCATTTCATTTCGCATAACACTTAGAATGTCGCTCAAAATAAATTTTCGGATCTACAAACATATGGATTAAATAAATTTTTAAATGTACGTCGAATTAGCGGGCAAAAAACTTCAAAGTCGAGTTTGCAGGCGTAAGTATTCTTAATCTATAATTCACATAGTTTAACATAGTGTGCTCTTTTTATTTTTTCGACTACTTTTTTGGTCGCATTCTGATCACCCTGAGTCTTTTAACCAAATATTTTTTATTTCAAAATTCGATAAAAACTTGTATGTTTCCGAGAATTTATTTCACGCTGATTATTATAATGTATTCAATTTATTTTTTTGGGAACTTTTGTGTCCGATTTTTATTCATTTTTTATCCGTTTATTTTTGTTTTTTAACCAAGGTAATCGATGAAATTATTTAAAATTTACTATGTGTTTAGTTTTTTTTTAGGTTTTACTTTTAACTAATATCTTTGCTTTTTTAGCATTTATCATTTTTAAGATTAAACTCTTTAAAAATTAATAAAAATGTCTCTCTATCTCCAATGATAAGGCGCCACACATCCTCTCTATCTCTCATTTTAGAAAGAAAAAAACTAAACTAAAATCATGAAAACTAGACCAATTGAAAGAGAGGGGGATGGGGATGATAAAAGAAAAAGAAAAGAAAACAATTTTGAGCATCTTTTTTATCTTTCCTCATTCCACATCATCTCTATATAACACAAGAATTCAACAAGAGACTATTGATTTTTTTGGGATAAAAATCATAAAACCACCACCACACCAACACAAACAAAATAACCATTTCACCAAATCACCACTGAACCTTAAACGATGTCGCCCACACTTCAAAACACCCATCCATTTTCGACCCATCACCAACTTTATCCAAAAAACTCAGTAAAACTCTTCCTCCATCGAACAATAACAACCCTAAAATAATTGAAACAAACACCATCAATGTCGCGGTAACATTGTCCTCCACCTTGATTTTGATTGTTTTGTGATATTTGCTTACATGATATTTTACTTGTATTATTGTGAAAGAATAAGATAGAGATCTTTGAGTTGAAAATTTTGGAAGAAAGATGATTTTTTGTGTGTTTGAAATTGTTTGTGATATACTATTAAAACAACATAGACGAGTGGAGGAGGAAGAAGAAAACAAAGATGATTTTTTTATACTATTTCTTCCTGCCACATGTCAGGAAGGGAGTGGAGATTTTTTTTTAAGTGAAAAAAATCTTTCTCCTCTCATGTTTCCTTCTGAAACTGACCGTCCACCCTTTTTTTTATTTTCTTATTTATTTATTTATAATTATATATATATATATATATATATATATATATATATATATATATATATATATATATATATATATATATTATTACTAACAATTATTTACTATTATTTTATATTGATTATTACTATTATTTATTATCATTTTATTATATTTATTAATACTATTATTATTTACTATTAATATTATCATTATTATTATTATTATATTGTATGTTACTATTATTATCGTTATTATTGATTATTGATTATTATTTATTTTTTATTATTGTATTATTATTACTGTTAATTATTATTTTTTCTTATTATTAATTTTTATTATTGATTATTATTGTTATTGTTATTATTCTTATTATTATCATTATTATTGTTGTTGTTGTTGTTGTTGTTTTATTGTTTAAATTGATTATTTTAAATTTTTAAATAGAAAATTTGATTAATTTGTCTCATCGATTTTCAGATGTTATGTAACTTTGGAGTTAAAAATTCAATTTAACTTCAGAAACGGCTTAAGCGCATAAAGTGTATTGACCGACCTCTTATAGAGTTATGAATCCACTTTACGATTGCTTAACATAGCGATCAATTCGGTAGTTTAATTTTTGTTTTATTTTACCTTTAAAAAACATCGTTTAAATCATCAAGTTGTTGGATATTCAGATGCATTGCTATTTCGAAGTTAAAAATTCAATTTAACCTCAAAAACTGCTTAAACACACAAAGTTTATTAAACGACCTCATATAGAGTGATTCCTACATGAATCTACTCTACGATTGCTTAACATAATGTTAAATTCAGTAGTTTAAAACATTGATTTATTTCAAATCACTTGTCTTTCTTTGGTGTATTTTTTGCATTGATTTCATTGTTGTTTATATTTGCCGTTTATAGTTGTTTATTGAACATGTATTGTTATTTGTTCTATTGTATCCTCATTTGACAAATTATACCTCATTCCTTTAATGGGTAATAAGTTTATCGTTTTCCTTTATTTTTATAGTTATTATGCTAATTAATTGTTAACTCATGATTAAAATCAACCACTTTCAGAAAAGAACAAAAAAAAATAAACGCTCGATCTAACGTCGAGCCTTTTTCCCAAATCAAATCCAAATTAGATGCAATGCAAGTGCTTGATCCAAAGTTGAGCATCTCCCCTACTTAATCCGAACTCTTTTCATTAGTCCAACTTGCAACACTTAATCCAATATAAAGTCGTTCCTTTTAAAGTTTTCATAATAAAAATGGAAGAAAAGATTAGGTTTAGACTTTCTCTTTCTCGAATGTTTGAATACTACTTTAGAGCTCCATGTTCGAACATCCATCTTTCATATTAAAATACAATAATCAACTGAATTAAGTTGGTTCTCCTATAGAAGAAAAATGATTGATTGGGTATCGACCTTCTCCTTCCCAATTATTTGGGCACTCTGTACATCTTTCTGTGTGCATAAGCATCTTCCATTAATGAGCTTTGACCTAATTTGTCACAGAGTTTCATAATAACTGTTGGACGAAAAGAGAGTGATATGGCTTATGCCCCTTCCTTTTCAGGCATTTGAATACTAATGTAGAGATCCCAGTTTGGATGCATGTGCCAATTAAAAGTAATCCAATCAATCAAACTTGTTTTCCGCCCTTGTGCGACTTTGAAAAACATTTTCAAAAATGAGTATGCTTTATCCATATTGATGTGAAAGAAACAAAGACTTCAGTCTCAAAGAGCGAGCAACAAGCAAAGGTTTGATCACTTGATATGTCTAAAGGGTCACTCCTTAAAAGCAATCAACTCAGTAGTTCTTTGTAAGCAGAACTACGACACCTTGAGTTGTCCATAGCACCTAGAGATACGTAGGAGCAGGATTTTAAAATTTTGTCAGGCACCCCTTTAATAAGAAATATTTTTTCTTCTCTTTCCTCACTCGATAAGTAGAAGATCAAAAATGATATCACACTAACACTCTTACACGAAACTAACTAAATGAGTCATGTTGAGTACAACGGATGTGAGGGATGCTAATGATCAGTGTATTTTGATGCACATTCTTCTATAATTGTACTTAGGCATTTATCTAGTTTATTTTGCTTATTTTACTATTTTATTATGTTTTTAGATTTAAGTTCATGTTTGCCTTTAATCTATTTTCGTTTGTTATTTTCAGTTTTAGCGGTTATTTAATACCTGTCCACTGTTCGAATCATAACTTGAGCTACGGGATGTCGTTTTGCAAGTTCTAAAACATGCATTGGAAAGCAAAGAGAAAGAGCTACAACTTTTATGTTTAAGCCAAAATCTGATTCAGAGTGCAGACGTCTCAAATAATTCGTCGAAGTTTCGTACTTTAGGAAATATTTTCTTTTTGGCCATTTGTTGGGCTGAATTTAGGTTTTCCGGCCCAGTTTGAATTATAAGTGAAATACTTATTCTGTTAAAAAGGGCAGCCGAGGTACTGTAGCAAATACACATTATTAACGATAACTTTTTGCTTTTGTGCGATCATGAAGAGGAACTAATCTCCTAGAGTCAATCTGCTGTAACCGAATTTCCAAGGCTTTGAGGTTTTTATTCTATCAATTTAATTTCGTTCTCTTTCAATTCTATTCTATGAAATTTCATTTGCTTAATCTGTATTTTGTGGAATGGTTTTGATTAAATTCGTATGATTGCATTCCTAACTATTAATCGCCGTTTTCGTCGCTTTGTCGATAAATTGCGTTGGTAAATCGTGTTTGCTTAATTCACGATTGTATTTATCCGTTTGCTTAATTTAGAATATAGGAATATAAATCTGTCTTATATCTATTGCGCTTGTCAATCGAATTTGAATCGAATAGAGATCGAAGCCACTTAGGGAATTGGTAGGTAAAAACCAGTGATTAGCCGGAAACCGAAAATAGCAGATTGATTTATTTTATAATCGCTTATTTTAATCACTTTTTTGGTTTGTTTTCTAAACCGACCACTAAAACATAAACCCCCCTTAAATCGATTTCATTAGGTTAATAATAATACAAGAATCCTTGCGATACGATACTCGAGTTGTCGCTTCCGCTAAACTACAGTTTTCTAATTACTCGTTTTGACCCGTGTGCGACAGCAGATCACTAATATCTTCCCCTTGCATAACCGACTCCTGAACCCGATTTGGTTGCCACGACCATTTTTTTTTGTCGGTTTTATCGATATATTCCCTTTCCATTTTCGGGAATAAATAAAGTTCAGTGGCGACTCTATTTTTTTTAATATTTCGAGTGTTTCTTATGCTCGGATATTTTTCACGCCGCGAGTAGCGGTAAATTCATGACCATCAAGCTATGGGTAAGCTTAACGTCAATAAAACCAGAGTCGCCACCGCACTTTTATTGTTTCCAAAGGAAAAGGGAAAAGTATGAACAAAACCCAAAGATAAGAAGCTTTTAAATCAAAACTAATAAAATGCCATATATTACAGGTAAGGGGGTTGGTTACACAGAGGGAAGGTGTTAGCACCCAAAGTGTCCTAGGTACTCCTAGGAAGCCCTTTTTTAGGTGTGCATATGTGTTTGGTATAAAAGATGTTTGAGAAAAAAATAGAGTGTGGGGGTGATAAAAGAATTCATTGATTATATTTTTGATTTTGTTTGTGGTCTTAGGAACTCAAATGAGCAAAGTGAAAATAACATAAACATAAACAAGTTAAATGGAATGTGAATGGCAAATAAATGATAAATGACTGAAATTTAAATTGCATAAAGTAAATGACTTGAAAGTAAATCAATATTAACAAGAGTTATTCAAATGTTAGTCAAGTGTTAGTGATGATTTTTTATTGATTAAGTCATTCTTTGGAGAACACTCAACCATCCATTCACAAGTATGAATCCTTAAACCAAGGCATCTTCCATGAGAAGGGCTCCAACTTGGATAATTCAACAAGTATGCCACTAGCTCTCATGAAAGGAAAAAATGTCAAGTTTCCGTGAAGAATGGGAGACTTACAATCTCACTTACTAGAATGTTATACCTTTAGGGTCAAATTTAACTTTATGTTAAGCAATCGTAATTGGACTTAAGTAGAAGTCACAACTATCTGAGGTCGGGCAATAAAAGTTTAGGTGTTAATGCATGTTAGAGATTTGGTATGAGGAACCAAACTCTTAAAAAATACCACACACTAAAAGAAAAGATCAAGAGGGACGGACCTATCTCAGTCATACTTGTATTGGTTCATCTGACACAAGGTCCTTGATGAACCAATTGTCCTTAAGACATTAGAGATTTCATTGGTCAAATGAGGGAATGGGAAAGAATGGGAATGAAGATGAAGAGGGAGGGGAAGGTAGAAACACAAATTGACTAAGGGGGGATTTTCATCAAATCAAAACCATTCATTCATTTTGGGAGATGAAATGTACATTTCATCAATCCCCGAAATCCAATGGTTTTGATCCAACAAAAGTCAAATCAACCTTGACCAAGGCCCAAACAAATATTCAAACATCACAAGACCATAAAAATGGCTCAACATAATTTTTACACATTTAATCAATTTCAAAATGAATAAAAATGAAATTTAATTTATTCAAAACCTAAAATCTCTTCGAAACACCAAATAAATGGCCAAGAGATTTATCCTAGGTCAAACAAGGTCAAAAGACCTTAGATAAAAAAAATCATGATTTTTAAAAAGTCAGAAGTATTTTTAAACAATTAAGAATATGCACAAAAACATTTAATTCATGAAAAATATCAAAATTAATCCAAAAAATAATTTTAATTCAGAATATGGAAGAGAAAAATATTTAAAGATTTTTGGTGAAAGTCCCATATTTTTTGGATTAAAAATGATATTAATATGAATTAAACAAAATAAAAGGATTAAACATAAAATCAGAAATTAAAATAAAAATAGAAAAAACAAGGGCCATCAGATCTCCCTTATTAATTGAGGTGGCAGATCGGATGGCCACACGTGCGTGTTCCATGGTGGTCATCAGTCAAAGAGATGTATGTGTGGTAATCAAAAGCAATGGTCAAGATTATAACATTCAATCACGATTAGATGGCCAGGAGGTGTGCCAGCACACCACCAGAGCTAGGGCTCCGATCATCTTCTTTGGTGACCTCCATAGGACTGGTCCAACTTCATCTCAATAGAAATGAAAAACAAGGACACTATTTCAAAGAGAAAATGCTCAGGATCACCAATCTGACCTCAATTTTCTCCAATTCCAAGTATATAGAAAGATACAGGGATTTGGATTTTGAGGATCAAGAACTGAGTTGCTTCGATTTGACCTCAAAGCAACTCAATCTTGTTTCCTACATTGGTAGGACTTTAGCCAACCAAAAATCACAAAGAATGGTGAATAATTGAGAGAGAATCGAAGAGATGAAAATTCTGAAAAATCACCTTCAAGGGAGCTTGAAACTTGCTTAATCTTGCCTCCAATTGGCCTTGGCTTGACTTCAGAAGCTTGCAGGAGTTGAATTGGATCAAGGAAAGCCTTGGATTCTTGGAGTTTCAATCTCAAAACAGAAGGAGATTTGAAACTCGATTTTCAAATGAAAACCTTCAAGATTATCCTCTAATGGTGAGGGTTTGGATTGTAGGTTCATAGCTTGGTCAAGGTGTCCCTAATTCTGAGCAATGAGGGTCTTATTTATAGGTAAGGCAATTGCTTTCTACACATTTCCAAAATTGGCCAAAAATAGCCATTCATATTGCATGCTTGCATGGGCATGTGATATGCCCATGAAATGATGCAATCAGGTCCAAAATTCCTCATGTGCAATGCTGAAAGCATGTCATGCGATCATGCAATAGAAATTGAAATGTGAATGTGAATTTCATCCAAATGAAACCTTGAAGAGAAACCATGCGCAAGTCCTCAAATTCTTGGCCAAATGAGATGATCTTGGACTTTTTAGAAAGGTGAGATCAAAGGGAACAACTTTCATGTTGAACACTTTTCCATTTGAAGCTTGGATCATGGTGAATTTTGAGGTGGAAGTTTTGAAAATCAAACATATTTGAAAATCAAACATATTTTGAGGTGGAAGCTTGGATCATGGCCAAATGTTCACTTCTTCCACCTTGGATAACTTTTTTATGGGCTTCAAATGGAAAAAGTTCCTTCACCAAAGTTGGATCTATTTCAAACCTATTAAATTTGGTTAAAAATTTGACCTCATTTCGATTTGGCATGAAGGAGTTATGCATTTTAGAAGTTGAGGAAAATCATTTGTTCAATGGTAATGACCCAAAATGACCTATAATGTTTCCTCTTGGCACATGCATTTGCAAGTTGAATTTAATTTCTTACAAGAATAAAAGTTGAAGAGGACATCTTGAATTTAATCATGAAACTTGAATGGATTACATATCATAAAAATTGAGCAAGTTATGGTCCTTGGAAGTTGACCTCCTAACTAGGGTTCAAACAAAATGACCTATAATCTTTCACAATAAAAAATGACTTTCCATGCAAAAATAGCTCTTTACTTAAACATGAAAGTTGTTTGGAATGTCATAAAGAGTAAAGTTTCTCTTGGAATCATTTCCATATGACAAATATCGTAGGAGATAGGGTCTAGGGAACCCCAGTTTTGACCAGTTGACTTTCTCTGGTCAACCACCATGAACCAACTTGCAAACTTGAAGTTCTCTTGATAGCTTGGACTCATGTAGGATCATATATGCATAAGATGATGTTGAAATTCTGGTATCAGATATAAGATATCGAAGGTAATGTCACGACACTGATATCTGTTAACACACAATGGATAAAGATACAGAATGGTAAAGCAAATCACACAAGCAATTGTTAACCCAGTTCGGTGCAACTCACCTACGCCTGGGGGCTACCAAGTCAGGAAGGAAATTCACTAAAATAGAATTAGTTCAAAGACTCTTCGTACACTTCAATAAGTTACAGTCTTTCTCACCTAATCTCTACTCGTGCAATTTCTACCTAAGCACTCTTAGATATGAGAACCCACTCACTTCCCTACAATCACACACCAGTGATTTTAAACAACAATCCCTTGAGAAAAGAAAATACTTTTCAATTACACACTCTTGATTTTACTTCACAGTTTCAATCAAGAAGACACACTCTTGATCTTGCTTCACAGCTTCGATCAAGAAGACACACACTTGATCTTGCTTCACAGCTTTGATCAAGTAGACACACACTCTTGCTTAACAACTTTAGAGTGACAAATTACAACCACAAATCAGTCTAATTCAATCATCAATGGATGACTTGAATGACCTACAAGTCTTACGACTAAACAGACACAAACCCTAGCTCTCTTTATGTATTTCGCTCAGTCTTGGTTGTGTGTTCAAACAGGTTTTCTAAGTCCCTTTTTATAGAAGCATTCTGCTGGGCTTGGACATCTTGAAAACCCTAAATCTATTTTCCAATCAAATCTTTTTATAACAGCTGGTTAGATCTCCTTGGAAAATAAGTAAATCTGGTTGTAATCCATGATTGAATGCGCCAGCTAATCAGATCTTCAATCATTCAAAGATTGCCATTAATTGTGCAATCACAAAACACCAGACATTCATACTGAATGTTCTGTGTACAGGATGTCATGACATCGGGTCTGACATCCTGGAAAAATCCTACATAATCCAATAATTCCTTTTATAACTTCCAGCAGGTACAACCATATCAGATGTCATGACCTTGTGTATGTCATCTGAAACAATCCTGCATGAACATGTCTTTCATTTAAGCTCCAACAGGTACATCCAATATCAGAAGCCATGGCATTGTATATGGCATTCTGAAACAATCCTGCACGCACATGTTCTTGAACTCCAACAGGTACATAGGATATCTCATGTTAAGACATCACACATGACATCTTGTGAACACTCTTTGTTTTACCAAAATTGCTGCCAACACTTAGAATCAACAGATGTAACATGAAGTATCCCTTGAAATATTTGATTAAATGGTGAAGAAACTTGTTGAGGAAGTCACACAAGATACCTAGATGAATTAGGGCTTCCAAGGCAAACAAGCTTCAAACTCTTGGTGAATTCTTGATCAAAAATGATAAATAAAGATCATGGGGACCCATATATGATGTCTAGAGTCAAAGTGAACCATTTCTTGATTAGTCTCCTTGCATTTAGGGTTTTAAACCATAGATGTGAGCTTGATGAGGCATAGGTGAACACACACACTTCCTACAAAAGAAGTAAACTATACATTGACATATTTTTGGTATTTTGGTTAATGAATAATGAAAAACAAAGTATGATACAATCAAAAGTGCTTGGTGATCTCTCCCAATGCAAACCCAATGAATGAGGGGTAAGGAGGATGTCAAGGTGTGATCCCAAAGCTAATGCATATGATGAGATAACATGAGGGTTCTTAGGGTCAAAATTGGGGCCTTACACCGCGACACCAATGAAACAGACCCTACAGAGGTTCACAGCTGAAATCATGTCAAAGATCAAAGTGGAAACTGAAATATTACTTCGGAACAAGTTCATCAGACCTGTTAGGTATGTTGAATGGCCTGCTGATATTGTTCCAGTTATTAAGAAAAACGATACCCTTAGAGTCTACATAGACTTTAGAGATCTTAATGTTGCTACTCTTAAAGACAAATATCAAATGCTAGTGGTTAAGATGTTGTTCGATTATACGATTGGATTCGAACATCTAAGTCTCCTTGATGGATACTCTGGTCATAACCAGATTTTTATTGCAGAGGAAGGCGTAACAAAAATGGAGTTTCGATGCCTGGGGGCCTTGGGCACGTACGAATGGGCAATGATGCCTTTTGGCCTGAAGAATGTTGATGCTACTTACCATAGAGTAATAAACTCAATGTTTCATAACTTTATTGAAACATTTATGTGTGTACATCGATGACATTGTTATCAAATCTTCATCTAAGGATGGTCACCTCAACCACCTTCGACAATCGTTCGAAAGGATGAGGAAACACAAGCTTAAAATGAATCCGTTAAAATGTGTTTTTTGTGTTCATGCAGGGGACTTTATTGGCTTTATCGTCCATAAGAAAAGCATATAGATAAATTCAAACAAGACAAAAGTCATACAAAATACTGGGTCTTCGACCAACAAAAAAACAGATTCAGTCCTTGTTAGGAAAAATTAGCTTTCTAAGGAGATTCATTTTGAATCTAAGTGGCAAGGCAAAAGTATACTGACCACTATTACGACTAAAGAAATAAGAAGGTTTCAAGTGGGGACCGGAACATCAACAACCCTTCGATGAGATTAAGAGGTACTTGTCAAATCCTCAAATGTTGTTACCTCCCATGAGGAAAAACGCCATGAAGCTGTATATTGCTGCATCTGAGTCGACAATTGGAAGTATGTTAGCCCAAGCGGATGATGATAGTTTCGAAAGAGCCGTGTATTATTTAAGTTGAATCATGAATCATGATGAGACTATATACACTATGGTAGAAAATTTGTGTTTATCTTTATACTTTTCTTGTACCAAACTCAAGCATTATATAAAATCTTCAGATGTGTTTGTTTACTTACATTTCGACATAATTAAGCACATGTTGCCGAAACCAATCTTACATAGTAGAGTTGGAAAATGAGCATTATCCCTATCTGGATACTTTTTAACTTATGCACCCTTAAAGGCCATGAAACGCCAAATTGTTGTTGATTTCATAGTATATCATCCAATAACGGAAATAACGTAGAACTATGTCGAGTTCCCAACATATAAACTATACTTTGATGGTTCCGCCCGTTCCAAAGGAACGGGTGTGGGGATTTTTATCATGTCTCGATGAGGAATTCCTACTAAGTATAAGTTCAAAACAAACAATCATTGTTCCAACAATGAGTATGAATATGAAGCTTTGATTAGAGGTCTTACCATATTATTAGAATTGAGGGAAACCATAGTCGAGATTAAAGGTAACTCTGAACTGGTAATCAAAAAGTTAACAAAGGAATACAAATGTATTTAAGATAACCTGTTAATATACTTCGTCAAGGAAAATTCAATGCTTAAATGATTTGAAAATATGGATATTAAACATGTACCACGAATACACAACCATGAGCCCAACGATTTACGCCAAGTAACCTTAGGCTATAAGGTAGCTAAGAGAAAGTTAGAGAACTTGACTAAAGTGAAAGACAAGTTGGTGTCAACTGGTGCCATCCAATCAGAATTGTCAATCCCAAAACTGGTAGGGGCAGAGGAGTTACCAGAATTTTGTGATTTTTTTGAAACTTTTGCCATCGACAACATAGCGAACGATGATTGGGGAAAAGAGATTGTTGAGTTCCTTAAAAACCCGACTGGAACAGCAGATCTAAAAACAAAATATAAGGCGTTAAGTTACATCGTCATTGGAAATGAGTTGTTAAAAAAGACCCCACAATAGGTGTTGCTCAAATACATTAGTGAGAGCGAAGCTTACTTGGCGACTTCTGACACTCATAGCAGATCGTGTGGCGCTCATCAAGAAAGCCACAAAATGAAATGGTTATTGTGTCAACAAGGGGTATACTGGCCCATCATGTTAAAAGATTGCATCAAGTTTGCTCGAGGATGCCAAGAGTGCTAGAAACATGGATGAATACAACATGTACCCATCAGTTAATTACATATGATCATCAAGACATGGCCGTTAAGGGGATGGGCGTTAGACCTAATAGGCGAGATCAAGCCAGCATCCTCTAAAAGCCATATATATGTCCTCGTGGGCATTGATTACTTTACAAAGTGGGTTGAGGAGGTACCTCTAACCAATGTCGAACAAGATAGGGGGAATGAATTCATACAGAGTCATATCATGTGTAGATATGGAAATCCTGAAACCATAACAGCTAAGCATGGTTCGGTCTTCATCGGCAAAAAGATAATGTATTTTGCTGCAGAGACCGGGATCAAATTCCTGATGTCGACCCCTTATTGCGCACAAGCTAACGACCAAGTAGAGGCTGCAAACGAAGTTATAATAAGCTTGATAAACAATCACATAGGCAAGAATCCAAGAAGTTAACACACAATTTTGAATCAAACACTTTGGGCTTGCAGAACTTCACCCAAGAAGGCCACCAATGCTACACCCTTCCGACTCACCTTTGACCATAATGCACTTCTACCTGCAGAGATATGATTAGAGTTGAGAATTCAAAGGAAAATTGAAATCCCATCTGACCATTTTCGGAGTATGATGATGGATGAGTTGGTCGAGCCGGACGAAGAAAGACGGATCGCTTTAGATGCCTTGATGAGGCAAAAGAAGAGAATAGCTAAAGTCTTCTCTTTTAGAGATTATATTTGGAAGGTTATATTTCCTCTCAACAACAAGGATATAGACTTGGGAAAACGGTCACCCAATTGGGAAGGACCTTTCAAAGTTAATCAAGTTTTTTCCAATAATGCGTACGAAATTGAAGAGTTAAACTCTGATAATTGAACGTCGCAAATAAATAGGAAATACTTAAAAAGGTATAGGCCTATGCTTCCGGAAATCAAGATCACAAGAGGAAAATAATACTTAAAATATCATTGATTTATCCAAATGGCGAAATTACAAAAAATGCAGAAAGCGGAAAATAGTACAAGGCCAAAAATCCAAAAGTGCTACTACATGAGAATGAAGAAAACTAAGGTTCAATGGCCCACTGCAAGACTTCGAAACGTGCCTTCACATGTGCAAGATTCTGGTCATGTCGAAGGTCCTGAGCTTTCATCCAATCCACCTCTTTTGACAGCTCACAGGCTACTTTAGCCTTCAATGCCTAATCCAACCTCTTCTGTTATCTTCACCTCAAAGGAATCCAAACTGGTGGTGTCTATTGCATCCTTTTTCTACTTCGCCTCCTCAAGAGCCTTATGTATCCAATTGATTTATTGGGTCCACGACAAGATATTCTTATCGAGAGAAGCTATCAACTCTTTATTGGCTACCTTGGCCTCCTAGTGAGCAAAATTTTGTTGAGACTGAGACACTATACATTATCGCTAGATCATGGCAACGAATTTCTCCTCGACACATCTGTAAAAATTCCTTTTTAAGGGTATAATTTGGGTAGCTTGACCCAAAAGAATATCTAGATCTAAAACCACAGTAGAGATCGAAGAAGGGGCCTCCGATTGACTCAACTTCAACATCAATTCTTGTAGTTAAGCAAGAATAGGAAAGTTAGCACACACAACTTTTAGAAGGTATATGCTAGCCACCTATAACTTCAGCTGTTGAATTTTTTGTCAAAATCTGAAACTGGAGATGCTTCAGACGAGGGGGAGTCCATGGAAAGCTCGTCATACGATTCGACAAGTCGTTTAAAGAGTTTAATATGGAACTCTTCAAGCGCCTTACTCAGGTTTGACGGGTTATCAGTTGATGCAGGAATAGAAGAGGCGCCGAGAGCCATGAATTGTGAACCAGAATTTTGCGACAAGCTCGAGCCTCCTTGCCCTCCAAGAAGGACATGGGAGTCACATAGACTCTAGAAGCAATTGTTGGCCTCCTGAGTGGGGAGTATTTTTTTCAATGGCCACATGAATAGGGCTTGCAGGCGCAGTCCCGTCCCCCAAAGTCGCAAGCTCCACCGCAGTAGTCTCTAAAACCTTCACAAGAGAAAGGAATTACAACCCATGAAAAAGGCAAACATGTAGAACAACCATGGAAAATCAAAATACCTGAGTAGCAGGGGGTGCATGCGTTAAAGATGAGGGATGATGGATTGAAGGCTGATTCGATTCACTATGTACTTTCTCTTCTTATTTTTCTTCAAAATAACGCCCCCACCCCCGCATCCTCTATGCCATGGGAAATGGAGTACCCAAGACTAAGTCTCTTTCTATTTTTATTCCTGTCAAATGGCTCCAACACCGCAACGTCTTGGTGTAACTCGAGTCGAGTAGCTTTTGTTGGGGCAGAGACTTTGGATTTCTTGGGAGATGACTGAAGGGAACCAAGAGCCTCTATGTCGCTGCAAAGGTCCAACTTTTTCTGTGGAGATTAACAAAAGTAAGAATTTAGACTAGGAAATAAAATAAGTAGTGACTAAATCATCAAGCCGGTACAAACTAATGCTTCTTGGCCAGTCGAGGCTTCAAGGAGATTTCCCCTACACCTCATTACTTAGAAGTACCAACACCCGAAATGGCGGCAGGCGCCGCCTTACCTTAAAAAAGGATACATGTAAGTATTATACGAACAAAGGACTCAAATCCAAAAAAGGGAAGCAGCCAGTGGTTTTACCTTTGGAGCCTTCTAGGAAGAACCCTTTGGCTGACGAGAGGCATTTGAAGAAAAACCAAGAAGAGTGAAAGTCAAAGGAAACAACTAAGAACGTCCTTTAGTAAAGGTGCATAGGAATATACCTTGGATAGTTTGACCTTTTGCTGATTGGAAGGAAAACGCTCTAGAGATCCGTTTGGATATGCGTTAAGGAGATGCTACTTAGGCGTAATAAGAACCCCATCAGTCGTCAAATTCTTTTATGCAGAAGAAAGACAGGGAGTAGTCGAAAGAAGGGAGATGAGCAAGTTTATCCTAGAAAAAATCAAGACAAGCTTTCAGAGTCTCCTCATTCGTGGTATCTGTGAAAATGACCATATCTTGCATATTCGGGACTAAAGGTTTGGGGAAAAGTTGGCTCAGGATAAATTACCTGGAAACCATGTTAGGTTGATATAAGCCAAGGATTATCCTGGTAGAAATCCCTGTCCACAAAGGTGCAGGACGAAGACACTCCAGAAGAACGTTATGTATAACATCCTCCTCTTCGATAGCAGGGTTGGAGAATGGCGCACAGAACGATGATGTGCCACACCTCTGAGTAGCAAAGGACGCCACTGACGGATCAAGAGTGTTACATTTGTAAAAAATGTAAAAGTACTTTTTAAGGTTGCTCTAGATACCACCTTCTCATCGTCAGGGGTAAGTCGAGCAAGTTGTGTACCCTTAGGACCAACCTAAGTACTATGAGGGATTTGAATGTCGAGGGAATGGGAAAAAGTGGCATTGAGCCACAACTACAACAACTAAATAAGCCCCATAATATGAAAATTGTCGACCCATCGCATAAGGTCTTTAGACGCATGTCCCAACACTTCGTAAAGACTTGCTAGGATCAGTCGGCTGAGGAAAAAATTCACTCCCTCATGAAGGTGGGTAGCTAGAGATATGTACATTTTTGTGATTTGAGTCACGCTATGGAAGAAGACGTAACGACACAGCCAATAGAGTTACTGTAAGCATGGTTTGAAAATTTAAAATCAATATCAGCGGAAGGCTTGTAATCTTTCCCACTAGGCTAAGGACTAGTGATAGCAACAATGTAAAAAAGGTGGAAGTAACCATCCCACAAGGAAGCTGGAAAGTATTGGTAGAAATATCCCAGAAACACATTGTTGCGAGCATCGTGGTAGGGTTGCATTTGGGGCCTACCTTAGAGAGATGAATAAGGTCATAGATCCCTTATTCTTCCCACACAGGTTTCTTCTGCGACTCCACTCGGTCTAACCAGGTAATGTAAGCGGTCCAACAGTTTCAGAAGGGGTAAAAGAGTGAAACATTCGTATTTATAGAAACTCAAAGTCAAAAGAGGAATCTTTGAAAGCCACGAGGCCCCCGTTTTCCTCCAGACAACTAAGAAAGAAGTCGTCAAAATACTGTGGCAGTTTAGAGGCTTAGGGGATATGGCCCATGAAAGAGAAGATGGTACCTACGCCTGAATAAGGAACCAACAGATTTGCGTACCAAGGACGTCTCCTAGCGTCTGCCAGAGGTGGTTCCCGAACATATGTCTGACCATTGTCTAGAATATGCTCATCAAGAATAGAAGCCAATAGAGGGTGGTCATGAATGAGACATTTGGGTTACATTTCCGGGATCGAGTAATATAACAAAGTTGTAATGAAATATGGTTGGTAACATTGTTTAGGGTTTCGTTGTTGTTGGTGTTAGAGATGAGAATGAAGAAAGAAAGCGAATACTGGAAAAAAAGAGAGGCTTAAATAGACAAAGAAAAGGTGGCAAAAAAGTTCCTCCCAAGAACTTGGACTGGTGGCATGATCGGAGTCAATGAGCAGCCTCGAAGCGGGGAAATCTATGATTAATAAAATAAAAAATAAAAGCTCGAGTCTCGGTTTAGTGGCTAGTTAATGACCTTGGAATTCAGGGTAATGATGTACTAACTTTTGCACGTTTTGAAGACGTAACGTTTGTTAATAAAGTTAGTCATAATGATTGACAACAAGCATGATTGAAGCGACATGGCACAATATAAACGGTGACGGAATAATTACAAACAATGCCAATTTTTCCCCCTCAGATATAGGTCGACAATGACATTTTTTTTGGGGGGGGGGCATCTGTTGCACTTTCAGCTACTAGAAAGTAAACAAAGAATAACACTGAAAAGACATTTATGGTGAGAAAACATTAATGAAGTTTTTAAGAGCATATATGGCAAGTCGTCGACAAACCAACGACGAAGAGTCAACCGAGCTGTGGACACAGTGAGACATGGTTTAAAGGACTCTCAGGGATAAATCCCTAAGACCTAGATTGTTGAGGAAACATGTCCAGAATCTCGAGAAGAATAATCGACAAGATTCGTCATTCCACCAAAAAGGACCAGTCGTCTAAACAACATGGTATAGAAGACTTGGTAATTTTATAAGTCTCGGGTCCTTGATATGTAGCGTCGATAACACATTGAAGCAATTATTGTCAAAGACCGTTGAAGAAGTGGAAATCAGTTACGACTCAATGTGGGTTGCAAACAGATAACTTCTTGGAAGACATGTAAGCGCACTATTGGTAACTTGAAGGATTGAACATGGAGCAAATGCAACAAATCTCCTAGTCATCATAACTACCGTCAATAATTGCTTTATAAATAAAATAAATAGCAGACTCATACATGGGATCAGGGGTAGCAAAATTTCATACATACTCTCCATATCACTGGAGTACCCAAGTCAAATAGCAAAACAATTGAGCAAGAAACATGCATGCGTCTACGTCCACCCTTTTTTCTTAGTCTTTTTTATCTCCTTAAACGAACATGCACTTTTTCCTTTGCTTTATTTAATGTTATTTACTGCATTTTACCTTATCATTTATCACAACTTGACTTCATTTAAAGTCTTTTGCTACGCTGCATTCAATTCACACACACACGTCTTCACATAAATTATTTGCACAAATTGATTTGGATATTTTTCGAGTTAATCTCATAGATTTTCAAACTCATGATTGTTTACCAAAAACACCGGTAAACACCCCCCCTGAGGTTATTGTTAAATATCATCTTGATGATGGTGATCTTTTCCTGATCCTTTATTGTATCGACAACTTGTGGGTAGCCTTAATTATTTTACTATTACTCGCCATGACATATATTTTGTTGTTCACCAAGTAAGTTAATTCACGCATTCTCCTCGCCATTTTCACTTGGACGCAGTTAGTCGTATAATTCACTACTTGAAGGGAACCTCTCACTGTGAATTATTCTTTCCCATTATAATTTCTCGTCAATTGAATGCTTATAATGATGATGATTGGGTAAGGTGTCCTGATACTCGCTGATCTGTCACTGATTGTTGTATGTTTCTTGGTTTTTCATTGATCTCTTGGAAAGAAGCAAACAAGAGTTTCTAAATCTTTTACTGAATCTGAATATTGTTCCATCTTTGTTGCTTGCTCAGAACTACTTTGGTTTCATGGTTTTTTTCCTGAACTTGGATTTCCCCAAACATAACTAACTTAACTTTATGCTGACAATACAAGTGTCTTTCAAATTGTTACAAATCCTGTTTGTCATGAACGCACCCAACATATAAAAGTTGATAGTCATACAATTTGTGATGTCTATGATGACCGACTGATATCACTTCCTCATGTCAATACTCAATTGCATGTCGTAGATATTCTTACCAAGGTTGTTCCACGCCCACATCATAAGTTTAGAAATTGATGCTTTTTGACCAGCCACATCAATTTGAGGGGGGTGTTAATTAGGAATTAATCTTTGCTTTTATTGTGAAAAATTTATTTCCTAGATTAGAAGGTTAATGATTATAAATTGTAATTAGTCATTATGAATTGTAATTAATTATTATAAATTGTAATTATCTGTAATTATTGACACTACTATATATAGTATGGAATACAATAGAGAAATACATCAAGTCAATTTTCCTGACAAGAGGTTGGTGTGATTGCGGAAAGTTTCAAACCTCCATAGGCATTGCTTCCATGTCATTATGGCATGTTCAAGTGCTCGCTATGACACTTTCTTGCATCTATCTGCTATTTGCAAAGTCGTAAACTTATTTAGTGTATACAACAATAGCTTCCCGGTGGTAACAAAAGAGAATATTGGCATACATATCAAAGACTTGTAGTTTGGTACAACATAAATATGAGAAGAAGAAAAAATGGTCACCCCAACAACATGCGTATTAGAACTAAAATGGATACCACTACTAAATTGGAAAAAAAATGGTATATGTCGTCAACTCGGACACGCACGGAAATGTTGTCCCAAAGTTGGAACAAACTCTGGATGATAATTTATTATGTTGTTCAACTTTTTTGTAACTTTGGAATTTAATATAGAGAACAACACAAACACGCCTAAAACAACAACATAAACAACAAATAAAAAGACTTAACACTAAACACACATAAAACAACAACACAAACAACAAATAAAAAGACTTAACACTACAACATATCTAAGAGCATACAACAATCAAAATAATATCATATGGTGCAAACATCATATCCCTAACATCATTGTCATTTTTAACTAGAAGTCGCATATACTGGATATCGTCATTGTCATCCACAATAGAGATGTACGAACTAAGTCTGTCAGTTCTTGTAACTCTTTCACCATCATTAATCTCTCTGTCTACTAGAGGATCAAATTTCTCTCAAGTTGTTTGAAATAGCTAACCCCAAAACACATCTTCATTGGAGGCTTGACTCTCCAATAAAATAACATGGCATATATTTTACTACCCATGTTAGAACAAAAGAAGAAAATATTAAGAGGAAAATGAGAAGAGGTGTAAAAAAAAAGTAGAAGAGGTGTAAAAAAATGTAGAAGACACACCTCTATTTATACAAAATGGTACCTATTAAAATATAATATTTTATTTCCAATTAAAAAAGGAAAACAAGGGAAGTTCTAGATGAATTGACGCTCCTTTTAAAGAACAAAGAAAAGACACCTATTGAATTGACACTCCTTTTGAAAAACAAAAAAAGACACCAATTGAATTGACTTGGCCAATTGGAGGCACCAATTCACTTGACTTGCTTTTTAATATCTTAAATGAAGGTGCCAATTCAATTGACTTAGACTTTATGTTGGATTTTTTTTTTGTTTGGAACAAGTGTATTTTGGAAAATTATAGAAAAACATGGTTATTTTGATATTTTAGTTGAAAATTATGGTTATTTAAAAAAATATTCGAACATTGAATATGTGTAGGCAAATGTTTAAAGTTAAAAAATCTAAATTGAAACAAATTCGTTAATGTAAAAAATATATTTTATTAATTTTAATATATAAAATAAAATAAAAGATTATCGTTAATATATATATTTTTAACTTTATAATATTTAAAATATTAAATTTAAATTTAAACTCTATTTATAAAATATGTTTTTCCTATAAAAAAATGAAACACAAAATTTTTAGCATCGTTTGTGTCGCTATTATCGATGGATCTAATGGAGGATTTAAAGGAAAAGAAGTTAAAACTCGAGCAAAGTGATCGGAAAATGGAGATTTGCACTTCGAGTAGACGAGATTCGAATTTCTGATAAAGGAGATTCACTTAAATTAGGAGAGATTTGATTATGAAAAATCTTATGAATCAAAAGTTGGTTCCCACATAAGGGCCAATGTTTTATTTTAGAACTATAGTGGGTTGGAAAGTCAAGATGCTGAGCTTGTTGCAATGGTTCTAAATTTCCTATAAGGTGGAAATGAGAAGTGATATTTGAATGAAAAAAATATATTTGAATACCATAGAAATGACACATTCCTTAGTTGACAATTGAATGCGCGTGATGAGGCGTGAATTACGGTCAATCTTCAGGTTGATCTGGACGGTTCGATTGAAGCTGTATCGATTGTTGTTGCACCAAGAAGAGACACCATTGAATGTGAAGTAAGGTTAAAAGGTGATTTTGATTATGGGATTTTGTTGGAAAAAGAGTGACGACAAGAAAGTTATAATTGTCAAAAGAGGAAAAATAATCCAATGACATCGAAGGATCCAATTTTCAATTTCTGTAATACTTATCATCATTCTAGATTCATCTTCAATCCTTTTCCAATGATGTCAAACAACCCATCAACAGAAGACTCACTCCTCTGGATAAATTGATTTTTGCAACAATATCTTGAGTGGAACTTGGATCCTCTCCATTTTTCTTTTCTCCCTTTTTTTAACTCTCTATCTCTCTCTTAATCTCACTCCCACTCATCATTAAAAGACCAAAATATAATCTAAGAGAGAGAATAAAATTAAGAGAAAGATAAAGAGGAAGAAAAAAAGAAGGAGAGAAAAATGAATGAGAATATCCAAAATGTCTTAAGTGTCTTGTAAGTAGATATAAATAATTTCTTATTTTAGGACAAATAAAAAAATTGAAACACGAAAAATTATGTTTTAATTTCTAATTAAATGAATAAAATAGATAAAGATTAAAATATTAAAGCTAACGATAAATTAAAAAATCAAATTAATTATTTTATAACATAATAATAAAAAAAATTTAAAAAGAAACACGAATGACGAAATCTTATTTATTTGGGTATGATGGACAATTAAGATTGTTTTTAAGGGGGGGTATGATGGACAATTTACCATTGTTTTTAAGGGCTAACTTAATTCTCACCTTTTATTTAAGAAAAAAAAAACAGTTGTTGTTTTTATCTCCACAAGTTTTTAGCTCTCTTTGAAGAAAGGTTCTTAAAAAGAAGAAAGTCAGAAAAAAGTCAAAAAGAAAGTCAGAAAGAAAGTCATCAAACAATATTTTCACTTGTATGTTCCCTTGCTCTCTCTATTTTGTCATTTTCTATTACCATTATTATTTCCAAAGCTAAAGCCCTAATCCTATTTTAAGATTACAATTCTAAAACCCTAATTTTAGAAGTTTAATTAAATTAATATAATTTCATAATTTCTATCTTGATTGATAATTTTAATTCGAATCGATGAAGTTATTTTGTTTTGAATGATTGAATGAAATTACATTTATTAAATATGATTGTGCATAATTATAAACAAATTCATAACAAGTCAAAAATAAAGTTAAAACTCACTTTTCAAGCGGCCTTTTAAACACGTTTATATATTCCGTCCTATAAAGTGTCAAACTTGCGTTTTCAAATTTTTATTTATTTTAATGAAATTTATGATTTTAATTTTATTTCATGAGAATTTAGATGAAATTTACCATCCTACCTTTGTTACTAGGTTAGAGACAACAAAGAAGAAATAGTCAAAACAAAGATCCTATTTAGTTGCGGTTAAAGAGAAAAATATTATTTTATTAATTTCTTATATTGAACCAAAATATTACTTTAATTTAATATTTTATTGAATTTAACTATATATAATACTTTATTTTAATTCTATTTTATATTAATATATCTAAATTTTCAAAAACCTCAAATTTTATGGGTGGGACCCAATTTAGTTACTAGTATAAGTAAAAATAAGAAGTAATCTAATCATTGTTACTGCAGTAAGTTGAAGAACCGAAGAAGAAAAATTAAGAAAAGTCAATTGTTTCTTTTCTTGATTCCTTCAATTTTAAACGAAGCTTTTCAGAAACGACAACGTTTTCACTTTGTACGTTCTTTTTCACTCTCTATTTCGTCTTTATTTTTTATTCCCAAATTCAAAACCCTAACCCTAATTTCTTTCATTACAATCAAGAGCTAATCGTTCACTAAGGTTGATAATTCATATGATTAATTTAATTATTGACGAAAACTCAAGTATTTTCTGTCTTGATTGATGATTTTAATTCTCCTGAACCTAAATCGATCGACAAAGCTCTTTTTGTTCTTGAGTAGGTTTTTTTAAAACGTGTTTGTTTGGTGTGAAAATTTTCAAACGCGCGTTTCTAATATTTCACCGATTTCAGTGGCTAATGTTACTGTGTTAGTTGGAAAATTGATTATAATGTATTAAAATGCATAATAAAAAGATATAGTGTTCTAACTTAATCAATGAAAATACATTTAGGTTGGTGAAAAAAATGAAAATAGGAAAATAATCCTTTTACAATTGCTGTTTATATATGGACTTGTTTAATTTTTTATTTTAATCTTATTTTTCTCTCATTTTTTATTAAATTTATTATAATCTTATATCATGAGCACTAATTGAACTTTCTGTAACTAATTTTTTTATTTTTTTATTTTAATTTCATGTAGCTTAGTGAAGAGAAAAATGGAAAACAACAGTTGGATTCCCGTGGCAGACGAAAGAAAGGCTTATGGCACATCAAGAAATCATTCATCGGTTTTCTCGGACAATATGCAATTTCTATCTTCTGAGGAACCAATTCTCCGCAAAGTATGTTTTTTGAAATTAAAGTACTTTTGTTGAGGTACCCTTAACTGTGTACTCTGCTACTTCTGTGGATATTGCATTGTTTGTTTCTGTTTTGTCTCTGCAAGTTATGTATAACATACGAGAGCTATCTAGAAATAGTTTAGTTGATGAGCATCAAAGCGATGTTAAGATCAAAATTCACTTCTCAATTTTAAGATATATGACATCAAAAGGAACTAATTTTTCTTGAGTTGTGCTCAGCATGATAGGCAGTTCGATCTAACACATTACGCACGTAAAAAGGCAATTAGATTCAACCTTTCTTTTTTAATAAACAAAAAGAATGCAGTTTACTAGGTCATCAGTTATTCATTCTTTCTTTTGCCTAATTACTTTTCTGCAATTTACTTAAATATATCTGATAGAAATAATGTTTACTGTTATTAATAAACAAAAAGAATGCACAAATCCCTTGGAAACTTGAGAAATATATAACTCCATCAAAGAACATTTCTAATTCTGAGACTAGAGTTATCCCCTCAAAAACCAGTGCTATTAGCTCCTACTTGGATAAGTTAGTTAACTAATTCTATTATTAATTATGACTAGTTAGTCAATTAGTTAAGTTAGTTAGGTGTTGTAATTATCACCTGTTGGCTCTTACTGGAATATTTCTAATTATGACACTGCTCGGTTGCGAGTGTTTTTAATATATTTAGTTAATTAAAGAAAAGAGTATAAAATGCAAGTTGTACCGGTATACTATTAACCAAACACTATTTTTTTTTAAATTTTATTTTTTACATATTTGGCAGGAGGAATATATGAACCTGGAGACATTACCTGCAGCTCAAGCTCATGTCACTGCTAATTATAGCATGCCAAAAGGGGGACAATCTGGCCCTTCTACTGTTCATGACCTGCCTTGTTTCCCTGATGACCGTTCGTCAATCCCCCCAGTTGCTAATATGGATGTGCTTAGTAACTTACCTGTTTATGATGGTGGAAGATATATGGATGCTAACACCAGATCCATTAGCAACTATTTTCCTCATCAACCCATAAATAATTGTATGTTCAAATTAGATTGTGATTTCTTCCCAAGTTTCAATCCTTTTTTAATAAATATTGATTTTGTCTTTTGCAGCTATGTTATTGACATTGTGGTTCCCTTTATAGGTGATACTGACATACTACAACCTACCAAAAGAAAAAAAATGATTTATGGATTTTCCAATCATTTTCCTGGCTGGAAGTCTTGTTTAGAATCGCAAGATACATGGACATGTCAACCACAAATGCTGGATTTTCAGATGAATTCTACTGTAAGACATGATGTTAATGATGTCTTGTCTGGTGTATCTTCGAATAACAATCAATGGAATAACCAGTTGATTCAGCCTTATTCCTCTCAAACACCTTTGGAAGTGCAGCAACTGTCACAATTTCCCCCCCTCTCTTCTATCAATTTTGAGAGCAATGGGGAAGAACTTACTAATCCGATGTTTCATTCTTCGGGAATTAGAGGGATAAACAACAATGAGGCAGATGATATGCTTAAACAAATCTTAGAGGAGCCAAGCCTTGAAAGCAATGATGTGATGGAAATCAACGTAGAGGAATTTGTCACTAGTTTGAAATCTAGAAACCGTACTCTCGACATGGATCCTTTTGCTACTGGTAGAGAGGTTATGCAGGGCTTTACGTTGAACTCCAGCCTTCCTACTCTCACCGAACCCATACCAGTATCTTTGAATAACCAGTTGATTCAGCCTTATTCCTCTCAAACACCTTTGGAAGTGCAGCAACTGTCACAATTTCCCCCCCTCTCTTCTATCAATTTTGAGAGCAACGGGGAAGAACTTACTAATCCGGTGTTTCATTCTACGGGAATCAGAGGGATAAACAACAATGAGGCAGATGGTACGCTTAAACAAATCTTAGAGGAGCCAAGCCTTGAAAGCAATGATGTGATGGAAATCAACTTAGAGGAATTTGTCGCTAGTTTGAAATCTAGAAAGCGTACTCTCAACATGGATCCTTTTGCTACTGGTAAAGAGCTTATGCAGGGCATAGCTGAATTGGACAGTGGCTTTACATTGAACTCCAGCCTTCCTACTCTCACCGTGGATGTTTTTCCAATTGATGGAGAAGATATTCAAGACACAACTGAGTTCTGGACAAACACCAAAAAGAAAGTTGATGAGCCAACAACTGATCAAGAGACACAAACCAAGTCCTCAAATACTATAGTTAATGAGATAGACAGAAACAAATCAATGGAAATTGACATTGGATCGAATTCCATTATGTGTGCTCTCATAAGCAAGGTTCCTATTCCTATTGATGTAGAGGACAAACATGACATAATTGGATTCAACCAAGAGGAGAAAGTTGTTAAAAGGAATGTCAATGAGCCAAAAGTTGATCAAGAGAAGCAATTAAAATCCTCAAATACAACCGTTGATGTTGTTTCCTTGATTGATATTTTCACACATGATCAAATAACACAACATATTAATAGTCTGAGAAAGGAACCTCTTCAGGTTAGTACAACATCTTCTAGTGTTTTGAGTTATCCTGGTATGTTTAGGTATTATTGTTACATATTCTGTCACGAACTGAGTATTCCAAAAGGTTAAGCTATTTGGTTAAAGTTCATGAATGATAATTGTTTTACTTTGGGTGTTATATATGCATGCTATCATAAAACTTTGAATGTCTGCATATGACCGCATGCTCAGCTGACAAATTCTATTTACATTTGTCAATTTCTTCAATTTTTATTAATTTTTTTGTAGTCTAAGATATTTATTTAAATTTAAATTTCTATTTTTGCAACTTACTTGTATGCATAATTCTATTTACTTATAAATTTGTCTTAGCCATATAAAAGCTAACAATTCTTTTAACACAGATTACAACTGAAGATGGAACAGGAATTGATGCAAACACATGCCAATTATGTGAAAGGGAAAATCTTTACTTTGCACCGGTACCAATTTTTTGTATATGCTGTGGCCTCCCCATCGGGAGAAGAAAAACATATTTCTGTAGAAAAGATGAGGAATTTGATGCAGAGCGTTGCTTTTGCTCCTTCTGTTATAATGCATCTAAAGGCGGGTGTATCGCATTCAACGGAACATCTGTTTCTAAGGCAAATCTTGAAAAAAAGACAAATGATGAAGTACTTGAAGAACCGGTATGTTGTAATAACCATTACTAAATAATTCATCTTTATATTGGAACCATACACTAACTTTTGATGATCATTGTTTTTTCTAGTGGGTTGAATGCAATAAATGCAAAAGATGGCAGCATCAAGTATGTGCACTCTACAACAGCAAAAAAGATTTGGACTGCAGTGCTGAGTATATATGTGCTGTATGCCGCTTAAAAGAAATTGAAAATGGAGTGCATGTTCACTTACAAATGGCTACTGTTTATGGTGCTAAGGACTTACCAAGAACCATGCTTAGTGACCACTTAGAGAAAAGACTTTTTAAGCGTCTCATGGAAATGAGAGTAGATGGGGAAAAAGTGGAAGGAAGTGAGAATCTTGATAAGGTAATACAGAGAAATCAGCATGTATGCACATAAATTTGAAATATCGTAACATTTTCTTATTCTTATGCAAGCATGTAAATTGAAAATAGTACTATAATAGTTTTCTTCCATGTTATTATCTTATTGATCTTTTTAAAGCAAATGTAAATTGATTTAAAAACTATAGAATATTTTCTCATTTGACATGAATTACTGCAAAACTGTAGGTTTTGGCAGCAGAAAGTATTTCTATTAGAGAAGTGTTATCTATCGACGAACAATTTAAAGTGAAGAAACAGTTTCTTGACATCATCCCAGAAAAGAATTACCCAGATGAATTCTCTTATAGATCAAGAGTAAGTTCAGTAATATATCAATGAAGAAATAAATATACGTCCAAGATGTTTAATAAAAGTTTCATTGGTTTCAGGTTATACTTTTGTTTCAGAAGATTGATGGAGTAGATATATGCATTTTTGGACTGTACGTCCAGGAGTTTGGCTCTGAATGTGGCAATCCGAATCGGCGTTGTGTGTACATTTCATATCTTGATTCTGTCAAATATTTTAGGCCTGAAAGAGTGATTGTGGAAGGAGAAGCACTTCGTACCTTCGTTTACCATGAGATATTGGTATATTTCTTTTAAACTTTACTTCTAGGCCAATAAAACATATAATATTGAGTACTAAATCCTTCCAGTTTTTCTATGTGTTTTTTTTTCTCTATCATCAGATTGGATACCTTGATTTTTGTAAGAAAAGGGGTTTCTCAACTTGCTACATATGGGCATGTCCTCCTTCAAAAAGGAATGATTATATACTATATTGTCATCCCAAAGACCAAAAGACTCCAAACAAGGATAAGCTACGCTCTTGGTCAGTCTTTGTTTCTTCTTATGAGTATATGTTGAATTTTTATGAGAATTTGAGAGTACTATTTTCCTTTTTTATCATCTTTGTTTTCGAAAACTAGCACTGCCATGTTACCATAGAATATTTATATTGTTTGTTTATGCAGGTATCATTCAATGCTAAAAAAGGCTACTGAAGAAAAAATTGTTGTTGGTTTAACCAACATATATGATCATTTCTTTGTTCCTACTGAAAAAGGGGGCTCCAAAGTGACGCTTTCTCGTTTGCCATACTTCAATGGAGACTTTTGGTGTGGTTCTGCTATGGAAAAAGCGAGGACCATTGAAAAAGAGAGCCGAGGAGATTATGAAAAAATGTTGAAGAAACAAGTGTCAACTAGAGCTTTGAAGACCATGGGACATCTCAATCCTTCGAAAGACGCTGCTAAAGACATTCTGGTGATGCAAAAAGTATGTTTCCCTTCTCTTTTACTTTCATCCTTTAATTTCATTTTTTGGTGTTTTACATTTAGATAAAGTATATAATTATATTCTCTAGATTTAATTTAGTGTGTTTAAACATCTTACTCTATTAATCAATCACAATGGTTGAATTACTAAAGATATTTGACTTTGATTATACCTAGGTTAAAAGTCATATAAATGATGGAGTTTTATTGGTTAATAGTCTAAAATCTTTTACACTATCTTTACATCAAATTAATCTCATATCCTTTTATACTAGATTGAATGAAAAGTTGCAATGTTCTTATTATATAGTTCAGTTTAAGTTGTTTATATAATGTGTCATTTTATCTAATCTTTCTTCCTTTTTTTTCCACCCAATTTTCATTAGTTGGGTCAAGATATATTGCCTACGAAGGAAAATTTCATTGTAGCTCACTTACAATATTCATGCATGCATTGCTGTGAAGTGATAATGTCTGGGAAGCGGTGGTTTTGCACTGAATGCAAGAAATTTCAAGAGTGTGAAAGGTATGATAACTTAAATACATATTTCAATTGTTTCCCCCTTCTTTTAAAATGAATGCATTGGTTTTGCATTGAAAACAATAAAAAGGGTTTTGTCTTTTGACTTTCATATCAATATATTACAGATGCCATACTTCAAATGAACACACCTTAAAGAACGGTGAAGTGCATCCACTTTGTCAGGTAACAATCTAACTAAACCTAAAGCTTCAATATGATTTTACATCATTAGTAAATTCATGCAAAATTTTGATTTATGTGTCGTTTTTAGGCCGTTGTTGATGATATCCCCTCCAGCACTAAGCATAATGATACCATCCTTAAGAATGGATTGTTTGAAGATAGGAACATCTTTTTGAGCTTCTGCCAAAAGTATCAGTTTCAGTTTGACACACTCCGGCGTGCCAAGTATTCCTCAATGATGATCCTTTACCATCTAAGCAATCCTAGTCCTATGAATTTTGGAAAACGTTGTAGTATTTGTTGCGCACACAACGTGTTCCAAAAGTGGTGGAAATGTGAGGTTTGTCCGGATTGTATCATTTGCTTTGCATGCTATAAGGACAGAGGTGTTGACTGCCATGAACACAAGTTGACTCAAAATGAACACAAGTTGGCTGAAAATAATTCAACATCACAATCTGATAATCAAGAGTCTAATGAGAAAATGGTATGAACTAAATTCTTTGGATTTATTGTTTTTATTACTCGTTTGTTCTAGATTGTTGATCATACTTTCTGATTTACACACACAGATGCTGAAACTGGAGAATTTTTTGAAGAATGTATCTCAATTTCGGAATCATGAGTCACATGGGAAAAAGGTATAAAATTAATTTTCTAAGATTTTTTTTTCATTACTTGATTGTTCTAGATTGGTGATACTTTCCGACTTACACACAGATGCTGAAACTGGAGATGAAGTTGAAGCATGTATTTCAATGTCAGGCAGCTAGTGCTAAACCTTGCTCTGATACATCATGTTGTCAATTCAAGAAGTTGTTCAATCATGCCAAAAGTTGCACAACTCATATTAAGGGGGGATGCGAGCATTGTAAAAAGCTATGGACTATACTAATTTCTCACTCCATGGATTGCAAAGACTCGGAATGTAGAATACAACATTGCAGGTGTGTTACTATTAAAATTCTACGCCAAGAGAATTTAGACATTCTACTTTCTAAATTATTCTTTGCCTTATGTATGCATAAATATACTTATTTCTTTCAGCAGTGTCATCTCTTTTGGCTAAAAATGATTCATAACCTTTTGTATTTATGTTGACTTTGCAGCGTGCTAAAGAAGCGTTTAGAATATAGAGGAATGCGTTCGAAATCTTGACATAGAGGTGCAACGGTTGATAGCGACAAAGCAGTCATTGATCGATGACTTTTTTGTAAATATATAATTCACAAACAATAACAAGAACTCCTACGTCAAAGTTTCAGTTGGCCAACTATTTTGGTCTACATTGTTACATTGGGTATCGGTCTAGTCCCCCCAAAAGTTTTTATTATATTTCTAACCTAGTTGGGATGTCTGTGTTTTCAGCTTTTGCTTCACTTTAACTTTAATATTTAGTTAGAGTTGAGAAACCAAATTTTGAATTGATGTGTCTATGTCTAATATATGAAGTGAAAAATGAATAAATGTGGTGTAGAAAAGTTGGGTGCTGCAAAAGCATATGAAATTGAGATTGAAAAAGTGAACCACAAACTTGAATTTGCACAACTATGTAGAATGTTAAATGCACTGTCATTTGGTTTGAGCAATGCAGGGTTTATATGTCATTTGGACCTGTTGAAATGGTTGTGACATATTTTTTAATAAAAATACTACAAGTTTAATATGGTATATAATGTTTGTGCAAATCTTAGCTCATAAACGGTATCTGTTGCAGTGACTGAGTTTCTTTTGTTTTGAATAGAAGGTCATGTGTTACCAGTTTGGCTGCTTCTTTTTTTCCCACAATGTCTAAGTATTGATGTGAACATGTTTTATATAAATTTAAGTTCTTCAATTTTCTAAAAATAAAATATTATATAGTAGAATATGCTAACAATACACTATCATATGTTATTTGGTATATATATAATTTTATACAAAAAATCTATTGTTGAATTTTATTTTAAAATATAATAAAAAAATTAATTTTATTATTATTTTTAATTAAGCTATTACGATTAAATAGATAATAGTTAAATTAATTTTATTATTATTTTAATTAATGTACAATTTATAAGGTTTTATAAATTTTTTATTAGTTTAGTTTCTTTTATGCTAGTATGTTAACTTCCAATAGAATCTATGCATTTTTTAAAAGAGAAATATTGGTATATGTTTTGTACTTAAAAATATAATAGTAGTCATGAAGTGACTATGCCTTGTGTAAAGATTAATTTTAGAAAATAAAATAGAACTAATATAAAAGTAAATAGTATTGAGGCTAATAATGAATAACTACTTAAACATTATATCGCAAATGTATTTGATAACAGAACTTCTTTAATTTACCCAAAAAAAAGTATTTGATAATACTCTAATTTTGGCACATGTTGCATTAGAGTTTCATATAACAAGTGTTTCTAAACCTTTTTGTAACACAGAAAGCAAAGTAATGAATAAAAAAATAATGAAAAGAAAGATATGCACAAGGACTTTGATATCAAGATCTCAATTTTGTTTAAAAATTTTATGCTTATTGGTTAGAGTGAGTAGGAAACTGGAAACAAGTATAAAACTAAGGTTAGTCTGTATTTATTTTTTTATAAAATATTTGTTATAAAATGAAAGAGAAAAAAATGAAAAATAAGAGTTTTTGATGTGGAAGTCTTATAGAGAAAAATAGAGACTTTATGTTTGAATTGAAAATTAATCACATATACAATTACACAATTGAAAATGATCTCAGATTGGTTACAGGTTATATCCAAAAAGTTATAAGCTTTGACGAAATGACAATTTGTAAATTACACTAGATGTATTTTTTACAAAAAATTTACAAAATTTAATCAACACTAAAACACAAATAGGTTTTATTTCTAACAAAACCTAGATTGATGTAATAAATCTCTATCAATGGGAATTAACGATAAACTACACTAAGAAATGATTATCAAAACATGCAATAACCTATGAAAAATAAAATGAGAGAGAGTACACCAGATGTATAGTGGTTCGGCTATATCGTTCTCGCATGAGCCTACTCCACTTTCCAATGGTTTCCCATTTAAAGTTGTTCTTCCACTATGTTTTGACAAAAGTTACAGGAGTTCATACAATTACTAATCCACAATAATGTTGAGAAAATAAATCTCATATATGGATCTTGACTTATATACAACATTTATGATGAACTCTCTATGAAGCCTTTACTCGATTCTCGCTTCTTGAATCTTCCAGCTTCACCGATCTTCTCCAAGTCTTCGTGTCTGGACATCACCCTAGATCCCACCGATTTTTTGAGCGATGAACAGTCCCAATATTTAGAAGTACTCCTTGTTGAAAAAATTCTGGTTCTACAACTATCCTTGAGTTTTTATGATAACAAAGTGTAGAGAATAATTCTGTACTCTAACTATTTTGCTGAGTGTATAGAAAATTGAAAACAGATTCTAAATATGAAGACGTCCAATGTAACACCCTAAACCCCAAAACTTATATATAAATGATTACTCAATAATTTAAGGTGTCACTTTGACAACACTTCAACTCAACATAGACATTTTGAAAACTCGTAACGGAAAAATAAACAACATACAACACGTGTCATCACATGCTCACCTTCACTTACGATATCATCGCAACAAAATCACATTAATGGGGATAATGAAACATATAACTTTAATTCGGGTCTTATAAAGACTTAACTTTCACAAAACAATTCAAAAGAGATTTTAATATCTAACTCTCAAAAATTTCAAAACAACTCAACATAGTAGTTTTTAAACTTTAACATTACAAGTAAGTCGGCATCAAACATCATAAAAAAAATATCGTTCGCCCCTAGTGTTACAAAGTTAGAGCATAGCGACTAAAAATAAATGCGATAACTAGTGAAAATAACTCCAACACTTACATCAGCAACTCTACTCTTGAATATCTGCAAGTTGTCCATGATGGACAACGTCATAGCAAAGAGGGTGAAAATTCACATCAACAAATTAACGGTATAAACTGCAAGATAGAATTCAAACATTTACACATTCAACAACAATCACACAACACCATTATCACACCCAATCTATTAACATACATAAAGCAATCACATATTCATTATTTAAATAGTGCAATGAGACTCACAACTTCAACTAGACTCATATGTGTGTGGTACCATATTATCATCAATTGGTTCACTCATGAATCGAGTTCACACAACTCGAACCCCGAATTCACCCTGCTCAGATTCGGGACAAGTCACCAATCTACCCTGCTCGGATTACAACTCGCCTCTTTCATCAACAACAACGACATGATGAATGCATGTCACAACACGTCAATGCAACAACAACATAACGTTTAAAGTCCTCTCCTGAAAATAAACAAAACATGCATCGATCCAATGATAATAGTTCTCCTCCCGAACTATCATCCTACAACCACATACACACAATTCAGCAACATAATTCGTGCTCAAATATCAACATACCATCATAACAATTAACACAATATCATCATCGTGTAAGCACATATCCATCATTCATCAAATGAATCATAGATTCGACTAAAATTCATATTTAATCGTAAGTCATACCAAAAAATCATTTAAACAGTAACTAACAAAGTATAACAGTACCCAAAACATCCATACAAGTTGAAAAATTGAAGTCTACAACTTGATATTCATCAAAACAAGTATCTGTGTCCACTGCAGACTCATGATGGATTACCCGTATCAATAGTGACTGTCGTCACCAACCTCAAAACTATAGAACGCCACTCAGGTGATGACTGACTTGAAAGACAAGCCTAGGTAGCATGACAGGTTACTCGTCACGGTGGTGATGTCCGTCATCGCCCTTAGATTTGCAGAATCTCATCTTCTTCATGGAGTTCAAGGAAGAAATATGTATTCTCAATCCAAATATCCAAAGTCGATCCAAAAATATTACCCACATATTATATGTTCATCAAAAACACCTAACTTCATCGATTAACACATTTAGTTCATGGTTTTCATAAAATCATGTTATTCCCAAAACTTCAAAATAACAACAATGGTGATTATATGATAACACATACAAACAGGAAATTGTCACATATCATGGTACACTAATTTCATCACAAAATCCTTGTCACATTAGCAATCAATCATCGATATCAGGATTTCATTAAAATCACAAAGCCCTATTGGAGGTTAAGGACTCCTCAATTCTATCCCTTATGCATATACCCATTATTGAGATAGTTTTCCCCCTTACATGGTTATCCTAACAGCAGTGAACAATTCTGATTTTGATTCCCTAAATTCCTCCAAGTTCAACGCTTTTCTCTCGCACCTTTTCGAGCCTCTTCTCTATTCCCAAATTCTGATTTTACGCATGATAAAATTCCTTAAAACTAGGTTATGCTCTAATTATATCATTAGGGTAAATCTTATCATAATTCTAAATCTGCCCCAACCTCTTATTCCTCTTACTCCTTCCTCCATTCTACTCCTCAAAATCACATTTTAGCCCCTAAACCTTCTATTTTCTATAAAATTAAATAAATATAATAAAATACTATTATTTTAATTATTAAAATAAACTCTAATAACTAATCAGACTCTACTAGCCTCGAATTACTCTTCACACTCCTACCTCAAGGTCACACACTCCTACCACCCTTGTTTGTTTAATTAATATTATTCAATAATTAAATAAATACACAAAAATCATAATAAATGAAATAATTTTAATAAATAAAAAATTAGGGTGTTACAGCTCTTAAAGAATTTTCACCGTAAAAAATTACCTTAAGTAAACAGATTCAGATATGACTCTCTCATCCGGATTTCGATCTCCTAAGTCAATTTTTCACTAGTTGGTCCTCCCCGAGCTACCTTCACCAAGGTAATCTCCTTATCACGAAACTTTTTCACTTCCCGACCCTTTATCCTTATGGGTGATGCCTCAACAGTCAAGTTATCTTCACCTATACATCATCCACTTGGATAACATGAGACGAATCCAGAATGTATCTCCTTAATTGAGACACATGAAACACATCATGAAGATTAGCAAGCGGCAGCGGTAAAGCAATTTGATATGCCACTTCTCCTATCCTCTGCAAAATCTGATACGAGCCGATGAAACACAAAGTGAGCTTTCAATACTTTAATTCTCGACCAACACTAGTTATCAGAGTAACTCTTAGAAACACGTGATCCCCCTCTTGGAACACAAGTGCTTTCCATCACTTATCATGATAACTCTTTTGGAGACTCTGCGAAGCTCTCATATTCTCTTGGATCACCTTGATCTTCTCTGTGGTCTGTTGGACAATCTCCGATCCAACCACATTACCCTCTCTCGGCTCATACCAACACAAAAGTGTCATACACCTTATACCATACTGTTGGTGTAAGCCCTAGAGGCCAATACATTTTGGTACTTGTATCGAATAATAAAAGGCATTCTCTTTATTATGGTTGATTAATAAAGTCCCTGGAATAGATAGTCCGTTTAATGTATTAAGTGTGACTTAATCATGAGAACACATTAAACATAAGGACACTATTCCTAAAGTATCTGTAGTCGAGCTTTAGTGTGAAGTGGGATAACATTAAAGCATTAAGACTATTATGTTTGTAGACTGATGATCACATCTCATGGATCATGGATAAAGAGTTATCAAGTCTTAAACATAGGTATGAATATTAGGAGTAATATTTATACCGGATTGACCCGCTATGAGAATACTATATAGAAAGTTATGCAAAGTGTCATAAGCTATTCTCATGGTGATAATAGTGTATTCCACTCTTCGACCTGAAACCACTATGGATCCTAGATGTAGAGTCGAGTGCTTTATTGCTGATCCAACGTTGTCCGTAACTGGATAACCATAAAGACAGTTGATGGGTACTCCACGAAGCATGCTGAGGGACATGAGTGACCTAGATGGAATTTGCCCATCCTGCATAACAGGATAAATGTCTATGGGCCAATATTGAACTGGACAAGGATGACACGGTCTATGTCTTGTGTTCAATATAGACATAAGGGCAAAAGGGTAATTACACACATAAGTATTATCACAGAAGGAATTGTCAGATCACATGACATTTTCGTGTCTTGGGTAGCAGTGATGTGTTGCTAGATACCGCTCACTGTTTATTATGTTAAATGTGTGATTTAATATAATTGCCAACTTCACGAAAACCTACAGGGTCACACACAAAGGACGGATTGATGAGAGATAGAGTAACTAAGGAATACCGTAAGGTACGGTGCCCTTAAGTGAGTTATAGAGCATCGTAAGGTACGATGTACTTGAGTAGAATACGAAATATGGTAAGGTACCATGAGCTTAAGTGATTTTGGGCATATTATAAGATATGAGCCAAAATACACTTAAGTGGGCTTTTAGCTTGAAGCCCACACAAGTGGTTCTATAAATAGAACCCTTGTGCAGAAGCAAAAATTTTGCGGTTGCATTCTTTTCGTTATCACTCTCTCTCTCTCACTCAAAGCCTTCATTCGTACCAGCTAGCACTGAGATTGAAGGAACCCGTTCGTGTGGACTGAGTAGAGACGTTGTCATCGTTCAACGTTCGTGATCGCTTCGTGGATTTGCATCAAAGGTTTTGATCGTCACAACAGATCTGCACCAAAGGTTTCAACCGTCACAAGAGGTAAATATTCTATCACTGATCATGACCATTCGTAAGGATCTCTAAAGGAGAAAATTTTAATTTCCGCTGGTTTTGGACCGTAATTCTCCTTCACATACAACAGCTGAAATGGTGACATTCCAATGTTTGAATGGAAACTATTGTTGCAGGTAAACTCGATCAACAGTAAAAAGATATCCCAAACACCCCCTTCTCTAGCATACATGATCTCAACAAGTCTTCTAAGGATTGGATAGTCCTCTCTGTATGACCATCTATTTGCGGATGATAAGTAGAACTCAAACGTAGCTTCGTACCCAAATCTTTCTGCAAACTCTCCTAGAATCTCGACGTAAACCTCAGATCCCTGTCAGATACAATACTTGATGGAATCCCATGCAAACTGACAATCTTCTCAATATACAGTTATGCCAACCTCTCCAATGGATAGTTAAGTCGAATCAGAATGAAGTGAGTCGACTTAGTCAACCTATCCACAATAACCCAAATGGTATCACAATTCTTCATTGTTCGTGGAAAACTAGACACAAAGTTCATCGAAATATTATCCCACTTCTACTCAGGGATAGACAATGGCTGAATCAAACTCAACGACTTTTGATGCCCAATCTTTGACTTTTGGCAAGTCAAACAAGCATACACGAACTCAACACTCTCATTCTTCATTCCTCGCTACCAAAACAACTTCTTCAAGTCTAGATACATTTTAGTAGCACCGTATATATATATATATATATATATATATATATATATATATATATATATATATATATATATATATATATATATATATATATATATATATATATATATATATATATATATATATATATATATATATATATATATATATATATATATATACACGCACACACACATACCAGTTGAATCAATTTTCAAATGTATGTAAAATTAACGAGCAAAAATTTGAAAAATCGAGCTTGCAAACTTCATCTTTTTAATCTATGGTTCGCGTAGTTTAACCTGCCGTGCTCGTTTTATTTTCTTGGTTGTATTTTGATCAGCTTAAGCATGTTCAACCGGGGAGTCTTTTACTTCAAAATTTGATCAAAACTAGTATGTTTTCAAGAAGTTTATTATGTATTGATCATTTGATGCATTCATTTTAGTTTTTTGGGCACTTTTACGCCCGGTTTTTATTCATATTGAGTCATTTTATTTTCCATGCCTTCATTTTATTCTTTTGTCAAAAGATTCAGAAAAATTAAATAAATTTCTTCATGCCTTCATTTTATTTTATTGTGTTTATTTTAAAAGGTGTGATTTTTTAGTTGATTGAATTGATTTAATTTGATTTTATCAATTAAAGCTTCTAGAAAGGACATTCTAGGTATTTTAAATTGTCTAATAATTTGTGTTTCTTTGCTTCTATCATGGCCATCCAATCCAAATTGATCAAAGGCTCACAATGGTTATCCTTGTACACCTCTCTTGACCAATAAAAAAATAGAAGAATTAGCTAAAAAAAGATGGAAAAGAATTCCCCATTAGAGGAATGACACACATCTCTCCCTTATTGGCCGTTGATGAAAATATCCCCCTCCTCTCCAATTAAAAAGCCACATGTGTCTTCCTCACTCTATTTGGTGGAAAAAAAACGTGCCTAGAGGAAAAGGTTAATTGACATTTTGGGGGAATCCATAGAGACGTCACTTCACATCCTCTCTCTCACTCAAATGGACATTGAGGGGACCAAAAATTGAAAACAAAAAAGGACCACTAGCCTCTCTCAAAAAGACGTATCTCTTCTCCCTAAAAAGGGAGGATTCTTAAAACCTTTTCTAAAAATACTCCCTCTAACCTGGAAAACAAAAGAAACAAATGGAAAAGTTTGAGGAACTTCCTCTTCTTCTCCGTCCCACCTGTAAACTCACATCCTTGCCCCCTCAATTCCAGCCAAACCCCACCGTCTTCCTCATTTTTTTAGCGAGAAACGAAATCCAAATCTACCATTAATACTCCCTTTGTTAACCACGAAAACCACCACAATATCATCATTCTTTTTCTCAATCCATCATCGAAGCGATCTCCACACAACGTTCACCCTCTAATCTCCTCCGCCAACCACATATTCCAAACCCTCATCACCGTTCAACAAAACCGAAGCTACCTTAAGAAAAGCCTATTGCAAACACGCCAACAAACTTAGTTCAACATCGAACTGCCATCCTTAACACCGTGCAAACACTAACATAAACCTTGTCGTGAACAACAACAACGATGCCAACGCCATACATCTATTACTCGCTTATCTTCATTCATAAGTTATGGTTTAGTTTGAATATTAAGTTCATGTTGGATTTTTTTTTGTATTTTCATTTCATGTATTTCGAGTATTTGGTGCGTGTTGTTAGGACTGTTGTAACAATGATGTGAATAAAACTATGATTATGTTACTGATTTAATTTCATTACATTTAAAGTCAGATTAAATCCTTGGATTCGACATTTATATGTCGTTATGTCGTCGAATTTTCTTTTGATATATTGATTTGATTTCGCCGCTTTATGATCCTTACGTACGACATTTCAACTACGTTGTTGCTATGTACAAACCGACTTTTAGAACATTGTGGTTAACTTGCTTCAATCATTTCATCCCGATTTTGTCGCTAATTCCATTTTCATTTTAATTAAATTAATTAATAAATTAAAGTTTATTTAAATTTGTTAATTTTCTTAATTAATCTTAATTAACTCTATTATTAGATTTAATCAAATAACTTTGACCATTAATCTTAATTAGTTTAATTAATCGATTTAGCCGAATTTTAATCAATTAATTTTGTTAATTAAAAATTGATCAACTTATGTTCTCATCGTTTCAAACCAAACCATTTTCATTATCAACTTCAAACCATTTTCATAATCCGTTCAAACGCAAAATCAAATGCTTGATCCAACTTCAAGCTCCTTTCATAATCAAATTTAAAACGATTAATCCATACTTTGACATTTTCGTAATAAATCAAAAGAAAAAGGCTACCTGAGTGAAATGTTCAGTCATAGCCCCGATGTATTAGGATCAAGTAGTAATTGCTTGCAAGCCATAAATACTTCGTATTTCTCTAAAAAATACAAACACATCACGATTTCACAATAAATCAAAAGAAAATGACTACATGGATAAAAGGTCCAGCCATAGTCCCGAACACTAAACCCGAGTAGTAATTACTTGCAAGCTCAAGTGGTTGTCTTTCATCCAAAATACTTATAACTATTCAAACATTTTCACAAACAAATTGAAAGAAAAAGACTACATGGGTGAAAGGTCCAATCATAGTCCCAAAATATTAGACCTAAGTAGTAATTGCCTGCAAGTCATGAATGTTCGTCTTTCAAGTCTAAAACATACTCAAACAAATCAAATCTAATTACTCTCCCCCGTGCGATCAACAACTTTTTCAGAAAAATATTGTTTAGTCCATTCTAATGTGAGTACAAACTAGCGCTTAAGTCTTCGCCGCGAGCAAACAAGCTAATGTTTAACCTTTAGAAAGCGATCTAAACACTGGTTCAATAAAACAAACCAACAACCATAGTTTTAACCCCGAACTACGAAGCCCCAAACTACGAAACTTTGAGTTCCTCATTGTACCAAAGGATACGTAGGAGCAAGACCCGCAATCTCGTTAGACACATTAATAATAACCTTTTTGCGTCCCATTTCCTTTTCCTCTTACATCTTTTATTCAAAGAAAACACGTAAGTTAACATTCAATCGCAAATTTGACTAAAAGGTCCCTGTTGAGTACAAAAGATGTGAGGGGTGCTAATATTTTTTCCTCGCGTAATCGACTCCTGAACCCGAATATGGTTCTGACGAACATGTTTCTTTTCAAACATTTTATCGATATCTTCTCATTTCTTCCTTGGAATAAATAAAGTTCGGTGGCGAGTTTGTTCGAACATTTTCTGTGAGCGTGTGATGCGCTTCGCGAAGGATCGTATTTTTCGAGATACAACATATACCATACTCGCAATCCACAACAATTAACAAACAACATCATCATCATGTATGCACATATCCATCATTAATCAAATGAGTCATAAATTCGACTAAAAGTCATGTTTAATCGTAAGTCATACCAAAACATCATTTAAACAGAGTATAACAATATCCAAACATCCACAAAAGTTGAAAAATCAAAATCTGCAACTTTATATTCATCAAAATAAATATTTGTGCCCATTGCAGACTCGTGACGGGTTACCTGTCACAATAGTGACGTCCGTGACCAACCTCAAAACTGCAAAACGTCACTCAGGTGACAACTGACTTGTAATACAAGCTTAGGCAGCATGACGGGTTACCCGACACTGGTGACGTCCGTCAGCACCTTGAGATTTGCATTGTGAATTGTGTTACTAATCAGTTTTAGTGTGAACAGGGTTATTTTTTAATTTCAATTTTAATTTTAATCTTAATTTTTTTAAAGAAAATATTACTTTTGCTTAATATATTTATTTTTCGTTTTTGTGAAATTAAAATTATAACCTTTTATTTACTAATAGAATAAAAAAGATATGAAAATTTTGAGAAATACAATTAATAAAGATGTATAAAAATGAAATATGAGAAAAGTTAAGTTGGTCGGTATTAAACCAACCCTCTAATGCAAATTGGGGTAAGAAAACTACCACTAGGACAATAATTTTAATTGGTATTTTACTGAAACAGAAGTTATATAAAATTTATGAATTTTTCTTTTAACATTTTCACATAATAATTTGGTTTTCCTATTTTGATTAACTTGAATGAAAAATCGAAGTTACACAAAATCCTTTAAACCTAACACTCCGCTTTTCGATTAGTGTTTTCACTTTCTTCGCCTCTCATTGGAAATCACTTTTGTCCATAAACCCTAGCTTGTACTTTTACCCTTTTCAACTCAGAAAAAATCAATTTTAATCTTCTTGATTTTAGTTTGAAATTGAATAGTTTTTTCTATTGGTCTTTCTTTCAACGGTGTTTTTTTTTTAGAATAGTGTGTTCTAGTCTTGAATAATTTTAAATTATTGATTTTAAAACTCTATTATTCATTTCATAGGAAGAGGAAGAGAAAAGAAAAAACACTACAACATTTTTCCATTGTATCAATGACATTGGCTTACATATAATATTGGAATACTGGGAGTTGTTTCAAATTCTAAACGAAACTGCTTTGAAACTTATCGAAAAGGAATAAGCGAAGGTGATAGTAAGTAATACGATGACCAAGAGCACACTCACAGCAAACAACAACCGGCAACACACTCGTAACAAAACGGCAAGGCAGCGGTATTTTTTAATTTACCATGAAGGTGAAGAGATTCTAAGACCTTTGATGACACACACATTAGTAATAAATTAATTAATTATTTTTAATTTAAAAAAAATATTAGTTGCGGATTATGAATTCCTGCCGTTACATGTGGAATTAACTAATACTTGTGGATCTTCCTATCAAAAATATTTGTTTTAGCTAGAACCAGTAACAGTAGGAAAAATCGCAAGAAACATATTTCCAGCGGATTTTTAGCTTAAATCCGCAAGAAAATAGAGTATTTCTAGTAGTGTCCCCCACAATCACGTGAAACATCACACATTTTTACTTTACATCTTTAAATTCATTGGTACCTAAAATGTTGGTTGTAAGGGGTCAATCTTCTATCATTCATATCAAATTACAAAAAACATATAGAACTACATAATCGGGATATAATCAGCTCGCTACTAAGGCAACACACATAATTCATCCCATGTCAATGAGAAAAATAACCCGTCACTAAGGCACCACACATAAATGCATATGCCATGATGATGATTAAATGCAAACACGTCATTAAGGCAACCCATCACACATGAAAAATATGCATATGCCATGAATTGCATATACCTTCCACAAACTCTCATTAAAGCACATCATTTTAAAATTCATTTCATATAATCACTCATCTTCAAATGTAACTGATTTCAATCTTTTTAATATACTTTTAACACACTACAACAAACAAGACCTTAGACAGCGCTTTTTTTAGCCTTAGACAGCGCTTTAAAGCGCTGTCTAAACCTCCGCTGCTAAAGGTTTAGACAGCGCTTTTTTAAATCTTAAAAGCGCTGTCTAAGCCCCCCCCCCCCCCCTTAGACAGCGCTTTGGCCAAAAGCGCTTTATAAGACCCTCTTATTTTAAATTTTTTAGGTATACCTTAGACAGCGCTTTTGAAAAACGTTGTCTAAGCCCCACCCCCTTAGACAGCGCTTTGGCCAAAAGCGCTTTCTAAGACCCTCCTATTTTAATTTTTTTAGGTATACCTTAGACAGCGCTTTTCAAAAAGCGCTGTCTAAGCCCCCCCCCCCTTAGACAGCGCTTTTGCCTAAAGCGCTTTCTAATCCCCCCCTTAGACAACGCTTTTTACAAAAGCGTTGTCTAAGGTATACGAAAATTTTTGAAGCTTTTGTTTTAAACCACATTTTTTCCAGGTTTATAAACCAGAATTTCTACTTGTTTTCAACCAGATTTTGACAGACAATTATCACATTTTATATATGCCATTTTGGCCTTTTTTCTACCAATTTTTGGCTAACAATATATATATATACCAATTCAAACCAATTTTGCCTTAAATGTATCAAATATATACAAATTTATGTACACATTTACAAGTCATAACATATACTACAAACCATATCAATTTTAGTCTAGGCCTATAAGACTTCAGGATTATTGCAATACTAGTACTAGCACAATTGATTCAAACAATCACAAAGAAAATTAACATGAAAAAGTTTGTACAAACACATACAATAAGCAAGTTTATCTCACAATTTGAAACAATGAAAGATAGGTAGAGAAATCAAAGGGAAACTCACACTGCACCACCTCCCGCTGGACCGATTGCTTTGAATATTGACATTATAGTCATAGCAATGCCATTAGCTGCCCCTCTTTGATGTTGTTCCTGTTTTCCATTTACGCCACAATTTCCTCAAAATATAATATCAACTTTCAAAAAGAAATAAAAGCTTAGAATTAAAGAAAAAAAATTACCACGGCTCTATTTTGCATAATAAATAAACCAGTGATTATTGTCATCTGAAATTGAGAAAAAAATACTATTAGATAAGCTTGTAATACATACAGATGTTTGTTTGAAACGTGATCACTCATGATCGGTTAAATAAACAAAAAGATAAACTTACACTTAGAACATTCTTCAGAAGAGAAGCAATATTAATAACTAGGTATAGCGTAATGCCAGAAAGCATTGCTATGAAGGGGTAACTTTGCAACAGAGGTATTGATAAAACCTACATAAGGTAACAAGACATTTTTAGAACAAGAACCAATGTAATGCTAAGTTGCATTAGTTTCTACGAATGGAAAAAAACTTACTGCGGAGATGCGAGCAAATTTTATAGGTCCGAAAGCTCTTTCCAATGAAGGGTAGAGGAAAAGCTGGGAGACAATAAGACCAATACCTGATCATTGACCATTTGAGAAGAGGTCAGTTATTAAGCAGAATATCTTGAAAAATGAAATGCACAAAGCAATGTACCTGATATGTGACAAGGAAGGCTAGAAAATATGTTAATCCCAACACTAATAAATCTCTAGTGACACATATCAAAGACGTACCTGATATTGTGAGAACATCGCCTACATTATCAGTTGTAAAGTTCAAACCACCAAACCTTCCAGGACTAACAACCCATAATGAGAAAACCTATCATGAAGTAGAATGGTGTTTACTTATAGATCCTATTAGATTTAATATCTGTTAAGCAACATTATAAAGTTCAAATAAGTCACCAAAAGTAGGAATGGTACCTCTTGATAAGCAACATTATAAAGTGAGAAAATGTTGTACACAATAATAGATGACATTAATGGCCAGTTCAGGAAGAGGTTTTCATCTTTTTGGATTATTTTGTCGTCGTCATTACTTATGTTTCCAGTTTCTAAAGCTTCAGCATCATCAATAGACTCATTGCTTAGAGGGTGGTTGTGAAGTGTTTCCTACAGTGATGCAGGAATTTTGTGATCAAATGCTTATACATGTTTAACAAACTATGAAGTTGCTTACTCATACCGGAAGCCAGATGCATGCAATTGCTACCACAAATGCAAAAGCTGATACTGACAAGGAAGGCAAGAAATATGGAAACCTGCATGGTTTATGTTTTGACAATTAAAATAATCACATCAACAATAAGGATCGAAGGAAAAGCTGAATTGTTAGAACTTTATGATACTAAAAATCAAGTAAAATCCACTTACTTATCCCAAAATGAGTCTTTTGGAAATAGATGAGGGTATTTCACTGCTGGCTGCAATGTAAATTTCACACAGTATTAGCGAAACGAATAAAAGTGTCTTCAATTAAAATAGCTATGAAGCATCAAGTACCTGAGCCAAATAACCTCCCAATGCTGGTCCAATTACTAAGCCTATACCCCAAGCTGCACTGAGCTGAAACCATATCACGTTATGAATTATTATTGTTGAATGCAGAAAATATATCAACGACGTGCTACACCTAGTACTATTGAGCTTGATGTGTGGATAGAAGTTATTGAAGGTAACGTGTGTGTCAGTGTCGTGTTAGTGTCGAACATAGGTTATAGAAGTTTACCGTTGAGAGTCCAAGACCTTGCTTTTCTTCTCTAAATATTTCGGTACTATAAGCCTGTTATCAGAAAACGATGTGACAAAAAAATCAACTGATATCCAAATACAGAAATGACAAACTAATGATTGTTCCCTGATGTTGAAGGACGAAACATTAGGTTATATTTGTGTTGTTTGGTACCTTCATTGGTCCTAGCAAACCATTTAAACATCCAAGAAAAAATCGGGTAGTAACCGCCATCGAAAAACTTGTGCTAAGGCCAAACAGTGTGTTAAAAATAATACTGAAATCAAGTATTTATCATCATCAATGCTGTAATGGAAAATTTTTCAGGCTCTGATTGGATAAACAGCTTAATTAAACACATATAACTCAAACGTTTATCATATAACTAAGGTTCTGAATAATAGAAAACTCGTTCATATAACTAAGGTTTACCCTATCACATAAGTACTTGTTTAAATGTTTGGAAGTGCTTATGAAAATAGTTTACAAAAACTTTACACCTTAGTTTGATAAACTCTAGAATAGTTTACATAAAGATCTTGCAGTTGCAGAGATCTCTCTCACTTCCATTTTCGATGGTAGAAAGTAGAAACGGCTGATCTAAAACAACTCATAATAAACTGTTGTTGAATAGGAGCTTAATTAAGTTTTTTTTTATCCAAACACCCAAGTCTTAAACCCATAATGATAAAACAAATATTGGACATGGCACTGTACCACATTTTGCTATCCATAGCCATACGGAACAAAGAACTAGAAACTTTTCTCATAAAACATATAACCAGTTGCACATACCATCTAGCATAAAATCCCATGAGCATAAAATTGAACCTACGCAGAAACCATAGTCTTGGTCTATTCAGTTTTGAGGTGATGCTGATCATTGAATTATAGGTAACTTTTTACACTCTGAGCACAAACTTCCTTCTCTATTGCCTCCAAAACTTAGACAAATGAGATGTGTGTTAAGTGCAATAGTGAAAAAGGGAAAGAGTTAAAAGCTGGAGAATTGAACTCTAAAAGAGGTTTGACATTCAATTGACACTGATTGGAAAGATACAGATGCAAATTGTTGGTAGGTAGCAACTAACTAACAACAAGTAACTTAATAATTGTATCAACAACTAACAGCAAACAGAATTAACAAAGAAAAAACTAATCTCCTAATCATGTGAAGCAGAATATTAACCAGAAGTCCAGAACAATGATAAACCAAAAATTAAGGAAAGGTGGTATAATGCAGTGGTAAATACATCAAATTTAATTTACTTATGAAAAACAAAAGCACAAGAACAATAGTAATTTTTCTACATGTGTTGAACTAACCTTTCTTGAGTCCAGGGGAAATATCATCTCCTATGAATACAATAGGAATATCAACTTTCAACAAAGCATCTGAAGGAGCCCTTATAAATGTAACATTCAAAGGTGCATCTGTGCCAGCTTTCAAATGAATCTGTCAAATTTCCAATAAATTCCATCAATTTTATTGCGAGCACAAAATCCATTCAACGAAAATTAGTAGAGCTTCTAATTGAGTAACCTAGCCGAAATGAAAGCACAAATAATCAGGAAAACAACAATGCATACACTGCGGGGCAAAACGCGAACGTTCTCAATGACATTGTCATCGTTAGGGTTTGAATCAGAGTCGAATTGGTGGAGAACTTGTAGATGGAAGAGACGTGAGAGGAAAAACGAGCGTCCGAGATGGTTAATGAGCTTCCTGATCTGATCGGAGCGGACGGAAATGAGGCGTTTGTTACCGCCGTGCTGGCCGTCTTCCTGCTCGAACACTATGCTCGGAACGCGACCGACTTTGCGCTCCTTGGCCGAAATGTTCTTCCCGGAATCTCTGCGGGGGATAGCGAGGATGGTCTCGTCGTACTTAGGGTCAGGTTTTGGAAAGCCTTCGAGGTAGGTGAGCGGCTCTAGGTCTGGCTCTGAGGGGTGGAGGATGGCGGCGGCGGAATGGGAGAATGGACGGCGGTGAAGGAAGGTTCTGATGAGTATGTGGCGGGGGAGATACATTGTTAAGAAGAAGGGTTTTGGGTTTTGGGTGAGAAGAGTTAAGAAGAGAGGGTTATGTTATGTGCCTCTCCTGAACCATTTCTTTAGATTGTTTACGATTTTTTTACATATTAGTTAATTAGTTCTGTCTTTCTAGTCGAATTGGGTTTTAATTTTTTTTTTAATTGAAAGACTTTAAACAGCGCTTTCTCAAAAGCGCTGACTAAGGTCTATATTTAAAAGTGCTTTCTAAAAGCGCTGTCTAAGGGGGGGTCTTAGACAGCGCTTTCTAAAAGCGCTGTCTAAGACCCCCCCCTTAGACAGCGCTTTCATTATTTTTTTAAAACATTTTCCGTGTTTTATTTTTATTTTAACCTTAGACAGTGCTTTCTTTTAAAAGCGCTGTCTAAGATGCGCAGTTAAAAAACCTTTTTGGCGTAGTGACAAACACAATTCATATGGTTCACATTGTGACTACACATAATAATAACAAATTACAAACAACATAAAGTTTCATCCATATCACATCAACACAATTCATCTAATTTACATCACAGTCACACATAATAATAACAAGGCTTAAATAGTCTTTTGCTCTCTATAAGTTATCGAGTTTTTGATTTTGGTCCTTGTATCTTTTTCACTTTTGTCTTAGTCCCTATATCTCACTTTTGTGTTGAGATTAGTCATTGGCGTTAAATTTCTGATAAAAAAATATGATGTGGCCAACGTTTCTGACGGCTGGCCTTTTTTTTTCATTTTCCATTTATTTTAATCTCCAATAATTCCATGTAAGCGCCATTAATTCCACATAAGCACGATTTTATTTAGGGGCTTAAATCTTTAAAAGGAAAAGAATTCAAAACTTAGTCCTATAAAGAATTGAACTCATAGTCTTTAATATTATAAACAACAAACTTTCCGCTACACCAAACATTCTATTTGATAGAAACATTGTAACAAGAATATACATTTCATAAATTATGTGGCTTTTCTTGATTCCATAAGTTAGAATAATTTATTTCACTATTCTTTTAAAATTTTGCAGACCACTGTCATTTGGGATATTCATTGATTCTGATAACATTTTCATTTGCTCTATTGTTAAAACTTTCAAAAAACAATGGTGGTGATGGTACTGTCAAATGTTGATTAATATTTTGGTCATTAACGTCTACTCCATAAATACATGATACACAAAAGTTATATAACTTCTTAAAGATGATAAATATAGAAATTGAAAATATGAGTTGGATTTTAAACTTTACATTTAACTTTTCCAAGTACTTTCTTGACTTTGGCCCTACACCCTTCATAGTTCATATGTACTTTGAGAACAAAAGTATGTATCTTAGAAGACGCAAGGACCTCAATATTCAATAACTCATGTTCATTTGTTAACATTTTCAACTAGGGTGTATATACATGCATGAGTGTATTTGTTTTGAAAAATGTTTCACCACCATGCATACATAAAAATAATATTGGTATTTTGAGAAACTAAGAATCAAAACCTTACTTCATAAACAAACATGAAGATGTAACTTTAATGGAAGATGATGGTTAAGATTGTGAGAGAAAGAGTAAATAATAGAGTTACATAATCAAACTATAAAAAATGATTATGGTTTGAAATGGTGGGAACTAAGTTCTCAGTTGTTATGTTTTTTATTCGTTATTACTTTTCTCCTCCATCATTTTGTACAATTGAATCTATGCTTTTTTGTGGTGATTCTGGTTCAACTTGTCGAACTGGTTGTCTAAGACATTGTGTTCGATATCTGTCTCCTGAGGAACACAATTTCAATAGGGATGTTACACGGGGCCAATGTTCTGTTGTGGAACTACAATGGATCGGAAAGTGAAGATGTTGAGTTTGCTGCTGTGGTTTTGAGCTTCTGATGTTGTGGAAATGAGAACTAGTGTTTGGATGAAAAATATTTTGAATACCTAAAAAATGATGCACTTTCTTCTTTGAGTAGGGAAATAGTTGACAACTGAATGCGTGTGACGAGACGTGAATTGCAGTCAACCTATGAATTGATCTGGATGAAGTAAGGTTGAAAGGTGATATTAATGATAAGATTTTGGTGAAAAAGGGGGTGATGACAAGAAAGTTATAATAGTCAAAAGAGGAGAAGTAATCTAGCGACGACAATTGATCCAATTTTTTTTCAGTTTTTGCAATGCATTATCATCATTTTACATCATCTTTAATTCTCCTCCAATGCTATCAAACAACCCATCGGTAGAGGATCTATGGGTGTTCATTGATTTGGGAAAATCCAAACCAACCATGTTGGACATTTTTTAGTTTGGGCAAAAACCAAAGCAAACCAATAAAACAAGATGTTAATTGGTTCGGACAACGGATTTTCAAAATTCTACCCGCAAACCCGTCTATCAGAACCAATCTGCATAATTAATCAGTATAATATATATCATAATTATCATGAAAATTAGAATAAAGTATTCACCTTTGAGAAGAAAAAAATGAAACATTATTTGGGATATTCACAACCAATATGGAGAAACAAAAAATTAAGAATTTTATATTATTTTCGAAAATTAGTTTATGTAAATTAGAGTTAAAAAAATATTTTTGTACATTTATTTCAAATGTATCCGATCAATCCAATCCAAACCAATTATTGTTTATCGGGTTGATTATGTTTCAGGTTAATCACAAAAATATGCAAATTCAATCCAAACTAATATATATATATATATATATATATATATAATATATATATATATATATATATATATATATATATATATATATATATATATATATATATATATATATAATCGGTTTGGATATTGCATTCTCCTTAAATCGACCTGCTAACACCCTTAAAAAGATTTATGCCTGTTGATATAACGAATATGTGCAAATATGCCTTAATTATCTCGTAAGTAGATATCAACAATTTCATTTTTCATAATTAAGAAAAAAATTAAAACAGGAAAAGTAAGGAAAAAAAGACTATACACCTAGTACGACATGACAAAATGTTATAATTCTATTGGATGATGGTATAAAGAAAATTTACTTTTACAGTGCACTATCTTTAATCTCAAAAGTAAGTTTGTTTAATCTTTAATTAAACAAATAAAATAAAATAGACAAAGTTAAAAATATTAAAGACAACGACAAATTAAAAATATATAAAATTAATTATACTAGAATAGTATTAAAAATGGATGAAGTTATTTTGTTCTTGAATGATTGAATAAAATTAAGGGTATTGAAATTGATTTTGCATAACAATTATAACAAATTTAAAACAGGTCATGAACAAAAAATAAAGCACGTGTTTCAATATGTTTTTTAAAGGCGTTTTTTTTGGTTCGGCCATAAAAAGCTTCAAACAGTTTTTTCTTCTTCTTCTTAAAATTGATTCTAATACAAGTAGTAAATGATAATTCAATTTTCATTTATGGTGATGATTTATGGTCCAATCTTGATTTATTAATTTTACAGAAAATAATTATGGTGAGTTTACTTATTTTCAAATTTGTATTATGGTGACTCAGATGAAATTTACAATCACACCCTTGATCACTAGGTTAGAGACAAGAAAGAAAAAGTGGGTTTTTCAAAAGCAAAAAAATCAAGAGTTACTAAAAATAATAGTATTAAAAATAAACCAAACAGAATTAAAGTTTAAATCTAATCTATAGTCAGATACATATTTATTTTAAAATCTAAGTTTAACATTTTCAAAAGTTTGATGGATATGTTAATCTATTTATTTTTACACCTAAATAGTATGAATTATATATTTAAAAACATAAAAATATTTATGTCATTGTTGATAAATTGTTTTCATCAATTTTTTGATATAGTTAAAATTTATTTTAATATTTAATTTATCATTTTATTGAATTTTTCTATATATAAATTTTTATTTTTATTCTATTTTATGATAATATATTTATAAACATTTTTATTTTATTTTTATTAATATTGATATAAAATAAATAAATTATTTTATAAATTATTTACAAATAGTCATAAAAGGACTAAAATAAACTATAAAAAACTAAAATAAGAAAAAAATTGATGAATAAATTATTAATCCAATAAAAAAATTATAAGGAAATTATAAAAATAATTTTCCTTTTAAACCTTTTTCTTTTAAAACCTAATACTTGTAAAAAAAATCAACAAAAATCTATAATAAGTAAAATTATTTTCACAAAATTAATAACTAATTCAATTAAAAAAATAATTTTCCTTTTAAAACTTTTTCTTTTTATTAACATTGGTTTATACTTTATAATAAAAATTCCATTTAAACTTTTTTCTTTTTAAACCTAATAGTTGTAAAAGTAAATTCAATAAAAAAATCATAATAAGTAAAATATTTTAATAAATAATTAATTTATTTATTTTAAAAAATCAAAACAATTTTAAATTTTGAATAAAAATATATTTATTTTCGTCCAAAAGTCAATTAAACGAATTTTACGGTGGGACCTAATTTTAACTACTATAAATAAAAGACGGATAAATAATTTTTATGCTACTTTGAAAGATGAAAGAAAAATCTTCATTTGAAAAATATGAGAATTTTGTTTTTAAATATCCAGAATTTTTAAAAAAATTTCAAAATTAACCATTTTTTCAAAAATATTACACAAATGGGCAAAATTTGCCCTAAATGTGTACATAGGCGCCACCCTAGTTGGCGCCTACCCTTAATGGGTAGGGCAAGTCGCCACTAGGAGTGGCGCCTACACCCATTCCCAATTTTTTTTTTTTTTTAACATGTTTTATTAATTTTTTTTTAATTTTTTTTTTAAATATTAGATATTTGATAAATATATTTTTTTTATAAATTATATTAATTTATATTAACACTTATATATAAATAAAATTATTACAAGATATATATATATTAATTTATATAAATATTAATTTATATATATATATATATATATATATATATATATATATATATATATATATATATATATTAATTTAATTTATAAACATTAATATTATACACATGTAAATTAATATATAAAATATTTATTTACAAGATATATATATATATATATATATATATATATATATATAATATATATATATATATATATATATATATATATATATATCTATATATATAATATATATATATATATATATTATATATATATATATATTAATTTATATATATATTAATTTAATTTATAAGTAAATAATATTATTTATAAATTTTTGGGAGAATTAGGGTTAATCATGTTAAGGTTAATCTATCAATTATAATTAGGATTTATTGATCGGTTATAATCAGAGTTTGGTAGTTATGACCTAATTGAAACCCTAATTAATCAAGTGCGACACTAATTAGGGTTAAGTAGATTGGTGTACAACCCAGATCTTTTCCTATAAATAAAGTGTTATTTCCTTGCATTTGCTTCACCACTATTTCTTATCACTTTCTCTATCAAGTTGAGTTCATGGCATCTCCAAGACCGTCGTCATGGCAGCGAACATCATCAAGGCGCCCGGATCCTGAACAAGTAATCTTAAAAAGGGATGGGCATGTTATTTTTTCGCCTGTGAAGGTTTTGTGAAGGTTTTGTGAAGGTTTTGTGAGGGTTTTGTGATGATATTGTGATGGTTTTGTGAAGGTTTTGTGATGATATTGTGAAGGTTTTGTGAAGATTGCTGTGAAGATATTGTGAATACCTTTGTGAAAATGTGTGTGCATATTTATACTGCAAGATTCCGACACATCTTTGCATGCATGTCTTCAACCAAGCCTTCCCCAAGAGCAACGCATGCAAAACTTGGACACGTGTAAAGCATGCAAGAAACCAAGCCTTCCCCAAGAGCAACGCATGCAAAACTTGGACACGTGTAAAGCATGCAAGAATCTTGCAGGCAAGGTGGAACTGCATGCATGTAATAATTTTGACACGTCTACTGCCTATCCATCAAATGTATTCTCCACATAGTCTGAACTTAGTCTCAGCTTTAGCTTTGCTTGCACTAAAAACTTAAACTTCTTGAACTTCCAATACTGAATATCACACTTCCAATACTAAACTACCTCTTTTTTCCATTATGTGTTTAAACAACCTGATTAATTATTTTAAATAATATTCCCACGCATGCCTGATTATTTTAAACAACCTCATTTATTCAATTTTATTTAAGCTTAATTATTTATTTTAAACAACCTGATTATTTATTTTAAACAATATTCCCACGCATGCCTTCCACGTGTCCAAGTTTTGCATCATCAGATTCCACCAAGTCTTCCCCAAGACAAGACAACTCCCACCTAGTCTGCACCAATGCATGCCAACACTACCACCTAGCCTGCACCTATTCTGCAAGATTCCCACGCATGCCTTCCACGTGTCCCACCTTTGCATCATCAGATTCCACCAAGTCTTCCCCAAGACAAGACAACTCCCACCTAGTCTGCACCAATGCATGCCAACACTACCACCTAGCCTGCACCTATTCTGCAAGATTCCCACGCATGCCTTTCACGTGTCCCACCTTTGCATCATCAGATTCCACCAAGTCTTCCCCAAGACAAGACAACTCCCACCTAGTCTGCACCAATGCATGCCAACACTACCACCTAGCCTGCACCTATTCTGCAAGATTCCCACGCATGCCTTCCACGTGTCCCACCTTTGCATCATCAGATTCCACCAAGTCTTCCCCAAGACAAGACAACTCCCACCTAGTCTGCACCAATGCATGCCAACACTACCAATGCATGCCAACACTACCACGCATGCCTTACACTTGTCACATTTTTGCATATTCAGTCTACTTGAAAACGAGTATAAATAGAGGGTCATTCTTGCAAGTTTTCATCAACCACTAACACTTTTATTCAGAGAACTCCGGCGAAACTTCTCATCCACCCCACTTCGTTCTACATTGCAGTCATGTCTCTTCTTACCATGGGCCAAGAACACAGAGGCACTAGGGCAAACATTGCCTCATTCGTAAGTTTTTCTTGAACATTGCCTCTTTCATATGTTTGTAATTAGTTTTTTAAAAGTCCAATCTAATGATTGTTTATATTGTTTGTTTTTAAAGGATCCCAAGAAATTTCGTCAACGTTCACACCCAATGCCTTATCCAGACCCATGGTGCGTACCTTACATACAACGTGCGGGTTTCGGTCATGTTATGCATGTCGTAAATGCCACAATTGATGTCAAATTCATTTTGGCTCTGTGTGAACGTTGGAGACCTGAGACACACACTTTTCACCTACCAACTGGTGAATGTACCGTCACATTAGAGGACGTGTACATGCTTTTGGGTCTTAGAATAGATGGTAAGCCTGTCACCGGAAATGTTCAACAGCCTAACCAAATATGTGTTCAAATATTGGGGGTAGATCTGGTCGAGGGTGAGGGGTCTGCCAAAGCAAGGGGTCAGGGTATTAAATTATCTAGCCTACAATTGTACCACGACTCCATAACTTTGACTGAGGAATCCTCCGAACAAGAAAAAGTCATAAAAACCCGGGTTTACATTATGCTATTGTTTGGGAACTTGCTATTTCCCGAAGGGACGGGAAATAGCATAAACTTTATGTACTTGAGTTTGCTCGGGGACATTGATAGAATAAGCACATATAGTTGGGGTTCTGCAGTATTAGCATTCCTATATAGCTCTTTGTGTAAAAATGCACAAATGAGCACTGTACATTTTCTGGATGTGCTTTCTTGCTCCAAACATGGGGGTGGTGGAGATTGCCGAGGCTAGCCCCAGAAAATCCTAATGTCTACTCCTTCCCCTACGCAACTAGGTAAATTTATGATGTTATTTCATTTTGTATATTTATTCTATACATATTTGTAACTAATATTATTTATCTTTTTTTGTTTAGGTTCATTACAACCGGACTGGATTACAGTCTTACCCCCAAAAATAAAATTATATTTTATCGTCAACTCTTGGATCGTCTCCGAGCACAAGATGTATTACCACTAAATCACTCAGCTTCTAACTGATTTATTAATATCATGCATTCTCGATAAATAACATATTTACTTTTTCTTTGCAGTTTATTTGGAGGCCATATTTGGGATTGGAACATCAACCCAACCCCGAAGATGCAGCTGTTTGGACAGCAAAAACGGCCATAATGCGGTTCACCACTGTGGAGATGCACCAAAGTGACCGTGTCAAGCTTCAATTCGGAATGCATCAAGAAATCCCAGGCCCCCCAATGTCTATGGAACCTTAGCATCTAAAAAAAGTCAGCCACCAGTGGTATGCCCAAAATTGGAAGGAATTTGCTAAGGAGTTTCGTAAAATGTGGAAAGACCGTGCCCACTATGTTCTACAATTTCCGGTGGCGCCCAACGAAATGAAGCCGACAAGGGAATATGTGGATTGGTATAGAGCAAATACAAATCCAGAAATGATTGTGTCTGACCCGTTCTATTTGGACGATCCCCGGATGCAACAGCCATATTTCCAACAACAACAACCACCACAGTATTCCCAACAACAACAACCACCACAGTATTCCCAACAACAACAACCACCACCTTATTACCAACAACAACCACCACCACCATTTTACCAACAACAACCACCACCACCTTATTACCAACAACAACCACCACCACCATATTACCAACAACAACCACCACAACACATGTCCACCCCCCAACCAAATCAACAATACATACCACAAACTCAACCCCAATACTATGAAGACTACCAACAACAAACTCAACATTCCCACCACCATCAACAGTCCCAACACCTACCACAATATCAATCCCCCCACTTCCACCAATCCCAACACTTTCATCACGACAATGTCCCGAGCTCTTCCAGTCCTCCACCTAGCCCCGACACGGGTATACAAGAGGACTACCAACAGGACTACTACACACCACAACAAACACTGCACTTTGGCCAACCCGATTCAACCCTAAACTACCAAAGACCACAATTCGAGGGCGCACCCAGCAGTAGTCAGTTTGTCCCACCGAGACAAAGCTTTGAGGGCGCAGAGGGGACCCGTCTTTCCTACAGCACTGAAGGGACTTCGACCCAACCACAACGGCAAACGGCAAGGGGACGCGTTAGGGCAAGGGGTGGTAATAGGGAAGCACCACCACCACGTGAACCGTCTAGGCGAGTAACTAGACCTCCCCCGTGTGGATCGTACCAGGGACCGCATCATATGTGATTAATCATATCTTTGTATATTTGTCTTGTCTATTATTTAAATAAAAATATTTTCTGTTTATTATCTTTATATCTTTATCTTTATCTTTAAAAATATTGTCTATCATATCTTTATATATATATATATATATATATATATATATATATATATATATATATATATATATATATATATATATAGATATATATATATATATATATATATATATATATATATATATATATATATATATATATATATATATATATAATATATATATATATATATATATATATATATATATATATATATATATATATATATATATATATATATATATATATATATATATATATATATATATATATATATTATATATATATATATATATATATATAAATATATATATATATATATATATATATATATATATATCTTGTAAAAAATTTTATTTATATATATGTGTTAATATAATTTACATGTGTATAATATTCATTTTATTTATATATGTGTTAATATAAATTTTATTTTATTTATATCTTGTAAATAAATATTAATTGTTTATAAATTAAATTAATATATATATATATATATATATATATATATATATATATATATATATATATATATAAATTAATATATATATAAATTAATATATATATATCTTGTAATAATTTTATTTATATATAAGTGTTAATATAAATTAATATAATTTATAAAAAAAAAATATTTATCAAATATCTAATATTTAAAAAAAAAATTCAAAAAAAAAATAATAAAACATGTTAAAAAAAAAAAATTGGGAATGGGTGTAGGCGCCACTCCTAGTGGCGACTTGCCCTACCCATTAAGGGTAGGCGCCAACTAGGGTGGCGCCTATGTACACATTTAGGGCAAATTTTGCCCATTTGTGTAATATTTTTGAAAAAATGGTTAATTTTGAAATATTTTTTAAAATTCTGGATATTTAAAAAAAAAATTCAAAATATGATAGTGGGAATAAATAGAGCAAAACTAGAATCTTATAAGATGAAGAGGAAAAATAACAACTGACTATACTTTTAATGCATAAATTAATTGTAATATTCATTATTCAATTGATTTTTTAAATACAAACAGATAGAGTTACTTAAATATTTATAATTTAATAATTTTATTTTTATACAAAATATAATTTAATAAAAGATATTAACAATATTATTTAAATAGAACAAATTGATAGATTTAAAAAAAATCATCCTTTTTAACCTTTTTCATTTTATTTAAATTGGTATATACCTTATGATAGAAAATAAATTTCCTTTTAAACCTTTTTCTTTTTAAACCTAATAGCTGTAAAAAGAATTCAATAAAAAAATCTATAATAAATTAAATTACTTTGATGAATAAATAATTAATTCATATTGTTTTTTTTTAATTTTTCTGTAACTACATTCTTTTCTTTTTCTGTTTTGACTTTTTCTTTAATTACATTCTCTTTTTTACGGTTAATAAATGCCATCTCATAATTAATTAACTTATATACTTTATAATAAAAAAAATCCATTTAAACCCGTTTCTTTTTAAACCTAATAGTTGTAAAAGTAAATTAAAAAGAATCCATAATAAGTAAAATATTTTAATGAATAAATAATTAATTCAATTAAAAAAGTCAAAACAATTTCTTTTGAGTAGGAAATATATTTATTTTCATCCAAAAGTTATTACCTTTCTAAATCTTGTAATATTACAATGAATTTAATCAATATATATATATATATTTTTTATGTGTTTGACTTTTTCTTTTACTATATTCTTTTTTTACTGTGAGTGAATGCCATCTCATAATTAATTCACACTTGTTATATTTTTTATAATAAAAAAATCCATTTAAACCCTTTTCTTTTTAAACTTTATAGTTGTAAAAGTAAATTCAATAAAAAATCCATAATAAGTAAAATATTTTAATGAATAAATAATTAATTCAATTAAAAAAATCAAAACAATTTTAGCGAATTTTACGATGGGACCTAATGTTAATTACTAGTATAAGTAAAAGACGAATAAAGAAATGGATTTGAGAAAAACCATATATTAATTTTCTTGGTTTGATTGTTTCTCTCACTCTTTTCGTAGATACCTTTTCATTTCACACATTTATAAAGAAGAGAACTCATATCCTAATATTTTATGGCTAATGTAAGTTTTCACTTGTAATTTCTTTGTCACTTTGACTCATTCCTAGTGGCATTAAGAAGGATTTTGTACAAAACAAAATAGGAATGTCTTCTTTGTCACTTGTAATATTTACCCCCTCTTTTGTAAGCTTCTTCTTTTTAATATATGAGGCTTTATTAAAAAATATTATTTTCAAATCTAAAACTCTAACCCTATTCCGAAATTCAAAACTCTAATCCTATTTTAAGATTAGGAATCTAAAGCTTATTTCTATTGTCATCAATTTATATTTCGGAAGGTTAAGTAAATTAATAAAATTTTAACTTTTTCTTTTGTTAATTGATAATTTTAATTCGTATTATATATATGAATCGGTGAAGTTATTTTGTTCTTGAATGATTGAATGAAATTAAAGAAATTAAATTTGATTTTAAATAATAATAATAATAATAATAATAATAATAATAATAATAAATTCAGAACAAAATATGAAAAAAGATAAACAGTAAGTTTCATTCTGAAATTTAAACGTGTTTTTTGGTTCAATTGTAAAAAAATTTAAATGTGTTTTTCAATTTTGTTTTTACGGTGATTAGATGAAATTTACAACGGTACCCTTTGTTACTAGGAAAAATTAAGAAAAATATATATTATTCATAACTTAGTTAAAACAAAAAACCCATTTAGTTGAAATAAGAAAAAAAATATTATTTTATTAATTTAATATTTTAAACCAAATAAATTAAATATTAATGATAAATATATATTATTTATAACTTTTATTGACTTAAATTTTAACTCTTTTGAAAAAATATTTTTTAATGTTAGTAATGCCTTTGTTTTCGGAATTAGTTAAATTAAAATAAATAATTAATCCTAAGAATTTTCATGCTACTTTGAAAGATGAAAAAAGAATCTTCTTTCTAAAAATATGGTAGTGGCAATAAATAGAGCAAAACTAGAACCTTGTAAGATAAAGAGGAAAAATAATATTGTAAGTAACTATACTTTTAATGCCTAAGCTAATTGTAATATTTATTATTCAATTTATTTTTTAAATGAAAATCGACAGAGTTGCTTAAATATTTATAATAGTGGTAAAAAATTCAAAAACAAATCCATAATAAGTAAAATATTTTAATGAATAAATAATTAATTCAATTAAAAAATTCAAAACAATTTCAAATTTGAGTAGGAAATTATTGATTTTCATCCAAAAGTCATATCTTTCTAAATCTTGTAATATTACAATTATTAATGAATTTAATTGATATGTATTTTCTTTTATGTGTTTGACTTTTTCTTTTACTACATTCTTTTTTTTGTACGGTTAGTGAATAACATCTCAAAAAAGTCCATAATAATTAAAATATTTTAATAAATAAATAATCAATTCAATTAAAAAAAATCAAAACAATTTCATAATTACTACTAGTATAAGTAAAAGACCAATAAAGAAATGGATTTGAGAAAAATGATATGTTTATTTTGTTGGTCCTCATAATTAGTCACAAGGTTTTCGCAGAAACGACAACCTTTTCACTTTGTACGTTCTCAAACCCTATTTTCTCTATTTTGTCCGAAATTCAAAACCCTAACCCTAATTTTTCCATTACAATCAAGAATTAATCGTTCATTCATATTGTTTGGTTCAAACGCGCGTTTCCAATTTTTCACCATTTTCAGTTTCTATTAGGGTTTTGGTTGGAAAATCGATTCTGATTCTAATTCAATTAATATGCGACTTATCAATTTTATGATTAGGTTAGAAACAAGAAAGTATATATTATAACATTCATAAAAAAAGTAATATTAAATCAATGAAAAATTGTAGATACCTTTTCATTTCACACATTTATAAAGAAGAGAATTCATATCCTAACATTGCTAATGTAAGTTCTCACTTGTAATTTCTTCGTCACTTTGACTCATTTCTAGTGGCATTAAGAAGGATTTTGTACAAAACAAAATAGGAATGTCTTCTTTTAGAGACCCTAATATTTATCCCCTCTTTTGTAAGCTTCTTCTTTTTAATATATGAGGCTTTATTAAAAATATTAATTTTCAAATCTAAAACTCTAACCCTATTTCGAAATTCAAAACTCTAATCCTATTTTAAGATTAGGAATCTAAAGCTTATTTCTATTGTCATCAATTTATATTTCGGAAGGTTAAGTAAATTAATAAAATTTTAACTTTTTTTTTTGTTAATTGATAATTTTAATTCGTATTATATATATGAATCGGTGAAGTTATTTTGTTCTTGAATGATTGAATGAAATTAAAGAAATTAAATTTGATTTTAAATAATAATAATAATAATAATAATAATAATAATAATAAATTCAGAACAAAACATGAAAAAAGATAAATAGTAAGTTTCATTCTGAAATTTAAACGTGTTTTTTGGTTCAATTATAAAAAGTTTTAAATGTGTTTTTCAATTTTGTTTTTACGGTGATTAGATGAAATTTACAATTGTACCCTTTGTTACTAGGAAAAATAAAAAATATATATATATATATTATTCATAACTTAGTCAAAACAAAAAACCCATTTAGTTGAAATAAGAAAAAAAATATTATTTTATTAATTTAATATTTTAAACCAAATAAAATTAAATATTAATGATAAATATATATTATTTATAACTTTTATTGACTTAAATTTTAACTCTTTTGAAAAAATATTTTTTAATGTTAGTAATGCCTTTGTTTTCGGAATTAGTTAAATTAAAATAAATAATGAATCCTAAGAATTTTCATGCTACTTTGAAAGATGAAAAAAAAATCTTCTTTCTAAAAATATGGTAGTGGCAATAAATAGAGCAAAACTAGAACCTTGTAAGATAAAGAGGAAAAATAATATTGTAAGTAACTATACTTTTAATGCCTAAGCTAATTGTAATATTTATTATTCAATTTATTTTTTAAATGAAAATCGACAGAGTTGCTTAAATATTTATAATTTAATAATTTTATTCTTATGCAAAATATAATTTAATAAAAAATATTATCAATCTTTATTTAAATAGAGCAAATTGATAGATTTAAAAAAAATCATCCTTTTTAAACCTTTTTCAAATTTGGTATATACCTTATGATAGAAAATAAATTTTCTTTTTAAACCTAATAGTTGTAAAAAGAATTCAATAATAAATCTATAATAAGTTAAATTACTTTGATGAATAAATAATTCATTCAATTAAAAATAATAATTTTCATTTTAAATAAATTTCCTTTTAAAGCTTTTTATTTTTAATAAAATTGGTTTATACTTTATGAAATAAAAAACTCTTGTAAACCTTTTTCTTTTTAAACCTAATAATAGTTGTAAAAAATTCAAAAAAAAATCCATAATAAGTAAAATATTTTAATGAATAAATAATTAATTCAATTAAAAAATTCAAAACAATTTCAAATTTGAGTAGGAAATTATTGATTTTCATCCAAAAGTCATATCTTTCTAAATCTTGTAATATTACAATAATATGTTAAGTAGTAAAAGAGCAATAATATGTTTATTTTGTTGGTCCTCATAATTAGTCGCAAGGTTTTCGCAGAAACGACAACCTTTTCACTTTGTACGTTCTCAAACTCTATTTTCTCTATTTTGTCCGAAATTCAAAACCCTAACCCTAATTTTTCCATTACAATCAAGAATTAATCGTTCATTCATATTGTTTGGTTCAAACGCGCGTTTCCAATTTTTCACCATTTTCAGTTTCTATTAGGGTTTTGGTTGGAAAATCGATTCTGATTCTAATTCAATTAATATGCGACTTATCAATTTTATGATTAGGTTAGAAACAAGAAAGTATATATTATAACATTCATAAAAAAAGTAATATTAAATCAATGAAAAATTGTTATATATGGACTGGATTATAATATATCATGAACACTAATTGAACATTCTGTAACTATTTTAATTACTTGTAGCTTAGTGAATAGAAAAAATGGAATACAAGAGTTGGATTCCCATGGCAGACGAAAGAAAGGATTCATCAGTTGACAGAGGATTCTCCACAGACTGGAGGGATTGTCCTGAAATGGAAGAAATTCGTAAATGGTTAAGAGAAAAAATGTATGTGAAAAAGTAATTTAATTTCAACTTTTTATTGCAATTGAATAGAAATCATACTGACTGTAGATTTTAAAATTTCAGTCTTCAAATACCAAATCGTTTATGGCAAGAAAGGACGTGTGTATCTTATGTGGAAATCTTTCTCTGGGCAGCTGCTTCTTCAAAGGTTTGTTTTTGGAAATTCTGTATGAGCAATTAAAGACTTATGAAGTATAAAGTGTTTTTGGATCTTTTCTATATTCTGTTTAATTTTGTTACCAATGATATTTATTTATAAGTTCTGTTTTATAGTATGCTGTTGTCAGTTATTCATTAATTCTTCTGCTTAATTACTTTTCTGCATTCATTTGTAAGCAATTTACTTCACTATATTTGATAGATCCATAACTTCAACAAAGGCCTATTAACTAAACACAACTGTTTTTTTCTACATATTTGGCAGGAGGAATATATGAACCTGGAGACACTGACTCGCCGTGTGCAAGCTGTATTGATTGAATCTGCTGCTATTCATCGCATGCGAAAAGGGGGACAATCCGGCCCTTCTACTGTTCATGACATGCCTCGTGTTCCTGATGACCGTTCATCAATTCCCCCGGTTGCTAATATGGATATGCATAGTAACTTACCTGTTTATGGCGGCGGAAGCTATCTGGATGCTAACACCAGACCCATTAGCAACTATTTTCCTCATCAACACACAATTAATTGTATGTTTAAATTAGATTGCAATTTCTTCCCAAGTTTCAATCCTTTTTAGCGCAATACTGATTTTGTTTTTTGCAGCTATGTTATTGACATTGTGGTTCCCTTTTTAGGTGATACTGACATACTACAACCTACCGAAAGTAAAAAAATGATTTATGGATTTTCCGATCCTTTTCCTGGCTGGAAGTCTTGTTTAGAATCACAAGATACATGGAAATATCAACCACAAATGCTGGATTTTCATATGAATTCTACTGTAAGACATGATGTTAATGACCAGTTGATTCAGCCCTATTCCTCTCAAACACCTTTGGAAGTGCAGCAACTGTCGCAATTTCCCCCTCTCTCTTCTATCAATTTTGAGAGCAATGGGGAAGAACTTACTAATCCGATGTTTCATTCTTCGGGAATTAGAGGGATAAACAACAATGAGGCAGATGATATGGTTAAACAAATCTTAGAGGAGCCAAGCCTTGAAAGCAATGATGTGATGGAAATCAACTCAGAGGAATTTGTCGCTAGTTTGAAATCTAGAAAGCGTACTCTCGACATGGATCCTTTTGCTACTGGTAGAGAGGTTATGCAGGGCTTTACATTGAACTCCAGCCTTCCTACTCTCACCGAACCCATACCAGTATCTTTGAATAACCAGTTGATTCAGCCTTATTCCTCTCAAACACCTTTGGAAGTGCAGCAACTGTCACAATTTCCCCCCCTCTCCTCTATCAATTTTGAGAGCAATGGGGAAGAACTTACTAATCCGATGTTTCATTCTTCGGGAATTAGAGGGATAAGCAACAATGAGGCAGATGATATGCTTAAACAAATCTTAGAGGAGCCAAGCCTTGAAAGCAATGATGTGATGGAAATCAACGTAGAGGAATTTGTCACTAGTTTGAAATCTAGAAACCGTACTCTCGACATGGATCCTTTTGCTACTGGTAGAGAGGTTATGCAGGGCTTTACATTGAACTCCAGCCTTCCTACTCTCACCGAACCCATACCAGTATCTTTGAATAACCAGTTGATTCAGCCTTATTCCTCTCAAACACCTTTGGAAGTGCAGCAACTGTCACAATTTCCCCCCCTCTCCTCTATCAATTTTGAGAGCAATGGGGAAGAACTTACTAATCCGGTGTTTCATTCTACGGGAATCAGAGGGATAAACAACAATGAGGCAGATGATACGCTTAAACAAATCTTAGAGGAGCCAAGCCTTGAAAGCAATGATGTGATGGAAATCAACGTAGAGGAATTTGTCGCTAGTTTGAAATCTAGAAAGCGTACTCTCAACATGGATCCTTTTGCTACTGGTAAAGAGGTTATGCAGGGCATAGCTGAATTGGACAGTGGCTTTACATTGAACTCCAGCCTTCCTACTCTCACCGTGGATGTTTTTCCTATTGATGGAGAAGATATTCAAGACACAACTGAGTTCTGGACAAACACCAAAAAGAAAGTTGATGAGCCAACAACTGATCAAGAGACACAAACCAAGTCCTCAAATACTATAGTTAATGAGATAGACAGAAACAAATCAATGGAAATTGACATTATACCGGTTCCTATTCCTATTGATGTAATTGGATTCAACAAAGAGGAGAAAGTTGTTAAAAGGAAAGTCAGTGAGCCAAAAGTTGATCAAGAGAAACAATTAAAATCCTTAAATACAACCGATGATGTTATTTCCTTGATTGATTCTTTCACACATGATCAAATAACACAACATATTAATAGTCTGAGAAAGGAATCTCTTCAGGTTAGTACACCATCTTCTAGTGTTTTCAATCATCCTGGTGTGTTTAGGTATTGTTGTTATATGTTTTGTCATGAACTGACTGTCCCAAAAGGTTATGCTATTTGGTTAAAGCTCATGAATGATACTTCTTTTTATCTTTGGATGTTATACATGCATCCTATCATGAAACTTTGAATGTCTGCATGTGCTTGCATGCTCCGCAGACAAATTCTACTTACATTTGTCAATTTCTTTCTAGTCTGTTACATTTATTTAAATTTAAGTTTCTATTTTTGCAACTTACTTGTGTGCATAACTCTATTTTTTTAAATTTGTCTTACCCATATAAAAGTTAACAATTCTTTTAACACAGATCACAACTGAAGATGGAACAGGAATCGATGCAAACACATGCCAATTATGTGAAAGGGAAAATCAATACTTTGCACCGGTACCCATTTTTTGTATATGTTGTGGCCACTCCATCGGGAGAAGAAAAACATATTTCTGCAGAAAAGATGAGGAATTTGATGCCGAGCGTTGCTTTTGCTCCGCCTGTTATAATACATCTAAAGGCGGTTGCATTGCATTCAACGGGACATCTGTTTCTAAGGAAAATCTTGAAAAAAAGACAAATGATGAAGTACTTGAAGAACCGGTATGTTGTAATAACCATTACTAAATAATTCATCTTTATATTGGAACCATACACTAACTTTTGATGATCATTGTTTTTTCTAGTGGGTTGAATGCAATAAATGCAAAAGATGGCAGCATCAAGTATGTGCACTCTACAACAGCAAAAAAGATTTAGACTGCAGTGCTGAGTATATATGTGCTGTGTGCCGCTTAAGAGAAATTGAAAATGGATTGCATGTTCCCTTACAAAAGCCTACTGTTTATGGTGCTAAGGACTTACCAAGAACCATGCTTAGTGACCACTTAGAGAAAAGACTTTTTAAGCGTCTCATGGAAGTTAAAGGAAGTGAGAATCTTGATAAGGTAATTCAGAGATATCATATCAGTTTCTTATTCTTAACCAAGCAAGTAAATTCAAAATAGTACTAAAATAGTTTTCTTCTGGTTACTTATATTATTGATCTTTTTAAAGCAAATGTAAATTGATTAAAAACTATAGAAAATTTTCTTATTTGCGATGAATTACTGCAGGTTTTAGCAGCAGAAAGTATTTCTATTAGAGAAGTGTTATCTGTCGACAAACAATTGAAAGTGAAGAAGCAGTTTCTTGACATCATCCCAAAAAATAATTACCCGGCTGAATTCTCTTATAAATTAAGAGTAAGTTCAATAATTTATCAATGAAAAAATGAATATATGTCCAAGAGGTTTAATAAAAGTTCCATTGGTTTCAGGTTATACTTCTGTTTCAGAAGATTGATGGAGTAGATATATGCATTTTTGGACTGTACGCCAAGGAGTTTGGCTCTGAATGTGGCAATCCGAATCAGCGTTGTGTGTACATTTCATATCTCGATTCTGTCAAATATTTTAGGCCTGAAAGAGTGACTGTGGAAGGAGTAGCACTTCGTACCTTCGTTTACCATGAGATATTGGTATTTTTCTCTTAAACTTTACTTCTAGGCCCAATAAAACTTATAAAATTGAATACTAAATCCTTTTTCTTTTTTTTCTTTTCTATCATCAGATTGGATACCTTGATTTTTGTAAGAAAAGGGGTTTCTCAAGTTGCCACATATGGGCATGTCCTCCTTTAAAAAGGGATGATTATATACTATATTGTCATCCCAAAGAGCAAAAGACTCCAAACAAAGATAAGCTACGCTCTTGGTCAGTCTTTCTTGCTTCTTATGAGAATTTGAGAGAGTATTATTTTCCTTTTTTACCATAGAATATTTATATTGTTTGTTTATGCAGGTATCATTCAATGCTTAAAAAGGCTACTGAAGAAAAGATTGTTGTTGGTTTAACCAACATATATGATCATTTCTTTGTTCCTACTGAAAAAGGGGGCTCCAAAGTGATGCTTTCTCGTTTGCCATACTTTGATGGAGACTTTTGGTGTGGTTCTGCAATGGAAAAAGCGAGGATCATTGAAAAAGAGAGTGGAGGAGACTATGAAAAAATGTTGAAGAAACAAGTGTCAACTAGAGCTTTGAAGACCATGGGACATGTCAATCCTTCGAAAGACGATGCTAAAGAAATTTTGGTGATGCAAAAAGTATGTCTCCCTTCTCTTTTACTTTCATCCTTTAATTTCATTTTTTTGGTGTTCTACATTTAGGTGTAAAGTATTCAATGTCATTATATGCGATATCTTCTCTAGATTTAATTGAGACTGTTTAAATTTCTTACTCTATTAATCAATCATAATTGTTGAATTACTAAAGATATTTGACTTTGATTATATCTAGCTTAAAAGTCATATAAATGATGGATTTTGATTGGTTAATAGTCTAAAATCCTTTACACTAACATTATATCAAAGTTAATCTCATATCCTTTTATACTAGATTGAATGAAAAATTGCAATGTTCGTATTATATTAAGTTATTTATATAATATGTGTAATTTAATCTAATCTTTCTTCCTTTTTCTTTTCCACCCATTTTTGTTAGTTGGGTCAAGATATATTGCCTACCAAGGAAAATTTCATTGTAGCTCAGTTACAATATTCATGCATGCATTGCTGTGAAGTGATAATGTCTGGGAAGCGGTGGTTTTGCACTGAATGTAAGAAATTTCAAGAGTGTGAAAGGTATGATAACTTAAATACATATTTCAATTGTTTCCCCCTTCTTTTAAAATGAATGCATTGGTTTTGCATTGAATACAATAAAAAGGGTTTTGTCTCTGACTTTCATATCAATATATTACAGATGCCATACTTCAAATGAACACACGTTAAAGAACGGTGAAGTGCATCCACTTTGTCTGGTAACAATCTAACTTAACCTAAAGCTTCAATGTGATTTTACATCATTAGTAAATTCTTATGTGTCGTTTTTAGGCCGTTGTTGATGATATCCCCTCCAGCACTAAGCATAATGATACCATCCTTGAAAATGGATTATTTGAAGATAGGAACATCTTTTTGAGCTTCTGCCAGAAATATCAGTTTCAGTTTGACACACTCCGACGTACAAAGTATTCTTCAATGATGATCCTCTACCATCTAAGCAATCCTAATACTATGAATTTTGGAAAATGTTGTAGTATTTGTTGTGCACACAATGTGTTCCAAAAGTGCTGGAAATGTGAGGTTTGTCCAGATTGTACCATTTGCTATGCATGCTATAAGGATAGAGGTGCTGACTGCCACGAACACAAGTTGACTCAAAACGAACACAAGTTGACTGAAAATAATTCAACATCAAACGGAAAAATGGTATGAACTTAATTCTTTGGATTTATTATTTTTATTACTCAGTTTGTTCTAGATTGTTGATCATACTTTCCAATTTACACACAGGTACTGAAACAGAAGAAATTTTTGAAGTATGTATCTCAACTTCGGAATGATAAGTCAAATGGGAGAATGGTATGAAATTAATTCTCAAGATTTATTTTTTCATTACTTGTTTGTTCTAGATTGGTGATTATACTTTCCGACTTACACACGCAGATGCTGAAACTGGAGATGACTTTGAAGCATCTATTTCAATGTCCCAGAACTAATGTTAAACCCTGCCCTAATACATCATGTTGTCAATTAAAGAAGTTGTTCAATCATGCCAAAAGTTGCAAAACTCATATTGAAGGGGGATGCGGGCATTGTAAAAAGATATGGACTATATTTATTTCTCATTCCATGGATTGCAAGGACTCAGAATGTAAAATACAACATTGCAGGTGTGTTACTATTAAAGTTCTATATTATTCTTTGCCTAAAATATGCATAAATATACTTATTCCTTTCAACAGTGTCATTTTTGGCTATATTATGCATAACCTTTTGTATTTATGTCGACTTTGCAGTGAGTTGAAGAAGCTTTTAGAATATAGAGGAATGCGTTCTAAATCATGACATAGAGCTGCAGCTGTTGATAGTGACAAACACAGTCATTGATCGATGACTCTTTTGTGAATATATTGTTCACAGACTGTTGTGATATTTGAGGAGGGAGTAAGAAACAATGCATGCTCAGAATGTTAGTCTTTCTCATATGACTGAAAGTCACAATGAAAGCAATGAGATTGGCAGGAAAGGTATACTTTCAATGCGTGAGGTTCCTACTTGGAAGCCATGAGATTGGCAGGAAAGATATACTTTCAATGCGTGAGGTTCCTACTTGGAAGCCATGAGATTAGCCGGAAAGGTATACTTTCAATGTGTGAGGTTCCTACTTGGAAAACCATGAGATTGGCAGGAAAGGTATACTTTCAATGCGTGAGGTTCCTACTTGGAAAACCATTTTGATCAGTAAAAGCTCCTACGACAAAGTTTAAGCAATAACTATTTCTTGTATTTAAACTGCACTCTTTTTCCCTTCATCAAGGTTTTAATCCCAAAGGGTTTTACTTGATAAGGTTTTTAACGAGGCAGTTGGCCAATTATTTTGGTCTACATTGTTGTTACATTGGGTATCGGTCTAGTCCCCCCAAAAGTTTTTATTATATTTTAATAATATTAAGTGGAAGTATACGGGTGTCAACCTAGTTGGGATGTCTTTGCTTTCATCTTTTGTTTCACTTTCACTATTTAGTTAGAGTTGAGAAATCAAAATTTGAAATTGATATGTCTTATGTCTAATATATGAAGTGAAAAATGAATAAATGTGGTGTAGAAAAGTTAGGTGTTGCAAATGCATATGAAGGAGAAAAGTTAGGTGCTGCAAATGCACATATGAAATTGAGATTGAAAAAGGGAACTACAAACATACAGAATGTTATATGTTGTGCTTATAGTTAGCAATGCAGGTTTATATGTCATTTGGACCAGCTGAAATGGTTATGACATATTATAAAACAAAATAGTAAAGTTTAATCCGCTATATTTAAAAGTTGTGCAAAGATTAGACAATATATGTTAGTTGCCAGAGTGGCTGAGGTCTAATATTTTGAACAGAAGGTCGTATGTTATAATCAGCTGGTCTACATTTTTCTAGTTCACAAAAAATGTATTTAAGTTCTACAAAATTATTTTTTTGAATAGGTAATTTGATGGTACAGTGTTAAGTATTAAGTATTGAGGTGAACATGTTTATATTATATTTAAGTTGTTCAATTTTATAAATGTTTTTGTGATGAAATATTCTATATTAGAATATAATAGATTTTTTTTAAATAATCACTATTTTGAAATTAAATATCAAAATAGCAACATTTTCAAATTATTTATCAAAATAATCACTTTTTAAGAGGAGTAGTCAGGACAAATGGCGCATGCGTGTAAGGTTTGTTCCAAGGCGTCAATGGTGATGACGACTGCATTCAATACATGTCACTGCAGGTGGCGCATGCATGCATCCATTAGGAGCATGCTGCACTGCATGTGGCTACTCCTTTATTTTTATTTTATTTTTATTTTTTAAGTTATAATTTAAAAATATTAAAATAAAGTAAAAAATTAAAAATAATTCATAATAATATGTTATAAAATTCAAATACATAACAATTGACAAAAAAATTAATGATATGCTCGATCGAAATGTCCCCATATTCCACATCCCGGTGTATTAGTCTGTCTTTGAGGTCTTCCACGATTTCCTTGAGGTATTTGGGGTCTTTGAGTGTTGCCCTAAGGAAAAGGTGGTTGGTGCGAGGGTCCTGGGGTATTTGATATATTTGTCATCATTCCTCCCTAATAGTTGGGGGTTGCCGCAACGACCCTGCCGTTATTTAGTTCGGTGCCTATGTTGTCGTAGTTGGGTTATGAGTGGACGATATGGTTGGTTGAATTGAGACATTGAATCGTTTTGGTAACTAAGCAATGGTTCTTGTGGTGTAAGAAAGTCATATTGTGGTTGAGTGCTTTGGTGGTAGGATGTTTGGGTGTTAATTGGTGGAGGGCTATGGTGGGATGGTTTGGAATCGTATGAATCATCGGGACTATAGTAAGATGTGGTGGGGGCATGTGGTGATTGGTGGTATGGGTCATGCTCTTGGTGTTGTGTTTGGGTGTGTGGCATATATTGGTTGCGAGGTTAGGTGTTTGGTGGTTGGGTGTATATGGTATGGTGACGTTGTGAGAGGGGTCGTTAGGTTTGGGTGGATTGACTTTGTTCTTGGGTTTGGTAATTGTGTGTGTTAGAACAAGATTTGATTATGCATTTATACCTTGAGTTTTGATGATAATAATGTTGGATTTGTTTGAGAATAATTTTGGTACCATAATGGTTTGTTATTGTGTAGCTTTAACAGACAATTCTGATTCTGAGTATATGACGTGCAACATTAGCAGTTTCTGAACAATGTGTTCCAATTCCACTTTTGCGCCAATCATGAGAAGTTTTGAAAAATGTTCAAGTTGTTGCTGCAATGACCTTTCTACTTCTGTGTTGATTCACTCCTGAGAAGCTACTGAAGAGATGTTATGTTGTTGCTGCAACATTCTCTCAGTTTGTGCTTTTGGACGTGAAACTCTGACCATTAAGCTTCTGAAGAATGACAAGCTTCTAAAGTTTTGTTACTTAGTTGAAGATTATGAAGATCTTAAGCCAGACGTTGAGGTTATCAAGGTTCTGACTGAAGAGTCTGAAGATTCTAGAGATTCTGAAGATACTGAAGATCTCAAACCAGACTGTTGACGCTATCAAGGTTCTGACTGAGGATTCTGAAGTTTCTGAATTCATCTGTATGTTTCTTCATTTCATGTTTCATCAACTTTCATCAGAAGGCAATGAACTTGAAGTTAAGATTAAATGGATACGTGATCAAATAATACATAGTACAAATCAAATATTCTTTCCACTACTTGATATCGTCCCGGAAAATGATGTACTGTACATCAGACCTGTCACTGAATTTGTGGGCGAAGGACAATACACAATATCACTTCTTTCACCATCCAACAGTGAACAACCGCTCTATTTGGTTTCCCCATTTTTCTTTCTAACAATATTATTCTTATGTTATATATGTGGGACTTGGAGACTTGAAGAAAAACAAGAATGCTTAAGCGCTACAAAATTTGACAAGTCTATTTCTTTGTGAAAAGCTATCATTTTTATACACATCTTTTTTGAGTGTTTGTTTATCATTTGTGTAAAATTTGCTTGTGCAAAAGCAACTTGTAACATACAAAATATTATTCAAAATGTTTGTTTGATTCCTTAAGGAGACTAGGGTATAGTTGAATCCTTGAGAAGACAAAGAAAGTTGTTCTTTGTGAGTCCTTAAGGAGACTAGGGTTTAGTAGGATCCTTGAGAAGACAAAGAAGGTTATTCTTTGTGATTATTGTAATCACGTGATTATAGTGGATTAAGTCATTATGTATAAGGCAAAATCACCTTGGCGGATGGACTGGAGAAGCTTTGAGTTTCAAGCGAACCAGGATAAATATACTTGTGTTTTTATCTCTTTGTTATTAACCTTTAAGTTGTGTTCTTGAGTTGGTAAAAAAAATTGTTTTTAAAACCCAATTCAAACCCTTTTTATTGTGTTTTTAACACCTTCAATTGGAATCAAATCTCCGGTTCTAATTGTGATAAAATATTTATCAACACTTCACCGTGTTCAGTATCGATCCAGTTTATGTGAGAAACAATGGTCGTTGCTAACGTTGTTAACAACAACGAGAGAGATCACTACAATGCTAAACCGCCAATATTTGATGGTGAGAAATTTGATTATTGGAAAGATAGAATCAAAAGTTTCTTTCTTGGATACGATTTTGATCTCTGGGATCTTGTAGTCAATGGCTATGTTCACTAGTTAATGCTGAAGGAAATAATATAGCAAGAAGTGCTATGACAGATCAACAAAAGAAAGATTTCAAAAATCATCATAAGGTCAAAACTATATTGCTAAATGATATCTCTTATACTGAGTATGAGAAGATAACAAATAAATATTCTTCCAAATCCATATTTGACTCTCTGAGGACGACTCATGAGGGGAATGCTCAAGTAAAGGAGACAAAGGCTTTGGCCTTAATCTATAAGTACGAAGCATCCCGAATGGAAGATGATGAAACTGTTGAGACTATGTTCTCAATATTTCAGATGCTTGTTGCAGGACTGAAAGTTCCGGATAAAGGATACTCTTCAGTCGGTCATGTCAAGAAGATAATAAGAAGTCTCCCTAAAAAATGGAGACCTATGGTAACTGCTTTGAAGTTGGCAAAGGATCTTAACAGTATTAGTCTTGAATAACTTGTTAGTTCTTTGAGAAGCTACGAGATTGAACTCGAGGAAGATGAACCTCAGAAGCGAGGTAAATCCATTGCGTTAAAGTCCAAGCCTGGGAAGACAAGAGCATATCAAGCTGAGGAAGAATCAGAGGACTTTGAAGCATCTATTTCAATGTCCCAGAACTAATGTTAAACCCTGCCCTAATACATCATGTTGTCAATTAAAGAAGTTGTTCAATCATGCCAAAACTTGCAAAACTCATATTGAAGGGGGATGTGGGCATTGTAAAAAGATATGGACTATATTTATTTCTCATTCCATGGATTGCAAGGACTCATAATGTAAAATACAACATTGCAGGTGTGTTACTATTAAAGTTCTATACTATTCTTTGCCTAAAATATGCATAAATATACTTATTCCTTTCAAAAGTGTCATTTTTTGATAAATTATGCATAACCTTTTGTATTTATGTCGACTTTGAAGTGAGTTGAAGAAGCTTTTAGAATATAAAGAAATGCGTTCTAAATCATGACATAAAGGTGCAACTGTTGATAGTGACAAACACAATCATTGATCGATGACTCTTTTATGAATATATTGTTCACAGACTGTTGTGATATTTGAGGAGGGAGTAAGAAACAATGCATGCTCAGAATGTTAGTTTTTCTCATATGACTGAAAGTCACATTGAAAGTCATGAGAGTGGCAGGAAAGGTATACTTTCAATGCGTGAGGTTCCTACTTGGAAGCCATGAGATTAGCAGGAAAGGTATACTTTTAATGCGTGAGGTTCCTACTTGGAAAACCATGAGATTGGCAGGAAAGGTATACTTTCAATGCGTGAGGTTCCTACTTGGAAAACCATTTTGATCAGTAAAAGCTCTTACGACAAAGTTTAAGCAATAACTATTTTTTGTATTTAAATTGCACTCTTTTTCCCTTCATCAAGGTTTTAATCCCAAAGGATTTTACTTGATAAGGTTTTTAACGAGGCAGTTGGCCAATTAATTTGGTCTACATTGTTGTTACATTGGGTATCGGTCTAGTCCCCCCAAAAGTTTTTATTATATTTTAATAATATGAAGTGGAAGTATAGGGGCGCCAACCTAGTTGGGATGTCTTTGCTTTCATCTTTTGCTTCACTTTAACTTTAATATTTAGTTAGAGTTGAGAAACCAAATTTTGAATTTATATGTCTATGTCTAATATATGAAGTGAAAAATGAATAAATGTGGTGTAGAAAAGTTAGGTGCTGCAAATGCATATGAAATTGAGATTGAAAAAGTGAACCACAGACATGCAGAATGTTATATGCAGGGCTTACAATTAGTGTCATACGGTGAACTGACTTTGTGTGTTTTTGCTTTGGAAAGCAAATGTCGCGGTTAGCAAGAGTCGCCACCGACTTTTCTTTTATCCAATAAGGAAAGGTGGAAAAGAACAGGAAAGACCTTAGTTAGATTTTGGGTTCGGGAGGTACATTATACAAAGGGAAGGTGTTAGCACCCTTTGTATCCATGGTTATCCATGGGCTCTTAATTGCTGGATCACTTATGTTTGTCTGAAAAAAGTGTTTGTGAATTGCTTAAAAATGTTTTGAAAAGAGAGTTTAACTTTGTAATGATTCTTGTACGAAAGTATACAAAGTATTTATCTCGTTTGATTTTGAAAACGGTTTAGAAAAATATAACTTGGTAATGATTCTAGTATGAATGTATACCAAGTGGTGATTTTCTAGTAGATATTTTGCAAAGTGTGAGGTATGAAAGGTATGTTGAGTTGTGATTCAGCATTTAAGAGTTATACCTACCCAAGGTCTTTATAGGCATTTCTTATCCTTATGAGGGTAAAACTGTCCTTACTATTGAGAAGTAAGTAGTCTTGTCCTTTTGGATTTAAGGGTCATCGTAGGGTCATCGATTGGTCATTGAAGGCAACAGTTGTAAGGATACCTTAGCATTCGAAGGGACACTCATCATTTAACCGTAGGCTACACCGAAGGGTCATCGAGGGACAAAATCATATATTCGAAGGCAACATCCGAGGGACTATGATTTATTTTATGATGATTTAATCGAAGGGTCTTGGCTAAGTATATCCCCACATTTGTGGGACATGACCGTTATACCGTAATACCGTAGGGCAACAAAGAGAGGTCCAAGATCACATATTCAAAGGCCATATTTTACAATCAATTAGGTAATTAGAATGAATCTCCACAATGAAATCAATACATTAAAATCAACTAGGTAATTTAGGGTGGGTCTCCACATTAAAATTAATACATTGAAATCAGTTAAGTGATTTAGGGTGAATCTCCACAAGGGTATCCCACAAATAAAGTGGAATACCTACCAAGCTATCTTTTCCGGGGATATGTGAACCTTTACAAAACTCAGCAAACATGTCAGAATACCAAATCAGGGTGCAATCGAGAATTACACCACAAAAGAAATCACAACAGTAATAGGATCAGATAAACAATGCATGGCTATGATAAAACATGTCAGATGGGCAAAAAAATCAGAACAGAAAAGTCAGCTACTGTTACGTTCGCTCCTGCTTCGCCTAGCGAAGGCTTAGCGAATACTCGTTGCATGCTCGCTTAGCGATGTGCTAGCGAGCGGCTGCGGATTCCGGTTTTGATAACAGTAGAATTTCAGCCAATTTTATACCTTATGGCTTTCATTACAGCAATTACATGGTTAATCATTTAATGTATTCAGATACATACTAAAATTCACATGCCAAACTTAAGATATTTTCATAAATTTAATCATAATGCCATATGCAAATTAAGAACATAAGGCGGTAATAGCGATGCAAACCTGTTTGCAAATTGAATTGCGGCCTTGGATTGGCAAATCGGATTGAATTGGGCAGAGGTAACCTTGATGCCGCTGAGTTCCTTCAGGGTTTGCCTCAAGGGTTTGCCGTTTGTGAGCGTTAGGGTTTGCTTGCTAGGGTTCTCCTTTCTCCGTTTTCGTCCCCTTTTTCTGAATGAAGTCCTAGGTATTTATAATAGTTTTTGTGACCTAATGGGCTCAGAATGAAGCCCAGAATTTTCTGGTATTCGCAAGCTTCGCTAGGCGAGTATTGTAGCGAAGGGTTCGCTAGGCGAAGGATTTGCTCGCCTAGCGAGCATGCCAGTTTGGGCCATTTTCTGGATTTGGCCATCTGTGAGCTGGGTTTTGGTTCCTTTAAGGTCAACGCCTTAGAAAATAAGTTGGGGTGCCTCAAAAATGTCTTGCAAAATTAACGGGCGAATTTTGGGGTATGACAGCTGCCCCTGTTCAATATTCTTGGACCGAAAGAGTTAGAATGGTGTGTACGTCATTCGTGGTCTGGAGGTGGAAGATTATTGAACACTAGAATGCCCCAAAAATTTGCACTTGTTAATTAAAAGTTTGTCTTGATGAAGATGGGCTTCAGAGTGCGTTGTACATTAGATGATATCTGAAGACATGGGTGTCATACCGGGTCATACGCTAGACCATATAGTGAGTCATCCATTAGGCTGTCGACTTCGCCGGGGAGCCAGAGTGTGTTATACGTTGCTGGGGATAAGAGATCAGAATGGATCATACGCTAGACCGTATCTGAATAGCAAAGTGAGTTGTTCATTAGGCGGATGACTTCGCCGGGGATGCAAGATCAGAATGGATCGTACGCTAGATCGTATCTGAGTTGCAGAATGAGCCGTACGTTAGGTTGTATCTGAAGAAGAAAGTAGTCGTACGCTAGACTATACCCCGGAATGTACCATACGCTAGGCAGTATCTGAGGATTTGAAGGTCCAAATGGGTCGTACGCTAGACCGTATGGGAGTTGCAGAATGAGCCGTACGTTAGGCTGTATCTGAAGAAGAAAGTAGTCGTACGCTAGACTACACCCCGGAATGTACCGTACGCTAGGCAGTATCTGAGGATTTGAAGGTCCAAATGGGTCGTACGCTAGACCGTATGGGAGTTGCAGAATGAGCCGTACGTTAGGCTGTATCTGAAGAAGAAAGTAGTCGTACGCTAGACTACACCCCGAAATGTACCGTACGCTATGCAGTATCTGAGGATTTGAAGGTCCAAATGGGTCATACGCTAGACCGTATTGGAGTTGCAGAATGAGCCGTACGTTAGGCTGTATCTGAAGAAGAAAGTAGTCGTACGCTAGACTACACCCCGGAATGTACCGTACGCTAGGCAGTATCTGAGGATTTGAAGGTCCAAATGGGTCGTACGCTAGACCGTATTGGAGTAGTTGAAGGTCAGAATGGATCGTACGTTAGATCGTATCTGAGTTGAAGGAGTCATATATTGGGCTTAGTCAGAATGAACCGTACGCTAGGCTATGTCTAATAGTATTTGTATATGTTGTATTTGCAATGAATATCTGGGATGGGCTTAAAGATGCTACCATTAGGAGGATATCCGAGTGTTTGTGGAATGAATGTTCATACGGATTATATCTGAGAGATGTAGTTGAATCCTGAATGTAATTGATAAAGATGTCCGTCTGAATGGACCTTTGTTTTGACTGTATCCGGAGGATAATTAACCTGAAAAACAAAGTTAGTCTCATGCCATGTCATGATGCATGAGATATTTTATGTTTATGAAAATAAATGCGAACAATGTATGCATGCGGATGCTGTGAAATGATGTAATGAATGAATTATGCGTCTGAAAAGTTTTTTTTTTTTTCTGGCGACCCCCTGGGGAAAATAAATCCCCATCTTCTGGTTGGAGATACTTGTATTGATGACCCCTTCTCATCTAGGGATACTTGATTTCTGTCTGATGGTAGAAATATTTAACAGAAGCCTGGCTGGGGGTGGAAGAGATGGCTAGTTTGTCTAGTATTGCCAATTGCTTTTGGGGAATAACTGACTTTGCTGGGGAATAGAATTAGCAACGGATTCATTGGAAAGCATGGTTAGACCTTCTCCTCGATCCTGAAGTCTCGTAGTGATTGCTATTTCTATTTTATGCATGCATTTTTGGTACACATCGATCATACTCAAATGCACATATCAATTCAAATTAAATCAATGGACGTTTATGCAAACAAAACAGAAAAAGTAAAAACAAAAGCATCTTTTTGGAAATAAAATTATATTGATTTGAAAGAGGGCCTATAAACAGGCAATTTGTGTACACGGAGACAGAAATCCTAGTAAGAGGAAATTGTCGAAGACATAAAGAAAAGCTATGAAGGAAAAGCCCTGTTGATTTTAATTCTACTATTGTCATTATGTCTTCAAGCATCTCATCTCCTGCTGTCGGATAGAATTGATTGGCTTGTTCAGTCCCTTGAACTTGGATGAAGCTGTTTGAGAACGGGACATAGTCATACGCTTTTAATCCCTAATTTTTGCCTGGACCGCCTTTTCAGGTTTTCAGTCCACCAGGATACCCTTTTTTGCCCAAGCCGCCTTTTCAGGTTTTCGACTTGCCGGGTGTACATTTTTATATGTTTATCCCTAATTTTTGCCCGAACCCTTTTGGTTCGCCGGGATGCCCTTACTTTTGCCTAGGTACGTCGACCTAGCGGGTCTCTTTTATGCGTAGTATTTTTTGACTATGTCTGCGTTCACAGGATGTGGGAAGTCTTCGCCATCCATCGTAGCAAGTATCATGGCTCCACCAGAGAATACCTTCTTAACTACAAATGGCCCTTCGTATGTGGGAGTCCATTTGCCCCTGGGATCACTTTGTGGCAGAATGATGCGCTTGATCACCAAGTCGCCGATTTGATACACCTGTCTCTTGACCTTTTTGTTGAATGCCTGGGTCATGCGCTTCTGATATACCTGCCCATGGCAAATAGCCGCAAGTCTCTTTTCATCAATCAAATTTATCTGATCGAGTCGATTCTGAATCCATTCATCCTCGTCTAAACCTGCCTCTTTCATGATTCTTAGAGAGGGAATCTGAACTTCCACAGGTAAGACGGCTTCCATTCCGTAGACTAAAGAGAAAGGAGTTGCCCCTGTCGAAGTTCGTACTGAAGTGCGATAACCATGAAGAGCAAATGGTAACATTTCATGCCAGTCTTTGTACGTTACTGTCATCTTTTGTATGATCTTCTTGATATTCTTATTAGCAGCCTCCACGGCGCCGTTCATCTTTGGCCGGTACGGAGAAGAGTTATGGTGTTTTATCTTGAATTGCATGCAGAGTTCAGTAATCATCTTGTTGTTCAGATTAGTGCCATTATCAGTGATAACTCTTTCAGGGACGCCATATCGGCAAATAAGACTATTCTTGATGAACCGTGCCACCACATTCTTGGTAACAGAAGCAAATGAGGTTGCCTCTACCCACTTTGTAAAGTAATCAATCGCAACAAGAATGAAGCGATGTCCGTTAGAAGCAGTAGGTTTAATCTCCCCAATCATATCAATGCCCCACATTGCAAAGGGCCACGGGGCTGTCAACACGTTCAATGGAGCAGGAGGCACATGTACTTTATCCGCATAGATCTCGCACTTGTGACAAGTTCTGGAGTGATGGTGGCAATCAGCTTCCATGGTAGACCAATAATACCCTGATCTCAGAATCTTCTTGGCCATTGTATGTCCACTAGAGTGAGTCCCAAAAATACCGTCATGCATGTCTTCCATAATCTTTTCTGCTTCCTTTTTATCCACACAACGAAGCAAAGTCGAATCATGATTACGCTTGTATAATATTCCATTACTCAAAAAGAATTTAGCGGAGAACTTCCTCAGGAATTTTCTGTCATTGATGGACGCCCCTTCAGGGTATTCCCGAGCTTCTAAATATCTTTTTACTTCGTGGAACCAAGGTTTCTCTTCTACTTCATCAGCGTTAAGTTCATAACAATATGCTGGTTCATCTAGTCGTTCAATGGTGATCCTGGGAGCTTCATTGTCCCATCTGACTCTGAACATAGATGACATGGTGGCCAAGGCGTCTGCCAACTGATTCTCTTCTCGTGGAATATGTTCGAATGTAATCTTTTCAAAGTATGGGATTAATGTCAACACCCGCTCTCGATAAGGGATGAGATTCGGATGTTTAGTGTCCCATTCTCCTTTGATCTGACTGATTACTAATGCTGAGTCTCCGTACACACTCAAAAACTTGATTCTCAGGTCTATAGCAGCTCTGAGTCCCAAAATACATGCTTCATACTCGGCCATATTGTTGGTACAATCAAAACATAGTCTAGCAGTGAAAGGCGTATGGCAACCCTTGGGAGAAATAATTACAACACCAACACCATTACCCAACGCATTAGAAGATCCATCGAAAACCATAGTCCATCGGGATCCTAGTTCGGGTCCTTCATCTGGTCCAGGTTCTTCGTAATCAGTAACAAGCATGACATCCTCATCTGGGAACTCAAAGTTCATAGATTGGTAATCATCCACTGCTTGATGAGCCAAATGATCAGCTAGCACGCTTCCTTTGATTGCTTTCTGGGTAGTATACTGGATATCATACTCTGTTAAAATCATCTGCCATCTCGTTATTCTTCCGGAGAGGGCAGGTTTCTCAAATATGTATTTGATGGGATCCATCTTAGAAATCAACAAAGTGGTATGATTCAACATATACTGTCTTAGTCGGCGAGCAGCCCAGGCCAAAGCACAGCAAGTTCTCTCGAGCAGTGAGTACCTTGTTTCACAGTCGGTAAACTTTTTGCTAAGGTAGTATATGGCATGCTCTTTTCGACCAGACTCGTCATGTTGCCCCAACACACACCCCATTGAATTTTCTAACACGGTCAAATACATGATTAGAGGTCTTCCTTCAACTGCTGGCATCAGGATCAGAGGTTCCTGGAGATACTTCTTGATTTTGTCAAAAGCTTCTTGACATTCATCATTCCATATCATCTCTTGATTCTTCCTCAGTAGTTTAAAGATGGGTTTGCAGGTAGCAGTTAAATGGGAGATAAACCGGGCGATGTAATTCAAACGTCCCAAGAAACCTCTGACTTCCTTATCTGTACGGGGCACTGGCATTTCTTGGATAGCTCTCACCTTAGCCGGGTCAACCTCAATTCCTTTACCACTGACAATAAATCCCAAGAGTTTACCGGATCTTACTCCAAAGGTGCATTTGTTCGGGTTCAATCTCAGCTTGTATTTCTTCAACCTCTCAAACAATTTGTACAAATGATCAAGATGTTCTTCTTCAGTATGAGATCTGGCTATCATGTCATCCACATATACTTCTATTTCATGATGAATCATATCATGGAACAAAACCACCATAGCACGCTGGTACGTTGCCCCGACGTTCTTTAAACCGAATGGCATTACTTTGTAACAGAAAGTGCCCCATTGCGTCACAAACGTAGTTTTCTCCATGTCTTCAGGTGCCATCTTAATCTGGTTATAACCCGAGAATCCATCCATGAAGGAGAATACTTTGTGTTGAGCGGTATTGTCTACCAGAACATCAATGTGCAGGAGTGGAAAGTCATCTTTGGGACTCGCTTTATTCAAATCTCTGTAATCGACGCACATTCGCACCTTACCATCCTTCTTCGGTACCGGTACCACATTAGCAACCCATTGAGGATAAGAAGTAACAGCCAGAAAACCTGCATCAAATTGTTTCATAACCTCGGCTTTGATTTTCTCAGACATTTTAGGACGCATGCGGCGAACCTTTTGCTTAACAGGACGACAATCTTCCTTCGTTGGCAAACGATGCACTACTATGTCAGTATCCAATCCTGGCATGTCTTCATAAGACCAAGCAAAAATCTCTACATAGTCATGTAACATCTGAATCAATCTTTCTTTAATACTGTTTTCCAAGCCTGCTCCTATTTTGACTTCTTTCTTGTCCACTTCAGTACCCAGGTTTACAATTTCGATTGACTCTTCATGCGGCTGTATAGTCTTCTCTTCTTGCAGTACCAGTCTGGCAAGTTCTCCAGGTACTTCACAATCTTCCTCACTTCCATCCTCGGCTTGGTAGATCGGATTTTCAAAGTCATAATGAACAGTAGTAGAACTATTATCAACAGGATCCAGAGTGGGTATGGATCTGCAATTCGTTACGTGAGTGTGTGTAAGAAAACACAGCTTTTTCGGAAGATGACAGGAAAGATAACGAGCGCAATATTTGAATGCAAAAAGTCCATTGATTTATTGAATGTGAATATGCTTATGAAAATGACAAAACCCTTAACAAATTAGCTATTGTGCCTCGGGCATAGACACAATGCTTTAAGAAGTTCAATTGTAAAACTAAAAAAAAATTGCAACAATAAAACAGACAATAACAATTACTCCTGACTAAAGGAAATCGGGATAGTGTCTTCAGCCTTCCAATTATTGAGTCCGTCACCAATTGTTGGGAAAATCCAGCTATCCAGGTCGCAATCGCTATCAGCATCTACTACAACATTAATCTGATCTTTGACCACCCTTTCAGAGTTAAATCCCAGACCAGACTTGTCAGACTTGTATGGTACGTTGATCAGTTGACCCCAACCAGTACGACCACCGTTTTCAACCATGGCTTGAGCATCTTTCAGAGAAATCATGGCAGGAGGAGCACGAATAACCTTGGGCACAAGGGGAGTTGGCTTAAGGGCAGGGCTGGTCGGAGGAACTACTTCAAATGACTGAGAAGGGGTCTCAAAGAATTCACCATCCATCTCGACGTATCTGAAGGCCTGCACACTACTGACAATATATTCTTCTTCTCCACACACAGTGACAATCTTACCCTCTATTGGATACCTCAGCTTTTGATGGAGAGATGACGCTACAACACTTGCCCCATGAATCCAAGGGCGTCCCAGCAAGCAGGAATAGGCAGGACGAATGTTCATTACGTGAAAGATAGTGTTGAAGACTTGAGGTCCTATCTTGATAGGGAGAACCACTTCACCATGGACAACACTCTTCGCACCATCGTAAGCACGCACCACAATGTCACTAGGCTTCAGTTCAATGCTTTTACAGTCAAGTTTATCGAGCACGACTTTCGGTAGTACATTCAAAGAAGAGCCATTATCGATCAACACATGAGACAAAGTGATCCCCTTACACTCAATGGAGATATGCAGAGCTTTATTGTGATTCTTTCCTGCTGGTGTCAGGTCAGCATCAGAAAAGCCTAGGCCATTGTCAACAGCCAGGTGAGCAACATAGTTTTCGAACTGATCGACGGATGTCTCCTGAGGTACATGAGCAGTCTTCAGGAATTTTATCAATGCATTGGCATGAGATTCAGAAGATAATAACAAGGATAACATCGAGATCTTAGACGGAGTATGCCCCAGCTGTTCCACCACATCAAAATCACTTTTGCGGATGATTTTCAGCATTTCTTCCATTTCTTGTTTGGCAACATCTTCAGTAGTAACTTCGACGGGTGTCCCTGACTGAGAAGGGTTAACTGGTTCCTTTCCTCGGGTTTCAGGGGCGGGAGGCGAGATTTCTGGAGAGAAGATCCTTCCACTTCGAGTAACTTTACTAGTCCCAACAATGTCATTAGGATTAGCAGAATTACCAACTTGCTTCACGCCATGGATGTAAATATCACCTCCATAATTCCACGGAATGGCTTTGCTTGAGGAATACGGTACTGGGCCAGGTGCAGTAATGATTAGGGGAGCTACCTTGGGCTCAGCAGTAATCTTCACAGGTACTCTAGTAGCGGTAATCTTCACTGGAACTTTGGACCTAGCAATCACAGATATTTCTTCAGTAGGGTTTTCCACCTTAGGAACCTTTTCGAAGAGAATTGTGCGATCGTCCATCAGCCGTTGAATACCATTCCTCAACTTCAAGCACTCGTTGGGTCGAACTACACAAAGATTGCAACTTTCAGCACAACCTGGAAATAAACCAGCTTGCAATAGATTCTTCTTGATGATCAGGAGAGGAGATGTTAAGTCCGCCACATTAGCAATGTGAGAATTGTCATTCACAGAATTAACAGTCTTGTCATGGTTAGGCATAGGAGCAGTGATGACATTAGGAGTCTCCGGAGGATCAAATTCAATTTCTCCCGCGTCGATCATATCCTGAATTTTATTCTTCAACAACCAACAATCGTTTGTATCATGCCCGGGGCTATCGGAGTGATATGCACACCTGGCATTGGGATTATAACGAGGAGAAGTAGTGTTGACATTCGCAGGAGGGCCTCTGAGGGTAATTAAATTCGCCTTCAGCATACCCTGCAGTGCTTGTGCTAAAGTCATATTGATCTTGGTAAACTGCCTTCTTGGCCTGTCTTGTCTGTGCTGGAAGTTTTGAGCTGGCGGGGCTGCAATTGTAACTGCTCCGATGGTATGGTCACGGCTTTTCTTGTTATGACCCCTTTCACCATACACAGCATTTGACTCATTCTTTCCCTGATAGGTCTTTCTGGTGCTTGCGGAGGTAGCTGTCTGTATCTTTCCGCTTCGAATACCACTTTCAACACGTTCACCCGTCAATATAAGGTCAGTGAAACCTGATGAAGAACTTCCCAGTAGATGGCTATAGAATGGACCAGTCAGTGTACCCATGAACATGTCCACTAATTCTCGATCAGTCATCGGGGGTTTGACTCTGCCATCCAAATCTCTCCATTTTTGAGCATATTCTTTGAAGCTTTCTTTAGAGCCCATAGTCATATTCTGCAACTGTAGCCGAGTAGGCGCCAATTCAGAATTGTATTGGTAGTGCTTGTAGAAAGTTGTCGCTAAATCAGTCCAAGTGCGGATGTTAGAGCTCTCGAGCTGATAATACCACTCCAACTGTGTGCCAGACAGGCTCTCCTGGAAGAAATGGATCCATAGTTTCCTATCAGTGGTATACGGCTGAATCTTTCTCACATAAGCTCTCAAATGCATCTGAGGACAAGACGCACCATCATACTTAGTGAAAGTGGGGATCTTGAATTTGCGAGGAATGACCACATCAGAGACCAGTCCCAAGCTTTCGAAATCCAGACCGGGCGCCCTCTGACCCTCCATAGCTAGCATGCGTTCTTCCAACAACTTATACTTATCCTCTTTTGGAGAGTACTGTTCATCTTCATAATCTTCATCGTCGTCCTCCTGGTTGAGGGGATCAGCATTCTCATCTTCCGAATCATTTTCAGTCTCCTCTTCTTGATCCTTCGGAAGTCTAATCTTGACTCCCGCAGCCTGTCCTTTAAGCCTTCTTCCCAGGTTAATGTAACTCACCGGTTTCTTGTCTTTCTTCTTCTCGAGCAAGAGAGCCTTCAGTTCTTCCTGCCCCTTGGATAAGCTCAGCATCATCTCCTGGAATTGAGCATTCTGGGCTTGGAGATCTTTGACAGTTTGTTCGAGGGCCATTTTTCTGTTTGCAATAGGAAGACCGTGAGAACATAGATCCTTTAGAATACCTGTTATGCAATGTTATGTCATGCTATGCGATGTATGAAATGTTTTCAAGGACTTTTGGAATTTAACTTTGCATGAACCACCACGAAAGGACTTTTATTAATAATTTTTAATCAATGTTTATTACAATAAATAATAAAATACAATAAAAGCTCAAGTCTCCCAGGGGCGGCTTCTTTTCGGGCGAAGATATGTATTGAGTCTTCGTTCCTCATTAAGCTGGCAGGTGAGTTCCAACACTTTCTTCCTTTCAGCACAGAACTGGGCTTCAAAAGTATCCCTTTCCTCCCTCAACTGGATCCAGGATCTCTTTAATTCTTCCACATTGGTAGGCATATCTGGATAAGGAATGATCTGAGGAGTACCTCCCTCAACTTCTGGTTCAACAATCAGTGGTCCGACTGCGAGATATGGCATGACAAGTTCACGAGCTCTTGCGCGTACCCATCTGAGATAAGGTTCCATAGGAATAGAGTTTTTCGGTCCTAAAGTACTTCTTTTCACCATGCCCCAAGCTCATATGAACCTTTGACGGAGACCTTGAGAGTCGTTGTCATAGTCAAACACAGTGCCTTGAAGGATTACTTCATGTGGACCCTCTCTTCGAGCATAACCAAACTGACGTGGGGCTAAAGCTGGGTTATAAGTAATACCTCCTCTTATCCCCAGGAGTGGTACGCTAGAGAATTCTCCACAACGGTCAATGATGATACCATTTTCTTTGAGATGAGGACACCAACGGATGTTTGAATGGGAGAGCGACATTATCCTTTGAGACCATTTCAGATTTTGCTCATTCTTCAAGACTGATTGAGGAAGGTGCGAAATAAACCACCTAGACAATAAAGGTATGCAGCACATGAGAGTCCATTGCCTTTTCATAGTACGGGTGTGAAGGGAATGCAAAATGTCTCCAAGCAAGGTAGGCACAGGGTTATGAGTGAGGAATATCTTAATAGCATTCATATCTACAAATTGGTCTGGATTAGGAAATAACACCAAACCATAGATCAGTAATGCTAGAACGTCTTCGAAAGCATGGACATTCATAACCTTTAAGAATTCTCGGGCCTTATTTATCAGAAACTTGGCAAGTAAACCCTTAACTCCACTTCTCGTTACCCAATTGGTTTCAATGTCTGACTTTGTCATGTGCAAAGTTGCGGCAACTTCTTCAGACTTCGGAATCTTTTCTAAACCACTGAAAGGTGTTTGATCAAGAATAGGTATCCCAAGCAGCCTGGAAAATTCTTCTAATGTGGGTACCAACTGATAATCTGGGAATGTGAAGCAATGATGTTTAGGATCGAAGAACTGGAATAGGACTCTTATCATATCTTCTTTGAAACCAATGGTAACCAAATTGAGGAGGGAGCCATGTCTCTTGATGAACTGAGCGTGATCGGGAAGTTCTGACACTAAATCCTTGAGTTGAGGAGAGATGGCTACAAAATTGATCCGGATGGTCTTCTTGGAAGCCATAACCTGTTTAACAGAGCAAAGCTAAATCCCTAAGTCCTTGAAATGGTTAGTACAATGTCATGATGTTATGATGTTAAATAAGTAACAAGCACAAACAAGTCACACAACAATCATTCTTAGGTTTTAAGGCTTGCATGAGTTCCATAGGTAAATACCCTCCCCACTGAAGTTTGGTTGGTTCAACCTGTCCTAGAATAGTAACCGGGTTCTAGAAGGATCTCAAATCATCGACCTTTCTTTAGGTCCACTTCAGTGCAACACCAAGTGGTTGACCAAAGCTTCCCTAAAGTCCAATCTCAAAGAGTGTAGTATCGAGTATCAACCAACCCCAGTCGGAACCGAAGCCAGTTATCTCACTACTTTCTAATGGCTAGGATGAGTCAATTAGGGTGCTAAAGTCTGGTTAATGCTTTGATGACACCACGCGGAAGCCAAATTTTTCCTCAAGTAAACATGAGGAACATCAGGACATCCAAAGTGTCACATTAACCGTAGCCATCATTTTGACCATTCCAGTATACGCCGGGTAGTCGCGATGATCTATTGCTACTTACCTAAGGTACACTAGATCCGGGTGTAGGATCTTTCACTCAAGCATAAAATACCCAAGCAATCCCTTAAAAGTAAACCAGACAATTTGAATAAGTGATCTTGTTTTTTTTTAAGGTAACCTCTCTCTTTAAGTCCCCAGCAGAGTCGCCAGTTCTGTCATACGGTGAACTGACTTTGTGTGTTTTTGCTTTGGAAAGCAAATGTCGCGGTTAGCAAGAGTCGCCACCGACTTTTCTTTTATCCAATAAGGAAAGGTGGAAAAGAACAGGAAAGACCTTAGTTAGATTTTGGGTTCGGGAGGTACATTATACAAAGGGAAGGTGTTAGCACCCTTTGTATCCATGGTTATCCATGGGCTCTTAATTGCTGGATCACTTATGTTTGTCTGAAAAAAGTGTTTGTGAATTGCTTAAAAATGTTTTGAAAAGAGAGTTTAACTTTGTAATGATTCTTGTACGAAAGTATACAAAGTATTTATCTCGTTTGATTTTGAAAACGGTTTAGAAAAATATAACTTGGTAATGATTCTAGTATGAATGTATACCAAGTGGTGATTTTCTAGTAGATATTTTGCAAAGTGTGAGGTATGAAAAGTATGTTGAGTTGTGATTCAGCATTTAAGAGTTATACCTACCCAAGGTCTTTATAAGCATTTCTTATCCTTATGAGGGTAAAACTGTCCTTACTATTGAGAAGTAAGTAGTCTTGTCCTTTTGGATTTAAGGGTCATCGTAGGGTCATCGATTGGTCATTGAAGGCAACAGTTGTAAGGATACCTTAGCATTCGAAGGGACACTCATCATTTAACCGTAGGCTACACCGAAGGGTCATCGAGGGACAAAATCATATATTCGAAGGCAACATCCGAGGGACTATGATTTATTTTATGATGATTTAATCGAAGGGTTTTGGCTAAGTATATCCCCACATTTGTGGGACATGACCGTTATACCGTAATACCGTAGGGCAACAAAGAGAGGTCCAAGATCACATATTCAAAGGCCATATTTTACAATCAATTAGGTAATTAGAATGAATCTCCACAATGAAATCAATACATTAAAATCAGCTAGGTAATTTAGGGTGGGTCTCCACATTAAAATTAATATATTGAAATCAGTTAAGTGATTTAGGGTGAATCTCCACAAGGGTATCCCACAAATAAAGTGGAATACCTACCAAGCTATCTTTTCCGGGGATATGTGAACCTTTACAAAACTCAGCAAACATGTCAGAATACCAAATCAGGGTGCAATCGAGAATTACACCACAAAAGAAATCACAACAGTAATAGGATCAGATAAACAATGCATGGCTATGATAAAACATGTCAGATGGGCAAAAAAATCAGAACAGAAAAGTCAGCTACTGTTACGTTCGCTCCTGCTTCGCCTAGCGAAGGCTTAGCGAATACTCGCTGCATGCTCGCTTAGCTATGTGCTAGCGAGCGGCTGCGGATTCCGATTTTGATAACAGTACAATTTCAGCCAATTTTATACCTTATGGCTTTCATTACAGCAATTACATGGTTAATCATTTAATGTATTCAGATACATACTAAAATTCACATGCCAAACTTAAGATATTTTCATAAATTTAATCATAATGCCATATGCAAATTAAGAACATAAGGCGGTAATAGCGATGCAAACCTGTTTGCAAATTGAATTGCGGCCTTGGATTGGCAAATCGGATTGAATTGGGCAGAGGTAACCTTGATGCCGCTGAGTTCCTTCAGGGTTTGCCTCCAGGGTTTGCCGTTTGTGAGCGTTAGGGTTTGCTTGCTAGGGTTCTCCTTTCTCCGTTTTCGTCCCCTCTTTCTGAATGAAGTCCTAGGTATTTATAATAGTTTTTGTGACCTAATGGGCTCAGAATAAAGCCTAGAATTTTCTGGTATTCGCAAGCTTCGCTAGGCGAGTATTGTAGCGAAGGGTTCGCTAGGCGAAGGATTTGCTCGCCTAGCGAGCATGCCAGTTTGGGCCATTTTCTGGATTTGGCCATCTGCGAGCTGGGTTTTGGTTCCTTTAAGGTCAACGCCTTGGAAAATAAGTTGGGGTGCCTCAAAAATGTCTTGCAAAATTAACGGGCGAATTTTGGGGTATGACAATTAGCAATGGAGGTTTATATGTCATTTGGACCAGCTGAAATGGTTATGACAGATTATAAAATAAAATATTAAAGTGTTAACTATTGAGGTGAACATGTTTTATATATATTCAAGTTGTTGAATTTCATAAATGTTTTTCCTGTTGAAATACTATGCATATATAGGGATGGAAATGAGTCGAGTCGAACCCGTCGTCAGCTCGACTCGACTCGATAAGAATTGGTTTAGCTCGAAACTCGACTCGAGTTCGACACGAACTTTTTTTTAAGATCGAACTCGACTCGTTTTAAGTTCTTGAACAACTCGGTTCAACTCGTTAGGTTCAGTTCGTTAGGTTCAGTTTGTTTACTTCACGGACTAAAAAGTCATTTTTTAAAGTTTAAATTTTTTTATTATATTTGACATTTTGAATTATTCTTTTAAAAGAGAAAATATTAAAACAAAATAAAGCTTTCAAGAGATAAATTTAAAAGTCTAATTCAAAAACTATTCTTTTTGAGTTTAAGTTTGTCTCAAAAACTATTACAAATATAATAAAATTGTACAACAAAAACTATTAGAAATTGATACATTCCCATCACAAAATGATCATTCAACTTCAATCTTCATTACACCAACTGTCAACTGATTTACTGCCATAGCTAATAAGGAAAGGATAACCTGCAAGATGGAAGAGGATAATTTTTAAGCCAATTAAATTCATATATCAGAATACCAACACAACATGATCATGGTATGCTATGCTAAATCAATTACTTCTATAAATAAATTCATTTTAAATATATCACAAATAGCAGTACCTTTAAAATGTATCACAAATATCAGTACTTCATATATCACAAATAGCAGTACTTTAATGCATGTTCATAATAATAATCCAATGTGCGGTGGCTTCTCGTTGCATGTTCACAAATAACAGTACCTTAATGCATGTTCACAAATAGCAGTACTATTAGAACACTTCATCATAAAATGAAAACCTTCTTCCTCAACAATACTAAATGCATGTTCATGCATCATAATCCAATGTGTGGTGGCTTCTCATTGTCTTTCATGGTCATATTTACCTCCTGAACTCATTAGTAGTGGTCCAGAAAGCTTCTCATCAATCTTGCTTTTTGTTGGTTGAAAGTTTAATTTTTTTTGTTGTGCTACTAACTTCTTGTAAACATGACATGTTTGTTTTAAATTCCTCATCAAATGACTGGTTGATCCACTAGCAATAACAGAATAATTGTTTTTACAGTGTATACATTGCCATTTTTTTCCATTCTTTAATTCCACTTTTTTGAAGTGATCCCAAACTAGAGAAGTTTTCTTCCTCTTGGACTTTTGAATAACAATGTCATTGCTCTCAACATTTTCTTCATTCACAATTTCATTTGCCGGTGTTGACTCATTTGTTAGTGATTCTTCATTAGTATTTGCATTTAAATCAATGATAGGATTCAATACATTTAAACACTCTTCTCCATCTTTTGGTGGTGATTGTGAATCTCCCAATGATTCAAGTGAGGTACTGTATGACATATCTACAATAGAAAAATAAATAAAACCACAAGTTCCATTAAAAAAATCATTAAATTTTTTAAATAGAGCATAATAAAAAAATTCTCATAACAGAGTTATATATTTAGTTCAAACCAAGAAAAATAGATTCAGAAAGAACATATACAAAACAAAGAAAATAAATAAAATCCTCATAACAGAGTTATAGTTCATTATATATAGGAAGAACATATTCAACATATTCAGAACTCAGTAAAAAATGACAAAGCTACTAAAACAATCAGATGATGAGAATAATAATATTTACCTCTATTGAAAAAAAATATTGAATCTGGAAGAAAGAGTTAAAGTTTTTTTTTCTTCAGAATAGAGAACAAAGACTGAAAATACGTAATATGAAGGATGAAGGAAGTTCTCTAAAACCTAAAATCTAAAAAGGAATACTAAAGGTTTTGCTTTTGGAAAATGCAATACTAATAAATGGGCATATTTAAAATCTTAAAAATAGTTAATAATAATAATAAAGTAAAAAATAATATAAAAGGATACAAATTAAATCATATAAATGGTACAATATTTAAAAAATGTTATTTTTAAAGTGGTGGTAGTTTAAAAAACAAATTTAGAAGTAGTTTAAAATGGCACTTTAAAATTAAAAGTCACGGTGCATTATGTTTTTTTTTAGTTAGAAGTAATTAATTTGTATAAAAAAATGTCACAAGTATTTTTTTAAATATTTAATTTGATAAGTTAAAAGGTTAAAATCTATACATTATTTTTTTAAATGATACTATTGAGATATATGATTTAAAAATATTACATATATATATATATAACCGAGTCGACTCATGAACCTAACGAGTCGAACTATACATAGTTAAAGTTCAGCTCATTTATTTTACGAACTTAGTTTTGAGCTCAAGTTCGACTCATTTGGTTCATGAACCAAGTCCAACGAATTAATTATCGAATCGAGTCTCGAACTATTTTTGAGTTGGTTTGGTTCATTTCCAACCCTATGCATATATATACTAGAATAACATTTAAAGTTATTATTTCAATACTTATGGAGATTTCTTAATGCATCTGTTTCTTATACATCACTTGAAAATATGAAAATGCCTCACAGTTTTCGGAGATGCATCTCCAGACGCATCCAATACACACTCAACACATATCACTCTGAGTGGCGTCCTATAAGTTGATTTTTATTTATTTCGGAGATACATCTCTGATATATTTTCGTAGATACATTTCAAGAACTTTTATATACCAGAAGCAGGCATCAAAAACATGTAATTTGACAAAATAAAATTAACATTCATAACATAAAATAAGAATTACATAGATAATTTTAACATAAAATCCAATTTTAAGATAAAATCCAACATTACACTTCAATAATTAGATGGACACTTCAACATCTTAAGAATATCTTCGACCAATCTTAGAATCGTCGCTTTTAACTCGAGCGGAATTTATGTTTCGAAATAGAAAAATGTATTCGACATAACCTTTACATCTGCATCCATCTTGAGCTTAAAGTTATTGAACTCAATCTTTCCTTCGTTGTCAATCGACAATGAATGATACTCGGGCTTCACAATTCTTCGATTGTCTTTGTAAGGTAAAAAATGATGGATTTTGTCTTTAATATCTACAAGAGATGTGTATTCGGTGAGTTTAAAGTTTCATTCGGGAGTTCCATTGGAGAATGAGACATTTGCGACATACCAGTTGATGTTTATTTGTGACATTTGAGACATTTTCAGTTTGTGTGAAATAAGAAAAAAGGTAACCTTAATTTATAGAAGTTGTAGACAATTATGGACCATTCAAAACCTAGCATGCTTATTCCAAAGATCTATCTCCAGTTCCGCACCCTATTATCTTGAAAGATCCAATGCAGCTCCAGTACAGGGGACCAGTCCTATCAAGTGATAAAGAGGCTTTTGATCAATTGACTAGATAAGGGAATCAAACATGTCAAAGGATTACTTGATCAAAGATAACTTTGATCAGTTAGTCCAGGGTGAGATCAAAATGTGAACAATCACATGGATTCTAATACTAACATCAAGAAGAATTTTCAATATTCACAAGCATATCAACTACTTACCCATTACTAAAATATGTATCCAAACACCCTAATATACCCTTCTAAACAACTTTAATTATCCCTCATAAAAGGAGTAAATAGTAACTCACATATTCATTTATTTTAGTTCAACCAGAACAATTTATGATGCCACTTTTCAATTTTTTATTGGTCTATTTTTTCCTTCTTTTCTATTGGTCCAATATTCCCTTATGTTTGAGGTATCAACATTCCCTCTCCTTTCTACTTCATTTGTATTGTGACTTCCTCTCTTTTCAAGAACAACTATTGTCACAAGAAACTCATCCACTCTATTAATTATTCTTCCTTACATCATTTCATAATGTAAATTTTTATTTCTGGTTCTAGATGAACATTCAACAATATACTTGTGTCAAAGATTGAACCCAGAAATATCAAGGAAGCCTTAATTGATGAGTTTTGGATCAATGCCATGCAAGAGGAATTAGGCCAATTCAAGAGGAATGAAGTATGAGAATTGGTTCCTAGACCTGAAGGAGTAAATGTCATAGGTACAAAGTGGGTATATAAGAATAAATCTGATGAACAAGGGGTTGTTACTAAAAATAAAGCTAGATTAGTAGCTCAAGGATATACTCAAGTTGAAGGAGTTGACTTTGATGAAACTTTTGCTCCTGTAGCTCGCCTTGAGTCCATTAGATTATTGCTTGGAGTGGCATGTATTCTGAAATTCAAACTATTTCAAATGGATGTAAAAAGTGCCTTTCTAAATGGCTACCTAAATGAAGAAGTATATGTTGAATAGCCTAAAGGATTCACAGATCCAAATCTTCGACAACATGTGTACAGATTGAAGAAAGCCCTATATGGGTTGAAGCAATCTCCAAGGGCTTGGTATGAGAGACTCACATTGTTCCTCACTGACAACGGATACAAGAAAAGAGGTATTGACAAAACTCTGTTTGTGAAGAATGAAGGAGGGAAGCTCATGGTGGCACAAATATATGTAGATGACATTGTATTTGGTGGAATGTCAGAACAGATGGTTGAACATTTTGTTAGACAAATGCAATCTGAGTTTGAGATGAGCCTTGTTGGAGAACTGACCTACTTTCTTGGGCTACAAGTCAAATAGATGGAAGACTCTATCTTTTCATCTCAAAGAAAGTATGCCAAGAACATTGTGAAGAAGTTTGGCATGGAGAATGCAAGCCATAAAAGAACACCTGCTCCTACACATGTAAAAATCTCCAAAGATGAAAATGGTGTCAGTGTAGATCAAAGTCTATACAGAAGCATGATAGGCAGTCTGCTATATCTCACAGCAAGCAGACCTGACATTGCATTTGTTGTTGGTGTGTGTGCTAGATATCAAGCTGAACCAAAAGTCAGTCACATAAACCAAGTGAAGAGAATACTGAAATATGTCAATGGCACCAGTGACTATGGGATGTTATATACTCATGGATCTGGATCTATGTTAACTGGATATTGTGATGCTGACTGGGCTGGGAGTGCTGATGATAGGAAGAGTACATCAGGAGGATGTTTCTTCTTAGGGAACAATCTGATTTCATGGTTCAGCAAGAAACAGAAATGTGTATCTATATCCACTGCTAAAGCTGAATACATAGCAGTTGGAAGTAGTTGTTCTCAACTGGTCTGGATGAAACAAATATTGTCTGAATACAGTGTCACACAAGACGCCATGACATTGTACTGTGATAACCTGAGTGCTATAAATATCTCCAAGAATCCTATTCAGCACAACAGGACAAAGCACATTGATATTAGGCATCACTTCATCAGAGAATTTGTGGAAGAGAAGATCATAGCACTGGAGCATGTTCCTACAGAGAGGCAATTAGTTGACATATTCACAAAAGCTTTGGATGCCAATCAATTTGAATGTTTAAGAGGAAAATTGGGGATTTGTGTGTATGAGAATCTATAGCAATCAAAGGAGTCTGTGGATAGCTCTCACAAAAAGAGTATGGAGTTTTGTGAGGTATGGTGTAGTGAAGGATGTGACGGGTGTGAAGGATGTGATGGGTGTGAAGGATGTGATGGGTGTGAAGATGATATGAGAATTGCCCACCTTTGGTCAATTTTGACTAAAAAGGGGGAGAAGTATGTGGAGCTGGGAGCTGGAGCTGTGAAGACTTGTATGTAGCTGAACTGAAGGACAACTATTATTGAAGGAAGTGCACAGGTGTTAAAACAGAATGTTGTTCTGTTTACAGATGTCAAAGAGGATGTATGAGATGGTGCACAGGTGTTGATGTTGAAGCAGATGTCAGAATGACATTCTGGCTGGTACAGGTGCTGGAGTTACAGTAGCTATTATGAAGATGTTTGATGTATGCACATATTTAGGGAGAGAAGGAGTACCCTTGTGCATTTGTGTATCTTACTAGTTGCATCCATAACTAGTAATTCTGTTTTTGTTGAACAGATTTAGGGGGAGGAGAAGTACCCTTGTGCATGTGTGTATTACTAGTAGCTATAACTAGTAATTGTATTTGCTTATGTTGCTGTTTAAACTACTGTTATGTTGTTTAACTGCTGATAGTTTACCTTGTGAACAAAAAGGACAGATATATGTTTTAGCCAAAATTTGCCAAAGGGGGGGTTTGTTGATTCTAAGTGTTGGCAACAATTTTGGTAAAACAAAGAGTGTTCACAAGATGTTATGTGTGATGTCTTAACATGAGATATCCTATGTACCTGCTAGAGTTCAAGAACAAGTTCAGGCAGGATTATTTCAGAATGCCACATACAATGCCATGGCTTCTGATATTGGATGTACCTGCCGGAGCTTAAATGAAAGACATGTTCATGCAAGATTGTTTCAGATGACATACACAAGGTCATGGCATCTGATATGGTTGTACCTGTTGGAAGTTATAAAAGGAATTATTGGATTATGCAGGATTTTTCCAGGATGTCAGACCCAATGTCATGACATCCTGTACACAAAACATTCAATGTGAATGTCTGGTGTTTTGTGATTGCACAATTAATGGCAATCTTTGTATGATTAAAGATCTGATTAGCTGGCGCATTCAATCATGGATTACAACCTGATTTACTTATTTTCCAAGGAGATCTAACCAGCTGTTATAAAAAGATTTGATTGGAAATAGATTTAGGGTTTTCAAGATGTCCAAGCCCAGCTGAATGCTTCTATAAAAAGGGACTTAGAAAATCTGTTTTACAACACAACCAATACTGAGCAAAATACAGAGAGAGAGAGAGAGAGAGCTAGGGTTTGTATCTGTTTAGTCGTAAGACTTGTAGGTCATTCAAGTCATCCATTGATGATTGAATTGGATTGATTTGTGGTTGTAATTTGTCACTCTAAAGCTGTTAAGCAAGAGTGTGTGTCTACTTGATCAAAGCTGTGAAGCAAGATCAAGTGTGTGTCGTCTTGATCAAAGCTGTTAAGCAAGATCAAGAGTGTGTCTTCTTGATTGAAACTGTGAAGTAAAATCAAGAGTGTGTTATTGAAAAGTGTTTTCTTTTCACAAGGGATTGTTGTTTAAAATCACTGGTGTGTGATTGTAAGAAAGTGAGTGGGTTCTCATATCTAAGAGTGCTTAGGTAGAAATTGCACGGGTAGAGATTAGGTGAGAAAGACTGTAACTTGTTGAAGTGTACGGAGAGTCTTTGAACTGATTCTATTTTACTGAATTTCCTTCCTGGCTTGGTAGCCCCCAGATGTAGGTGAGTTGGACCGAATTGGGTTAACAATTGCTGGTGTATCTTGCATTACTATTCTCTATCTTTATTCTGTTTGCATTACTCATATATTAGTGTCGTGACATTACCTTCGACATCTCATATCTGATACTAGAATTTCAATATTTTTGGTATTTTGGTTAGTAAAAATGATAACATACAAATATGATACAATCACAAAGTGCTTGGTGATCTCTTCCAAAACAAACCCAATGAAAGAGGGGTAAGGAGGATGCCGAGGTATGATCCCAATGCTAATGCTTATGATGAAATTGCATGAGGGATCTTAGGATCAAAATTGGGATCTTACATATAGCAGAAATCAAGCCAGGTATGAAAACATAAAACCTCATTGGAGGACTGAAGTCAACAACATTATATCTTTATTATCACTATTTGGAAATATTTCAAAGTGAATATATGCTGCTTCCATGGAAAATTTTAGAATTTTAAAATCTTTTAAATTTCTTATTCATTCTCAAAAGCTCCCAAGATAATTAAAGTGTTTTGGTCTCCTACCACAAATCCCTGGGGTAAATGTAATTGTGATGGAGCTGCTATAGGCGCCCCTGGACCTGTTGCAAGTGGTGTTTTTTTCAAGAATCACGACTCTGAATTTCTTGGTTATTTTGCTAGCAATATTGGTACTTCCTTTGCTCTTTATGCTAAGCTTAATGGTGCTATGAAAGCCATTGGAATCTCTTCTCAAAAGGGTTGTTGTTACCTCTGTTAGACTATGGCACGGATCTAGAAGGGGGGGTTGAATAGATCCCAATTAAAAATTGAGTCGGCGCTACCAATTAAAAATTGGTTTTGAAAATTTGTTTTAAGTGCGGAAGCGGCCGAGGAAAATATAGTCTAAAACGAACGGTTATTGGAAAACCGGATATGCGTCTAGCCTATGGATTAGTGATAATGTAGAATAAGAATCACTATACTAGTCACACTATCAATGATTTATTTCACTTGCTAGGATTCCAAGTTCCAATGATTCAAAGAGCAAACCAAACTAGATACACAACTAAGATAATTTTGGTTTAGGCAAATTATCAAACACTTGGTGTGCAAAAACACTCAAAGTGATATTTATGTTGAGTAAGTGATTCCAATTAGTCTAGTACAATATCTTATTGTACTTTGGATTCAAAAACAGAGTTTTAACTTCTTACTCAATTAATATCAAGGTTTGATAAAAGTGTTTATACAAAAATCACTTATTTTTAAGCTAAAAAACAAATATGCTGAAAAATAGAGAAGACAAAGATTTGATGAGGCAGTTCCCCCGTCGTCCTCGCTTCGGGGTACGTCTGCCCTCAATTCTAAAACTAGAATTGAGATAGCTTTAATAGATATCACCTGTTGAGTATAACAGTTTATACAAGGATTGAAGAGCAAATATACAAAAGAATTCTCAAGACGTTGAATGTTGCTTCCACTCCTTGTTCCTTGATTCAAGGTGAATCAAGTCCTTCGATTGTTGTTGATAGACCTCCGATTCCAGCCCCTTTGTTGAATAACTCTCAGTTCTTCAAGCCCTCGGCCCGGCTGATCTCAACTACAACAAATCGAACCCGAAATCTTCCCTTCAATATCACTGAATCCGCTACTAGATTGATGAAGACTTCCTTTTCTCAATCACCTTCGCTCAGCTGAAAATTGATGAAGAAATCGTCCAAAAACCCCCCAAAATCAAACCAATCTTGGAGGACAAAACCCTAAAGGTTTTATTCAAGAAAAAACATGTCGCAAGCTTCAACCCGAACCGGATTCCCCAATCTCGGCTTCGAACGTTATCACCTTTAACCAATCACAAAGCACTTCAAAAGTGGTTGTGTGTAATTGATGTGTTGTGAGATGTTGAAGATGAAGATGAAGAATCTTGGACACCTATTTCACTTTTTCTTGTTCTTTGTACACTTGAAACAATTTGTCAAATGTTAGTTGATCAAGTAACTGAACTTCTATTTATAGTGATAAACCAACCAACCCACTTAACAGCTTTTCAAACAAAGTGGGAATTACTTAAAAACTGTGTTTGCGCACGAACGGTCGACCATAGCAGGTCTATGCGTCGACGCATAGCCTGCAGTTTTGGACAGCCTGAGCCGTGGTTGAGCGCCGACCCTGCGGTCGACTCAAGCCTTTGTGCGCTGACCCGTGAGGAAATGCACTATGTTATGCGCCGACCCTACGGTCGACTCAAACCCTGCAAATCTGCAAAAATTCAGATTTTTGTGGTTTTCATGCATTTTGTCATTACCACATTTTATCCACATATGTTGTATGAAATATAACAGTTTAGATGAGCATAGAAAAGGATATGATAGGTGATATGTTGCATTTATTTTGTAGAGGTGGAATCGACAATGCCGATTCATCCATGGTGGTAATTTGTCATCATCGAAACCTATGATCGTATGTTGTATGACAGTTTGCCCTTACATACTCCCCCTTTTTGATGATGACAACCTGTGTGAAACCAAAGGAAAACAACATGCAATATTTACACACACTCCCTCTTTCTTTTGTAATCTAAGGCTGTCTGCAAAACAAACTGTTAATTGTTGTGAATATCTTGGCTTGGCTTTGGTACATGCTCTTCTCCCCCTTTGACAACATCAAAAAGAGAAAGAGAACTATTATTCAACATAACATGATATTCAACAGGAGATAACGAATCATATAACAATACCACACCAAATATTATTACTGAACAAATTGAAAATGAGATAACATTAAACTAGATTAACAAACAAGCATAACAGATAATAAGTTCAGTCAAACAACAAAAGTACAGATGCACATGCAGTTTTATGCCCTAATAGCCTCGTCCTCGACCGTAAGTCATTTGGTCAGCAACATTACTTAGATACTCGAGCCTCTCATTTTGTGCTTGAAGCTGGCTGCTTATATGAGCATAGCGCTCATCCTGAGTTTGTATGAAAGATTGTTGAGCCAACTGCATATCTCGCATCATTGCTAAAAGTTCAGAAGAATTGTCTTGCTGCGGAGGAGACGATGGAGATTCTTCAGCACCATATTGATACGGCTGATAGAATTGGCGTTGTGTTGACCAGACCATATATTGCCATTCACCCTAGCCACCACGGTTGGGGGCATCTTCTTCAGTCGAATAGGTATTCTGAACCCAAGCGGTGTTTGTGTAGTCGTGTGTGTCTGCTTATGGAGGACTATCATGTTGCTCAAATGCTTGTCCTGCTCCTTCTTCTTCGTTTTCCTCTTGGTCTTCTTCTTCACTTTCATCACTTTCATCAGACTCTTCAACAATCCTAGGAACATACCCCCTGCGAACAAATTTGTATGTTTTCCGCTCATCACACCAAAAGTATCCCATCATAGAGAAAGTTTTTGGGCTGAATTCTTTATCTGAGGAAATGGAGGTATAAGGAAATGACGGATAATCAACGTCGGCAGCAGTAAGAACCTCTTGAATAAAAGATCCATAGGCAAGAGCAGTGCCTCGTCCCGAGTCTCGTAAATTGTACATCCTACTAGCAATGTAGTAGGGCCAGTTTATTTTGCGATGATTTTTCAGGATATATATGAGATGAACCTCAGCCTGTTCAACTCGGGAAAGGTCACCCTTCTTAGGCCGAAGGATGCGCGCCACAATCCACTAGAGAATGCGCTCACCTGTTTTCAGCTTACCGGCAGTGACAGTTCGTGGGAACGCATCACTGTTCACAATGTGGTCTAGGTAGGGTCGTTTCAGCATAGCGTTCAAAGCGCTCTTAAACTCATATCCTTCTATTGTGTGAGAATCAGTTACCTCATGAGGAGGATTTTCATCAGCAGCCAAAGTCAGATCAAAAAATTTATTCCAAACATCAGACTTAAAAGATACATTTCTTGTGTAGATCCTGGAGTGAAACTTTTGACCACGAAATTTGTCATGAAGGCAAGTGTAGAACACACGGACCAGGTCTTCGCTATATTTGGCATTGCATTCCAGGAATTTAACAATACCGTGATACTGTAGCAGATTCATGATGTCTACGAGATGCATGCGTTCTGCTGTGAGTTTGTAGAATGCATGTTGCCTCACAACTCCTCTTTGACCAATGTCCTTATTGAAGGTGTCGACAAGAGCCGGTGGAGTTAATGAGACAACGGTAATGGGTAAGGAGGCAGAGGATGATCCCCTTGATCTCTTACCGGTAGGTTTGCGGGATGAGGAAGTCATGAGTAATGATTCTGAACCTTTTTGTAAAGGTAGAGAGTGAAGCTTGGTGTAAGATTTTGAGAGTGATTTGCAATAAGGAGGTTTGCCCTTTTTACAGATGAAGATTTAGGGTTTTGGGAAGAGGAGAGGCCAAGAGACAATAGGCACTAGATAGGTGCAACTCACAATGTAGTGGGTTAAATGCACACTTAATGAGATTTAGGGTTTTGGGAAGAGGAGAGGCCAAGAGACAATAGGCAATAGATAGGTGCAACTCACAATGTAGTGGGTTAAATGCACATTTAATGAGAATTTGAAATGCAAATGCATAGGAAGTTTGAAAGTTTTATGCAGAAAAACTGATTTTTCGCACGATGCGTCGACCATAGCCTCTGCATGCGTCGACGCATACTGTTTGAATTTTTAAAAAAAGAAAGTTTTTAAGGTGTGCGTCGACCATTGCCCTGTTATGGTCGACTCATACAGGAATTTTTTGCAGATTTTCACTGTTATGCACATATGCTCACATGTTTGATGCATAAATAGAATGCCACACAACATTAAACATCCAAACAGATATGGTATAAGAAACAAGTCATATATATATATATATACAATATTATCATGTAATACAACTATTTAGCCATGAAGGTTGGGAGAGAGAGAAGGGTAAAGGAACAATATCACCTCGATGCCGGAATAACTTGATGAACAATATACTTGTGCTTGCAACAACATTAACTTGTTAGAAGTACAAGACTATAGTTTTTAAATGAAATAAGATAAAGCAAGCAATTTATGACGCCCGTTCCGAAATGTCGAGAATACCAAGTTCTCGGCGAATATGAAAGAAAATCTCAGTAGCTAGCGGCTTTGTGAAAATGTCCGCTAGTTGATTTTTAATGTTAACATGTTCAAATACAACATCACCTTTCTCTACATGATCCCGAAGAAAATGGTGTCGAATTTCGATATGTTTGGTGCGAGAATGCAACACAGGATTTTTGGTAAGATTAATGGCACTTGTATTGTCACAGAAAATGGGAATACGTTCGAGTTTGAGATTAAAATCCAATAATTGTTGCTTAACCCATAGGATTTGAGCACAACAACTACCGGCGGCAACGTATTCCGCTTCGGCGGTTGACAAAGCAACTGAAACTTGTTTCTTGCTATGCCAACTGACCAAGGAATTTGAAAATAAGTGACAAGTACCACTAGTGCTTTTCCTATCCGATTTGCAACCGGCAAAATCGGAATCAGAGAAACCTACCAATGAGCAATCATTACCTTTGGAATACCATAGTCCATACTTCGGAGTACCGGATAGGTATCGAAGTATTCGTTTGACAGCTTTTAGATGGGATTCCTTGGGACATGATTGGTATCTTGCGCACATACACACGTTAAACATAATGTCGGGATGAGAAGCAGTAAGATAGAGAAGTGATCCAATCATACCTCTATACCTTTTTACCTCTATGTCCTTACCGTTTTCATCTTTATTCAAGTTTGTACATGTTGGCATGGGGGTGTCAATGGCCTTGGCTTTTGCCATGTCAAATCTCTTGATAAGGTCCAAACAATACTTTGTTTGACTCACGAATGTTCCTTCTTTGAGTTATTTAATTTGCAAACCGAGAAAGTATGTGAGGTCCTCCATCATACTCATCTCGAATTCACCCTGCATAAGATCCGAAAACTCTCTCACGAGATTCATGTTAGTAGACCCAAACATAATATCGTCAACATAAATTTGTACTAATATCAAGTGCTTTCCTTGACGTTTAATAAAGAGAGTTGTATCAACCTTTCCTCTTGAGTAACCTTGATCAAGTAAAAATTTACTTAGTCGCTCATACCAAGCTCTAGGAGCTTGTTTGAGACCGTATAAAGCCCTTTTTAGTTTGCAAACATGATCAGGATACTCATGAGATTCAAAACCTGGAGGTTGTGCGACGTAGACCTCTTCATTTATGTAACCATTAAGGAACGCACTCTTAACATCCATTTGGAATAGTTTAAAGTCTTTCGCACAAGCGAAGGCAAGGAGAAGGCGTATAGCCTCAAGTCGGGCAACCGGCGCATAAGTTTCCTCATAGTCGATGCCTTCCTCTTGGTTATACCCTTGTGCGACTAAGCGCGCCTTGTTACGGGTTATTACCCCATTTTCGTCCAACTTGTTCCTAAACACTCATCGGGTGCCGATTACTCGATGACCTCGCGGAGGAGGGACAAAGTCCAAAACCTCATTTCTAGTGAACTGATTTAGTTCCTCTTGCATTGACAAAAACCAATGTTCATCGAGTAGGGCTTCTTTAGGGTTTTTAGGTTACATTTGTGAAACGAAAGCGAAGTGATAACAGAAATTACTTAGCTTCGATCGAGTTGTAACACCCTTTGAGATATCTCCGAGAATGTTGTCAATTGGATGGTCTTTGGGAGACTTCCAAGCTTGAGGGAGATCATCGTTTGAAGGCGGATGAGCTACCTCGGTTTCCTCATGGTGTACATCTTTATCCTCCTCAACTTTGACTTTGTCGGGTTGATCAATCCCTGACTCGCCACCCTTGACTATGTCTTCCGTAGATGTACCTGCACCATGAACAACACTACCCTTTCCGACGTTTCTCGGATAGGATTCATCAAAAGTGACATGTACAGACTCTTCCACAGCAAGTAATCATTTATTATATATTCTATATGCTTTACTCGGTTGAGAGTATCCGAGGAAGATACCTTCGTCGGCCTTGGAATCGAATTTGCCCAAGTTTTCCTTTCCATTATTTAATACAAAACATTTGCAATCGAAAACATGTAAGTGAGAAACATTTGGCTTTCGGCCTTTTAAAAGCTCATACGGTGTTTTATTTAGAATGGGGCGAATGAGCACCCTATTCAAGACATAGCACGCCGTACTAATGGCGTCGGTCCAAAAATATTTCGGTAAACCACTTTCGTTAATCATTGTTCTTCCCAATTCTTCCAAAATTCGATTTTTACGCTCCATAACCCCATTTTGTTGAGGAGTACGTGGAGCGGAGAAGTTATGATCGATACCATGGTTACCGCAATATTCTTCAAATAAATGGTTTTCGAACTCACCCCCATGGTCGCTTCTAATTGAAACAATGTTTGTATTTAATTTATTTTGGGAAAGCTTAGCAAATCTTTCAAAGGCGGCGAACGTATCGCTCTTGCTTACTAAAAAGATAGTCCAACAAAATCTAGAAAAATCGTCCACTATTACGAAACCGTAATAATTTCCTCCTAGACTTTTAATTCTAGACGGCCCAAATAAGTCCATATGAAGAAGTTCGAGAGGTCTTGTTGTTGAAACGATATTTTTGGATTTAAATGAGATCCTCGTTTGCTTCCCTTTTTGACAAGCATCACAAAGGTGATCCTTGGTGAACTTTATTTTGGGGAGACCTAAGACTAGATCTTTTGAGACTACTTTATTTAGTAAGTTAAAGTTAACATGTGCTAAACGCCTATGTCATAACCATGAATCTTCACTCATTGTTACAAGGCATTTGTCACTTGTTAACGATACTTCGTTCAAGTCTAACATATAGACATTATTCACTCGCAGGCCATTAAACATACTCTTCTTATCATCATTATGTACAATTTTGCAACAATCTTTTGAAAAAGATACATTGTATCCTTTGTCACATAATTGACTGATGCTAAGTAGATTGTGTTTAAGACCTTCGACAAGCAATACATCAGAAATAGTAGTGGAAGAAGGGTTACCTACACTACCTTTACCTAGTATTGCTCCACGATTTTTGTCACCATAGGTTACATATCCTTTCTTCTTAGCCACGAATTCAATGAAGAGTGATATGTATCCTGACATGTGCCTTGAGCATCCACTGTCGAGAACCCATCTTCTCTCGGTGGTCTCGAGGCATTGTACCTATGGAATGCAATTAACATGAGAAGGTACCCAATGGCTTATTGGGTCCTGAATGGTGAGTAACGAAATGGTTGCATTTGGGCAGCCATTGATAAATGCCTTTAGGAACTAAGAATCTCCTAAACCTGCATTTAGCAATGGAGTGACCTTTCTTGCAACAATAAAGACAAGAGAAATTAACATTTTGATTGACTTTGCTATTTTCATCCTCTATAACATATTTATATTTTTGATATGGATTAACCATACTTTTTCGAAAGTTTGATTTATCGATTGCAAAGGTAATTTTGGGCTCAAGAGCCTTGTTAAGTTTGGTCTTTAGGTTTCTTACTTCACCTTGCCAAATATAACAAGTATCACACCCATAGTTGATTATCGTATTTCTAAGGTCCTCACAACCTGCTTTTGTGCTTTCTACTATAGAAGCTTTAAGTGCCTCAAGTTTTCTTTCGGATTCTCGAATTTTCTGTTCCAAATGGATAAAAAATTGGTTATTTGAGGCAAGCCTTTTAAAGGCCTCTTTAGCTTCACAGTGTAAAGTATCAAATGCAGCTTGTAATTCATGATGAGACATACTAGAGGATTTTTCATATTTAGCATGTCGTACCTGTTTCTTTTTGTTCTTTTGATGAGCAGAGAGGCATAGGTTTACAACTTCATCTTCATCACTAGAACTTTCATCATCGGAGGAGTCGTTATCGCTTTCCCAAGCTATGTATGCTCTCCTTGGCTTTGATGATTTCTTGTGTGATTTGGATGATTCCTTTTCCTTTGTCTTCTTGTTCATCGGACGCTCCAGTTTGTAATGATCGGGCTTCCCACAAGTGTAACACGACCCTCTAGTCTTTTTACCTTTTGAGTCATCATTTTTAGAGTACCTCGATTGTTTCCAGAAGTTTACCAAGTTCTTCTTGGAATGTTGGATGTCGTTCTTTCTCACGTAACGATTGTAATGTTTAATGAACAACCCCATATCTTCGCTCTTGTCCTCTTCTTCTTCGTCGCTCGAGGAATAATCACTTTGCTCTTTTGCTTGAGACTTCGAGGAGGAAGTCTTAAGAGCTATAGATTTCTTTTCACTCACCTTTGTTTTGTCCTTCTTTTCTTTCTTTTCGTGTTGTTCTAGGCTCAAGAGTACTTGTTCGTGCTCTTGTAGTTTTCCAAATAATGTTGTCAAGTCTAATATGGTAAGATCATTTGCTTCTTTGATGGCGGTCACTTTCGGCTGTCATTCCCTGTTAAGACATCTCAAGATCTTATTAGTAGCAACATCATTGGAAACCGGCCTACCTAATGAATGTAATCGATTGATGAGATGAGTAAATCTCTTTTGCATGTCAGTAATGGTTTCCCCTTGCTACATGAAAAAGAGATCAAACTCTTGTGTTAGTGTGTTGATTCTTGCCAACTTAACATCGTTCGTCCCCTCATGGGCGATTTGTAGTGAATCCCACATGGCCTTAGCAGTAGGACAATGGGATACACGATAGTATTCATCTACACCTAATGAGGAGATTAGGATATTTTTGGATTTCCAATCATAATTGTATTTTCTTTCATCATCATCGGTCCATTGTGCTTCGGGCTTTGGCACTAATTCATTATTCTCATTGGTCATGGTTATTTCAATTGGACCATTGAGAATAACGTTCCATATTTTTCTATCTATGGAATTTATGTGCACCCGCATACAGTCTTTCCAATAACTATAATTTTCACCATTGAAAACGGGAGCTCTATTATAAGCCCCTTTAGGTTCGTTAGCCATTTTCTATCAAAGTTATATTTTGAAGCACGGAGTGAACCGGTGCTCCTGATACCACTTGCTAGACTATGGCACGGATCTAGAAGGGGGGTTGAATAGATCCCAATTAAAAATTGAATCGGCGCTACCAATTAAAAATTGGTTTTGAAAATTTGTTTTAAGTGCGGAAGCGGCCGAGGAAAATATAGTCTAAAACGAACGGTTATTGGAAAACCGGATATGCGTCTAGCCTATGGATTAGTGATAATGTAGAATAAGAATCACTACACTAGTCACACTATCAATGATTTATTTCACTTGCTAGGATTCCTAGTTCCAATGATTCAAAGAGCAAACCAAACTAGATACACAACTAAGATAATTTTGGTTTAGGCAAATTATCAAACACTTGGTGTGCAAAAATACTCCAAGTGATATTTATGTTGAGTAAGTGATTCCAATTAGTCTAGTACAATATCTTATTGTACTTTGGATTCAAAAACAAAGTTTTAACTTCTTACTCAATTAATATCAAGGTTTGATAAAAGTGCTTATATAAAAATCACTTATTTTTAAGCTAAAAAACAAATATGCTAAAAAATAGAGAAGACAAAGATTTGATGAGGCAGTTCCCCCGTCATCCTCGCTTCGGGGTACGTCTGCCCTCAATTCTAAAACTAGAATTGAGATAGCTTTAATAGATATCACCTGTTGAGTATAACCGTTTATACAAGGATTGAAGAGCAAATATACAACAGAATTCTCAAGACGTTGAATGTTGCTTCCACTCGTTGTTCCTTGATTCAAGGTGAATCAAGTCCTTCGATTGTTGTTGATAGACCTCTGATTCCAGCCCCTTTGTTGAATAACTCTCAGTTCTTCAAGCCCTCGGCCCGGCTGATCTCAACTACAACAAATCGAACCCGAAATCTTCCCTTTAATATCACTGAATCCGCTACTAGATTGATGAAGACTTCCTTTTCTCAATCACCTTCGCTCAGCTGAAAATTGATGAAGAAATCGTCCAAAACCCCCCAAAATCAAACCAATCTTGGAGGACAAAATCCTAAAGGTTTTATTCAAGAAAAAACCTGGCACAAGCTTCAACCCGAACCGTATTCCCCAATCTCGGCTTCGAACGTTATCATCTTTAACCAATCACAAAGCACTTCAAAAATGGTTGTGTGTAATTGATGTGTTGTGAGATGTTGAAGATGAAGATGAAGAATCTTGGACACCTATTTCACTTTTTCTTGTTCTTTGTACACTTGAAACAATTTGTCAAAAGTTAGTCGATCAAGTAACTGAACTTCTATTTATAGTGACAAACCAACCAACCCACTTAACAACTTTTCAAACAAAGTGGGAATTACTTAAAAACTGTGTTTGCGCACGAACGGTCGACCATAGCAGGTCTATGCGTCGACGCATAGCCTGTAGTTTTGGACAGTCTAAAAAAACACATCAGTATGCGTCGACCATAGGTCGGCGTGCGCTGACCCGTGGTTCATGCGCCGACCCTGCGGTCGACTCAAGCCTTTGTGCGCTGACCCGTGAGAAAATGCACTATGTTATGCGCCGACCCTACGGTCGACTCAAACCCTGCAAATCTGCAAAAATTCAGATTTTTGTGGTTTTCATGCATTTTGTCATGACCACATTTTATCCACATATGTTGTATGAAATATAACAGTTTAGACGAGCATAGAAAAGGATATGATATGTGATATGTTGCATTTGTTTTGTAGAGGTGAATCGACAATGCCGATTCATCCATGATGGTAATTTGTCATCATCGAAATCTATGATCGTATGTGTAACACCCAGAATATTGTTGAATTAATTTAAATATTATTTTAATATGATTATTTGAAGGTAAAATGAATTATTAAATAATATTGGGAATTATTATTATTATTATAGATGTTATTTATTTTAATAATAATTAAATAAATAAAATAAATGGAATATGAAGAGTGGAAGGGTAAAAGTGGAAATGGATAAAAGAGGCCAAGGTGAGAACTCAGAGTGTTTTCACGTATTTTTGCCTCAGAGTCAGAGAAAGGGAGAAACGCTGAAGAGAAAGAGAAGGAAGAGGAAAAGGCCAAAGATTGCTCAGAACTTCCTTCAATCCAAAGAGGTAAGGGGTCTGAACCTTATTAAACGATAATATGCGAGCAAATTCATGATATATGTTGGATTGTTGATGGATTTTGGGGATTTTAGGGAGATTGGGAAAGTTTGGGGTTTTGATGGAAATTCTCCGATCTGTGAGTTTTGTTGAGTTATATGCTTAGAAGCCCGCGCGTCCACTGTTTCCGCACTTAAAATCTTATTTATGCACATAACAGCCAAATGACGTTCGCCATTATGCCTTTGGCGCTCGCCATTTGGGCTTTTTTCCAGAATAAGAGCGTTTAACGCTAATGGCGTTCGCCATTAGCCTAATGGCGTTCGCCATATCAGTTTGACGGACAGTTTTTCCAGAATAAGAGCGTTTAACGCTAATGGCGTTCGCCATTAGCCTAATGGCGTTCGCCATATCAGTTTGACGGACAGCTTTCGCGTTTTAAACTCCCAGATGTGATATCGTTGTAATGTTGTTGTTGTTTTGTTGAGTTGTATGTCATGCTATTAATGATGATGATAACATGACTATATGATGCTGTTGTTGCTATGTTGATTATGATGCATGTTTGGTGTGCATGCATTCATGAAAGGCCGATGCCTAGTGATGAACGGACTGAGTTCCAATGATGTTGTTGACTCCGGGCTTGTGGAGAGGCTTGGTTCCTTGCGGGGAACTCGGATTCTATGGTGATGAATCTGGGAGTGGTGATCCTGTAGTTGGTCACAAAATGGGTATACCGAGTCGTGTTGAGTCATGCATGGGTGTGTGCATTGCATTTGATATGTTGTTTTGTTGATGTTCATGAGTATGTTGATTATGATGATTATGATGAGCTGTGTTGGCATATGTGAAATATATTTATGTTTATATTTCTGTCGTTATATTATTATTTAATAATGTAATTCTCACCCCTTCTGCATGTGTTTATGTTCATCTATGATGAGCAATGTGCAGATAAAGAGGAGTAGCTATTGTTGAGGTTTGAAGAATAAGTGTAGAGTTATTCTACAGAGTCGAGTCAAATGCTCTGGTCATGTGACACCGGGGTTATGGGATTCGATAGATAATTGGTTATTATTTACGTTGTTTATGATGACTAATATGTTGAGATGCTTTGTTGAGATAATGTTGAAACATTATTATGAATTGTTATATGATGAATGATAATATTTGTGTTGTTGTCCGCTGCGAAGTTTTAATAAAATAAATAATATGTTTTATGTTGTGATGCGATAAGTGTTATGTTGTAAGAAATGTAAACTCTTCTACATGTTGTACTCTGATAATTTATTTAAATATGTCGTTTGGGTAGAAGGGTGTTACATTAGTGGTATCAGAGCATGGTCAGTCCAGTCGAGTCATAATGTGATGTTTTCCCTGTTGGTCGATTAGTGTAAATGACACTGTCGATATTTAGCGGTGGTGGTGGTGTTGTGCAGAGTATGGCTGGAGAAAATGACCGTGCGATTGCTGAGGCTTTGGCTGCTATGGCGCAGGCGCAGCAGGCGCAGCAGAATCCGCCGGTCGACGAGTTTAAGAATTTGGGAAGGTTTCTGAAGAATAACCCTCCTACATTCAAAGGGCGCTATGATCCAGATGGTGCTCAGATTTGGCTGAGGGAAATTGAGAAGATTTTCCGGGTGATGACGTGTACTGAAGCACAGAAGGTGCAGTTTGGTACGCATATGTTATCTGAAGAGGCTGAAAACTGGTGGGATAACACTCGCCAGAGAATTGAAGTACCAGGTGCTGAGATGACTTGGGAAAGGTTCAAGACGGTCTTTCTGGAGAAATATTTTCCTGCTGATGTGCGATGTAAGAAGGAGATGGAATTTCTAGAACTGAAGCAGGGTAACATGTCTGTTGCTGATTACGCTTCGAAGTTTGAGGAGCTGGTGCAGTATTGTCCTCATTATAATGATGCTGATGCTGAGGAATCCAAGTGTGTCAAGTTTGAGAACGGGTTGCATCCCGAGATCAAACAAGGCATTGGTTACCAGGAGATTCGTAGGTTTCCTACACTGGTTAATAAGTGCAGGATATTTGATGAAGATAGCAAGGCTAGGACTGCTCATTACAAGAGTCTTAGTGAGAAGAAGAATAAGGATCGTGGTAGTCCTTATGCATCTCCGAATGGTAAAGGTAAGCAGAAAGTAGTAGATGAGAAGAAGCCAAGTGGGGGAGGATCTCCCATAGCTGGTAAATGTTTCAAGTGTGGCGAGCCAGGCCACCGTGCTGATAGCTGTACCAAGAAAGTGCTGAGATGTTTCCGATGCGGTCAGGCTGGTCATAGAGTTACTGAATGTAAGGATGCTGGTCCGACATGTTTTAATTGTGGCGAGAAAGGCCATATCAGTTCGCAGTGCTCGAAACCGAAGAAGGCGGCTACTGCAGCTCATACTACTGGTAGGGTGTTTGCCCTGAGTGGGGCTGAAGCTCCTAAAGAAGATAATCTGATTAAAGGTACTCGCTTGATTAATAATGTTGAATTGCTTGCTATTGTTGACACTGGTGCTACTCATTCGTTTATTTCGTATGAGTGTGCGACCAGGATTGGTGTGATTATGTCGTCCCTAGGCGGAAGTATGGTGATAGATACTCCTGCTAATGGTTCTGTGAAGACTTCTGTTGTCTGTCGAGGTTGTCATTTGACGATCTTTGAGAGAGAGTTCGTGATTGATTTGGTGTGCTTACCCTTGCACCAAATTGATATTATTCTGGGAATGAATTGGCTAGAATTCTATGACGTGTTTATCAACTGCTATAGGAAGACGGTGCGGTTTTCTGAAGTTGGTGAGAATGATGAGGCAAGATTTCTATCTGCTAGGCAGGTGGGGGATTTTGTGAAAGATGAAGCTCAGATATTCGCTTTATTTGCGTCTCTGCAAGCGGATAAGAAAGTGGTGAGTGTAGATTTGCCTGTTGTCTGTGAATTTCAGGATGTGTTTCCGGAGGATGTAAGTGATTTACCTCCAGAACGTGAAGTCGAATTTGCCATTGACTTAGTACCAGGTACGAGTCCAGTGTCGATGTCTCCTTATAGAATGTCGGCAACTGAATTAGTTGAATTGAAGAAGCAACTTGAAGAATTGCTTGAGAAGAAGTTTGTGCGTCCAAGTGTTTCTCCTTGGGGTGCACCAGTATTGTTAGTGAAGAAGAAAGAAGGTACGATGAGGTTGTGTGTCGATTATCGGCAGTTGAATAAGGTGACTATCAAGAATCGGTATCCATTGCCGAGGATTGATGATTTGATGGACCAGTTGGTTGGAGCTCATGTTTTCAGTAAGATTGATTTGCGGTCGGGTTATCATCAGATCCGAGTGAAGTCAGATGATATTGCGAAGACTGCTTTCCGTACGAGGTATGGTCATTATGAATACACTGTGATGCCGTTCGGTGTGTCTAATGCTCCAGGTGTGTTTATGGAATATATGAATCGTATATTTCATCCGTACCTTGATAATTTTGTTGTGGTGTTCATAGATGATATATTGATATATTCTAAGACGGAAGAAGAGCATGCAGGACATCTGAGAATTGTTTTGCAGGTGTTAAGAGAAAAGAAATTATATGCAAAGTTATCTAAATGTGAGTTCTGGTTGAAGGAAGTGAGTTTCCTTGGCCATGTGATTTCGAGTGGTGGGATTTCTGTTGATCCTGCTAAAGTTGATGCTGTATTACAGTGGGAGACTCCGAAGTCTGCTACTGAGATACGCAGTTTTCTGGGGTTAGCTGGTTATTATCGCAGATTTATTGAGGGCTTCTCTAAGTTGGCATTGCCGTTGACGCAGTTGACTAAGAAGGGTCAAGTGTATGTGTGGGATGCAGCTTGTGAAGCGAGTTTTGTTGAGTTGAAGAGGCGGTTGACCAGTGCTCCAGTGTTGATCTTGCCTAATCCTGGTGAGTCCTTCGTTGTTTATTGTGATGCTTCTTTGATGGGTCTTGGTGGTGTTTTGATGCAGAATGGTAAAGTTGTAGCTTATGCTTCTAGACAGTTGAAAGTTCATGAGAGGAATTATCCTACGCATGATCTAGAACTTGCAGCTGTTGTATTTGTGTTAAAAATGTGGAGGCATTATCTGTATGGTTCCAGATTCGAAGTGTTCAGTGATCACAAGAGTCTGAAGTATCTGTTTGATCAGAAAGAGTTAAATATGAGGCAGAGAAGGTGGTTAGAATTACTGAAGGATTTTGACTTTGAATTGAGTTATCATCCCGGTAAGGCTAATGTAGTTGCAGATGCGCTGAGTAGAAAGTCTCTACATAGGTCTATGATGATGGTTCGGGAGCTTGAGTTAATTGAACAGTTCCGTGATATGAGTTTGGGTTGTGAAGTTTCCGCTGATAGTGTAAAGTTGGGTATGCTGAAGTTGACTAGTGAAATTCTGGAAGATATTCGGAATGGTCAGCAAGTTGATGTCGCTCTAGTTGATCATATTACTATGGTTAACCAGGGTAATGGTGGTAATTTTGAGATTGATGAGAATGGCATCCTGCGATTTAAAGGTAGAGTTTGTGTTCCTGAGGTGTCTGAATTGAAAAAGAGTATTCTTGAAGAGGGCCATAGGAGTGGATTGAGTATCCATCCAGGTGCAACTAAAATGTATCAAGATTTGAAGAAGTTGTTTTGGTGGGCTGGTATGAAAAGAGATGTTGCTAAGTTTGTGTATGCCTATTTGACTTGTCAGAAGTCAAAGATTGAACATCAGAAACCGGCAGGTATGATGCAACCTTTGAAGATTCCTGAATGGAAGTGGGATAGCATTTCCATGGATTTTGTGACGGGATTGCCGAGGACGGTGAAAGGTAATGATTCCATTTGGGTGATTGTGGATCGATTGACTAAGTCGGCGCATTTCTTGCCGATGAAGATTAATCACTCTTTAGAGAAGTTGGCAGAGTTGTATATTGAGGAGATAGTGAGGCTGCATGGTATTCCATCCAGTATTGTGTCTGATAGAGATCCCAAATTTACTTCTAGATTTTGGGAAAGTTTGCAGAAAGCGTTGGGGACTAAGTTGAGGTTGAGTTCAGCTTATCATCCTCAGACTGATGGTCAGACTGAAAGAACTATCCAATCCTTGGAGGATTTGTTGAGAGCTTGTGTGTTGGAGCAGAGTGGTTCTTGGGATAGTTATTTGCCGTTGGTGGAGTTTACTTATAATAATAGTTTTCATGCTAGTATCGGTATGGCTCCATATGAAGCATTGTATGGTAGGAGGTGTAGAACTCCATTGTGTTGGTATGAACCAGGTGAGAGTGTTGTACTCGGACCTGAGATTGTGCAGCAGACGACTGAAAGGGTTAAGATGATTCAGGAGAAAATGAAGATTTCTCAGAGTCGTCAGAAGAGTTATCATGATAAGAGGAGGAAGGCACTTGAGTTCCAAGAGGGAGATCATGTGTTCTTGAGAGTTACTCCGACGACAGGTGTGGGTAGAGCTTTAAAGTCTAAAAAGCTTACTCCGAGGTTTGTGGGTCCGTATCAGGTTTTGAAGAGGGTTGGGGAAGTGGCGTATCGGATAGCTTTACCGCCATCGCTTTCTAATCTGCATGATGTGTTTCATGTATCTCAGTTGAGAAAATATATTGCGGATCCTTCGCATGTTGTTCAGTTGGATGATATCCAGGTGAGGGATAATTTGACCGTTGAGGTGTTGCCAATTCGGATAGATGACCGAGAAGAGAAGACCCTGAGAGGTAAGAAGATTGCTCTAGTGAAAGTTGTTTGGGGAGGTCCAGCTGGTGAGAGCTTGACTTGGGAGCGTGAAGATCAGATGAAGGAGTCGTATCCGGCTCTATTTGCTTGAGGTATATTTTCGAGGACGAAAACTTCTAAAGTGGGGGAGAGTTGTAACACCCAGAATATTGTTAGATTAATTTAAATATTATTTTAATATGATTATTTGAAGGTAAAATGAATTATTAAATAATATTGGGAATTATTATTATTATTATAGATGTTATTTATTTTAATAATAATTAAATAAATAAAATAAATGGAATATGAAGAGTGGAAGGGTAAAAGTGGAAATGGATAAAAGAGGCCAAGGTGAGAACTCAGAGTGTTTTCACGTATTTTTGCCTCAGAGTCAGAGAAAGGGAGAAACGCTGAAGAGAAAGAGAAGGAAGAGGAAAAGGCCAAAGATTGCTCAGAACTTCCTTCAATCCAAAGAGGTAAGGGGTCTGAACCTTATTAAACGATAATATGCGAGCAAATTCATGATATATGTTGGATTGTTGATGGATTTTGGGGATTTTAGGGAGATTGGGAAAGTTTGGGGTTTTGATGGAAATTCTCCGATCTGTGAGTTTTGTTGAGTTATATGCTTAGAAGCCCGCGCGTCCACTGTTTCCGCACTTAAAATCTTATTTATGCACATAACAGCCAAATGACGTTCGCCATTATGCCTTTGGCGCTCGCCATTTGGGCTTTTTTCCAGAATAAGAGCGTTTAACGCTAATGGCGTTCGCCATTAGCCTAATGGCGTTCGCCATATCAGTTTGACGGACAGTTTTTCCAGAATAAGAGCGTTTAACGCTAATGGCGTTCGCCATTAGCCTAATGGCGTTCGCCATATCAGTTTGACGGACAGCTTTCGCGTTTTAAACTCCCAGATGTGATATCGTTGTAATGTTGTTGTTGTTTTGTTGAGTTGTATGTCATGCTATTAATGATGATGATAACATGACTATATGATGCTGTTGTTGCTATGTTGATTATGATGCATGTTTGGTGTGCATGCATTCATGAAAGGCCGATGCCTAGTGATGAACGGACTGAGTTCCAATGATGTTGTTGACTCCGGGCTTGTGGAGAGGCTTGGTTCCTTGCGGGGAACTCGGATTCTATGGTGATGAATCTGGGAGTGGTGATCCTGTAGTTGGTCACAAAATGGGTATACCGAGTCGTGTTGAGTCATGCATGGGTGTGTGCATTGCATTTGATATGTTGTTTTGTTGATGTTCATGAGTATGTTGATTATGATGATTATGATGAGCTGTGTTGGCATATGTGAAATATATTTATGTTTATATTTCTGTCGTTATATTATTATTTAATAATGTAATTCTCACCCCTTCTGCATGTGTTTATGTTCATCTATGATGAGCAATGTGCAGATAAAGAGGAGTAGCTATTGTTGAGGTTTGAAGAATAAGTGTAGAGTTATTCTACAGAGTCGAGTCAAATGCTCTGGTCATGTGACACCGGGGTTATGGGATTCGATAGATAATTGGTTATTATTTACGTTGTTTATGATGACTAATATGTTGAGATGTTTTGTTGAGATAATGTTGAAACATTATTATGAATTGTTATATGATGAATGATAATATTTGTGTTGTTGTCCGCTGCGAAGTTTTAATAAAATAAATAATATGTTTTATGTTGTGATGCGATAAGTGTTATGTTGTAAGAAATGTAAACTCTTCTACATGTTGTACTCTGATAATTTATTTAAATATGTCGTTTGGGTAGAAGGGTGTTACAGTATGTTGTATGACAGTTTGCCCTTACAACCTCTGGTTGGAAACAAATTCCAAATTTGTTTGTCAAGATTTTTTGAATCCCTTTAATTGTCCCTTGGAACCTAAAAAGTAGTGGTTGATTTGTATTCAGATTGTTTCCAACATAACCTTCATAGTTTTCCATATATTCAGAAAGGGCAACCATTATGCGAATAAGAAGGGCAACTTAGGTCTCTCTATTCAAAGCGATCAATGATGGAACTTTATCCCAGACTTTGTCAAGCCAGATTTTGCTCGTAATCATTTAGATTTTTCTTACTATCATTTTTGTTAATGTATGAGAATTTTGGTTCTTTGTCCCCCTCTTTTTTAATTCCTTTATTTTTTTATACATTTTATAGGTGCTGCTCCTTACACCTTTATTTTTAAAAAGTTTGAGAATTGAATTTGAGTTGCTAAAGTTTAGATTTGATCTATAATCAATTATAATTTCATTTTTAAATCTGAACCTAATATTTTCAAAATAGAAGATCTATTAATCTACTTACCAAAGATATAAATCATGTATACTATATATTTGAAAAACATATAAAGAATATATGTCATACGTTTTTTTTTCAATAAATTTTTTGAGATAGTTAAATTTTATTTTAATATTTAATTTAACATTTTATTGAATTGGTTGTATAAAATAATTTATTTTATAATAATACATATAAATTTGCAAAAAGTAGGTTAATAAACTTAAACTAGTGAAAAAATCTATATTTTAATATTTTTATTCTAAATACGAAATATAATTTAATATATATATATTATTGATATTTATTTAAATAGACCTATTTGATAAATTAAAAAAAAAAGGTATTTAAGAAAAATTAATTGTTTATTTTTTTGTTTTCCATAGTTATTCACAAGGTTTACACTGGAGATGTTAAAATGGAATATTATGATGGCCTCAAATTTTTTAAGACGGGTTAGAATTTTTTTTTGGTAATATATGCTCAAAAATTATTATCCGGATCCGGTTCTAAAGGGGCTTCAGACTATCCAATCCTAAATATTCTTATTTTAAATGAAAAATTAAAATTAAAATCCATAATATTTATATAAATGAAATTAAAAATTCTATTATTTTTAACATAATAGATTTTTAAATAATATGTTATCTTTTATAAAATAGTAAACTGTGTTTTTAAATATAACACATTTTTAAATTATATAAAATAATACTTGAATATTTAACATGAATATTTAACATAAGAAAAACAAATAGAATATTAAAAAAAATGTTGATTATATTAATGTGAGATAAAGGTAAAATGTTAAAAAAAAATGTTGATTAAAAAAAAAATTAAATAGAATAAAGATAAAATTTTGTGATGTGAGATAAATGAATATGTTATTTTAAAATAAGATAATATATATATAAGGACTAATTGACTACTCACAACACGTAGGAATCAGTCATAATGGATAGTGAATTTTTTTTTAGGATTTAGTTAAGTCGTCCAAAAAAAAAATATATACTATAATTTTTATGATCTGGCGAACCGGCCACATGATATAGCCCATTTTCAGGAGTGTAGTTTAACACACCAAATCAGAAACGAAAACCCTATTTACTCTATTTTGTCCTTATTTATTCCCAAATTCAAAACCCTAACCCTATTTTCTTCCATTGCAGTCAAGAATTAATCGTATAATTATAACTGCATTTGTTTGGTTCAGCCGTGAATTTTCAAACGCATTTGTTTGTTTGGTTCAGCCTTGAATTTTCAAACGCGCGATTCCTTTTTTTCATCGATTTCAGTGGCTATTAGGGTTTTGGTTGGAAAACTGATTCTGGTTCTAATACATGTCAAAAGTGATTTACCAATTTTATGGTGAGATTTTACTTTTAGATTATAGTGATAATGATTCAGATCAAATATACTCTGTTCTATCTTTTTTCACTGTCTTTTGATTATACTGATAATGATTCATGTCAAATATGCAGATTTACTGTGCACTCTCTTCTATCTTTTGATTATAGGGATAATTAACTTTTTTTTAAAATTAATTTCTTGTAGCTTAGCGAAAAAATGGAATACAACAGTTGGATTCTACACAGACTGGTGTGCTCATCCTGATATGGGACAATCTAGCCCTTCTCCCCCAGACTTATTTATTTATGGTGGTGGAAGCTATCTGGATGCTAACACCAAATAGGTTAGCAACTATTTTCCTCATCAACATACATTTAATTGTATGTTTATATTAGATTGCGATTTTTTCCAAGTTTCAATCTTTTTTGTTCTATATTGATTTTGTCCTGCAACTATATTGTTGACACTGTGTTTCCTTGATTAGGTGATACCGACTTACTACAACCTACCAAAAAAATTATTTATCTTTAGAATCACAAGATACATGTAAATGTCAACCACAAACAATTGGAAGTGCAGAAGCAGCTTCTTGACATCATCCGGGCAAAGAGTTACCTGGCTAAAGTCTCTTATAGATCAAGAGTAAGTTCAGTAACTTATCAATGAAGAAATAAATATTCGTCCAAAAGATCTAATAAAAGTTCCATTGGTTTCAGGTTATACTTCTGTTTCAAAAGATTGAGAGAGCATATATATGCATTTTTGGACTTTATGCCTAGGAGTTTGGCTCTGAATGCGGCAATCCGGACTAGTGTTGTGTGTACATTTCATATCTTGATTTTGTAAAATATTTTAGGTCTGAAAGAGTGATGAAAAAGTGATTGTGGAAATAGGAGGAGCACATTGTACCTTCATTTCCCCATGAGATATTGGTATTTTTCTTTTAAACTTTACTTATAGGCCAATAAAACTTTTAAAGTTGAATCCTAAATCCTTCCATTTTTACTATTTGTGTTTTATTTCTCTATCATCAGATTGGATACCTAATTGTTTTAAGAAAAGGGGTTTCTCAACTTGCTATGTATGGGCATGTCCTTATATACTATATTGTCATCCCAAAGAGCAAAAGATTCCAAACAATGATAAGCTACCCTCTTGGTCAGTCTTTCTTTCGTCTTATAAGTATATGTTGAGTTTTTATGAGAAATTGAGAATACTATTTTCCTTTTTTATCATCTTTGTTTTTGAATGTTACTATAGAATATTTATATTGTTTGTTTATGCAAGTATCTTTCAATGCTAAAAAAGGCTATGAAAGAAAAAAATTGTTGTTGGTTTAACTAACATATATTATCATTTCTTTGTTCCTACTAAAATAGGGGTTCCAAAGTGACAATTTCTCATTTGCAATACTTTGACGGAGACTTTGGTGTGGTTCAACTATGGAAAAAGCAAGGTCCATTAAAACAGAGTGTGGAGGAGACTATGAAAATATGTTGAAGAAACAAGTGTCAATTAGAGCTTTGAAGACCATGGGACATGTCAATCCTTCGAAAGACGACACTGCTAAAGACATTCTGGTGATTCAAAAGTATGTCTCTTATCTCTTTTAATTTCATCCTTTGATTTTATTTTTTGGTGTTCTACATTTATATAAATTATACAATGTCATTATGTGGGAGAATGTTTAGATTTCTTACTCTATTAATCAATCAAATTTGTTGAATTACTAAAGATATTTGATTTTGATTATATCTAGCTTAAAAGTCATATAAATGATGGATTTTGATTGGTTAATAGTCTAAAATCTTTTACACTAACATTACATCAAAATTAATCTCATATCCTTTTATATTAGATTGAATGAAAAGTTGCAATATTTGTATTATATATACCAGTTTAAGTTATTTATATAATATGTGTAATTTTATCTAATCTTTTTTCCTTTTTTTCCACCCAATTTCCATTAGGTAGCTCACTTACAATATTCATGCATGCATTGCTGTGAAGTGATAATGTCTGGGACGCGGTGGTTTTGCACTGAATGCAAAAAATTTGTGAAAGGTATGATAGCTTAAATACATAGTTCAATTGTTTCCCCTTCTCTTAAAATGAATGCATTGGTTTTGCATTGAATACAATAAAAAGGGTTGTTTTTGACTTTCATATCAATATATTGCAGATGCCACACTTCAAATGAACACACCTTAAAGAGCGGAGAAGTGCATCCACTTTGTCAGGTAACAATCTAACTAAACCTAAAGCTTCAATATGATTTTATCATCATTAGTAAATTCTTATGTGTTGTTTTTAGGCCGTTGTTGATGATATCCCCTCCAACACTACGCATAATGATTACATCCTTGAGAATGGATTATTTGAAGATAGGAACAACTTTTTGAGCTTCTGCCAGAAGTATCAGTTTCAGTTTGACACACTCCGACGTGCCAAGTATTCCTCAATGATGATTCTCTACCATCTAAGCAATCCTAGTCCTATGAATTTTGGAAAATGTTGTATTATTTGTTGCGCACACAATGTGTTCTAAAAGTGGTGGAAATGTGAGGTTTGTCCAGATTGAACCATTTTCTCTCTATCTTATAAGGATAGAGGTGTTTGCCATGAACACAAGTTGACTCTAAATGAAGACAAGTCAATTCAAAAGAACTCATTTTGGCTGAAAATAATTCAACACCACAATCTATGTAAGAGTTTAATTGGAAAATGATATGAACTTAATTCTTTGGATTTATTGTTTTTATTACTTGTTTGGTATAAATTGTTGATCATCCTTTCCAATTTACACACAGATGCTGAAACAGAAGAAGTTTTTGATATATCTTAACTACGGAATCATGAGTTACATGGGAAAAGGTATGGAATTTATTCTTAAAATTGATCTTTTTTCATTATTTGTTTGTTCTGGATTGGTGATTATACTTTTCGAGTTATACACAAATGTTGAAAATAGAGACTGAAGAATACATTTAATTGTTCGGCAACTAGTGCTAAATCCTGCTCTATCCAGGTCTAATACATCCAGGTCTAATACATCATCTTGTCAATTCAAGAAGTTGTTCAATCATGCCAAAGTTATAAAACTCATATTGATGGGGATGCAAGTATTGTAAAAAGATATGGACTATACTAACTTCTCACTTCATGGATTGCAAAGACTCAGAATGTAGAATACCACATTTCAGGTGTGTTACTATTAAAATTCTACACTACCTACATAATTTAGACATTTTACTCTGCCTAAAATATGCATAAATACACTCATTCCTTTTAACACATTTTACTCTGACTCAATTATGCATACTGTTTGTATTTATGTTCAGATTTTAGAATATAGAAGAGAGGAGCAGATGTTGATAGTGACAAAACAGTCATTGATATTGGTGTTTAGTTGATTTGTGTTCGTTTTGAGTCAACTTGTGTTCGTGGCAGTCAGCACCTCTATCCTTATAGCATGCATAGCAAATGGTACAATCTGGACAAACCTCACATTTCCGGCACTTTTGGAACACATTGTGTGCATAACAAATACTACAACATTTTCCAAAATTCATAGTACTAGGATTGCTTAGATGGTAGAGGATCATCATTGAAGAATACTTTGCACGTCGGAGTGTGTCAAACTGAAACTGATATTTCTGGCAGAAGCTCAAAAAGATGTTCCTATCTTCAAATAATCCATTCTCAAGGATGGTATCATTATGCTTAGTGCTGGAGGGGATATCATCAACAATTGTAATATATTGATACGAAAGTCAAACAAAAACTCTTTTTATTGTATTCAATGTAAAATATATAGTCTCTTTTAATTTCTATATTTAAATGATAAATTATGTATCACTTGTGAAATTTAAACAAACTTTTGTACAATAAAAACTGTTTGATTAATTTTATCGGATAAAATAGGAAGACCAAAAGTGTAATATAACATTTAAAATAATATAAAAATGATATGTGAACTTGGTGGCATATATTTTTGTTAAGTTGATAATAAAATTATTTAATATATTATAATTATTTTCATTTTATTTAATAGATAATAAAATAAGTTATGTTAAATTATTAATGATAAACATTGTTTCTTTAGAAATAACTTGAATAAAGTGGATGTGAAAAAATTGTAGTTAAAAGATTATAGTTTTTAATATTTTTATTTTGAGAATATTGTAAATATATTATTTTAATTAATTAATTATCAAAAGCCTTTGTTTATGTAGATTTGTTATATAAATTCAAATTATTAAATTATAATCATTTTGTTTAAAAGACATAAAACAAATACTAAATTTAATTAATTGATCAGTAATAAATAAATATTTATCTTATGTATAAATATTGTGTCTACCATTTAATTATGTCATATTTCATTAATTCAAATTCTATCATTGATTCCATTAATTAAAAATTAAAAAAGTTGGACGACTCATTTTCAAAATAGAATGATAAAATTTCACTTGATATATTATAATTTCCCCCCTTTTAAAATTGATGATATAAAGAGATTAATTTTAAATAACTTTTTTTACATCATTTTTATAATAACTTCAATTATTTATTTAATTCATTAGTTATAAATGATATTTTCATGTGTGAATCGTATGCCACACTTCATTTTTTAATAACTAATTTTCAGAAAAACAATGGAAAAAATGAAATATAAATTTATTTATAATTGACATATTATAATTGTTCATTTCATGTCAAAAATATTTTTAAAAAAGCATGAGTTTTTAGTTATTTTTTAGTAACATACAATTCTTTCGAGTATGCTTTATACTGAAAAATATAATTATTATATTTAATTTTATTTGTATTTAAAAAATATAAAAAAATTAATTGATTTTTGATCAAAGGTTATTAATTGATTTGCAACCAACTACGTATTTGAATAAATATAAAAATGACATAGTAATATTTAGTTGAATAAATATAATAAATTAATATACAAATTCAGATGTATGTATTTTAGTGTTCACTTTATAATATATTATTTTAATTTAAAAAACATAAAAAAGTTAAATAAAATTAATTAATTAAAAACATTAATTATTTTATATATGAATTTTATATTTTAATGACAAAAACATATGATAAAATTAGGCAATATTTCAAAATTTCAATACTAATTACAATTTAAGAGATAATGTAAAAGATTAAATATATATAATAAAAATAATAATATTACAATGTCTTAAAATTTCATTTTATACAACTATAATCAAAATAATATATAATAATAATGACGATAATGTCATCAAATTTCAATACGTGGTACAATTTTAACGTCATACCGAAGGATATCTGTACTTTTAGTGGTAATATGTTCTCTAAAGTAAATCATATGATAAAATTACAGAATATCTTAAAATTTCAATACTTATTACAGTTTAAAAGATAAAGTAAAAAATAAATATATATAATAAAAAATAGAAAAATTAAAGTAATAAAAAAAGGTAATTTAAAAAGAAAAGTGTTTCCGAATACTGGTGATTTCAGACTGGGCGGAGACGAATTCCGGCGAGTCTAGGGTTTAAAAGTAAATCATATGATAAAATTACACAAAACCTCCGCCGAGAAAAAAAGGAGGAGCGAAAAATCATATGATAAAATCGCCGCCGCTTCGTCTTCATCATCCTCCGTCGCCGCCGCTTCGTCTTCATCATCCTCCGTCGCCGCCGCCGCTTCGTCTTCATCATCCTCCGTCGCCATCTTGAACATCACAAACTCCGACAACTAAACCCTAACTTCAATTCTGTTCGATTCGAATAGATTGATTGTTTGATCCATGGGGAAGAAAGGAGGAGCGAAAAATCTCCCAAAACCGGAATCAAAATCTCACACTCCTATTACACTGAGAGAAGAAGCCACTGGAAAATTAAAAACGAAGCCAATCGTTAACACAAAGTCACATCTGAGAATCGATCATTTGAAAAAACTTGCGGTGTGGACCACTACTAACCCTCACATACCGTCTCTGAGTGCCTTCTATGGTCAGCATTTGGCCACCGTTTCAGAGTCTGCTGGTGTACCTCCTCATCCTTCTCTACTCACTTGCCAAAGGTTTGCTTTCTCTCTATGTTTAGTTAGATATCCCCGAACGCCTGATCATTTGAAATGTTTATTAGTAGAATTGATTTATGACTAACATTTGTTTGTTGATTTGTTCGAGTATTTTATCTTATATTCTTCTTAGGTTCTCCTTAAGCATTTGATACTTGGAAATTTCCTATGATTCATAAAAAATGTTTATCATTGTTTGATTTCTCTGCAGGTGCGAAACTGTTCTTCATCCCGGCTTTAATTCAACTGTACGGATTGAGAAGAATAGATCAAAGGTCAGACACAGGCAAAAGAAGTTTGGCACCATCGCCCAAAACAATGTCGTGTACAAGTGCCATTTCTGTTCACATCAGAATATCAAGAGAGGTACCCCTAAGGGACATTTGAAAAAACTATGCCCGGCAAAAGATAAACCATCCTTAGAATCAACACCCGCCACAAAACCAATTGTACACAAATCTTTAAAATTAGAGAAACACATGGTAAGCAAAGATGAAGGCGGTGAATTACACACTGTTGGTTCAGAAGTTGTAGTTAAGGACGTCGCCCCTATGAAGGGTCTGGAAACTCCGTTTAGTACAAGTGCACCAACATTGTTAGAAGCAAAGAAGAGAAATAGAAACAAATCCTCGTCCAAGAATGCGTTTGAAACTCCAAGCATGTCTGCAAGAGTAAATACTCAGAGCACTGCGAGCAAAAGACGGAAAAAATCATGGACCAGTTTAAAAGAAATTGCTAAGAGCAAAGAGAGTGATAACAGTGGAGTTGCTAATTTGACAATCCCATTTTTTTATAACTTGGAAGATTTCTGCATAGGTAATTTATTTTAAGATTGAGCCGGAAGGTTGTTTTTCTCAGCTTATTTCAAGCAATTTTGTTGTTTTTGCTGTGTTTGATGCTCTCTATTGCCAACAAGGTGATAGTCAAGCATGCTGTCACCAAAATAAGAGATGGGGATGTTCTTCTAACATACGGGTCATCATTGGCAGTTGAAATGATTCTTTTGCATGCACACGAATTAGGAAAACAATTTCGTGTTGTGATAGTTGACTCTCGTCCAAAGCTTAGAGGACAACAGTTACTCCGCAGGCTTGTGGAGAAAGGTCTTAACTGTACATACACTCATATAAATGCTGTTTCCTACATTATGCATGAAGTTAGTCGAGTTTTTCTGGGTGCTGAATCAATATTGTCTAATGGAACGGTATATTCAAGAGTGGGGACTGCAAGTGTCGCAATGGTTGCTCATGCATCCCGTGTACCTGTCATAGTATGTTGTGAGGCCTATAAATTTCATGAAAGGGTACAGCTGGACTCGATTTGCTCGAATGAACTTGGTATGTATATTTATCTGTTATAGATGACAAGGCTTTTATTTATCCTAAACCATTGGCTTTTTCCTCTAAGGCTCATGTTTTTATAATGATCTTACAGGTGATCCAGATGCCATTTCAAGTGTTCAAGGTAGAGTGGATGTCAACCACTTGGATGGTTGGTCCGATATCGAAAATCTGCAACTTCTAAATCTGATGTAAGTATTTGTTGATTGGAACACCGCACCAAATTGTTATTTCGCCACTCTAACCTGCAATTCTCTTTAAATTGATGACAGTTATGATGCAATGCCTTCAGATTACGTTTCAATGATAGTCACAGATTATGGAATGGTAAGTGTTGAAATTTTGAGAAGTTACACATTTGGTGCTAAAACATGGCTAAAGTGCATTTTTTGAACCTGGAAACCTGTAGTTTGCATTTTATCTAGTTGGTCTTAGGAGAATGATTTTAGGATCAAGCAAACCCGTATTCGAGTAGGGTTGTTGTAGGTGGTGACAGAGGGTTTTTTGATGGGAAGGGGAATGATGCTGGGAAGGTTGTGGCGTCTTCGTTTCCGAGAGGTGGATTTGATTTGACGGCTTTGAAGGGGAATGGTGCTGTTGTTCCGGCGAGTGGGTTGACTACTGTTTCTGTTGTTAATGATTCGCTTGGGATTGGGATTCCTGGTGAGAGATTCTTATCTTTGTTGATTTTGTTTTTGATGGTAGTCTATGGTTTGGTTTGTTTGAATTTGAACTGGTTTTAGCTATCAAGCACTGACACCGGAAACACATCTTCGACACTGACGTCAATAATTTGAAAAAATAATAAATTAAACTTAATCACAGGGGTCGGTATTGGTTTTGGAGTGTTCTGACACCTTTTTTTCAGAGGTGATGGTGCAACATTTGGATTATCAGTTGGTGAGAATACTAATTGAGGTGTGTTTGGATAAACAATTTAATTGGGGACTTCCTGCTTAAGCGCTTACCAGAATAAGTGCTTATGCATAGATTATTTCAGTGGCAAAAGATAAAATAAAGTCAAAGTGTTTGCATATTTGGTAGAAGCTGTTTTCATAAACTATCTTATAGTACTTGTCGAAATAGATGAAGACAACTTAAGGACATGTCATATAAGTTATTTTTATAAACTCTCTTGAATAGTCCCACGCTTGCTTATGCCAATAGACAAATTCAAATAAATCAATTTAACCAGCCCTGAAATTGAGTTTCAGCAAGTGTAGGGTGAAATTAGGAAGTGGAAAAATGCAGTTTATGAAGTTTGATTCAGCTTTTTGTAAAATATGAACTAGAAAGTGAAAGTAAAGATTAAACATCAATTTTTGGTTTGATCTGGAATTCTAGATAGTGCATCGAATCAGGTTTTTGAAAATGTAAACTATTTTGTTTCAGAAAGAGTTTTGTTTGAATATATATACAAACTAATATGAAGTTATTAACTAGAGATAGAACATAAGTTCAAAGTTCTATATGTACTAGCGTGCAGTGTTCGTCTCTATGCTTTTCTTTTGTGCTTAAGTATAAATGTATTAGTTTAACATATTTTGTACTGTTGAGTGCTGATTAGTTAATTTTATATGTAGTTGAAACTTGAAAGTAAACTGGTATTCCCTTTACAGAAGTTTAGATATATGCGTGTTTGTCTTTTGCATAACGAGAAGGGTCTTTGTTTTTTAATATGTAAAATCTGAACATATCTTTTCCCACACGTTATAATCTCCACTTGCTCTGTGTGTGTGTGTGTTGATTTTATCACCATTTGCAAGTTTAATTGTATGATGATAAAGAATTGGAATCATCTCGACGTGCTTGTTATCAATGTACACGAGGATGTCTTTTAAAGAGAAAAATTGAACTTTGTTGTCTGTGGTCTGTTTTTATTTTCTTATTGGCTTTGCTTTAGTTACATTTTTATTCTTCACCATTAGAAAAAGAAAAAGCAAACAAAGGAGGAGGATCAGCTGTGGAAATGAAAGACCAATCTACTAATTCAAAACAGGAGAAACCAAAACCCACAAAAGCTGAAAGACGTGCACTTCAAGAAGCTTAACGAGCTGCAAAGGCTGCTGCAAAAGGTGTGTATTAGTGTTCCCATATTTGATTTGGAAATGGTAGCGTGTCTGTCTGTGATTCTGCATTTGAGCTCTCTGACTTAAAGGGCTTCTACTGTGGGTATACTGTCTGTGATTATATGCTGATCTTAATAGTTTCTTGCTATTGATACCCAGTTCTTTGTCAGAACTACTTTTAAGTGTTCACAGACTCAAATATTGTGTTTTCTATGATTCTTACAAACATATAGTTTGGTATATACGAGCTGTTTCATAGGTAACTTTTCTGCACAACTCATTATGATGATGCTAATAATTTAAAATTTAATAAAATGTGTCTTTAGGCGAAGGAAATAAGGCCTCTGCAACTGCTACATCGGTGAATGCAAAACCTGCTAAAGCAGTAAAGCCTGCACAGAAAGCTGATAATGCATCAGTTGCAGCCACTGAGAAGAAGGGGAGTGATTTCCCCCATGAAAAGGATAGAAAGAAAGATGCCCCTCAACCACGCTTGCAGTATGATGACAAGAGCCGGGTGGAGAAAGCTAAACGTCGTTCTATAGTGAAACACACTGAGGCTAGGAACAGAGTTGAGTTGTTCAGGCACTTACCACAATATGAACATGGGAGTCAGCTTCCAGATCTTGAGGCAAAGTTTTTCGATTTTTATCCTGTGCACCCTGCTGTTTATAAGGTACTCTGTTATCCTGTCATTTGATATCAATGCCACTATATACATTTGTTTTTTGATTTCTATACCGCTGTTATTTTTGGGTATATAATAGTAGGGTTGATAACTCATTATAAAGATTAGATCGGAAATTTATAGCTACATAATCTGGGAGTCAATATTTTCTTATCTTTAAAAAAAAATTTATACATTCGTTTGAAACTCATTATAAATGAAAACTTGTGGATTCAATCTACTCAATATGAACTTTTAATTTGACGGTTGGATTGCAATGCACAACAGCACCGCTAGCAGTAATACTCTAAAGTGGTGTTTTAGATTGCTCATAGGTGACATTGTATGGTTCACTGACAGTTAAAAAATTAAACCCTCTGCACAATAATAGAGGCACAATCTTGCCTATCTGCTATGTATGAAGTTATGTTGAATGGCGTCCAAATATAAGCCTATTGTATTTAGCATCCAATTTTTCACGAAGACATCCCAATATAAGCCAAATTGTAGTTAAAACTTCAACTTTATTCATGATGTTCTAGTGGATAGGACATTGATTAGGAGTTAGGACCCAGTTCAATACGTTATGTGAACAAGAGCTTTTTAAATATGCTTTCTCAAATCCTAATGATTTTCACTGTGGCTATCAGGTGGGTTTGCAGTACATATCTGGAGATATATCTGGTGGCAATGATCGTTGTATTGCAATGCTCCAAGCATTTCAAGAGGCCATCAAAGACTACAAGGTTCCACCTGAGAAGAGTCTCGGGAGAGATTTGACAGCAAAAATTGGTAGTTATGTATCATTTCTTATTGAGTGCCGACCTCTGTCAATCAGCATGGGAAATGCAATTAGATTTCTCAAGAGTCAGATAGCCAAGCTTCCTTTAACCTTGTCTGAGTCAGAAGCAAAAACTTCTCTCCAGTCAGATATTGAGCGTTTTATAAATGAGAAGATCATACTTGCCAACAAGGTGATAGTCAAGCATGCTGTCACCAAAATAAGAGATGGGGATGTTCTTCTAACATACGGGTCATCATTGGCAGTTGAAATGATTCTTTTGCATGCACACGAATTAGGAAAACAATTTCGTGTTGTGATAGTTGACTCTCGTCCAAAGCTTAGAGGCCAACGGTTACTCCGCAGGCTTGTGGAGAAAGGTCTTAACTGTACATACACTCATATAAATGCTGTTTCCTACATTATGCATGAAGTTAGTCGAGTTTTTCTGGGTGCTGAATCAATATTGTCTAATGGAACGGTATATTCAAGAGTGGGGACTGCAAGTGTCGCAATGGTTGCTCATGCATCCCGTGTACCAGTCATAGTATGTTGTGAGGCCTATAAATTTCATGAAAGGGTACAGCTGGACTCGATTTGCTCGAATGAACTTGGTATGTATATTTATCTGTTATAGATGACAAGGCTTTTATTTATCATAAACCATTGGCTTTTTCCTCTAAGGCTGATGTTTTTATAATGATCTTACAGGTGATCCAGATGCCATTTCAAGTGTTCAAGGTAGAGTGGATGTCAACCACTTGGATGGTTGGTCCGATATTGAAAATCTGCAACTTCTAAATCTGATGTAAGTATTTGTTGATTGGAACACCACACCAAATTGTTATTTCGCCACTCTAACCTGCAATTCTCTTTAAATTGATGACAGTTATGACGCAATGCCTTCAGATTACGTTTCAATGATAGTCACAGATTATGGAATGGTAAGTGTTGAAATTTTGAGAAGTTACACATTTGGTGCTAAAACATGGCTAAAGTGCATTTTTTGAACCTGGAAACCCGTAGTTTGCATTTTATCTAGTTGGTCTTAGGAGAATGATTTTAGGATCAAGCAAACAGTTTAAACTGTAGAAAACCTAAAAGATTAAAATAAAACATTTATTTTTATAAGTTCCACCGTTAAAACTTATTTTCAAAAAGAAACTATTGAAAAGAAGCGAGAGGGCATTAGTATTTACTGTTTATAAGGATAGAGGAAAAGAAACCATTCTTTTGTAAACCCCTGAAATGTGATAAACTACTACTAACACAATAGTTTTTAATACATTCTCAAAGGGCATCAGATTTATATTCTGATGCTTTACACAAATTTTTTGATTCATATTTCTACTTTGGCAGGTCCCCCCACAAGTGTACCTGTAATTGTAAGAGAATATGGGAGAGAACAGGTCTGGATATAAATTATTGAAATGCAAAGGCCTGGTAGGAATGGGTTGTAAGAGAAAATGGGAGAGAACAGGTGTGGCTATAAATGATGCAAAGGCAAAGGCCTGGTAGGAATGGATTGTAAGAGAACATGAAAATGAACAGGTCTGCATATAAATTATGCATTGCGAATGCCTGTAGGAATAAATTTTGAAATTATTGTAATTCATGTTTATCGATTATTTTCCATATTGGAATTATGTGCCTCTTTGTTAGGAAATTTTAGACATTTCTATATTCAACTGTCCTAGCGAAGAGAGCAAACATTTTGCCTCTCCAGGCAGATTTAGGTATGTATTTTCATTCACAACAGTTCTTCTTTCTCTTCTATTGTTTTTCAAGTATCGGATAAGTTGTCTCACAATTTTTGGCTATGTATTTTCATTCACAACAGTTCTTCTTTCTCTTCTAACATTTCCCCCTCTCCTATTATCATTCAACCTCCAAACAACCATAGTCGCAGTGCTTTGTTTGGTTTGTTTTCTGTATTCTAAATTTTGTAAAAGAAAGTTATTTAATTTAAATATAACTTATCTGTTTTGTATTTTAAAAAACTTGGTATATAATTAATAGCAACTCAAAGTATAAAAAATGAGTATACCCTTCAATAAACTATACAAGTTTTCTTTCCCCTTCTAAGGTAAGAGAGAGGAGTTGCAAAAACCAATTATACGAGAAAGTAAATAAATAAAAATTTCAATATTGTAAACCACAAGAAACATAATACTCTATACTGGCAAAAACCAAAAACACAATAATATTGTATCATTCCCCAAACATGCACCAAACAAAGAAATGAGTCATTCATTGGCAAAAGAGAAACAAACATTCATCTCTGAGAAGAAAACTAAACTTGTGTATATATATGTTCAAGAGTTTGTTCATACAACAATCCATTACAGCCTAAGAGAATGCATCTTTCAAGTGTGTTCATGTTCTCAATTTTGAATTATTCAATCACTCACTCATTCATTTCCTCTTAAAACATCAGCTTTATTAAAAGTCGGCTTAACGAGACCAAGAATAACAAAGCCACCTAAAGCAACAATCAAAATGCCTAAGACATTGACCAGAATTGCTTCATTGGAATATCGCGATATGACGTTGTTGGTTTGAAGGAATGTAGCCTTTTCTAAAAGACCAGTAGTTGTTGTAACTATAGCCAAATCATAGATATAGGTACCAAAGACTACATGCCATGGCATTAGTGCAACTCTACTGTTTCTTGACCCTCCTGGATACCAAAATGTTGCAATTTATTTGAACCATTCAAATAAATCAAATAAATGTTCCATTCAAAATTCCCTGCCTAACAAATCCAATTTCATTTAGAGCAATTTAAGGTATTTTTACAAATAAATGTAGGTTTTTTTTTTCAATCCTATTCCATTAAGTATGGCCTTACAGTCTTCATTCAGTATTCAGCCATCATGATGAACATGCCAAGATCCTTCAGTAAGGCAAATAACACCAACCTAATTATAACCTGCAAAATAAATTAATAAAAGTTTTCAACAACACCAAATCCAATTAACAAACCGAACCATTAGCAAAATTATAACGAGCAGGCATTGTGTTTAAGCTAACATTGGCAGAAAGACGGTGCCAATCGACACATAATCAGTTATAAATCCATAACAAAATCGAGTAACATTTCATATTAATCTCTATCTTGCTATTTCACTTTTATAACAAGTTCACATTGAAACCAACTCAATAAATAAAGTTTCATGCCAACCAATCTACTTCGCACAACATAGTTATTAGAATTCAACATTGGTTTTCTCACTAGTTAACATTCAAGACGTCAAAACAAAGTGAAACCTTCTACTTAACACACCACCAATCCATACCGGTCCGTTAATTCGAGATTCAAGTATTCTACAAAAAATCTCATAAACTCAGTTTCCTACGACTTAGCAGCAATAAAAGAATGCAACATAATTAATTCTAACTGTTTCAATAACCACCTAACAATTTATCAATAGAAATTCAAAACAAATTTTAACAATGTATTATGATTAAAATTAATCAATCGATTCACAACATCAGACAGCAGTCCAAACATCATAACAAACAATGGATTAATAACAGGAGTAAGAATTAATTCCATTTCAAACCATGTATGCATTTCAATTGACCGAAATTTCAATGTCAAATTCACGTTAACACAAATTCATTTCAATTACCCGCTAACAGTATTCATAACCAAAATGACAGAAAATTATGACAAGTAATCATTCATGTGCTTACCAAAGTTTGGCTAACGGTTAATCCATAGCAGCTCACAACATGACATTCCGGAGCCGGCAGGCCATTTTAACTTCACTGCTTACAAAACCAGAAATCCATTTTGACTTAATAGCTTATTGACATCCTTCTGTAACTAACAATTCTTCATCTCATAAACTAACATATAAGTCCTAATAGAATTTTAATTGCTTACTAACTTCAACTAACAAACTTCATTTCAATTTTTAACATATATAACCAATTCTAACTAAAATGAATTTCATCTTGTCTAATTTTCTAACCAACACAGCCGCAAATTACCAGTCATGAGGGAGTTCCACCATCACAACTTGCAGCAGCAGCAATATGTCGGCAATGCAAAAGATCCAAGCTGCAACGCGCCGACAATTAACCTTGGCATCGCGTCCTGTCCTGTGTAGCAATCCACGTCAAAACCGGTGAGATGTTCGACTTGTTCAGCCTGCATCAAGCTGCAGAAATTATAACCAAAATCAGCATTAAGGCCAAAATGTTTCTGATCAATAACCTTCGCTTAAATTTATCATTCTAACATCACAATTAATAAATAACGAAATGTCATTTAACAGGAGAAATTGACCGTCATCAATTCAGTTCGACGTAGAAAAGGGTTTCCATTTAGGTGCACTTCACAATTGTCATTTTTTTTACCGCAAACTGCATCTAATTAATCTTTCTCCAACTAATTCAAAATGCAATTAATTGTTACAGTTACAAGTTAATCTAGCGGCAACAATCATAGTGTAATGACGGAATCCATTCACCTCACTTCAAGTTAGCCACGCTCCACACATGAAAACAGTCATATTCACAGCATTCGGACACATGCCCTAACCTAAGCATTCACTTAACTAGACTAGCAATAACAAATTAATTAATAACACAAAACATGCCACACATTGAAGATACACGACGCAAACTAGACGCAAACCGCAATTCACAAACGGATAGCAGCAGTTCATGAAATATTTAGCAGTTTTTAACCCACTGTGGAAGTCTAACAGGAAACTGCATTTACTGCCATAGCAGAATTTTCATAGCAGCATTTCAAGTTAATTAATTGCATCTGCATCTAAACTTCTAACTGACCATAACTATAACCACTTCACTAACCTTTCCAATTATATGACTAACATCATGATCACTTTTAACCTATTTTTTTAACTGCAGTAAAGTGGTTAGTAAAAATAATGTGCTAACAAAACCCAACCTGCATAAAAATGAACCGGAATCAGAACGTCAATCCTCAACCAACTCTTAACCGTCTTTCTAACTAACTTCTAAGTAACCAAACATGTGTAACAGTTGTCTAACTTCAAACTAACTTATTAACTAACATTCCATCAATTAATTAATTTTTCACTGTCATTGGATTCACTCTAACAGAATGAGATAATCAACTAACTGAATCTCACATTGTTAACCAACTAACTAACTGACCTGGTTGCCCAAGAGCCTGCCCGAGTTAGTTATGATTGATCCCCTATTTAACCAATTGAATCCTCATTCGATTGGATTTTGGGGATTCGGTTCAACCTTCATATTCCATTTCTCTTTGAGAATCCCTCCTCATCCTCATCATACGCTCCTCCCATCGCCGTGAGAACTTCAACATTTGAAGCTCTACACGGTGGAGCTTTGAGCCTTGACTCTTCATCAACTTCATTCTTCAATTATCCGTCTTCCTCCAACTCTGCAACATAGATTTTCTGGAGATCCGTCTCATCATTCCACAGCGGGAGGCTTCCGTTTTACAGCTTGATGTCGATTCTTCACCCTGAGATCCTCGGTCCTGCATCTCGATACACCCTGCAGTAATCCAAATTTCATGAAGCCATCATTACATGGCCTGTCGGGATGATTCGGCATCACAGAGTTTAAAGAAAATAAAGATGAAGGAGATTCGTACGCAATAATAGCAGAAGAAGTGAAGGTATTACTCGAAGCGCTTTGGGGTTCTCGCATATTCGTCGGCGATAATAATTCATCAATTCACTTTGACTCAAATATCAGTACTGGCACCAGTTCACTCATTCAACCTATGTGTCGCATAATAGCTACATGTTACTTATGGATGGCTGGAGCCAGTGAGGTCTGACTTCAGCAGAGTATCGGCATAGGCGCTGCATCCAACGGATATTCTGATTTCATTTGCGGACTTGAGGTTGGATATAGAACCCGGTATCATTCTGATTTCAGCAGAGTATCAGCATAGGCGCTGCATCCTGCGGATTTTCTGATTTCAGTTGCAGATTTGAGGTTGGATGAAGAACCTGGTATCATTCTTGTCTTTGCTTTTGTTTGGTGGTTTTGGTGTGTTGTGTTGGAGATAGGATTAAGTGCCTTTACTATGTGGTAACATTGATTTCTTGATGTATACTTGATGATATATGAATGATTAAAAAAATATTAAGATGTGAGAGAAAGAATGATTTAGAGATATAAAGACACAAAGGTATCAAGGTACTAGTACCAAGCTTCAAAGATAAGGAATCCTCTATTAGGGAGTCTTGCAGGTATGCCAGGCTTTGATGGAGTGTTGCACCTGTTTTCCCCTGGTGATGAGTAAGTGGTTTGGGGAGCTTAGTTGGACTTGCGTCATTTTTAATTCCTGTATCGCAGTCAGCGTATGTTTGGGTCAATTTGGTGTGTTTTCTGGCCAGGGCGTCTGGTAGTGTTGGGGTGGGTCTTTGTTCTATAATCTTCTGGTTTCTGGTTTGTTAGAGGTGCTGGGAGTGCTCTTTTGTTTGTCTGGTGTGGTGTATGTATCTGTAATTTTGGCTAGCTAGTAGTGGCATTTCATATGCCGGAATGTTATTCTTTAATAAAGTAATTTATTTTGGCTTTGAAAAAAATTAGTTAATAGTGCCACCTCATCAATTTAATGAAAATATTCAGAACTGAAAGTAACTTGAAAATATATAAATAAAATTGATACAAAACTAACATAATGAAAACAAGTTGTGCACAAGATGGATTGTGTGCAAACTTCATAACAGAAGTATGATCAACACACAATTCAGGACCTTCTCCCTTCATCCCCATTCTCCCCTCCCCTTCCCGAGATGAACAGAACAACTCATGTTTACGACCAAGAAATCTAAGAACAGCAACCTACTGTTGTTTCTTGAGAGGCTGGGAAGATTGTTGAGCATCTCCTGTAGACTGGTTTATACTAGCTTTGGCCTCAGCAAGAAATTTAGGATCAGGCTCATGTTTATCTGCGGGTTCTCTCATTGCCAAATATATGTAAAATGCAATGACTATGTTAACAGATATGACGGCAAGAAATCCGCTCACTAGTGTCATAGAGTAAGGGGACAAATTGGAAATTCCTGTTACAGAAAAGGGAACACGTTAAGGTAGTTTCAAAACTTTCGTTCTTTTTTATGATGAGCTGTATTCCGGGAATGATGAGATCCATTATGCCCAGCAGAAAAGAGAAGCACTCAATAAACAAGACAAAGAGAAACTCATAATTTCAATGTCTTTTTTGAAAAACAAATTCTAAGTTAGTCAGTGTTAAGGAAACAATAACTTCTTTTCACCAGTTCTCACCAAAGTGCTCTCATTATTAGTTTTTTATGATAAAAAATAAAGTGTTAATAGTCCCATGATTATCTTAACAATTGTGGTTGGGTCTAACTCAACCTTACAAAATCGACTTGTAAGGTGAGAATTGTCCCCACTTATAAACATGCGTTGAGATCATATTTTATCCGATGTGAGACTCTTATTAGTGAGATACCATCTCTTCAACAAGGAAACAGAAAAAACAAGCAACAATGTTTGTTTTGATACACTACAAGTCAATTTAACATATATTTTTCCACTTAAAGTTAGGGGTGTTCAAAATATGTAGTTAACAGCGATAAAATATCAAACACACAAATAAGAATACAAGTCAACACCCACTTTAGGACACAAAGCATAACTACTCACGAATCTTACCAGGAAGTAGATTATGGTTGAAAGCATATAATATTGCAAGAGGGACTGACCACATGAACAGTGATGCAATGAAAAACTTTTGAACTACTCCCATCTTTATACCAAACCCTGAAAACAAATAGATAAGTAAATAACACTGAAAGTCAAGAAAAAGTAAAAATACACACACAGTACTTTAAGTTTACAATTATAACCAAATTAATTATGAGAGTAACATTCTTAGTCTACAATAGTCATATTATATTTATGTATTTGTATGCTATGTTTCTCAATTACTGTTATAACAAAGTATGCCAAGTCAGCGTATCATGTTGAGTTATTTAGATTTCAGTTAGTTCAGTTAGCTTGAGCCTCTTAAGGCTCGACCCCTATATAAGTACGAAAGGCACTCAATGTTAATTCAATTGAACATTATTTTCAGCTTTCGTAGGCCAAAGAGCTTTCCCTCTCTGGCTTAGCAATCTATATTCTAACATGGTATCCGAAACTTCTATTGGGCCCAAAATCAGCTATCAAGGTTGAGTACTCCAATGTCGGATATTCTTTCTCAAACAATCCAATCATTCTTAGTACCACTGCACCGTCGTTTGTGCAGCGATTTATTTAGTATCCAACATTGGACGTATCTCCGCACTGACAGTTTTTCCATACAATCGAAACATATTTCAACATTGTACTATTACTTTATCTCAACAATTTTACTTAAGATCAATAATTTTTAATTCAGTAGGTTTGTACACTCCAATGTGTATTGAAAATAAACCATTTCATTTGAATGTTATACATCTAGCCTATCACTTATTTTGTATGTTTGTCAGAGTTCACATTCTTGGCTAAGCTCATAACTCAGTATTAATGTTGAATGTCATACATATATCATATCATATAATTTATATATAGGAATATACCGTTATTTAAATTCTACTAGGCATTAAACTTTGCATTCAAAGATTACTTCAAGAGCCTTTCAACTTCAAGAAGGACGAAAAAGGTTACTGGATGTGGTTTTCTAGCAACTTGGCAAGGCCAAAGTCACTTTTGAGCTTAAGAAACAGGGAAAATATCGTAGTTGTAATCGGTTAACGTCTGCATGTAACCGGTTACCACTAAAAGTTATTTAATTACAAGCACAAGTTTTTTAGTTTTCAGTTATTTGACTTATGTTATTTGAGTCTCAATCACTACGTAATAATTGTATAAATTGTTAGACGGTGTGGCTAGTGATCGAGAGGGGGGGTGAATAGATCACCTATTTGTAAATAAACAGATTTAAAATTTTATCAGAGTTATTGAAACTTAGCGGAAAATTTCAGTCCCGAATCGACTTCCGTCTATTCTGAACCGCTACTAGAAAACCGGACACGCGAATTTATTGCTGGATTTGAATTAGAATGACAGAAATTATTAACACTAGAATCTTATCAAATTGAATGCACTTATCACTAAATCCTAATTCCAATGAATAAAACTCAGCTAACAGTTTTGTCAAACAGTTGGTGTGTATGTGATCAATGATGAACAACAGTGGACTTTAGTTAAAGAAGTTTTCTTGCCACTATTGTATCGCAAAAAGTACAACCACAACACACTAACTGAAATTGCGAAACCGTTGAAAAACGTAAAGAGAGATAAGGAAAGAATACGATACGCAGAGATTTGGTAAGGAAGTTCCCCACGTCGTCCTCGCGTGTGGGTACGTCTCCCTCTCAATTTCAAATGAAATTGAGAACTGTGATTATCAATAATGTCGAATTCGTTGATACAAGGTTACAATACAAAGACAGAATTCTAAATCCCAAGAACTTCTTCTTGTATGAAACCTCCACTTGATTTGAGCACGATCAAGAATTTCCTGCAAGAAATTGCAAACAATTCACCGGTTCCACGACCTGTTTGCGAAATCCCCCGATTTCCAAACGTAACGCTGCGGCTGAATCTGTTCTGCAAACGTGACTGACAAACCCGCAAGAACACTCCAGTTCTTGAAGGACAAACCAATTGGTTTTTCCTCGAAACCCCCTTCAATCTTCAACTCAGCTAGATCCTTGATCGTTCCACTGAACACCTCAGCTAGATCCTTGATCGTTACCACTGAACGTTATCTCGTTGATCCTTTAATCCAAAGAACAAGAATGATTATGTGTTGATGTTCTTGAAGAAAAGAGATTGAGAAGATGGAGAAGATGAAGTCTCTTTCAGGTTTCTAACTGCTCAAACAATTGCTGCTACACACTCCTTTGATTGGTGTTTCAACTGTTTTTCCCTCTCAGAATTCGTTTTTTTTTTCACTGCTGTCACAATACTTCTTATATATGAAAAACATAAGCTGTTAGTAGTAAAACAGACTTATGTATTGATACATGAAGTTATGCATCGATACATACTGTAAGGTTGATGAATTTTAGAGAATTTATGTAAGCATGGATCGATACAAAATTCGTATGTATTGATACATAGATCATTTCAACTAACATGGATCGATGCAAGGCTCGTATGGATCGATCCATAGAGCATTTTGCCTGTCCATGTATCGATACATGACTCGTATGGATCGATACATACTGAATAAAAGTGTTTTGTGGTTTACAACATATTTTATGGATCGATGCATAAGAGTATGTATTGATACATACTGACACAAAATAGTTTTTATGAGTTCTTTTTAAGAGATGTATCAATGTGGATCTTTATGTACACTCATGATACAATAGTATGGGATAAAAACACAAATGAATCATGTAAAATAATGCACAGCCAACAATTGGATGATGATCACACAATTTGCTATCATTCAAAATTTATTCAAAGTAAAGAATTTGCTCACAAACTCCCCCTTTTTGATGATGGCAAATTTTTGGTAAGATGTGTGATACTCCCCCTGAGTTTGTGCATATCTGTCAACATATCTGCATTTCTCCCCCTTTGTCAACATCAAAAAGAAGAAGAAACAGGTTTATCAAGGCAACATGTTGTAGCAGGACATGGCAAAAAAATGATAAAGAAGCTAACAATCACAAAGAAGGAAGCTTAAAGGTAAAGAATCATTCACAAAGAATGACAAATAAGGGCAATAACATCAGAAGTAAACAGAAAGTGATAAGCATTTAAGTAGTAGAACGTGTTTAAGAATTACATAAGCTAAACCATATATTGTGCAACAATTCAAAAAAAACTTAAGCAACATGAAATGAAATGCAATGAAATGAAATGATGATGGTTTAATGTGGATTGTAGCCACCACATGACTCCTCATCATCTCTATCAGGATCTCTGAAGCTTGGCGGAGGCGGAGGAGGAGGCATTGTGTCTGGATTTTGGCCCATGAAGGAGTAGTGCCTAAACCGGTTCTGAACTTCAACACTTCTAAATCTGTCCATAATACCAGGATTGGCACGGCAGTCGTCCATAAAGCCAGACATTTCATTGTAGAAGACTTGGTGCCACTTAACCATGTCTTGGTGCCAAGAGTGTTGGTTATGGTACATCCGTGTATGCTCATCATGCCACTCACGGTGCTCCTTATGCCACTCATTTTGTTGTACATGCCAAGACCGTGCCTCGTCATGACGTTCCTTGTTTGAGTGAGGTGCGCAGTAGGTGTTGAAGATGAAGCACTGCCGGAGAACGGAGGAACCGTAGGTTCAGGTACATAGTTGGTTGGAGACCACCTTTGTGGCACCCAATCACCCCAACCAGCATTGTCCTCAGCTGGAGGCACATCTGCTTCTTGCGCATCATGCATTTCTTCATCAGGTTGGTCTTCAACAACATGGATTCGTTCAGAAGGCACATCAAAATTATAGATCCTTGTTTTGGATTTCCTTTCAAAGAAGTAGAAACATTTACGGTCCTTGTCCCACCGATATCCCATATGAGATAAAGTGGAAGAGTCAAACTCTTGAGCAGCAGATGGAGATATGAGAGGAACTAGAGGGATTGCAACTTTCCAAAACTTAAGAATTTTCATTATTTGAGAAGTATAACCAAGAGAGACATTCTTGGAGCTGTTACACACGAAAAATAGGCGCTTCACAAAGTAATTAGCCCAATTCAAGGGAACCTTATTTTGCAGAATATACAGGAGATGTATGCTTGCCCTGTCTAACTGAGAATGTCCACTGTTTGCTGGACGCAGAATGTGCGAGATAATCCAATGAAGAATACGCGGCGTTTTCTTAATCATGCCAGACGTGACGTGTTCATCTTCACTCAGCGGTCTGTCCAGTTTCAAGATAGATGGAGTAAACTCCTTCATGTTAAATTTAGTATCAAAATGCAGGTCATGCCAGGACTTCAAATTAAGCGACGGAAGCGGAATTTGAAACACCGTTTCCCAATCAGCAGCTTCAAAAGTATATGTTCTGACACCGATAGAACACTTAAACATATATCCTCTACCAGGTTGTAGGCCAGCATAAAATGCACGGATAAAATCCTCATGATAATCATCCTTTGTAGACAAAAATGACCCACTACGCCAAATAAGGGAAAAGAGGGCGCTTTTTTTGGCCTATAACAGCGCTTTAAAGCGCCCTCTAATCTGGCGCTGGCATAGGTAAAGACAACGCTTTTTTTCCTGGTGAAAGCGCTCTCTAAAGTGGCTCTTTAAGCCCTTTAAGGGCCACTTTAGAGGGCGCTTTTTAAAGAAAGCGCCCTCTAAAGTGGAAACTTTTAAGGGTTTAGAGGGCGCTTTTACTGGAAAGCGTCCTCTAAAGTGGAAACTTTTAAGGGTTTAGAGGGCGCTTTTACTGGAAAGCGCCCTCTAAAGTGGAAATTTAAAGGGTTTAGAGGGCGCTTATTTTGGAAAGCGCCCTCTAAAGTGGGTGGTTATTTAAATTTTTTTTTTAAAAAGCGCTATATTTATTTATTTATTTTAGACAACCTGTATATTGAAGCAGTACACCTAAAACTGTATAATTTGAAGCCCTTTTTCACACATTGCATTCAACAAGCCTTATATACAACAATCCATACATATACAACAATCCACTGATATATAATCGTTTAACTTCTAAAGATTCTAAATATACAACCAATTCATAACTTAAAAAGAAATAAAACTAAGTAGCAAAAGCATCTCTGAGATGTATGTTTTTTTTGCTAGCCGCAGTCTTCTTAGCAACAACCTCTTTTTATTCAATATCAATAGCATGAACCTAAAATATCATAAAATTAGTTAAGTGAAGTATAAGATCAAGAATTAACATTTTCTATGCATAAATATCATATAATTGTGTTTATACCTTTTTTTTGATGCAACTGACTCGATTTGCTGTAATAAAAGTCATTTTACCTGTAATAAAGAAAACAATTAAAATCATTTGACCTGTACCTTTTTCACTAAGTTCTCTTTCTTTTCTTGGTTGAAATATGTTCTACATGTCTCTTAACAACACAGACGGTTGGATTGATCCAAATACCCTCATTATGATCATTTCTAATATATGAATCATTTGATATAATATTCTCATCTTGATCATTTCTGGTAAACGATTCAATCTCAACATCAATATCACCTTGATCTCCAGTGTTTTCATCAATTACTTTGTTGGAAAAAAGAACTATAGACCATTTCGTACTTTTCGGATCATTGACATAGAACACCTGTCTAGCTTGAGAGGCTAGAATAAAAGACTCATCTTTGTATCCCACCCTATTAAGATCCACTTGCAAAAATCCTGACTTATCCATTCGAATGCCGTTATTATTTTCAACCCACTTGCAACCAAATATAGGAATCTGAAACTTCTCATAATCAAACACCCAAATGCGCTCGATAACACCAAAATACGACAGATTTGCAAATTTGGGGTTTAAGTCCTTCACACTTGATATGTGCATTGCTTCAGCTACCACGGTGACACCACTATTCTGCATAGTACTTTTATCATCTTGTTCTTTGGTATAAAATGTGTATCCATTAATCGCGTATGCGCTATAAGAAAAAACATGGAAACTTGGACCATATGTTAAGCATCTCAACCTTTCTGTTATTGAAGCGGGATCTGAATAATACTTTGAATAAATATGATCCTTAAACCAAGGTATAAAACATCAATTGTGCTCTCGTACTATCCAATTTTCATTTCTATTGGGATTTAAACCTCGGAGAACATCCTTGTGAATTTCAACATACGGCTCAACCTCATTCTCATTGTGCAGAACATACAAATGCACTTGGTCCCGTTCGACCCTTGATACTGCCACGATTTTATTTCCAATTAGATTTTTTCCTTCTTTCTTTTCGACAAGCTGAGACTTGGGGAGTCCGATTGACTGAACATTAGACAAATATTCAGTATAAAACTCAATCGCTTCTTCAACAATGTATCTTTCAACCATACAACCTTCTGGTCGACTTCGGTTCTTCACGTACCCTTTTAATATTTTCATATAACGTTCAACAGGGTACATCCATCTCATATAAGCTGGTCCACACAATTGTGTCTCTTTCACAAGATGAACAACTAGATGTACCATTATGTCAAAAAATGATGGAGGAAAAAACATTTCAAGCTCACACAAAGTAATAACGATTTCTTTTTGCAACATTGGTAAGATCGCAAGATCGATCACCTTACTGCAAATTGACTTGAAGAAAGAACACAACTTAGTTATAGAGCTTCTTACTTTTTCTGGAAGAATAGAACGTATACCTATTGGGAGAAAATGTTCCATTATAACATGGCAATCATGGGTCTTTAAACTCTTTAACTTGAGATCTTTCATAGACACAAGTCTTCTAATATCTGAAGAGTACCCTTCTGGAACTTTAACTTCACTTAGAAACTTACACAATGTTTTTTTCTCCTTTCTAGATAGAGTATAAGCAGCAGGCGGTAGATATGTTCGTTTTCCTTTCTTCAAGGGTCCTAATTCAGTTCTTATTCCCATCGCTATCAAGTCCTTTCTTGCCTTAAGGCCATCCTTAGATTTTCCTTGTATATTGAGTAACGTGCCAATAACACTTTCAAATACATTTTTTTCAATATGCATAACATCAAGAAAATGTCTCACATACAAGGACTTCCAATACGGCAATTCAAAAAAAACTGACCTCTTCTTCCACCCACTTTTGACAAGTGTGTGGGCAAAAGGCTTGCCAAACTGAGTATCCAAATCTTTCACCTTTTCAAAAATTTGATCACCCGTCAATATAGGTGGAGCTCTGCCCTGTTCTGTCTCTCCATTGAACGCCTTTCTCCATCCACGGTAGTGATGATTTGAATTTAAGAATCTCCGATGACCGAGAAAGACATTCTTCTGACCAAACTCCAAGCGCTTCCAATTTGTTTTATCTTCACAAATAGGACACGCACATTGACCTTTTATGCTATACCCTGATAGATTTCCGTATGCTGGAAAATCATTAATTGTGCCAAACAACATCGCCCTCAAGTTGAAACTTTTTTTCCTATATCCATCATAAACCACCACACCGGTCTCCCACAAAATCTTTAAATCTTCGATTAAGGACTTCAAGTACACGTCTATGTCATTCCCTGGTTGTTTAGGTCCAGAAATCAACATAGACAACATCATGTACTTACGCTTCATACATAGCCATGGAGGTAGGTTATAAATCATAATAATCACAGGCCATGTACTGTGTGAGATACTCTGGATACCGTGTGGGTTCATTCCATCAGTAGATAATGCCAAGCGAAGGTTTCTTGATTCTTCTCCAAATTCAGGATAATCATTATCAATTTTTAACCACTGTGGTGAATCTTCCGGATGTCGATACTTTCCATCTATAATTCTTTCATCTGCATGCCAGGTCAAGTGTCTTGAATCGGTTTCACTACGAAACATGCGTCTAAATCTCGGAATAACAGGAAAATACCACAAGACTTTTGCTGGAGACAAATTGTTCTTATATCGCGAGACACCGCATTTAGGACACTCATTTAACGATGCATACTCATTTCGAAACAAAACGCAATCGTTTGGACATGCATGTATCTTATCATAGCTCATGCCAATAAAGCACAACATCTTTTTGGTCTCATATGTTCGATTGGGAAGAACATTATCCTCAGAAAGCATATCTTTCAAAAGGGCTAATAACTCTGTGAAAATTTTATCCGACCATCCATTGCCCGCCTTTAAGTTGTACAACTTTAATACCGCAGACAATCTTGTGAATTTAGTGCAACCATCATACAAAGGTTTCTCTGCATCACTTACCAACCTCTCAAACATTTCGGGACAATCCTTAAGATCTCCTTCAAGTGCTTCTGCAATCTCTTCAACTCGATCACAATCGTATGTATCTGCGCCACTATAGTTTGAGGCATAGGTCGTACTATCCCCCGGTTCAACATTCTCGTTACTTTTCTCACCATGCAAATTCCAACATGTATAACTTCGATCAATTCCATGCCTCATTAGATGCGATGTCAACTGAACTGCGTCAACCCGTTTCCCATAACAACAACCCAAGCAAGGACATATCATTCTACTGGGGTCTTCGGCATGCGCAATGGCAAACTTAACGAGTTATGATACCCCATTCTCGTACTCTCTCGACAATCGATTGGAAGACATCCATGTATTATCCATTACTAATTAGAATAAACAAAAAACAATTTCAGAAGAGAAACCAAAAATGGGATGAGACAAAACAATTTCGCTTTATTGAGTTAGTCTCTGTGCAGGGCATTCATGTCTCCAACAACAACCCAAAACCAAAACAATTTTGGTTTATTGAGTTAGTTTCTCAACATTTTCAGATATCTCTGACTTCAATAGCATGAGAATGTATGAACCATGCATTAAGCATTAGTGGTATGCACTAATTTGTAGCATAGTTATATATCATCATATAGTTTTTACAAAAGATAAACATTGACTAGAAAATATATATGTAGAATTGTATAATGGTCTAACTGAAAGCTAACAGAAGAATAGTCGACTCTAATTTACTCTATCAAATAACATCCATACCTAAACTTCTTAAGTTACTAGCTACGCTATGTATGCTAGAATAAATACACTCATAAGCTGCATAGTGTACCTTTGATTGGTAGAAGGTGTTTTAGATATTGCTGCCTCCTTTTTCTACATCGAGAAACAAATGGAACAGTTGGTGAAATTTAACCCATAATGCCTAGTCTTCATTGCTAGCATTGCAACACAATAATTATTGTTGAGAATACTCAATAAATGTATGAACCAAGAAAAATGAAACTAAAAATGAACAATAGCGAACGTCAGAAGAGAAACCAAGTAATATGAAGATTAGAAAAATACCTATGGTGTCAAAATCGAACAGCTAACAACGAATTAATAGAAGGAGGAAACGTCGTAGATCTAACAGAGGTGGAAGGAGAACGCCTTAGAAGTAGCGAAAATCGTAGCAGTGAGAACCCTAACGTGAAAAAGAACGAAAATAACAGAGAGTGAAATAACAAAACGCGCAGTATGTTATAATTTTAATGTTTACTAAAGGGGACCTTAGAGGACGCTTGTGGAAAAAAAGCGCCCTCTAAAGGGGGCCTAAGAGGGCGCTTATGAAAGCGCTCTCTAAGGCTTTCCAAAAGCGCTTTATAAACTGGAAATGCACATGGACTTATAGAGCGCTTTTTTAAAAGCGCCCTCTAAGGGTAACCTTAGAGGGCGCTTTCTAAAAAGCGCCCTGTATTGTTGTCCCTCTATCTCCTCCTTATTTTTTCGCTTCACCTTAGAGGGCGCTTTATTACAAAAGCGCCCTCTAAAGTGCGCTGTCTATTCCAGTTGTTCGCTCCTTATTTTTTCGCTTCACTTTAGAGTGCTCTTTTGTAATAAAGCACCCTCTAAGGTGCGCTGTCTATTCCAGTTTTTGGCGTAGTGACCCAAGTCTTTGTGCATGTAGGAGTTCAACCACATCATTGAGATGCAGATGAATAGCATCATGTTTATCAAAGATATGGGGTTTCATAACTAACCTTGTCTTGAAGGAATCCTCAAACTCAGTAGCAATTGCAGGATGAAGCAAGTCTAAGGCATTTGGAGGAATGTCTGGTAGCTGTTGAGAAGTACCAACCGGTTCCTTTCCTTTTCCTTTTCCCTTTGCTCTAGCTGGAATGGTTCGTGGAGGCATGGTGATGAAAGGTTGAGGGAAAGTGGAATGAATTTAGGGTTTTAGAGAGAGTGATGATGAGGAAAATTAGGGTTAGCCGCTGGTTTTGGGAGGTATGGGGACTGCTGATATGAAGTCTTGAGATAGGATGTGATAAGAGTGGCTGATGTGTCGATCCATGAGAGAGAAAAAAATGCATTTAATCCAAATAGCAATCAGTATGTGTCGATGCATATGGCCATGGATCGATCCATATCATGCATTTTTGTTTTTAAAAGGTCTATGTATCGATACAAAGGACGGATGGATCGATACATCCTGAACCAGTTTTGACAAATTTGAAATGCAGAAGATATGAATCGATGCATACATGTTTGGATCGATACATGCTGATGCCAAACCAGATTTTAATGAATTTTTATGCAGTATGGATATGCATTATGAAGTATGTCATGATAATTATGCCCAAGTATGATTCACAAATCAGATTTTTAATGTTCAAACAATATATGCAAACAAATTTACATCAACGAGAGTAAGAACTTTTGTTCTAACATACACAATCACATAGTTGTAAAAGAATTATAGAAAGGAGTGATATTACCTCTGCTGATGTCATACCCCAAAATTTGCCCGTTGGTATTACAAAGCATTTCTCAAGACCCTCCGACTTATTCTGCAAGGCACCGACATCAAGTGAACAAAAGCCCAGCTCACAACAGGCCCAATCCAAAAGGGGCCCAAAATAGCTTGCTCGCTAGGCGAGCAGTCCCTTCGCCTAGCGAACAGTTCATCATGCCACTCGCCCAGCGAAGCATCAGGTCCAGAAAAAGCCCAGAACTAGCTTGCTCGCTAGGCGAGCAATTCCTTCGCCTAGCGAAGCTTGCGAAAATCTGAAATTTTGGACCTCATTTTAAGCCCATTAGGTCACCACCACTACTACTATAAGTACCAGCTCTTCAGTAACGAAAGACACACACGAAAACGGAGAAACAACACGGAAAAGCAGAGAAAGACGGACGGAAACCCTAGCACGGGAACTTTGACGGCCACGTATCCGCACCGGAGTTACCGCTGCCCGACTCAACCCGACACCAACAAGGATCCGTCAATTCAGCATCGTTACTAGATTGCCAACAGGTTTGTGTATCATTACCGTTTTATGTTTCCATTTCATAATCTCTAAATGCATAATACATCATGAAATATTGAATTTTTGGATATGGGATCATACTTTGCATGCGGGCTCGAATGTGCCTGAACATCATGAATATTGGACCATGTTATTTCTGTAATTGAATGTGATAAGATATGTAACATGCTGGAATCATACTGTTCTGAAATTCCAAACCCGTGGTCGCTCGCTAGCTCATCGCTAGGCGAGCCTGCAGCGAGCCTTCGCTGAGCCTTCGCTAGGCGAGGCAGAGGCGAACGGGACAGTGGCTGCTTTGTCCCTTTGCTGTTCCATTTTATGTGTATTTCATTATTGTTGCATCATTTGGCCTGAACTCTAACTGTTATGTGCATTTTATGGCATTTTATGGTATTAATCAAATCATATTTTATCCTTATGCTCTAACCCGTGCGTTGAATGATGTAAAAGCTTCCATATCCCCAATGAAGTGGCCGGCTAGGTCTCCTTACGTGTGAGAGACTTTCGTGGAGATGGATTCCAAATTACTTCACTTTAATGTGAAGATTCATATTGATTACTAATTAATTTTAATGTGTTGGTTTTTAATGTATTGATTGATCTTAATGTGTTGATTTTAATGTATCGATTTAATGCGGTATCACCATAATTACCTAATGAACTTAAAACATGGACTTTAAATAAATGATATCGGACCTCTCTTTATTACCCCACGATTACAATATTACGGTCATGTCCCGCGAATAGGGGGATATCCTTAGCAAAGACCCTTCGGTAAAATCATCATAGTCCCTCGGATGTTGCCTTCTAAAATACGATTTTGTCCCTCGATGACCCTTCGGTGTAGCCTACGGTTAAATGATGATAGTCCCTTCGAATGCTAAGGTATCCTCACAACTGTTGCCTTCAATGACCAATCGACGACCCTACGATGACCCTTTTACATCCCCAGGATAAAACTACTTGCTTCTCAATAGTAAGGACAGTTTTACCCTCATAAGGATGGGAAATGCCCAGAAAGACCTCGGACAGGTACAACCTTAATTGCTCATTCATAACCTAAAAAATACTTTTCACACCCCACACCTTTCAAACATCTTTTGGAAAATCACCACTCAGCATACATCCGCACTAGGATCATTGCCGAGTTATATTTTTCTAAACTACTTTCGAAAAACCAACCGAGATAACCACTTTGTATACATTCATGCAAGGATCATTACAAAGTTAGATTCTCATTTTCAAAACATTTTTCATACATTTCTCAACCACTTTTTCAAACCTAGAAAACATAAATGATTGAGCAATTAAGAGCCCATGGATAACCATGGATACAAAGGGTGCTAACACCTTCCCTTTGTATAAAGTACCTCCCGAACCTAAGAATTTAAAATTAAGGTCTTTCCTGTTCTTTTCCACCTTTCCTTAAGGGATAAAAGAAAAGTCGGTGGCGACTCTTGCTAACCGCGACATTGCGATTACAAATCCAATAAAAGTCAGTTCACCGTATGACAGAACTGGCGACTCTGCTGGGGACTACAAAGAGAGGTCCATCTAAAAAAAAAAAAATCATTTATGTTTTAATTTGTTCTTTCGTTTTAAGGGATTGTCTGAGTGAAAGATCCTACACCCGGATCTAGTGTACCTTAGGTAAGTAGCAATAGATCATCGCGACTATCCGGCGTATACTGGAATGGTTAAAATGATAGCTACGGTTAATGCGACACTTTGGTTGTCCTGATGTTCCTCATGTTACTTGAGGAAAAATTTGGCTTCCGCGTGGTGTCATCAAAGCATTAACCAGACCTTTAGAACCCTAATTGACTCATCCTAGCCATTAGAAAGTAGTGAGATAACTGACTTCGGTTCCGACTGAGGTTGGTTGATACTCGATACTACACTCTTTGAGATTGGACTTTAGGGAAGCTTCGGTCAACCACTTGGTGTTGCACTGAAGTGGACCTAAAGAAAGGTCAATGATCTGAGATCCTTCTAGAACCCGGTTACTATTCTAGGACAGGTTGAACCAACCAAACTTCAGTGGGGAGGGTACTTACCTATGGAACTCATGCAAGCCTTAAAACCTAGGAATAATTGTTGTGTGACATGCTTGTGCTTGCATAACATCATAACATCATAACATCATAACATCATCATACTAACCATTTCAAGGACTTAGGAATTTAGCTTTGCTCTGTTAAACAGGTTATGGCTTCCAGGAAGACTATCCGGATCAATCTTGTGACGATCTCTCCTCAACTCAAGAATTTGGTGTCAGAGCTTCCCGATCATGCTCAGTTCAACAAGAAACATGGTCATCTTCTCAACTTAGTTACCACTGGTTTCAAGGAAGATATGATGAGAGTCCTATTCCAGTTCTTCGATCCTAAGCATCATTGCTTCACTTTCCCAGATTATCAGTTGGTACCCACATTAGAAGAATTTTCCCAGCTGCTTGGGATACCTATTCGTGATCAAATGCCCTTCAGCGGTTTAGAAAAGATGCCAAAGTCTGAAGAAGTTGCCGCAGCTTTACACATGACGAAGTCCGACGTTGAAGCTAATTGGGTAACAAGGAGTGGAGTTAAGGGTTTACTTGCCAAATTTCTGATAAGTAAGGCCCGAGAATTCCTAAAAGTTATGAATGTCCATGCTTTTGAAGATGTTTTAGCATTGCTAATCTATGGTGTGGTGCTATTCCCTAATCCGGACCAATTCATAGATGTGAATGCTATTAAGATATTCCTCACTCATAACCCTGTGCCTACCTTGCTTGGAGATGTCTTGCATTCCCTTCACACTCGTACTATGAAGAAGCAAGGGACTCTCATGTGCTGCGTACCTTTGTTGTCTAGGTGGTTTATTTCGCACCTTCCTCAATCAATCTTGAAGAATGATCAAAATCTGAAATGGTCCCAAAGGATAATGGCACTCTCCCATTTAGACATCCGTTGGTGTTCTAACCTCAGAGAAAATGTTATCATCATCGACCGATGTGGGGAATTCCCTAATGTACCGCTCATGGGGATAAGAGGAGGTATTACTTATAATCCTGCCTTAGCCTTGCGTCAGTTTGGGTATGCTCGAAGAGATAGTCCACATGAGATGATTATTCAAGGTATAGTGTTTGACTATGACAATGACTCTCAAGGTCTCCGCCAAAGGTTTGTACGAGCTTGGGGCATGGTGAAAAGAAGCACTTTAGGAAAGAAAAATTCTATTCCTATGGAGCCTTATCTCAGATGGGTACGCGCCAGAGCTCGCGAACTTGTCATGCCATATCTTGCAGTCGAACCATTGATTGTTGAATCAGAGGTCGAAGGAGGTACTTCCCTGATCATTCCTTACCCAGATATGCCTACTGATGTTGAGGAATTGAAAAGATCCTGGACCCAGTTGAGAGAGGAGAGAGATACTTTCGAAGCTCAGTTCAATGCAGAAAGGAAGAAAGTATTAGAGCTCACCAGTCAGCTTAATGAGGAACGAAGACTCAATGCATATCTTCGCCCGAAAAGAAGTCGCCCCTGGGAGACTTGAGCTTTCATTGTATTTTTACTATTATTCCTTTTGTAATGAACATTGATCAAAAAATATTGGTAATAAACATTTCTCCCTTGTTGGTGATTTATGCAAAGTTAAATTCCAAAAGTCCTTGAAAACATTTCATGCATTGCATCACATAACATAACATTGCATAACAGGTATTCCAAAGGACCATATTCTCACGGTCTGCCTCTTAAACAGAAAAATGGATCTCGAACAAACTGTCAAAGATCTCCAGACTCAGAATGCTCAGTTCAAGGAGATGATGCTAAGCTTATCCAAGGGGCAGGAGGAACTGAAGGCTCTTTTGGCCGAAAAGAAGAAGGACAAGAAAGCTGTGAGCTTCATTAACCCGGGCAGAAGGCGTAAAGGACAGGCTACGGGAATCAAATTTGGAATCCCGAATGGCCCAGAAGAGGGGGCGGAAAAGGATTCAGAGGAGGAGGACGCTGATTTCTCTAACCCTGAGGATGAGGATGAAGAGTATGAAGATGAACAGTACTCTCCAAGAGATGATAAGTACAAACTGCTGGAAGAACGCATGCTAGCCATGGAGGGTCAGAAGACACCTGGTCTGGATTTCGAAAGTCTGGGTCTGGTCTCCGATGTGACCATTCCCCGCAAATTCAAAATCCCCACTTTCACTAAGTACGATGGTGCATCCTGTCCTCAGATGCATTTAAGGGCTTATGTGAGAAAGATTCAGCCGCATACCACTGATAAGAAACTGTGGATCCACTTCTTCCAAGAAAGTCTGTCTGGCACTCAGTTGGAATGGTATTATCAGCTCGAGAGCTCTGACATCCGCACCTGGACTGATTTAGCAACGGCTTTCTATAAGCAGTACCAGTACAATTCTGAATTAGCACCTACTCGGCTACAGTTGCAGAACATGGCCATGGGATCTAAAGAAAGCTTCAAAGAGTATGCTCAGAAATGGAGAGATTTGGCTGGCAGAGTCAAACCCCCTATGACTGACCGAGAATTAGTAGACCTGTTCATGGGTACCCTGACTGGCCCATTCTACAGCCACCTACTGGGGAGTTCTTCATCAGGCTTCACTGAACTTATACTGACAGGTGAACGGGTAGAGAGCGGCCTTCGAAGTGGAAAGATACAGGCAGCTACTTCTACAAGCGGTAAAAAGTCCTACCATGGGAAGAATGAATCGAACGCTGTGTATGGTCAAAAGAATCATAGCAAGAAAAATGGTGACCACGCCGTTGGAGCAGTGACAATCGCAGCCCCGCCAGCTCAAAACTTCCAGCAAAGACAAGACAGACCAAGAAGGCAGTTTACCAAGCTCAATATGACTTTAGCACAAGCACTGCAAAGTATGCTAAAGGTAAACTTAATCACTCTCAGAGGTCCTCCAGCAAATATCAACACTGCTTCGCCTCGTTATAATCCCAATGCCAGGTGTGCCTATCACTCCGATAGCCCCGGACATGATACAAACGATTGTTGGCTGTTAAAGAATAAAATTCAGGACATGATCGACGCGGGGGAAATTGAGTTCGAGCCTCCGGAGACTCCTAATGTCATCACTGCTCCTATGCCTAATCATGACAAGGCTGTTAATGCTCTCGATGACAATCCTCTCATCACTACTGTAGCAGACTTAATATCTCCTCTCCCGATTATAAAGAGGAATTTATTGCAAGCTAGTTTATTTCCAGGTTGTACTGAAGATTGCAATCTCTGCATACTCCGGCCCGAAGACTGTTTGAAATTGAAGAATGGTATCCAACGACTGATGGACGATCGTACAATCCTCTTTGAAAGGGTTTCTAAGGCGGAAAACCCTATTGAAGAAGTATCTATGATTGCAAAGTCCAAGGTTCCAGTGAAGATTACTGCTCCCAGAATACCTGTGAAAATTATTGCTGAGCCCAGAGTAGCTCCCCTGATCATTACTACACCTGGCCCAGTACCATATTCCTCGAGCAAGGCCATTCCGTGGAATTATGGAGGTGATGTTTACATCCATGGTGTAAAGCAAGTCGGCAATTCTGCTAATCCTAATGACATTGTTGGGACTAGTAAAGTTACTCGAAGCGGAAGGATCTTCTCTCCAGAGATCTCACCTCCGGTTCCCGAAAACCGAGGAAAGGAACCAGTCAACCCTTCTCAGTCAGAGACACCGATCAAAGCTACTACTGAAGATGTTGCCAAACGAGAAATGGAAGAAATGCTGAAAATCATCCGCAAGAGTGATTTCGATGTGGTAGAACAGTTGGGGCATACTCCTTCCAAAATCTCGATGTTGTCCTTGTTGTTATCCTCTGAATCTCATGCCCATGCCTTGATAAAATTCCTGAAGACTGCCCATGTACCTCAGGAGACCTCCGTCGATCAGTTCGAAAACTATGTTGCTAACCTGACTGTTGACGACGGCCTAGGCTTTTCCAATGCTGACTTGACACCAGCAGGAAAAGACCATAATAAGGCCCTGCATATTTCTATTGAGTGTAAGGGAATCACTTTGGCTCATGTGTTGATTGATAATGGCTCTTCCTTGAATGTGCTACCGAAAGTCGTGCTCGATAAACTTGACTGTAAAGGCGTTGAATTGAAGCCTAGTGACATTGTGGTGCGTGCTTACGATGGTGCAAAGAGTGTTGTCCACGGTGAAGTTGTTCTCCCTATCAAGATAGGACCTCAAGTCTTCAACACTACCTTTCATGTAATGAACATTCGCCCCGCCTATTCCTGCTTGCTGGGACGCCCCTGGATTCATGGGGCAGGTGCTGTAGCTTCGTCTCTCCATCAAAAGCTGAGATATCCAGTAGAGGGAAAGATTGTCACTGTGTGTGGGGAAGAAGAATACATTGTCAGTAGTGTGCATACCTTCAGATACGTTGAGATGGATGGTGAATTCTTCGAGACTCCAACTCAGTCATTTGAAGTGGTTTCTCCGCCCGATCCTGTCCTTAAGCCAACTCCCTGTATGCCCAAGGTTACTCGTGCTCCTCCTGCTATGATTTCTCTGAAAGATGCTCAAGCTGTGGTCGAAGATGGTGGCTGTACCGGCTGGGGTCAACTGGTCAACGTACCGTACAAGACTGACAAAGCTGGTCTGGGATTCAACTCTGAAAAGATGGTCAAAGATCAAATCAATGCTGTAGAAGATGCTGACAGTGATTGCGACCTGGATAGCTGGATCTACCCAACAATTGGCGACGGACTCAATAATTGGAAGGCTGAGGACACTATCCCGATCTCCTTTAGTCAGGAGTAATTGTTATTGTCTATTTAGCATTGCAAATTTTAATTGAACTTCTTAAAGCATTGTGTCTATACCCGGGGCACAGTAGCTAATTTGTTAAGGGTTTTGTCATTTCATAAGCATATTTTCATATTCAATAAATCTATGGACGTTTTCGCATTCAAATATTGCGCTCTTTATTTTTCCTGTCGTCTTTCAAAGAAGCTATGCATTCTTACACACACTCACGTAACAAATTGCAGATCCGTACTCACTCTGGATCCTATTGATAATAATTCCGCTACTGTTCATTATGACTTTGAAAATCCAATCTACCAAGCCGAAGATGGAAGTGAGGAAGATTGCGAAGTCCCTGGAGAGCTTGCCAGACTGTTACTGCAAGAGGAAAGGACTATACACCCGCATGAAGAGTCACTCGAAGTCGTAAATCTAGGTACTGAAGTGGAAAGAAAAGAAGTCAGAATAGGAGCAGGATTGGAAAACAGTGTCAAAGAAAGATTGATTCGGATGTTACATGACTATGTAGAGGTTTTTGCCTGGTCTTATGAAGACATGCCCGGATTGGATACTGACATAGTAGTGCATCGGCTGCCTACGAAGGAAAGCTGCCGTCCTGTCAAGCAAAAGGTTCGCCGCATGCGTCCCGAAATGTCTGAGAAAATCAAAGCCGAGGTTATGAAACAATTCAATGCCGGTTTCTTAGCCGTTACTTCTTATCCTCAATGGGTTGCTAATGTGGTGCCAGTGCCAAAGAAAGATGGTAAGGTGCGAATGTGCGTAGATTACAGAGATTTGAATAAAGCGAGTCCCAAAGATGACTTTCCGCTCCCGCACATTGATGTTCTGGTAGATAACACCGCTCAGCACAAAGTATTCTCATTCATGGATGGATTCTCGGGTTATAACCAGATTAAGATGGCACCTGAGGACATGGAGAAAACTACGTTTGTGACGCAATGGGGCACTTTCTGTTACAAAGTAATGCCATTCGGTCTAAAGAACGCCGGGGCAACGTACCAGCGTGCTATGGTGGTTTTGTTCCATGATATGATCCATCATGAGATAGAAGTATATGTGGATGACATGATAGCTAGATCTCATACTGAAGAAGAACATCTCGATCATTTATACAAACTGTTCGAGAGGTTGAAGAAGTACAAGTTGAGATTGAATCCAAACAAATGCACTTTTGGAGTAAGATCCGGTAAACTCTTGGGCTTTATTGTCAGCGGTAAAGGAATTGAGGTTGACCCGGCTAAAGTGAGAGCTATTCAAGAAATGCCAGTTCCCCGTACGGAGAAAGAAGTCAGAGGTTTCTTGGGACGCTTGAACTACATTGCTCGATTTATCTCCCACTTGACCGCTACTTGCAAACCCATCTTCAAGCTACTGAGGAAAAATCAAGAGATGATATGGAATGAGGAATGTCAAGAAGCTTTTGACAAAATCAAGAAATATCTCCAGGAACCTCCGATTCTGATACCACCAGTTGAAGGAAGACCTCTAATCATGTATTTGACCGTGTTAGAAAACTCAATGGGGTGCGTATTGGGGCAACATGACGAGTCTGGTCGAAAAGAGCATGCCATATACTACCTGAGCAAAAAGTTTACCGACTGTGAAACAAGATACTCACTGCTCGAGAGAACTTGTTGTGCTTTGGCCTGGGCTGCTCGCCGACTAAGACAGTATATGTTGAATCAGACCACTTTGTTGATTTCTAGGATGGATCCCATCAAATACATGTTCGAGAAGCCTGCCCTCTCCGGAAGAATAGCGAGATGGCAGATGATCTTAACAGAGTATGATATCCAATATACTACCCAGAAAGCAATCAAAGGAAGCGTGCTAGCTGATCATTTGGCTCATCAAGCGGTGGACGATTACCAATCTATGAATTTTGAGTTCCCAGATGAGGATGTCATGCTTGTTGCTGATAATGGAAAACCTAAACCAGATGAAGGACCCGAATGGGGATCCCGATGGACTATGGTCTTTGATGGATCTTCTAATGCATTGGGCCATGGTGTTGGGGTTGTACTCATTTCTCCCGAGGGTTACCATACGCCTTTCACAGCTAGACTATGGTTTCATTGTACCAATAATATGGCTGAGTATGAAGCATGTATTTTTGGACTCAGAGCTGCTATAGATTGGCGAATCAAGTTTTTGAGTGTATACGGAGATTCGGCCTTGGTAATCAGTCAGATCAAAGGGGAATGGGATACTAAACATCCAAATCTCATCCCTTATCGAGAGCAGGTGATGACATTAATCCCATACTTTGAAGAAATAGCATTTGAACATATCCCACGAGAAGAGAACCAGTTGGCAGACGCATTAGCTACCATGTCATCTATGTTCAGGGTCAGATGGGGCAATGAAGCTCCCAGGATTACCATTGGACGGTTAGATGAACCAGCATACTGTTATGAACTTAACACTGAGAAGGTACCGGAGAAAACTTGGTTCCACGACATAAGAAGATGTTTGGAAGCTCAGGAATACCCTGAAGGGGCATCCATCAATGACAGAAAATTCCTGAGGAAGTTCTCCGCTAAATTCTTTCTGAGTAACGGAGTATTATACAAACGCAATCATGATTCGACTCTGCTTCGTTGTGTGGATAGAAAGGAAGCAGAAAGAATTATGGGAGACATGCATGACGGTATTTTTGGGACTCATTCTAATGGACATACGATGGCCAAGAAGATTCTGAGATCAGGATATTATTGGTCTACCATGGAAGCGGATTGCCACCATCACTCCAGAACCTGTCACAAGTGTCAGATCTATGCGGATAAAGTACATGTGCCTCCTGCTCCATTGAACGTGTTGACAGCACCTTGGCCCTTTGCAATGTGGGGCATTGATATGATTGGGGAGATTAAACCTACTGCTTCTAATGGGCATCGCTTCATCCTTGTCGCTATTGATTACTTTACAAAGTGGGTCGAGGCCGCCTCATTTGCTTCTGTCACCAAGAATGTGGTGGCACGGTTCATCAAGAATAGTCTTATTTGCCGGTATGGCATCCCTGAAAGAATTATCACTGACAATGGTACTAATTTGAATAACAAGATGATTACTGAACTCTGCACGCAATTCAAAATTAAGCATCACAATTCTTCTCCGTACCGGCCAAAGATGAATGGCGCCGTGGAGGCTGCTAATAAGAACATCAAGAAGATCATACAAAAGATGACAGTAACGTACAAAGACTGGCATGAGATGTTACCATTTGCTCTCCATGGTTATCGCACTTCAGTACGCACTTCGACAGGGGCAACTCCTTTCTCTTTAGTCTATGGAATGGAAGCCGTTTTACCAGTGGAAGTTCAGATCCCCTCTCTAAGAATTGTGAAAGATGCAGGCTTAGATGAGGATGAATGGATCCAGACTCGACTTGATCAGATAAATTTGATTGATGAAAAGAGACTTGCGGCTGTTTGTCATGGGCAGATATATCAGAAGCGCATGACCCAGGCATTTAACAAAAGAGTCAAGAGACAGGTGTATCAAATTGGTGACTTGGTGATCAAGCGTATCATTCTACCCCAAGGTGATCCCAGAGGCAAATGGACTCCCACATACGAAGGGCCATTTGTAGTTAAGAAGGTATTCTCTGGTGGAGCCATGATACTTGCTACAATGGATGGCGAAGACTTCCCGCATCCTGTGAACGCGGACATAGTTAAAAAATACTACGCATAAAAGAGACCCGCTAGGTCGACGTACCTAGGCAAAAGTAAGGGCATCCCGGCGAATCAAAAGGGTTCGGGCAAAAATTAGGGATAAACATATAAAGACGTATACCCGGCAAGTCGAAAACCTGAAAAGGCGGCTTGGGCAAAAAAGGGTATCCCGGTGGACTGAAAACCTGAAAAGGCGGTCCAGGCAAAAGTTAGGGATTAAAGCGTATGACTATGTCCCGTTCTCGCTCCGCTTCATCTAAGTTCAAAGGACTGAACAAGCCAATCACTTCTATCCGACAGCAGGAGATGAGATGCTTGAAGACATAATGACAGTAGTGGAATTAAAATCAATAGGACTTCTTCTGCATAGCTTTCTCTTTTTCTTGACAATTTCCTCTTACTAGGATTTCCGTCTCCTTGTACTCAAATTGCCTATTTATAGGCCCTCTTTCAACATCAATACAATTTCAGTTCCAAGAAGATGCTTTTGTTTTTACCTTTTCTGTTTTGTTTGCGTAAACGTCCATTGATTTAACTTGAATTGACTTATGCACTTGAATATGACCAATGTTTACAAAAATGCATGCCTAAAATAGCAATAGCAATTACTACACGACTTCAGGATCGAGGAGAAGGTCTAACCACGCTTTCCAAGGAGGCTGTTACTAATTCGATTCCCCGGCAACGCCAATTATTCCCCAGAAGAGGTCGGCACCGCCCTACCGAAAGGTCATCCCTTCTATCCCCAGCCAGGCCCCGTTGGACAGAACTCAAATCCCAAGCTAAGGAAGGGCCATCAATACCAATGTCTCCAATCAGCAGACTGGGATCTATCTCCCCAGTAGAGTCCCCTGGAAGAATGTTTCAGACGCCTAATGCATTCATTACATCATTTCATATTACATACCTGCATATAACGCTCACATTCACTTCATTCCGCGATATATACATGCATACACATGCATACCAGGTTCGCGAGCATAAAACATCTCATGCATCATGACAGTGCATAAAACTAACTTTATTTTTCAGGTCAATTATCCTCCTGACATAGCCAAAACAAAGGTCCATTCAGACGGACATCCTCATCAATTACATTCAAAATTCAACTATATCCCTCAGATACTGCCTAGCGTACGGTATATTCCGAGGTGTAGTCTAGCCCCATCCCAGATATTCATTGCAAATACAACATACACAAATACAGCCCAACATACGACTCATTCTGCAACTCCAATACGGTCTAACGTACGACCTATTTGGACCTCCAGCTCAGATACGATCTAGCGTACGATCCCTTCTGATCTTCAACAACTCAAGTATGGTTTAATGTACGACCAAGTTAAACCTCCCTTTCTCAGGTGCTACCTTCGGACAGGTACATTCCTGAATGGTAGTCTAGTATACGGCTACTCCCTTTCTCAGGTGCTACCTTCGGACAGGTACATTCCTGAATGGTAGTCTAGTATACAGCTATTCCCTTGCTCAGGTGCTACCTTCGGACAGGTACATTCCTGAATGGTAGTCTAGTATACGGCTACTCCCTTTCTCAGGTGCTACCTTCGGACAGGTACATTCCTGAATGGTAGTCTAGTATACAGCTATTCCCTTGCTCAGGTGCTACCTTCGGACAGGTACATTCCTGAATGGTAGTCTAGTATACGGCTACTCCCTTTCTCAGGTGCTACCTTCGGACAGGTACATTCCTGAATGGTAGCCTAGTATACGACTACTCCCTTTTCAGCAGCTTCAGCCTAACGTACGGCTCATTCTGTAACTCAGATACGATCTAGCGTACGATCCATTCTGATCTTTCATCCCCAGCAAAGTCATCTGCCTAATGAACAGCTCACTCTGGTATTCAGACACGGTCTAACGTATGATCCATTCTGATCCCTTATCCCCAGCAGTATAGCATACTCTGACTCCCCAACGAAGTCAACAGCATAATGGAGGGTCCACTATACGGTCTGATGTATGACCCGGTGTGACATCCATGTCTCTAGATATCGTCTAACGTAAGACACAACCTGGAAATCTCCTCAGCAAGTTTCTTGGATGGCATCTTTAAGCCCATCTCCGTCAAGACAAGTGCAAATTTTTGGGGCATTCTAAGTGTTCAATAATCTTTCACCTCCAGACCACGAACGGCACATGCCATTCTACTCTCTCGGTTCGAGAATATTGAACAGGGGCAGCTGTCATACCCCAAAATTTGCCCGTTGGTATTACAAAGCATTTCTCAAGACCCTCCGACTTATTCTGCAAGGCACCGACATCAAGTGAACAAAAGCCCAGCTCACAACAGGCCCAATCCAAAAGGGGCCCAAAATAGCTTGCTCGCTAGGCGAGCAGTCCCTTCGCCTAGCGAACAGTTCATCATGCCACTCGCCCAGCGAAGCATCAGGTCCAGAAAAAGCCCAGAACTAGCTTGCTCGCTAGGCGAGCAATTCCTTCGCCTAGCGAAGCTTGCGAAAATCTGAAATTTTGGACCTCATTTTAAGCCCATTAGGTCACCACCACTACTACTATAAGTACCAGCTCTTCAGTAACGAAAGACACACACGAAAACGGAGAAACAACACGGAAAAGCAGAGAAAGACGGACGGAAACCCTAGCACGGGAACTTTGACGGCCACGTATCCGCACCGGAGTTACCGCTGCCCGACTCAACCCGACACCAACAAGGATCCGTCAATTCAGCATCGTTACTAGATTGCCAACAGGTTTGTGTATCATTACCGTTTTATGTTTCCATTTCATAATCTCTAAATGCATAATACATCATGAAATATTGAATTTTTGGATATGGGATCATACTTTGCATGCGGGCTCGAATGTGCCTGAACATCATGAATATTGGACCATGTTATTTCTGTAATTGAATGTGATAAGATATGTAACATGCTGGAATCATACTGTTCTGAAATTCCAAACCCGTGGTCGCTCGCTAGCTCATCGCTAGGCGAGCCTGCAGCGAGCCTTCGCTGAGCCTTCGCTAGGCGAGGCAGAGGCGAACGGGACAGTGGCTGCTTTGTCCCTTTGCTGTTCCATTTTATGTGTATTTCATTATTGTTGCATCATTTGGCCTGAACTCTAACTGTTATGTGCATTTTATGGCATTTTATGGTATTAATCAAATCATATTTTATCCTTATGCTCTAACCCGTGCGTTGAATGATGTAAAAGCTTCCATATCCCCAATGAAGTGGCCGGCTAGGTCTCCTTACGTGTGAGAGACTTTCGTGGAGATGGATTCCAAATTACTTCACTTTAATGTGAAGATTCATATTGATTACTAATTAATTTTAATGTGTTGGTTTTTAATGTATTGATTGATCTTAATGTGTTGATTTTAATGTATCGATTTAATGCGGTATCACCATAATTACCTAATGAACTTAAAACATGGACTTTAAATAAATGATATCGGACCTCTCTTTATTACCCCACGATTACAATATTACGGTCATGTCCCGCGAATAGGGGGATATCCTTAGCAAAGACCCTTCGGTAAAATCATCATAGTCCCTCGGATGTTGCCTTCTAAAATACGATTTTGTCCCTCGATGACCCTTCGGTGTAGCCTACGGTTAAATGATGATAGTCCCTTCGAATGCTAAGGTATCCTCACAACTGTTGCCTTCAATGACCAATCGACGACCCTACGATGACCCTTTTACATCCCCAGGATAAAACTACTTGCTTCTCAATAGTAAGGACAGTTTTACCCTCATAAGGATGGGAAATGCCCAGAAAGACCTCGGACAGGTACAACCTTAATTGCTCATTCATAACCTAAAAAATACTTTTCACACCCCACACCTTTCAAACATCTTTTGGAAAATCACCACTCAGCATACATCCGCACTAGGATCATTGCCGAGTTATATTTTTCTAAACTACTTTCGAAAAACCAACCGAGATAACCACTTTGTATACATTCATGCAAGGATCATTACAAAGTTAGATTCTCATTTTCAAAACATTTTTCATACATTTCTCAACCACTTTTTCAAACCTAGAAAACATAAATGATTGAGCAATTAAGAGCCCATGGATAACCATGGATACAAAGGGTGCTAACACCTTCCCTTTGTATAAAGTACCTCCCGAACCTAAGAATTTAAAATTAAGGTCTTTCCTGTTCTTTTCCACCTTTCCTTAAGGGATAAAAGAAAAGTCGGTGGCGACTCTTGCTAACCGCGACATTGCGATTACAAATCCAATAAAAGTCAGTTCACCGTATGACAGCTGACATAATCTTGTGATGTATAAATAACATCTAAAACAAATCTCATCAACCAAGGTGAGGCATAATATAAATAAGAACCAACATGCTTAAGACATCAATTGAGAAAGATCTAAGATCCCTAATTCACGACGAATGTTGAAGAACGGTTCCGTTGCCAAAGGTTTAGTGAATATATCAGCAAGCTGATTTTTGGAATCAACATGCTCAAATAAAACGTCTTCTTTTTCAACATGGTCGCGAAGAAAGTGATGTCTAATCTCTATGTGTTTAGTGCGTGAGTGTAAAACAGGGTTTTTAGTAAGGTTTATGGCACTAGTGTTGTCACATTTTATTGGAATACGTTTGAGTTGAATGTTAAAGTCTTGTAGTTGTTGCTTTAGCCACAAAATCTGAGCGCAACAACTACCGGCTGCAACGTATTCAGCCTCTGCAGTTGACAAAGCCACAGATACCTGCTTTTTGCTATGCCAACTTACCAAGGAGTTTGAAAACAGGTGACATGTACCACTCGTGCTTTTCCTATCTGATTTGCAGCCAGCAAAATCAGAACCGGGGTAACCTACTAAGCTACAATCACTTCCTTTGGAATACCAAAGCCCATATTTAGGTGTACCATGAAGATATCTAAATATGCGCTTAACAACTTTAAGATGTGATTCCTTAGGATTTGATTGATATCGTGCACACATACAAACACTAAACATGATGTCAGGTCTAGAAGAAGAAAGATACAGGAGAGATCCAATCATACCTCTGAATTTTTTGACATCGACGCACTTACCATGCTCATCCTTATCTAGATTTCCGTTGGTAGGCATAGGGGTGTCAATTGGTTTTGAGTCATTCATTCCAAAGCGCTTGAGTAGTTCTCTGCAGTATTTTGTTTGACATACTGCTGTACCCTCATCAAGTTGCTTTATCTGCAGTCCTAGGAAGTAATTCAGCTCCCCCATGAGACTCATTTCAAATTCACCCTGCATAACCTTAGAAAATTCTTCGACCAAGTGTATGTTAGTTGAACCAAAAATTATATCGTCTACATAAACTTGAACTAAAAGGATGTGCTTTCCCTTGTGTTTAATAAAGAGAGTATTATCCACTTTACCTCTTGAATATCCATGATCAATTAGAAATTTGCTAAGCCTTTCATACCAAACCCGAGGGGCTTGTTTAAGACCATACAAAGCTCGTTTTAATTTGTAAACATGATCTGGATTTTCAGCATTCTCAAAACCAGGAGGTTGTGAGACATATACCTCTTCATTTATGACACCATTTAGGAAAGCACTCTTTACGTTCATTTGGTAAAGCTTAAAATTGTTAGAACACGCATAGGCAAGCAAGAGACGTATAGCTTCAAGGCGAGCAACGGGAGCATAAGTTTCCTCATGGTCTATGTCCTCCTCTTGGTTATACCCTTGTGCTACTAAACGTGCCTTGTTCCTAGTTATCACTCCGTTTTCATCAAGCTTATTTCTAAAAACCCATTTAGTACCTATGATATGATGATCTCGCGGACGAGGGACAAATTCCCAAACGTCATTTCTTTTAAATTGATTAAGCTCTTCTTGCATGGCCATTAGCCAAAATTCATCAATCAAGGCCTCTTTGGCATTTTTAGGTTCTACTTGGGAAACAAAAGCGAAGTGAGAATAAAAATTACTTATCTTAGAACGAGTCATTACTCCCTTTGAAATATCTCCCAAGATGTTGTCGATAGGATGGTCTTTTGAAGATTTCCAAGCTGGTGGAAGGTCATTCACTTCAGTTGTCCTTTCTTCCTCATCTTCTTCATGACTAGTATCTTCCTCCTTCTCATGGGCAGCTGTTCTGGACTGATCAGTTTCCGCAACAGCTTCCTTGAGTATGTCTTCTGTAGATACACCTGCGTCATCAAAAGAAATACCTTTTCCGACACTTTTCGGATAAGACTCATCAAAAGAAACATGGACAAATTCTTCAACAGTAAGTAAACGCTTATTATACACTCTATATGCTTTACTTGATAGTGAGTATCCAAGAAAGATACCTTCATCCGCTTTTGCATCAAACTTCCCAATATTTTCCTTACCATTATTCAAAACAAAACATTTACAACCGAACACGTGAAGATGTGACAAGTTTGGCTTTCTTCCTTTTAAAAGCTCATAAGGGGTTTTGTTTAAAATAGGACGGATTAAGATCCTGTTTAAAACATAGCAAGCTGTGCTAACTGCATCAGCCCAAAAGTATTTTGGTAATCCACCCTCATTTAGAATTGTTCTTGCCAACTCCTCTAAAACACGATTTTTACGCTCCACAACGCCATTTTGTTGTGGAGTTCGAGGAGATGAAAAGTTATGCTCAATACCATACTTGTCACAGTACTTATCAAAGTGATAGTTTTGAAATTCACCACCATGATCGCTACGAATTGTAACTATTTTGGAATTCATTTTGTTTTGGGACAGATTTGCAAAATTCTTAAAAGCAGAAAAAGTTTCATCTTTGCTATGAAGGAATATAGTCCAAGTAAATCTAGAATAGTCGTCAACAATTACAAAACCATAATAATTTCCACCTAAGCTCTTTGTCCTAGAAGGTCCAAAGAGATCCATATGGAGAAGCTCAAGCGGTCGTGAAGTTGAAATTATATTTTTAGATTTAAAAGAGACCCTCGTTTGCTTTCCCATTTGGCACGCGTCACATAGGTGGTCTTTTGAAAATTTTAATTTTGGAAGACCGACTACTAGATCCTTAGATACAACCTTATTAAGCAAATCGAAATTAACATGTGCTAAACGTCTACGCCAAAGCCAAGAATCATCGTTCAAGGTGACTAGACATTTAGTACTTGTTAAAGATACATCAAATAGGTCAAGCATATAGATATTGTTTACTCTTACACCCTTAAACACAACGTTCTGTTCAGCATGTTCAATTATGCAGCAAGTTTTTGTGAAAGAGACTTTATAGCCCTTGTCACACAATTGACTTATGCTTAACAAATTGTGTTTAAGTCCCTCTACTAGATGGACATTAGAAGTAGTAGTGGTAGAGGGATTACCTACACTACCTTTGCCGAGTATAGCTCCTTTGT